>NC_073233.2:12172500-12793750 GCF_029281585.2 Gorilla gorilla gorilla
TCAGCCTCCTGAGTAGCTGGGACTATTAGTGTGCACTACCATGCCTGTCTAATTTTTTGTGTTTTTAGTAGAGATGGGGTTTTGCCATGTTGCCCAGGCTGGACTCAATGATAGCTCTCTTTAAGAGTTTTTTACGAAAATATAATAGGACGAAGGAAAATAGAGGGTTCATGTCATTTGAATCAGATGGAACAGTATGTGAAAATTTCTAGTGGTGAGAGAGAACATAATGCATTTTTTAAAATGCAAGCAATTCATTGCTACTAAGATATAGAATGTGGATAGTGTTTTAGTGAATGACAAAGAACTAAGATAGAGTCAGATCATATAGGATCTGCATGCCAGACTAAGGTTTTGGATTCTATACTGAAGATAATAAGAAGCCAAATTAAGTGTTGCTAAGCACTGGGGAAATGTAAGATTCACATTTTCTCTTGCCAAAAGTAAAACGAGGGAACTCAGAAAGATGTTTTATTTCTGTATTTCCTTCCCTGTTCCAGACTGTCAGTTTATATGGGCTATATCTTATATCTATATCACTATTGTCTAGAATAGCAACTAACATAATGTTGGCACTTGATACATTTGCTGTTGGATTAAGAATTGTAAGTGTGATATGAAGCAGCATGGCATCTGGTATTGCCACTTTCCTGTAGATATTCTTCAGATGTCCTCCTTCCCAAATAAAAGTAATGGAGCACTCTTGTTATTATTTTGTCATCTTTTTTGAGGAATTGATGTACAATAAGCTTTGTATATTAAATGTAAATTGATAAGTTTAAGATGCATTTATAGGCATGAAAGCATCACCACAATTAAGTTAATGAACACATTCATGACCTTCGGAAGTTTCCTTGTACACCTTTTAAAATAATATTTTAATCTATTTTTTATTTTAAACTATTTTAGAAGTTTATGATAGCAGGTCTCAAGATGGCCCTAAAGACACCCTTCTTCTCAATATTCACACCCTCGCGTAGTTCCCTCCTACAATCATACCAGGGCTGGTCTGTGTGACCAATAAAACATGGCAGAAGTGTTGGGGAGTGATGTCAGCAAGATGATGGAATTAGAGTTTTCTATTGTCATCTAACTACCAGCATTGATTTTGACAATAACTCATGAGCAAGAGAATCCTTGTGTGAGTCTGGGAGTCCAGTGAAAAAGTTCTAGCACATTGTTGGAGCAAAAAATCTGAGAGTAGGCGCATTGAAGAGAGTAAAATGAAACATTTTCCCTTTAGCAGTGATACCCTTTTTCTAAGGCAGCATAGCTCAATGCCAAGAAAGCCCCTTTGGCAAGCAATTCCTCTCACGAGGGAAAGTGAGTGTGTAGTGAATGATCACCTGGTTTCCTGAGCTGTACAGGACACTAGTTGCTGGGTGTCGCTGCCTCTCTTCCTTGCTCCCAGCCTTCCCCAGCCACTCAGCCATGCTAAGCCCCTCATTATTTTGAGTGGGACTAGAAAGAGGTGGACCTCTTGGACAGTGGGGAAAATAGGGAGATGTTGTTGAGGGTGTACAGACTTTCAGCTATAGATGAATAAATTCTGGAGATCTAATGTATAGCATGGTAACTATAGTTAAGAATAATGTATTGTATATTTGAAATCTGCTGAGAGTAGGTTTTAAATGTTCTCTTCAAACACAAACACACACACACATATACACTCAAAGGTAAATATGTGAGGTGATGGATATATTAATTAGCTTGACTGTGGTACTCATTTTTCAGTATATGCACATATTAAACATTACATTGTACATATTAAATATATGCAATTTTCATTTGTCAATCATACCTCAATAAACCTGGAGCAAAAGAAAATTAAACTAACTGTTGGTATGTCACTTCTGAGATTAGATTATAGTAGATACTATATATTTCACCTCTCTCTTTCTCTCTTTCTTCCCTCTTTCCTCCAGCCCCACAGTTCGCTCACTTTTGGAGAAGCTGTGTTATGTCCAGATCTAATGAGAGGCTCACCAGATAATGAAGTGAAGCTTCCTCCCAAGAGCCATCTGAATGAGCTTTGAGGAAGACCCTCCAGCCCTGATCAAGTCTTCAGACACTTCAGGCAGGTCCAACAACTAGTTGTAACTTCTCAAGAAACCCTGAGCTACACCTCCCTAGTTAAACCTTTACCGGATTCCTGACTCTCAGAAAATGTGTGAGATGATAACATCTCTTGTTTTAAATTGATTAATTCTGGGGTGATTGTTATTCAATAAAAGATAACCAATACATTGTTTTCAATTCTTTAACTACATTTTAACTATTTTTAAAAAGATAATATCTCCACTAATTTTGAAAAAAAACAACATAAGCCCAGAGGAGTTTATAAAGTCTTTATCACTGACTTTTGTTCCCCAGATTCTCTTTTTTTTTTTTGACCTTACCCCCCCATCTTTTTTTAAATTATACTTTAAGTTCTAGGGCACATGTGCACAATGTGCAGGTTTGTTACATAGGTAGGTATACATGTGTCATGTTGGTTGCTGCACCCACCAACTCATCATTTACATGAGGTATTTCTCCTAATGCTATCCCTCCCCCAGCCCCCCATGCCACGACTGGCCCCAGTGTGTGATGTTCCCCTCCCTGTGTCCATGTGTTCTCATTGTTCAATTCCCACCTATGAGTGAGAACATGCGGTGTTTGGTTTTCTGTCCTTGTGATAGTTTGCTGAGAATGATGGTTTCCAGCTTCATCCATGTCCCTACAAAGGACATGAACTCATCCCTTTTTATGGCTGCATAGTATTCCATGGTGTATATGTGCCACATTTTCTTAATCCAGTCTATCATTGATGGACATTTGGGATTTGGGTTGGTTCCAAGTCTATGCTATTGTGCATGGTGGGAGTATAAATTAGTTCAACCATTATGGAAGACAGTGTGACAATTCCTCGAGGATCTAGAACTAGAAATACCATTTGACCCAGCGATCCCATTACTAGGTATATATCCAAAGGATTATAAATCATGCTACTATAAAGACACAGGCATGCATATGTTTATTGTGGCAGTATTCACAGATTCTCTTTTTTTCTATCCATGAACATGGAATGTTTTTCCATTTGTTTGTATCATCTCTGATTTCTCTGAGCTGTGTTTGTAAGTTTCATTGTAGGGATCTTTTCCCTTCTTGCCTAGCTGTATTATTAGGTATTTTATTCTTTTTATGACAATTGTGAATGAGATTACATTTCTTATTTGGCTCTTGGCTTGGATGCTGTTGGTGTATATGAGTGCTAGTAATTTTTGTATATTGATTTCGTGTTGTGAAACTATGCTGAAGTTGTTTATCAGCTGAAGGAGCTTTTGGGCTGAGACTGTGGGGTTTTCTAGAAATAGAATCATGTCCTCTGCCAGCAGGGGTAGTTTGTCTTCCTCTTTTCCTATCTGGATGCCTTTTATTTATTTCTCTTGCCTGATTGCTCTGGCCAGGACTTTCAATACTATGTTGAATAGGAGTGGTGAGAGAAGGCATCCTTGTCTTGTGCTGGTTTTCAAGGGGGAATGCTTCTAGCTTTTACCCATTCAGCATAATGTTGGCTGTGGATTTGTCATAGATGGCTCATATTATTTTGAAGTATGTTTTTTCAATACTTAATTTATTAAGGGTTTTTACCATGAAAGCATGTTACATGTTATCAAGCACTTTTCCTGCATCTATTGAGATAATCATGTAGTTTTTGTCTTTAGTTTTGTCTAATGAATCGCATTTATTGATTGTGGATGTTAAACAAACTTTGCATCCCAGTGATAAAGCCTACTTGATCATAATGTGTTAGCTTTTTCATGTGCTGCTCGGTTCGATTTGCTAGTATTTTGTTGAAAATTTTGGGATCTATGTTCATCAAGGATATTGACCTGAAGTTTTCTTTTTTTGTTGTGTCTCTGCCAAGTTCTGGTATCAGGATGATGCTGGCCTCATAGATGAGTCGGGAAGGGCTCCCTCCTCAATATTTTGCAATAGTTTCAGTAAGAATGGTACCAGCTCTTCTTTGTACATCTAGTAAAATTCAACAGTGAATCCATCTGGTCCTGAGCACTTTTTTTGGTAGGCTATTTATTACTGATTCAATTTTGGAACTTACTATCATTTTGTTCAGGATTCCATTTCTTTGTGGTTCAGACTTGGAAGGGTGTATGTGGCCAGAAATTTATCCATTTCTTAACAGATTTTCTAGTTTCTGAGCATAGAGGTATTCATAATAGTCTTTGATGGCTATTCATATTTCTATGGGGTCAGTAGAAATATTTCCTTTGCCATTTCTAATTGTGTTTATTTGGGTGAATATATATTTAGGTTAGATCTTCTTGTTCAATTTAACCTTTACCATTATGTAATGCCTGTCTTTGTCTTTTTTTATCTTTTGGTCTGAAAATAGGATTGCAATCCCTGCTTCTATTAAATTTTCATTTGCTTGGTTGATTTTTCTCCATTCCCCTTTTATTTATTTATTGAGCCTGAGTGTCATTTCATGTGAGATGAATCTCTTAAAGACAGCATAGCTTTGGCTCTTGCTTCTTTATCCAGCTTGACACTCTGCCTTTTAATTGGGGCTTTTAGCCCATTTACATTAAAAGTTAGTATGATATGTATGGATTAGATTCTGTCACTGTGTTGTTAGCTGGTTATTATGCAGACTTTTTTATGTGGTTGCTTTATAGTGTCACTGGTCTATGTACTTAAGTGTGTTTTTGAATTAGACGGTAAGAGTGTTTCCATAGTTAGCACTCCTTTCAGGAGCTCTTGTATGGCAAATCTGGTGGTTTTAAATTCTCTCAGGATTTGCTTATCTAAAAATTATCTTATTTCTTCTTCACTTATGAAGCTTAGTTTGGCTGGGTATGAAATTCTTGGTTGGAGATTTTTGTCTTTAAGAATGTTGACATAGACTTTCAATCTTTTCTGGCTTCTAAGGTTTCTGCTGAAAGGTATTTTGTTAGCTTGATGGGGTTTCCTTTGTAGGTGACCTGCCCTTTCTCTCTAGCTGCCTTTAACATTCTTTCTTTTACTAAAACCTTGGGAAACCCGATGATTATGTGTCTTGGGGATGATCTTCTTATGTATTACCTTGCAGGGGTTCTCTGCATTTCCTAACTTTGAATGTTGTCTTCTCTAGCAAGGTTGCTGAAGTTTTCATGGATGATATCATAAAATATGTTTTCAAAGTTGTTTGCTTTTCTCCCAGTGTCTTTCAGGGATGCCAGTTGCCAGTGACTCATAGTTTTGGCCTGTTTATGTAATTCCTTATTTCTTGAGGGTTTTGTTTATTCCTTTTTACTCTTTTTTCTTTACGTTGGTCTGACTGTCTTATTTCAGAGATCCAGTCTTCAAGCTCTGAGATTCTTTCCCCATCTTGGTCTATTCTGCTGTTAATACTTGTGATTGCATTCTGAAGTTTTTGAAGTGTGTTTTTTAGCTCCATCAGATCAGTTACATTCTTTTTTATACTGTCTGTTTCATCTGTCAGCTTCTGTATCATTTTATTGTGATTCTTAGCTTCCTTGGATTGGGTTTCAACATTATCCTGAATCTCAATGATTTCATCCATCTATCTATCTATCTATCTATCTATCTATCTATCTATCTATCTATCTATCTATCTATCTATCTCTCCTGGATGGCATTTTCAGGCACTAGGAAAGTCATAGCCATGCTGCACAGGCCTTTAGATCTTATAATATTCGCTTCATATATCTGGGAAATATATGAAGAAATGTGTACCTATACACAATGGATTATTATTCAGTCGTGAAAAAGGATGAAAAAGGATGACATCCTGTTATTTCAAATAACATGGGCCAGGTGCAGTGGCTCACGCCAACACTTTGGGAGGCCTAGGCGGGCGGATCAACTGAGGTCAGGAGTTTGAGACCAGCTGGGCCAACATGGCAAAATCCTGTCTCTACTAAAAATAGAAAAATTAGCTGGGCTTGTTGGCGGGCGCCTGTAATCCCAGCTACTGGGGAGGTTGAGGTGGGAGAATCTCTTGAATCTAGGAGGCGGAGGCAAAGGTTATAGTGAGCCAAGATCACACAGCTGCACTCCAGCCTGGGCAACAGAGGGAGGTCTCAAAAAAAAAAAAAAAAAAAAAGAAAAGAAAAAGAAAGAAAGAAAGGAACGAACAAACAACGTGGATGGAACTGGATGACATTATGTTAAGTGAAATAAATCACGCAAATATCACACGTCCTCACTCTTATGTGGAGCTTAAAAAAAACTGATCTCATGGAGACAGAGTAGAATGATGGTTACCAGAGGCTGTATAGGGTAGTGAGGAGGGCAGGATAGAGGGATTGGTTAATAGGTACAAAAATACAGTTACAAGGAATAAGATCTAGCATTCAGTAGCATAATTGAGTGACTATAGTTAACAATAATGTATTATATATTTCAAAATAACTAGCAGAGTAGAAGTAGAATTTTCCTAACACAAAAAAATTATAAATTCTTGAGGTGACAGATATACCAGTTTTTCTAATATAATCATTACACATTGTATCCTTGTATCAAAATTTCACAATACCCCATATATATGTACAACTAGTATGTGTCCACAAACTATTAAATAAATATGCTCAACAAATTTTATGCATAAAAAGTTGACACACATTAGACATGTTATGAAATGATAGAATTCAAAGTACCAATTATAACAGAGAAAAAATACATAAGAGTCAAGAATATTTCTCCATCTCAAAATATAACTTCAAAATAATTGCAACAATGGTCACTGAAATTAAAAATATAATTGGTATTTCAAAATTTGTAGAGACTTTAATGCAACTCTTATAAAAACAAGCTGTTTGAGAACGCAAAAGTAAAAGTAAAGAGAATGTGCATTTAAAAAATAATTGGAGAATGTATATTGCTTTTAAATACATCTGAATTATTGTTAAATGTCCATTTTTTAAAGTCACATACACACACATGTGCACACACACACACGTGCCCCAAATTATAAGCCTATATATCACTTGAAATTCAAAATAAAATCTAACCCCACTAACTTATTTATCTGCGGATTAAATACACAATAGAAAATAATCAATGGCTTCAAATGAATGCCCAAACAGAAATTAGGTTACATTTTAATTTAAACAAAAACAAAGCTCAACATAGAAAAATGACTGGTGTTCATTCAAATCAGTACTGAGGAGGAAATGTCAGTTACTAACTTATTTTTCTCCTAATTACATTAGAAAGGTCATAATACAAGAAAATCTCCACTATCCCACAAATAAACCATGTGTACCACACCCTACCTGATTCATAAGTCTGTCCTTTGATTTACCACGCTGCATTAATATATGTTATGTGCCTTTCTCTCTCAAACTGGATAAGGAGACTTTCTGGAAGAACAGAGCATCAGGAGAAAAAGTCTTGCCTATCAATAGAAAGTGCTGGTTCAAACAATTAATACAGGCAAGGATTCAACCCATACTGGTCAATTTAATTGCCTTCTACCAGTTCCTCTCTATGAACATATGAACATAAACACATATACACACCATATTTTCTAAAAGATTACAACTATTTATCCAGAAACAACAAGACAAAGCAAACCCAGCAAAAACATTAAAACAAACAAATGGATATATTTTGTGGTTGGGACATTTCACTGAAGGTGACTGTGAAATAATATTTATCTACCAATACACTCATAATTATTTTAAATTTCATTCAGGGTATCTCACTTTCTGTGTACCCAAATTCCTTGGTGTCTCTTCTCTCCTCCCCAGTGGCTGCTTCATCATGAATGCTAAGAGAGACCCTCCAAACTCCAACTGGTTAGTGATCTGTCTTGAAGAAAATCCTCAGCACTGTCTCCCTAATATGTTTGGTTCTGACCCCATAGATTACAGGATTGAGGGTGGGAGGAACAACCACATATAGATTAGCCAAGAAAATGTGGATATATTGGGGAATATCATGGCCAAAGCAGTGTGTAAAGAAAGAGAAAAATGCTGGTGTAGAAAAGGCTAAGATAACACCAATGTGAGAGCCACAGGTGGTGAGAGCTTTGAGTCGAGCTTCCCAGGAGGGCAGGCAGAAGACAGCATACAGGATCCTGATATGGGAGAGAATAATAAGGAGCACATCCAATAACAAGAGAGAAATACTGCCAAGACAAAACATAATGTTGACTTTGATGCTGGCACAGGCCAGACAGGCAATGCCCATGTGCTCACAGTAAGTATGAGGGATGATACGATGTCCACAGAAGGGCAACCTTAAGAGGAGAAACACCAGTGGAATGATCATGTACAAGCTCCTCAGGACAGCAATGCCTGCAATGAGGCTGATGATTTTGCTGGTGAGGATCATGGTGTACCGAAGAGGTTTGCAAATGGCAATGTAGCAGTCAAAGGCCATGGCCACCAACACGATGCTCTCCATGACAGTGAAGAAATGGATGAAGAACATCTGAGAAAGGTAGCCTCCAAAAGATATTTCCTTGATATTGAACCAGAAGATGCCCAGCATTTTGGGGATGGTGGCCGTAGACAAGCTCAGGTCAATGGAATCCAACATGGCCAGGAAGTAGTACATGGGCTCATGGAGACTCTGCTCAGTTTGGATCACAAACAAGATAGCAGCATTTCCCAGGAGTGCAACAAGATACACAGAGAAAAAAGGGAATCCAATCCAGATGTGCACATCTTCTAGCCCTGGGATACCCAGCAGTAGGAATGAAGAACTATGGAACTGGGTGTCATTAGCTATAGGCATTCTTTCTGTCACAAAAAGCTGTTGTGTGTATCAGTGACAATTATTGACTTCCCATTAGTGATTCTTGCTCCACTTCTCACTTTATCCTGATTCCTGGTAAAATAAAAAATAGCATTGTACTCTTCTTGGTTCCTTTCTGAAAAAGAGTAAAACACCTCTTACTCTGCTAGCGTCATATGAGCATGAAACAGAATCAATAATTAAATCAGCTTCACCTGATTGCCACTTTTCCTACCAGAATTTATTACACATGAGGAATAAAGTGGGGAGAAACCTCTATCTGCCTGATAGAAATTTATAATGAAGAGTCTATGCAGAAACTAATTTTAAAAATAAGATTTCAGAACCTATGAATCTGATCGTTTTACACTCATTTTTCTTAACTTTCAGGCTGATTTTTATCTGTAATCTCTGTTTATCCCTTACTAGAGATCCTGCTAACAATAAAGTTTCTATTTGTGCACTGAGTGTGTGTTTGTGTGTATCTATGCATTTCTACATGAATTGTACAGTACTAGTGGGTTTACTTTTAGAGCAGAGAGAAAAAGCCTATATTTACACATACATGTAATTTTTATTTTTTATTTCTTTTTTTATTATTATGCTTTAAATTTTTGGATACATGTACAGAATGTGCAGGTTTGTTACATAGGTATACACGTGCCATGATGGTTTGCTGCACCCATCAGCCCGTCATCTACATTAGGTTGTTCTCCTAATGCTATCCCACCCTTAGCCCCCAAACCCCCGACAGGCCCCAGTGTGTGTTGTTCCCCTCCCTGTGTCCATGTATTCTTATTGTTCAACCCCTACTTATGAGTAAGAACATGCATTGTTTGGTTTTCTGTTCTTGTGATAGTTTGCTGAGAATGATGGTTTCCAGCTTCATCCATGTCCCTGCAAAGGACATGAACTCATCTTTTTATATGAGTGCATAGTATTCCATGGTATATATGTGCCACATTTTCTTTATCCACTCTATTATTCACAGGCATTTGGGTTGGTTTCAAGTCTTTGAAAAGCATATATTTTTTATATACCACTTAAGACTTCTCAATTTTAAATGTTAATCAAGTTAATAAATTGAAAACCAGACAGCAAAAAATTTTAATGTGATGTTTCAGAAAATAAACAACTCCTTGATCATCACAATTTCTTTTGCAAAAAGAATATTGTATCCATCATTTTTGGAAATTGGGTAAAGAAAATTAAAGGAAGATAATTAATGAAAAGTATTTTGCACTTACAGCTAAATATGGAATAAAAGATTAATTTAGATAAATACACCATAGATAGAACCCATAAAAAAACACATACATTGAAGAAACTCTAGAGAGTGGGTTTTTTCTTCTAGAGAATTTTAAATATTATCTCAGACTTACATGGACAGGGAGAAGAATTTTATTTTACAATATATTTCCTACCAATGCTGTTCTCCATCTGGTATGTTAGTGTCTTTATGGAACTTTGCTTTTCACGGCACAGAAATAAAAACATTTATGTGATTTTGTTTTGTAACACTCTTTCTGTCTATGGAAAGACTCCGGGCTCATTTATAACAAATTAAATGTTTCAAAAATCACTGTGAGAGATGTTTATTATTGAGCAAATTCTTTTCTAAAACTAGTTGTACAGATAATGTGGAGTGATTGTGAATTACACAATTGAACAGAACACTTTGATTCAAATTTGGGAATACGTGGACGCTTGAAGAAGTCAGAGTCGAGTGGTCTCCATTAGAAGCAAATAAGATCAGTACGCTCTACTTTAAACCTGTAACAAGGCAAGTGTCTAAAAAAACCTACCATTTGAAGCTAATGATGGCTAGCAGAAATGGGAGAAAATTAGGGAAATTATCTCAAGAAGGAGAATATATACATGGTTATTGAGGCTGTTGAGAATAGCTTTAAAGTTCTCAGATCTGTAATAGGAAAGTCAAAGATAAAGACACAATTCTTTCTTTCCCCATTAGTGAATAATACATGAGGGATGTAGAAAGGTACACTTCACAATTTATTCCATCAAATATCTAAGAGGTCCTATATTTGCCAGCCAGCATTCATTTGAATAATACCTGTCAAACACTCTCAAAAAGACCACAGTGCAGACAGAGACACAATTCCAAAGAAGATATTTGAAAGCTGCATTGCAAATACTATGATAAAAACACCCATCAAATGCTGTAGGTGTAGAGATGGGGCAATGAAAATTCCAGGGAAGAAGTTGGGCTTTGGCTGTGACTTAAAGAAAAAATCCTTAATATATATATTTTATATATAATATATGTATATATTATATATTTTATATATAATATATAGTATATATTATATATTTTATATATAATATATAGTATATATAATATATTTTATATAATATATATTATCTATATATTATATATATTTTATATATAATATATTTTATATATAATATATTTTATATATAATATATATTTATATATTATATATTTATATATAATATATCGATATATAATATATGTTTATATATTATATATCGATATATAATATATGTTTATATATTATATATCGATATATAATATATGTTTATATATTATATATCTATATATAATATATGTTTATATATTATATATTTATATATTATATATTTTATTATCTATATTTTATTTTATATATATATATAATTTTCTATGGAGGAAAATACAAGGACAAAGTGAGGAAAAGAAACATATTGTCTAGCCAGGACAAAATCCTGGAATCTTGGTCCTCTGCATTACTTTTTACAGTGACACAGTAAAATGTCCACTGAACTCTGTGTATGCACTTCTATGTCCTCAGAAATATCTGGTATCTTAGTCACTCTTGGTACAACAAAAATTTGTAAAGATAAAATAAGGCTATATATTATAAAAATCAATTTATCACATGTATTTTGTGGATTTTCCCAAATGAGTTTTATAACTGGGACTTTTATTTGAGAAAACATCATTTCCAAGTCTACAAACATTTCTCAAAACATCTAGTCTCTTAGTCTATGACTGTATGCTGACCTATTATTCCAACACACATTTGTACAGTCTCCAATCTGTGTTGGGTTCAGAAATAAAACTAGGTCCCAGCACCTTTGTTTGACCTTCTAAAACTAAGGTTTTCATAGAATTATAACTGGTAGACATTTTCTGAAACCTTACTTATTTTTACTTCACCTTAATCCAATAACCCTCACAAAGTCTTCATACACACCTCATTTCATGTCCCATGTCAGATGAGGGTAAGCAGAAGAGAAAATACGCATGTTTTAATTTTATATCTGCTTAATCTCCCAGTCTTATGCCCGTCACTCCAGCATCAAACCTCATTTCCTTTATCAGCTTCTTTGTCACCTTAACTTTGGATTATCTTTTTGAAAGACTCTATTCCTCAGGCCCATGCTTCACAATTCATTTCTTCAAAAATGTAATTATTAAAGACATATTTACTGATTACCTTTACTGTACCTATTACTATCCTATAAAACCAGGAAAAAAAAATCTTGCCCTCTTACTATCACATTTGAGCTCCCGTACATAAGGTTCAGAAACAAGAGCTATAGGATATATCGCTACATTTCCTTCCTCATCAGCTTTGCAGTCTTGTTGGTTTCATGTGTGAAATTTTGCAGGATCACAGGTATATGTGAATGTACAAAAGCATGTGTAGTCTTGAGAGGTCATGAGTATGATTGCGCTTTCTCTGTCCATACTCTGTCCTCTATCTCTCCTTATAAGTTTGACATAAGCCTTTCCTCATCTCTCCTCTTGCATTTTGCAGCTGAATCTTGATACGACTTATCTTGATCTCTAAATCTCTAAGAAGCATTATTTTGAACACCATTTGGCATCTGCATGAGTGCACAATTTAACATGCTGAAGAGAAGGCATTTATGTTTTCACTAAAACTTTGATTCCTTTGGGATAGGAACTGCTGTATCTATGACACATTGGCATGGCTTACTTAAAAGCACTGCAAATTTGTTTTGTTTTGCAGTCCCTTTCCCCCTACACAGACTAGAGAAAAAAAATTCTTCATTGGTTCAAATAATTCACATTTTTTACCAACAAGAATTTGTATGATTTCTTCTTTTTAAACTTAATTTCAATCCCCTGGTGAATGCCTGATTTATTGGCTCAGATCCAATCCTGTACTCTTCATTACTTTATAAATCAATCCTCTCTTTTTCTCACTCTCTCTTCTCAATCTCTATCTCTCTCCTCTCACTTGCTCTCTTTCTCTCTTCTCCCTCTGTACTTGCCTCTCACTTCCACTCTCATGTATCTTGAAGCATTAATCTACAATCTTTTTCCGTAATCCATATAAAAAATGCAAGTTTACAATGCAAACCACCTCCTGATAAATGTACTTCATGGAATAAAACTTTACTAATACATTCGTCCCTTTTCCTTCTGTATTCATAGTATTTGATAAAAACTTCTTACAAAGGTTGGTTGCCCTGGAATTACTCCTCAAACCCATCTCTTGCCACTCACTCCTTTCTTCCCTCCACTCCAGGCATGTACTTTGTGCCATTTCTCAATTCTAAGCTCACTTTTATCCCAGGGATTTTGCCTTTCCTACTCATAAGACCCGGAATATTGTTCTCTGACATCTTCCAAAGTTTTGTTCCCTCACTTCATTTATCCCTCCTCAAATATCTAGGACTCAAAGAAGAATTTTCTGGCCAATGAATTTAAAAGGGTCTTTCTTCCAACTCTATTTTCTTAGCTTGCTTTACCTTGGTTCCTAACATTTATACCTACTTGAAATTATACTGTATTCATTGGTTTTTCTCTCATTTTGTAAGTATATTCATCTTATGAAGGCAGAGACTATGCCTGTTTTTCATGGTTATATTCCAAGTCATTAGGGTAGTGTCTGTAATGTAGTGGTTGCATAATTAATACTTCCCTACTAAATAAATAATAAATCCAAAAGGAGAAGCCTAAACTCACTGGAACACACTCTTACTAGGTGCAGTCCCCTCAGTTCCTTAATCGCCCTCTTTTGTCATAGTACAACGTAAACAGATGCTTTCAAGACACTTTTTTCATTCTCTCTCATGACTTCTCTTGCAGATCACCGTATCAATCCTTCACCCCTTCAAAACATGGTGTCCTTAACAGATTTCTGTGAAAGACAAGTCTTTTATGTATTCACATAACTCACTGGTGACAGTACAAGTACACATTCCATGTTCAGATAGTGTTGGTTCCTAAAGCTTGCCAAGGAAACTACAACTGCATGTAAAAGAAAGAGGAAGCTCATAAATGCATACATTTGGAAATAAGAAATGCTGAAAATAAGTCATCCAATGTTGACTTTAACTGATCAGAATGAAATGGTAAGTAAAATACAAAGATAAGAGAAATAGTAAAAAAGTTAATAAAATAATGTGGTAGAAAGAAACATAAAATAAAAAGTCTCAAAAAGGTACAGCATTGATTTTCAAAAAAATTAAAATTTCAAAAGGCTTAGCAATATCAATTTTGAAAAAAATAAAGTGATTTCAAAATACAAATTATAACCTTAATTTTTTTTATTATACTTTAAGTTTTAGGGTACATGTGCACAACGTGCAGGTTTGTTACATATGTATACATGTGCCATGTTGGTGTGCTGCACCCATTAACTCGTCATTTAACATTAGGTATATCTCCTAATGCTATCCCTCTCCCCCTTCCCCCCACCCCACAACAGGCCCCGGTGTGTGATGTTCCCCTTCCTGTGTCCATGTGGTCTCATTGTTCAATTCCCACCTATGAGTGAGAACATGCGGTGACCTTGATGTTATGAATAATTTTATTTCAACAAATTTGCTACTTGACATCAATTTTTAAATTCCTAGGAAAACACTTTTACCAACAAACTATAAGAATAAGTATAAAATCTGCACAGTGCCTATGCTTCTAAGATGCCACAGCAAATAGCATACTTTGAAAAGATTTTAAAATATATTCCCCACGGATGAGAGATAAAATAGACATATCAATTATTACCACTTTTATTTCTAGTTGTATTGGTGGTCTTAGTCCTTTTAAAAAGCACAATAATAAATACATCAAAAAGTAAGAGATATGAAACAACAAGGGCTGCAGTTGTCTCATGGCTCCACTGTAGACATGCACTTCCAAGTCAGTCACACAGCCACGGAAAGGCCTCAGACCCATCTGGTTGTTGGCTTGTGGTATATAGGTGTTTTTTTTTTTTTTTTTGTCTTATGGTTATCTCCAGGAAGCAGCTAACAGTTAGTTCTTCTCAGAGTAAGAGCCTGAGAGAGCTAATAAAAACACACTCAATTCACTTTTCTCTAGTGACCAGTGATGATGAAAAGAAAATGTAGCACATATATACCACAGAATACTATGCAGCCATAAAAAAGAATGAGTTCATGTCCTTCGCAGGGACATGGATGAAGCTGGAAACCATCATTCTCAGGAAACTAACACAGGGAAAACCAAAGACCGCGTGTTCTCATTCATAAGTGGGAGTTGAACAATGAGAACACATGGACACAGAGAAGGGAACATCACATACCGGGGCCTGTCTTAGGGAGGCCTCCCCTCCGGGGAGGGAGAACATTAGGACAAATACCTAATGCATGCAAGTCTTAAAACCTAGATGACGGGTTAATAGGTGCAGCAAACCACCATGGCACATGTATACCTATGTAACAAACTTGCACGTTCTGCACATGTATCCCAGAACTTAAAGTAAAATTAAAAAAAAAAAAAGAAGGAACTCAAAAGACGTAGTCTTGTGAAAATCTAAATCAAGACGTGGCATCTCATCACCTCTCCCTATTCACATTGCTAGAAAGAAATACCTAATTAAACCCACCCCCAAGGGGAGGGGATGACACAAGGACATCCATATCAGGAGGTAAGAATCAGTGGGTGCCATTTTAGTGGCTGTTTATCAAAGGCCCAAAGTGGGAACAACTGTAATGTTGGTGGAACAGAGAAAGAAACTGTGGTGCATTCACATGACAGAATAACATACAGCAGTGAAAATAAGGAAGCCACTGCTACATATAATGAAGACATACAAAAATGTGTTTAGATTTTTAAAGGCCAGATATAAATGTGACAAGTCAGTAATGTTTCCATTTATATAAAATTTAAACCAGGTAAAACTATTTGATAGTGATGAAAAATTTAAATAGTGGTTATTTACTTGGCAGGTAGAGACTGCAAATAAAATACACATAAATCAGTAGATGCATGGTGCAAGTTCGAGTTCATTGGCCTGAGAGCAAGGAGAGTCAGTGGTGTAAGTTCCAGTCCAAGTCTGAGCTTAAAAGCAGAAGACTGATGGCGCAGCTCAAAGACAGTTTGGCTGAAAACATTCTTTAATATTCAACATCATACTCTATTCAAGCCTGCAATGGATTGGATGAGGCCCAACCACAGTAGGTAAGGCAATCAGCTTTACTCAGTCTACATTTCAAATGTTAATGTCATCCAAAATATCCTCACCAACACACCCAGTTATTAATATCTGAGCCTGCTATAGCTCAGTCAACTTGACACATAAAATTAAACATTAAAATATATTCTGTTTCTAAATTTTGATTGTGATATCATAGATTTTATCACCCTGTGGAAATTTATTGAACTGAATATTTGTGTTTTGAATGTTTTCTGTACTTACTATGCTTTCACATGAAGTTATGCCTTATAAGACTATATCCTCTCTTTCCTGTCTCTATTTTATCCCTAAATAAATTTTGTCTAACAGTATGAAACAAACTTGGCCACTCACAGGACACTGATAATCATATAAGGAAGCAGGTGCAGGTAAAATTTAACTTTACAAATGAGAAGTCTCATTGTTACTTCCTGTATCATTAATTCAACCTAGCATCATTCTGGGAATAACTGAGCATTCTGTACATCCTAATATGAGACAATACAAAGTTCAGAGTGCTGCATATGAAGTGGTCTCAACAAAATTTGCTTAATTCATATATAATAAAATAATATATAGTAGAATAGAATAAAGTAAAATAGACTAGAGAACAGAATAGAAAAAGTGATGTGGTTCCTTCCACAATTTCACCCAGACACACAAAGAGATATGCACATACAGGGACACATACAGCAGAGATTAATGGCTATATTGCAAAAATTTATATTTCTGGATAAGTGTACTTAGTATTATGGTGCATTGTTTTGACATCTGTAATTTATCTTAAAATATTCTAATAAGTTGTGTTTTTGCATATGTGTGAACATGTAAGAAAATATTTACAATTATTGACTGGCTATGTGTGTGTTCTCTGTTCTATGTATGACAAATTTTTATGAATAGTTTTTAAATTACAAACACTGTTAAATATACTTACTTTGTAAAACATACATGGCAAATTGAAAAATGTAAAAAAGGTGTTACACCAGTACACTTGTTACAAAACAACAGAATTCGAAGAATTCTTAGGGAAGGATACATGAGAATCAAGAATATTACCCACCTTGAAATATAACTTCAAAATAATTGTAACAACAGGTAATTGAAATAAAAATGTAATTGATATATCAAAATTTATATAGAGAGATTTTAACTCAACACTTCTAGAAATAAACTAAGTACACAAAAGTAAGTAAAATAAAGAGAATGTACATTTAAAAACGAATTGGAAAATGCATGTTGCCTTTTAACACATCTAGAATATTGTTAAATGACCATTTCTTAAAGCCACACAAAAAGAGACAGCTACACATACCAAATTATAAATATAAATAACATTTGAAATCAACAATAAAATCCAACCCCACTAACTTATTTATCTGTAAGTTAAATGCACAATTGAAAATAATTGATGACTTAAAATAAGCAATGAAAAAGAAATTAGAATACATTTTTGTGTAAATGTAGGGAATAAAAACGCAGTTTTGATACATAGATATATTACATGGTGAAATCTGGGCTCTTAGTGTAACTATCACCCAAATAGTGTACATTGTACCCATTAAGTAATTTCTCATTCCTTACTCCCCTTCCACTCTCCTATCCTTTCAAGTCTCCCATAGAGTTATTCCACACTCTATGCCATGTGTAGACATTATTTATGTCCCACTTACAAATGAGAATATGCAGCATTTGACTTGCTGTTTCTGAGTTAGTCACTTAAAATAAGGACCTCTAGTTTCATCTGTGTTGCTACAAAAGATGTGATATCATTCTTTTTGTGGCTGCATAGTATTCCATGGTTTACATATACATACCACTTTTTCTTTATTCAATCATCCAATGGTGGACACTTAGGTCAATTCCATATCTGTGCTGTTGTACACAGTGCTGAGTTAAAAATACAAGTGCAAATATCTTTTAAATGTAAGAAATTCTTTTCCTTTGGGTATATACCCAGTATTGGGATTGCTGAGTCAAATAGTAGTTCTATTTTCAGTTTTTGAGAAATCTCCACACAGTTTTCCATAGAGGTGGTGCTAATTTACATTTCCACCAACATTGTGCAAGTGTTATCTTTTCTCTGCATGCTTGCCAACATCAGTTATTTTTTGGCTTTTTAAATACTAACTACTCTGACTGGTGTGGCATGGTATCTCATTATGGTTTTAATTTGCATTTCTCTGATGTTAAACATTTTTTATATGCTTGTTGGCTATTTGTATGTCTTCTTTTAAAAAATATCTGTCATGTTCTTTGCCCATCTTTTAGTGGTGTTACTTGGTTTTTGGGTTGTTGCTGTTGGATTGTTTGAGTTCCATGTATATCCTGGATATTAGTCCCTTGTCAGATGCATAGTTCACAAATATTTTCTCCCTTTCTTAGGGTTGTCTGTTTGCTCTGTTGATTATTTCTTTTGCTCTGCAGAAGCTTTTTAACTGCAATTAAGTCTCATTTATCTATTTTTGGTTTTACTGCATTTGCTTTTGAGGTCTTCGTTATGAATTCTTCGCTTAGGCCAATGTCCAGAAAAGTTTTCTTAGGTTTTCTTCTAGAATTTTTATAACTTCAGGTCTTAAATTTAAGTATGTAATGTAACTTGAGTAAATTTTTATATACAGTGAGCAATAGTGATCCAATTGCATTCTTCTGTATGTGGCAATCCAGTTTTCCCAGCACCATTTACGAAGAAAGTGTCCTTTCTTCAAGGTATGTTCTTGTCAACTTTGTCAAAGATCATTTGGCTGGAGGTATGCGTCTTTATGTCTGGGTCCTCTGTTCTTTTTCACTAATCTATGTGTCTTTTTTTATATCAGTATCATGCTGTTTTGGTTACTATAGCTTTGTAGTATAATTTGAAGCCAAGTAATGTGATGCCTGCAACTTTCTTCTTTTCGTTTAGGATTGCTTTGTCTATATGAGCTTTTTTTTGGTTCCATATGAATATTAGGATTTTCTTTTCTAATTCTGTGAAAAAAAGATGTTGGTACTTTGATTGGAATTGCATTGAATCTGTAGATTGCTTTAGGCAGTGCTGTCATTTTAACAATATTAATTCTTCTAATCTATGAACATAGGATTATTTTTCCATTTGTTTGTGTCATCTGTAACTTACTTCATCAGTGCTTTGTAGTTTTTCTTGTAAGGATCTTTCATCTCCTCGGTTTAATATACTCCTAAGTGTTTTTTAAGCTATTGTGAGTGGAACTGACTTTGTGATTTAGTTCTCAGCTTGAATGTTATTGGTGTATAGGAATGCTACTAATCTTTGCTATGTTTTATTTAAAAAAATAACTTTTATTTTAGATACAGAGTGCACATTGTTACCCGGGTATATTGGACCCAGGTAGTAAGCATAGTACTCAATAGGTAGTTTTTCAACTGATGACCCCCTCCTTCCCTCCTCCCTCTAGTAGTCCTCTGTGTCTATTGTTCCCATGTTCATGAGCATGTCTGCTCAGTGTTCAGCTCTCACATGTGAGAACATGCAGTATTTGGTTTTCTGTTCCTACATTAATTTGCTTAGGATAATGGCCTCCAGCTCCATCCATGTTGATTTCATTCATATGATTTCATTCTTTTTATGGTTGCTTAGTATTCCGTAGTTTATATGTAACGCATTTTCTTTATCCACTCCACCATTGATGGGCACCTAGGTTGATTCTATGTCTTTGCTATTGTGAACAGCACAGTGATGAATATATGAGTGTTTGTGTATTTTTGGTAAAATGAGCTATATTCCTTTGGGTATATATCCAGTAGTAGGACCACCAGGTTAAATGGTAGCTCTATTTGAAGAAAACTATCTCTCTTTGCAGATGATATGATTCTATACATAGAAAACCCTAAAGGTTCTGACAAAAGGGTGCTAGAACTGAGAAGCCATTTTATCAGGGTTCCAGGATATAAAATCCATGTACAAAAATCAGTAGCATTTCTATATAAAAATAATGTTCAGACTGAGAATCAAATCAAGAACACAATCCCAATTACAATAGCCACAAACAAAATGAAATACCTAGGAATATAGTTAACCAAGGAGGTGAAAGATGTCTACAATAGGAATTACAAAACGGCATGGAAGAAAATCAGAAGCAAAACAAATGAATGAAAAAACATCCTATGCTCCCATGCTAGATTGGAAAAATGGATTGGAAAAATCAATATCATCAAAATGACCTACTGCCCAAAGCAATTTATAGATTCAACATTATTCCTATCAAAATACAAATGGCATTTCTCATAGAATTAGAAAACTATTCTAAAATTCATATGGAATCAAAAATGAACCCAAATAGACAAACCAATCTTAAGCAATAAGAACAAAACTGGAGGTGTCACACCACTTCAAACTATACTATAAGGCTACAGTAATCAAAACAGCATGGCACTGGTATAAAACAGACACATAGGACAATGGAACAAACTAGAAAACTCAGAAATAAAGCTGCCATGTACAACCACCTGATTTTTGACAGGGCCAACAAAATGAGGAGTGGGGAAAGAACTCCTTATTCAATAAATGGTGCTCAGATACCTAGTTTCTATTTCTTTCCATAAGTAGAGGAATAAAACTAGATCCTTATCTTTCACTGTATGTAAAAATTAACTCAAGATGAATGAAAGATTCATGGTAAGACCTCAAACCATAAAAGTTCTAGACAAAAAGCTAGAAAATACTCTTCTCAACATTGGCCTTGGCAAAGAATTTTTGGGTAAGTCCCAAAAAGCTATTGCAACAAAAATAAAAATTGACAAGTGGGACCTAATTAAAATAAAAAATTTCTGCACAGCAAAAGAAACTATCAACAGAGCAAACAGACAACCTGTGGAAAGGGAGAAAATATCTGAAAACTAAGCATCTGATGAAAGTCTAGTATCCAGATTCCACAGGAAATTTAAACAAATCAATAAGTAACAAATAATCCCATTAAAAAGTGGGCAGAGGACATAAACAGACACTTCGCAAAAGAAGGCATAAAAGAGACAAATAAACATATGAAAAATGCTCAGCATCACCAATCATCAGAGAAAACAAATCAAAACCACAATGAGATACCATCTCATACCAGTCAAAATGGCTATTATTAAAAAATCAAAAACCTGGAGAGGCTTCAGAGAAAACGGAATGCTTATACACTGTTGGTGAGAATGTAAATTATTTCAGGCACTGTGGAAAGATTTCCCAAGGAGCTTCTGGTTTTTGAACATTCATTTTCTATCCTGAAACCTTACTGAATTTATTTATCAAATCTAAGAGTATTTTGGAGGAGTCATTAAAATTTTTCTACACATAACATTATATTATTAGCAAACAAAGAATTTGACTTCCTCTTTTCCAATTTTGATGCCTTTTATTTCTTTCTCTTGCCTGTTTGCTCTGACTAGTGCTTTCCGTAGTATGTTGAAAGGAAGACTAAAAGTGGGCATCTTGTCTTGTTCTGGTTCGTAGGGAGAATGTTTTCAACTTTTACCCATTCAATATGATATTGGCTGAGTTTGTTATACATGGATCTTACTATTTTGAGAAAGGTTCCTGCAATGCCTATTTTGTTGAAAGTTTTTATCTTGAAGGGACGCTGAATTTTATGTAATATTCTCTACATCTATTGAGATGATCATGTTTTTTGTTTTTAATTCTCCTTATATGGTGAATCACATTTATTGATTTGTCTATCTTGAGCCATCCTTGCGTCCCTGGAATAAAATCTAGAAAAAGTCTTGCCTATCACTATTTAGAAAGTGCTGGTTCAATCAATACATTCAAACTGATATATCCAATTATTCAATCCATACTGGTAAATTAAATTGCCTTCTATCATTTCCTTTCTATGAACATATAAACACAAACACATACACATTTTTAAATGATTAAAACTATTTATCCAGACACAGGAAGACAAAGCAAACCCAGGAAAGATACAGAAACAACAAAAAAATGAATATATATTTTGTTTATCTGGGAGATTTCTCTGAAAGTGATTGTAAAAGAATATGTATCTACCATTTCACTCTTATAATCCTTTTAAATTTCATCCAGAATATCTCACTTTCTCTCTACCCATATTCCTTGGTATTGCTTCTCTCCTCCCTAGTTGCTCCTACTCCCTCAGTCCTGAGCCCTACCTAAATTTTTCTGGCCCTACCTTGTCTACTGAGATGTCTTTAGAATACACTCAACTGTCTTGCCATGGCCAGAGAATCTTCTCCAAGAAAGAAACCATCAAGTACTTCCACAGCCTTCCAGCCTACATTCTACCAGTAAACACCTGCCCAGTTGCAGGGCTGTGACCCTGAGGAGGAAAGATTTATATGACAAGTAGAACCTCGCCTGAAGCCAAGAGAGGGAGATCCTCCATGTCATCACTCTCTGGAATCTCCCATAAGAAAATGGTAGACTCTGGTCCTAAACCCTTAATTTCCACAGAGCACATTCTGGCTCCTATCTGGTCACCCAGTGATTGACCTAAGGGCTGCTTTCTATAGGAGATCATTGGATCACAGCTAAATTTAAGTGTCTTTGCTTTATAGTCTGCACATGCCACTTGTTGTGGTCTACTGCCTAATCCTATATCTTAACTGTATAAATGGCAGGCAGAGCAGCAATAAAGAACTTACATTCAAGGTGTTCTTCCTGCAATTATCTTCCTCCAAGTTTTTTAAGGGATTATAAATTTCATTATGAATGAAACTGCTAATAGCCACACAATTTCCAAATCTCCTGAAGAAAAAAAACATACGTCTCAACACTACTTTAGGAACAACTTATTATTTCTTTTTTCTCAAAGTATATAAGTACTTAAAGACAATACACTGTGTCTTTGAATGTTCCTACAGCTCATAAACCCACACTTGAAACAAAGTAGAAGTATGCATATGCACACGCACATATATTCATATATGTATAAATATATTATGTGAATATTATTTAAATAATTAAACAAGCAAATGAATGAAATATTTACGAATGTATATGTCATGTCCATGCTGCATTATTTCCTTTTTCCTTTACTTTAATATCTAATTTTATGACTATGCTTGCATCTCTAGGTGCATGAGGAAAATTATAGTAACTATTGAATAAGATTATGGTGGGCATGATATGAGTATATTCATGTGTAGTATACCTGTCAATACCCATATATCTACACTGCATCTATCGTATGTTAATATTATTACTAGAGTAAGCTATTATTATTATTTTAAGAATTCTAGAAGCCACTTATTCTGTTTATTATCTTTTTAAAGTAAGAATTTTATTCCGTATTCTGTTATTTCTTAAACATACTAAAGAAAACTATAAGGCAGTCTATTTGGCTGAAATTACTACTTCCTATTAAACATGTAGTTTGAGTAAATCACTCAACTTTTCCGAACATTAGTATATTAATCACAAGAGTGGAAAAACTAATACATACTTTATAAAACTGCCTTGAGGATCCAGCAATAGAAATAAAAGAACTTGGAAAAGGAGAGTTCGATAAGGGTAAAATTCTCATTATTATAATTAAAGTCAAAAGCTTCAGTTAACAGATAAATAATGTTATTGGCTGCAGCATTCCCTTCTGTTTTTCCGCTTTCTATTAGGTTAGAGTGACAGACTCTCCAACCTCCAACTGGTTAGTGATTGGTCTTGAGAAAAATCCTCAGCACTCTCTCTCGAATCTGCTTTGTCCTGACTCCATAGATTACAGGATTGAGGGCTGGTGGGACAACCACATACAGGTTGGCTAATATAATATGTATATACTGTGGGATATTATGGCCAAAACGATGTGTCAAGAATGAAAAAAATGCTGGTGTAAAAAAGGCTAAGATAACACCAATATGAGAACCACAGGTGTTGAGAGCTTTGAGTCGAGCTTCCCAGGAGGGCAGGCAGAAGACAGCATACAGGATCCTGACATAGGAGAGAATAATAAGGATAACATCCAGTAACAAGAGAGATATGTTGCCAAGGCCAAACCTAATGTTGACTTTGATGCTGGCACAGGCCAGACGGGCAATGCCCATGTGCTCACAATAAGTATGAGGGATGATACGATGCCCACAGAAGGGCAGCCTCAGAAGGAGAAACACCAGTGGAACAACCATGTACAGGCTCCTCAGGACAGCAATGCCTGCAATGAGGCTGATGATTTTGCTGGTGAGGATCATGGTGTACCGAAGAGGTTTGCAAATGGCAATGTAGCGGTCAAAGGCCATGGCCACCAACACAATGCTCTCCATAGCAGTGAAGAAATGGATGAAGAACATGTGAGAAAGGCAGCCTCCAAAAGATATTTCTTTGGTATTGAACCAGAAGATGCCCAACATTTTGGGGATGGTGGCTGTAGACAAGCCCAGGTCAATGGAATCCAACATGGCCAGGAAGTAGTACATGGGCTCATGGAGACTCTGCTCAGTCTGGATCACAAACAAGAGAGCAGTGTTTCCCAGGAGTGCAACAAGATACACAAAGAAAAAAGGGACTCCAATCCAAATGTGCACATCTTCTAGCCCTGGGATACCCAGAAGTAGGAATGAAGAAGGATGGAACTGGGTGTGATTAGACGTAGACATTCTTCCTGCCATATAAAGCTGCTGGGCACACCAGCGACGATTATAATATTCCTATTAGTAATTCTTGTTCCACTTCTTCTTTTGTTCAGATTTCTAGTCAAATTCACAATAACATATTAATCTTTCTTTATATATATTCATGAGTAAGGTAAAATACTCTTCACAATTTCTCCTAGCCTCTCCTGAGCAACATTGGTACCAGGAATAGAACCAGTCTTGTTCTACTGCCCCTTCACCTAATATCAAAGACTAATATAAAAAGAAATGGCAGAAGAATGTCATCTGCCAAATAAAAATGCAAAATCTGGAATTTAGCCAGAACTAAATGAGAAAAATAAAGTTCCAGGGTCAGTGTCTATAGAAATGTTACACATATTTTTGCTTCATGATCAAGGTATTTGTAATCTCAACTATTCCTCTATTTGGGAATCGAAAATGTAGTGTGTAAAACCGTTTCTGTGTTGTTATGCATTTTTACAGGTATTTGTGACTACTAGACTGTATACTTCTATATACAATTTAGACTATACTGTATACAATTTGGGACTACTAGACTGTATACTTCTGTATACAATTTAGACTGTATATACTGTATACAGTTTGTGACTACTAGACTGCATACTTCTGTATACAATTTAGACTGTATATACTGTATACAATTTGTGACTACTAGACTGTATACTTCTGAGAGAAGAAACAATTTATCTTGCTCATATGCAGGAAAAAGATCTGCTACATAATAGTTCTCAATTTAAAACCTCCACAAATAGACATTGATTAAAAGGAGGCAAAACTGTGGGTAATTTTAATGTCATATTTTAGGAAATAAATAATTTAGTTTCCATCACACCTGTGTTTGAGAAAAGAAGCTTATCCATCGGATTTGGAAAATGGGTAAAAACAAGGAAAAGAAAATACTTGACAAAGAGTATTTTGCAGCTATGATGGAACATGGATGAAGAGATAATTTTAATCTAGATAATCCTATTATTTGGAGAGTGCATAAATACACGCATTCAGTAAAGAAACTGTTTACATATAGGCCAGCTTTTTCTGTGGCAAGGAAACTAAATATTCTGGGCTACAAAATTTTCAAATATGTCTCAGTCTTATATTCATGGGAAGAAAGTAGAAGCCCTTTGGATGACCTACAGTTTAGCTGCTACTCAAATTCTATCCCAGCTGTTTTGTCTTTATGGATGTCTCCAATATAGTAAATTCAGAATTTACATATAGGAAATTCAGAATTTACATATAGGAAATTCAGAATTTACATATAGGAAATTCAGAATTTACATATAGGAAATTCAGAATTTACATATAGGAAATTCAAAATTTGAAGCAAAAAGTTCATTACTGCGCAACTTACTTTTACTTGGGAAAAACTAGTTTTACAGATAATGCAGAATTGGTTAAATGTGACGTGGCAACTACACAAAAAGCATTGATTACAATTTAAGAATACTTGAACATTGGGGGAAGTCAGAATTGAGACGTACGCAGCAGAGATAAAAGTGTGTGAATGTCAGCAAGTTCTACTTTAATCCTGTAACAACAAAAATGCATTGCTGGTAGTACCTATTTGAAGCATATGAAGAATAGCAAAAATGAGAGATTATTTGATAATTTGGGAAATTATTTCAGAGAGAGAGAGAGAGAGAGAGAATGTGCGTGTATAAACTTGGGTGAAACTATCAGAGATAAGGGTATAAACTTCCTGTTTTTCACTAATTGAGAATACACAAAATAGGCAGCGAAATACCTTTCACAATTTATCCCATCAAATATTGAAGAGGTTCTCTATGTATCAGTGGTAATTAGGAAGTTTAAATACAAAAAATGAATAAAACTGGTCATATATCCTTAAGGAAATCACCACGTAGTAAAGAAGATAAAATTCCAAACATGAAATTTAAGAACTGTACTGCAAGTGCTATGGTAGAAATGTGCACAGGATGTTTTAAATGTAGAGGTGAGTCAAGAAAAATTGTATAGAGGAAGTTAGGCTTATGCTGACTTACAGAGAAATTCTTCTGACAAAAAAGAAAGAAAATATTATTCTGTATAAATAAGCAGGGGCAAAGTGGGAAAAAAAGAAGCACAGTGGCCACTTAGGATATAAAAATGAAATCAGTCATCCTCTTCAATGGTCTTATGCAGAGATTCTTATTAAGTCTGATGTCTTGGTCATGTTTAGGGGCTCCATACAGCATGAACTGAAAAAATAAAAATATGGCTACATTCCAAGGATAGCAACTTATCCCATGTATCTCTGTGGATTTTAAAAGAAGACTTGGAAATTAATGCTTCCCTTCTCCCTAGGACAACATCATTTCCAAGTTTATAAATACTGATCAAAGCAACCAATCAATTAATTATCCAATAAATGTTTACTTAACCATTATTTCAACACATATTTACATATCTTCCAATCTCTGCTGGATTTAAAAATAAAATTGGTTCTCAGCCCCTGTTTTGACTCCCTAACTCTAAGGTCCTACATGGAATTATATCCAGCTATCCAGCAGCCATGTCCTCAGTGTGTCATCTTCTTAATCTACCCTATTGCACCAACCTCCACCACACCCTACCTGTCCATATTCCCACATCCCGGAACAGATGAGCATAAGTAAAAGAGATAACGTACACCTGTTTTCTCATCTTTATCTAATCTCACAGTCTCATGACCAGCCTGCTATCATGTAACCTTATTCCATTTCTCAGATGTTTTATCACTCTAGCTCTGAGTCTATGTTCATAAAAGTCTATTCCTCAGGGCCATGCTTCTTCCTGATTCATTTATTTATGAATTAATTTAAAAACATATTTTTAAAATTTGTCTTTATTTTTAATTTTTGTGGGTACATATCATAGATATATATATTTATGGGGTACATGAGATGTTTTGATACAAGCACGCAATGTGAAATAAGCACATCATGGAGAATGGGGTATCCATCCCCTCAAGCATCTATCCTTTGAGTTACAAACAATCCAATTGCACTCTTAGTTATTTTAAAATGTATAATTATTACTGACTATCTTCACTCTGTTATGCTATCAAATACTAGGTCTTATTCATTCTTTCTATTTTTTGTACCCATTAACCATCCCACCTCCCCCCAGTCCCCCACTACCATTCCCAACTTCTGGTAACCATCATTCTATCTTCACCTATGCTATATTTTGTATGTTCTAGAAAATACAGAGAGCTAGTCTTGCTCTTTTGCTGTTCACATGTTTACATATATATACAGACTCAGAAATAATAGCTAAAGAGATATGGGATATATTCGTACAATTTCTTCCTCATCAGCTTTCACACTTTACTTTTGCATCTGAGACTTTGCATGGTCATATGTGTGTGTAGGCAAAAATACAGTTTGAGGTGTTTATCAGTATGAGTGTGTATTCACTCTTCATCTTGTCATACTTTCACCTTTCCTGCATCTCTCCATACTAGCTTGCCATGAGCTCTTTCTCCATCCCTCCTGGTATTTTTCACAGCCTAACCATGATATAACTTACCTTAGTCTCAAAATCTCTACAAAACATCCCTTGGCATATTCTTGGGGTGCACCATTTATTATGCCAATAGGAGATATTTATACTGTTCTTGTAGCCCCACTTCCCCTGGGATGGGTACCATAGTATCTTGGAGGCGTTGATGTAGTATAGTTAATAGACTCTGGAGAATTCCTCTTCTCAATCTCTTCCTCCTTATACTGAAACAATATGGCAAGAGTTTATCATTGTTCTCTTGTTTTTCCCAAATTTTATATTCATTTACTGACACTGACAGAATATGTTTAATTTCTCACTTCAAAATTAAATTGCCAAACTCTTGGTAAACACTTGGGATTTTGTTTTTATTCTTCTATCCCATCTTCTTCAGTTAGTTCCCTGACTCTCTCTTCTTCAAATTTCTCTTTCTAGTCCTAATAAAATATTTTATTTTCTCATTTTAAAACCCCCTTGATAGAATTTTTCATGAAATCAATATCTCATCATCTGTTCCATTGTACTTTTCTTTATCAATTTATCCACCAATGGACATTTGATGGCAACTCTCTGGAAATCTCTTCTACAGTGTGCATATCTATTTGACACCACTCAAAGTTTAGTCTTTGTGAACAAGATTTTTGTTTGGCTATGAGTCAAATACAATCAGCAGAAATTGTTTAACATCACAGATTTCTGAAGCAGGAATAACAGTGGGAACTAACAAAAGGCTATTCGAAAAATTTAAAAGAAAAAATTGGGGAATGAATTGATCATAGGGGATTTTTCAAAGCTCTGAAATGTTCCTGAGAAGCTAAAACACACCACATGCGTACATGATTATGAAAATGTCCAGAAAAGACTTGAGAAGGCCCTAATCTGTCATCTCTGGTAAAATAACATTAAAATATAGAATGCAAGTTATACTACAAGAAAATGCCTGGTACATTCAAGATGTCATAAAGACACACATACATAGACATAAACCTAGTGGGATTTTTGTTATGTTGTAGAATATAAACATTTTAATAGCAAAACCCAGAAAATTCCTCATATAAAGGGCATTTATGAAAAACCCATGGCTGACATCATACTCAATGGTGAATATCCAAAGGGATAATTAAGCTTTTCCCCTAAGATCATGAACAAGACAAGGATGCTTGCTTTTATGACTACTTAAAACATTTAACATTGTACTGGAAGTTCTTGCCAGAGCAATTAGCCAAGAAAAAGAAAGAAAAATTATTCAAATTTTAAAGGAACGAGTAAACTACCTTTATTTGCAGAAAACATAATATTACATGTAGAAAATCATAAAGAATTCACAAAAAACTATTAGAACTGATAAATGAAGCAACTTTGCACAACACAAGAGCAATACTCAATCAGTTGTATTTTGCTGAACACTGGTGAAGAAAATTAATGAAGGTCTAAATAAATGGAAAAATATTTATGTGCATGGATTGGGAGATTTAATACTGTTAAGGTGGTCATTTTCATAAAAGTTATCTATATATCATGTGAAATTCCTATTAAAATCTCAATGTCTTCTTTTGCAGAATGGAGAGACATAAAACTAAAATACATATAGAAGAGAAAAGGCCCTTGAATAGCCAAAACAATTTAAAAATGAAAAACAAAAGCGACTCACATTTTCTTATTTTAACACTTACTGCAAAGCTATTATACTCAAAAAAGCATGGTGCTGACATAAGAATAGTCATAAAACTCACTGGAATCAAATTGAGAGTTGAGAAATAAACCCATATGTCTCTGGTCTATTGATTTTGGGCCATGATTTCATGACCATTCAGTGAGAAAACAAATAGTCTGGCTGAGTTTAACACAGCATGATGACAGTAATTAATAATAATGTATTGTTGTACTTTGATTTTGTACCCTGAAATTTTACTAAAGTCGTTTATTAGTTCTAGGAGCCTTTTGACAGAGTCTTTAGGATTTTCTAGGTATAAAATTACATAGTCAGCAAGGAGATAGTTTGACCTCCTTTTCTATTTGGATGCTTTTTATTTCTGTCTTTTGCCTGATTGCTCTGGCTAGAACTTCCAGTGCCATGATTAATAGAAGTGGTGAGAGTAGGCATCATTGCCATGTTCTGATTCTCAAGGGAAATAGTTTGAGCTTTTGCCCATTCAGTATGATGTTGGCTGTGGATTTGTCATAGATGGCTCATTATTTTGAGGTATATTCCTTCATTGCCTAGTCTGTTGAGGTTTTTTTTTTCTTATCATGAGGGGATGTGTAGTTTTATCAAAAGCTTTTTCTGTATCTACTGAGATGATCTTATGGTTTTTGCTTTTAATTCAGTTTATATGGTGAATCACGTCTATTGATTTGCCTATGTTGAAACAACCGTGTATCTCAGGAAAAAAAGCCTACCTGATCATGGTATATGAACCGTTCAAAGTGCCTCTGAATTTGGTTTGCTAATCTTTTGTTGAGGATTTTTGCATTTATGTCCATAAGAAATATAGCCCTGAAGTTTTTTGTTGTTGTTGTTGTCTCTGCCAGGTTTTGGTATCAGGCTGATGCTGGCTTCATAGAATGAGTTAGAGAGGAGACCCTTCTCCTTGATTTTTTTGGATAGTTTCAGTAGAATTGGTATCAGTTATTCTATGGATGTCTAGTAGAATTTGGCTGTAAATCCGTCTGGTCCAGAACTTTTTTTTTTATTGGTAGTTTCTTTACTACTTCAGAAGATGCTATTTGTCGATTCAGGATTTTAATCTCTTACTGATTCATTTTAAGAGATTGTGTGCTTCCCAAAATTTATACATTTCTTCCAGATTTTCTCATTTGTGTGAACAGAATTGTTCATAGTAGTGTCTGAAGATCTTTTGTATTTCTGTGAGATCAGTTGTAACACCACCTTTGTCATTTCTGATTGTGCCTATTTAGATCCTCTCTTTTTGTTTGTTAATCTAGCTGGGGTCTATCAATCTTAACTTATTTTTTTGAAGAACCAAGTATTGATTTCATTAACATTGTGTATATATTTTTGCATCTAAATTTCACTAAGGTCTTTTCTTACTTTATTTTCTTCTGCTAGCTCTGGGGTTGGTGTATTCATTTTTTTCTAGTTCCTTTAGGTGCAAAGTTAGTTTGTTAATTTGAGATCTTTCTACCTTCTTGGTGAAGTTATATGGGGCTATAAACTTTCTTCTTAACACTACTTTGACTGCATGCCAGAGATTTTGGTAAATTGTGTCCCTATTTCATTAATTTAAAATAATTTTTCATTTCTGCCTTAATTTTGATGTTCACCTAGGAGTTATCCAAGAGTAAATTGTTTAATTTCCATGCATTTGTGTGGTTTTGAGAGCAACTTTTTAGTAATGATTTCTATTTTTACTGCACTGTGATATGAGAGTATGTTTGGTATGATTTCAATGTTTTTGAATTTATTGAGGCTTACTTCATGACTAAGCCTGTGACCAATCTTAGAATATATTCCATATGACGATGAGAAGAATGTATATTCTGCGGTTGTTGGGTGGGGTGTTTTGTAAATGTCTATTATGTCCAATTGGTCAAGGGTATAGTTTCAGTGCAGGGCTTTGTTGTTAGATTTTTGCCTTAATGATCTGGCTAAGACTGTCCGTGGGGTGTTGAAATATCCCATTATTGTGTGGTTGTTTTACTCTTTCTGTGGGCCAAGAAAAAGCTGTTTTATGAATATAGACGCCCCAATGTTGAAAATGTATACATCTAGGATAGTTAAGGCTTCCTGTTAGATTGTACCCTTTATCATTATGTCATGCCCTGTGCTGTCCTTCTTAATCTTTATTGGTTTAAAGTCTGTTTTATCTGATACAAGAATAGTGATCAGTGCTTTTTTTATTTTCCATTTCATGGTACATCTTTCTCCGTTTCTTTACTTTGAGCCTGTGGATATCATTACATGTGAGATGGATCATTTAAAGACACCAGATGGTTGGGTCGGTGTACAAAAATCAGTAGCATTTCTATACACCAACAACGTCTAAGCTGAGAATGAAATCAAGAGCACAATCCCACTTACAGTAGCTGCAAATAAAATGAAATACCTAGGAATACAGCTAACCAAGGAGGCAAAAGATCTCTACAAGAGAACTATGAAACACTGCTGAAAGAAATCAGAGATGACACAAATAAATGGAAAAATAATCCATGCTCATGAATTGGAAGAATCAATATCATAAAAATGGCAATACTACCCAAAGAAATTTGCAGGTTCAATACTATTTCTATCAAATTATGAACATCATTCTTCACAGAATTAGAAAAAAACTATTCTAAAAATAGTTTACACTCATAGAACAGAATAAAAAACACAGCAATAAATTTGTATGGCTACAGTGATATGATCTTCTTGACACTGACAAAAATAAACAATGGAGTAAGGACCCCCTATTAAATAAATGGTGTTGGTGTAACTGTTTATCCATATACAGAAGATTGAAGATGGATCTGTACCTTTCACCGTATACAAAAATCAACTCAAAACAGATCAAAGATTTAAATGTAAGACCTCAAACTATAAAAATCCTAAAAGACAACCATAGAAGTACTCTTCTTGACATTGACCTTGGCAAAAAATATTTGGCTAAGTCCCCAAAAGCAATTGCAACAAAAACAAAAATTGACAAAAGGGACCTAAATAAACTAAAAAATACTCTGCACAGTAAAAGAAACTATCAACAGAGAAAATACCCTACAGAATGTGAGAAAATATTCACAAACTATGCATCTGACAAATATCTAATATCCAGAATCCACAGAGAACTTAAATCAACAAGCGAAAAACAATCCCATTAAAAAATGGGCAAAGGACATGAACAGACATGTCTCAAAAGAAGTCATATAAGCAACCAATAAACATATTGAAAATGCTCAGCATTACTAGTCATCACAGAAATGCAAATCAAAACCACAGCAAGATACCATCTCATATAAGTTAGAATGGCTATTATTAAAATGTCCAAAAAAAAACCCACAAAAAACAAAAAAAAAAACAGGTGCTGGTGAGGCTGCAGAAAAAAGGGAAAGCTTATACACTGTTGTTGGGAATGTAAATTAGCCCAGCAACTGCGGAAAGCAAACTGGAGATTTCTCAAAGAACTTAAAAGAGAGCTATCATCTGACCTAGGAATTCCATTACTGAGTATATACTCAAAGGAAAATAAATAATTCTGCCCAAAAACACACGCACTCATGTGTTCACTGTCATCGCTGTGGTATTCACAATAGCAAACACATGGAATTAATCCAGGTGTCCATCAGTGGTAGACTGGATTAAAAAAAGTGGTACATATATACACCATGGAATACTATGCAGCCATAAAAAGAATGAAATCATATTCTTTGCAGCAACAGAGATGGAGCCAAAGGTCATAATTCTAAGCAAGTTAACACAGGAAACGAAAATCAAATGTTGCATGTTCTCACTTATAAATGGAAGCTAAACAACACATGGACATAAATATGGGAACAAAAGACAGTGTGGACTATCAGAGGGTGAAGGGAGGAAGTAGGCTGAAAAACTGCCTATCAGGTACTATGTTCACTACCTGAGTGATGGAATTCACACCCCAAACCTTAGCATCATGCAACAGCCCCATGTAACAAACCTGCACAAGTACCCCCTGTATCTGAAATAAGAGTTGAAATTTATTGTATATTTCAAAATAGCTAAAAGAGAGGGTTTTCTTTTTTTAATTTTATTATTATTATACTTTAAGTTTTAGGGTACATGTGCATAATGTGCAGGTTTGTTACACATGTATACATGTGCCATGATTGTGTGCTGCACCCAACAACTCATCATTTACATTAGGTATATCTCCTAATGCTATCCCTCCCCACTCTCCCCACCCCACAACAGGCCCTGGTGTGTGATGTTCCCCTTCCTGTGTCCATGTGTTCTCATTGTTCAATTCCCACCTATGAGTGAGAACATGCGGTGTATGGTTTTTTGTCCTTGTGATAGTTTGCTGAGAATGATGGTTTCCAGATTCATCCATGTCCCTACAAAGGACATGAACTCATCATTTTTTATGGCTGCATAGTATTCCACAGTGTGTATGTGCCACATTTTCTTAATCCAGTCTATCATTGTTGGACATTTGGCTTGGTTCCAAGTCTTTGCTATTGTGAATAGTGCCACAATAAACATATGTGTGCATGTGTCTTTATAGCAGCATGATTTATAATCCTTTGGGTATGTACCCAGTAATGGGATGGCTGGGTCAAATGGTATTTCTAGTTCTAGATCCCTAAGGAATCATCACACTGACTTCCACAATGGTTGAACTAGTTTACAGTGTCACCAACAGTGTAAAAGTGTTTCTATTTCTCCACATCCTCTCCAGCACCTGTTGTTTCCTGACTTTTTAATGATTGCCATTCTAACTGGTGTGAGATGGTATCTCATTGTGGTTTTGATTTCCATTTCTCTGATGGCCAGTGATGATGAGCATTTTTTCATGTGTCTTTTGGCTGCATAAATGAATTCTTTTGAGAAGTGTCTGTTCATATCCTTCGCCCACTTGTTGATGGGGTTATTTGTTTTTTTCTTGTAAATTTGTTTGAGTTCATTGTAGATTCTGGATATTAGCCCTTTGTCAGATGAGTAGGTTGCAAAAATTTTCTCCCATTTTGTAGGTTGCCTGTTCACTCTGATGGTGGCTTCTTTTGCTGTGCAGAAGCTCTTTAGTTTAATTAGATCCCATTTGTCAATTTTGGCTTTTGTTGCCATTGCTTTTGGTGTTTTAGACATGAAGTCCTTGCCCATGCCTATGTCCTGAATGATATTGCCTAGGTTTTCTTCTAGGGTTTTTATGGTTTTAGGTCTAACATTTAAGTTTTCAATCCATCTTGAATTAATTTTAGTATAAGGTGTAAGGAAGGGATCCAGTTTCAGCTTTCTACATATGGCTAGCCAGTTTTCCCAGCACCATTTATTAAATGGGGAATCCTTTCCCCATTTCTTGTTTCTGTCAGGTTTGTCAAAGATCAGATAGTTGTAGATATGTGGCATTATTTCTGAGGGCTCTGTTCTGTTTCATTGGTCTATATCTCTGTTTTGGTACCAGTACCATGCTGTTTTGGTTACTGCAGCCTTGTAGTATATAGTTTGAAGTCAGGTAGCATGATGCCTCCAGCTTTCTTCTTTTGGCTTAGGATTGACTTGGTAATGCAGGCTCTTTTCTGGTTCCATATGAACTTTAAAATAGTTTTTTCCAATTCTATGAAGAAAGTCATTGGTAGCTTGATGGGGATGGCATTGAATCTATAAATTACCTTGGGCAGTATGGCCATCATCACAATATTGATTCTTCCTACCCATGAGCATGGAATGTTCTTCCATTTGTTTGTATCCTCTTTTATTTCATTGAGCAGTGGTTTGTAGTTCTCCTTGAAGAGGTCCTTCACATCCCTTGTAAGTTGGATTCCTAGGTATTTTATTCTCTTTGAAGCAATTGTGAGTGGGAGTTCACTCATGATTTGGCTCTCTGTTTGTCTGTTATTGGTGTATAAGAATGCTTGTGATTTTTGTACACTGATTTTGTATCCTGAGACTTTGCTGAAGTTGCTTATCAGCTTAAGGAGATTTTGGGCTGAGATGATGGGGTTTTCTAAATACACAATCATGTCATCTGCAAACAGGGACAATTTGACTTCCTCTTTTCCTAATTGAATACCCTTTATTTCCTTCTCCTGCCTAATTGCCCTGGCCAGAACTTCCAACACTACGTTGAATAGAAGTGGTGAGAGAGGGCATCCCTGTCTTGTGCCAGTTTTCAAAGGGAATGCTTCCAGTTTTTGTCCATTCAGTATGATATTGGCTGTGGATTTGTGATAGATAGCTCTTATTATTTTGAGATATGTCCCATCAATACCTAATTTATTGAGAGTTTTTAGCATGAAGGGTTGTTGAATTGGTCAAAGGCCTTTAGTCACCACAAAGAAATGATAAATATTTGGGTGACACATATGCTAATTATCATGATTTGATAATTCTACAACATACATATATATCAAAACATCACAATTCACCCCACAATATATACCATTATTATTTATCAACTAAAAATTTAATAAAACTTTAAAATAATTGTGCCAGGACAACTGGATATGCACATGATAAAAGAGGGAAGTTGGCTGAGGTGCGGTAGCTCATGCCTGTAATCCCAGCACTTTGGGATGCCGTAGAGGGCAGATCATGAGGTCAGGAGATTGAGACCATCTTGGCCAACATAGTGAAACTTCATCTCTACTAAAATACAAAATATTAGCCAGGTGTGGTGGTGTGTGCCTGTAATCCCAGCTACTTGGGAGGCTGAGGCAGGGGAATCGCTTGAACGCAGGAGGTGGAGCTTGCAGTGAGCTGAGATCGCACCACTGCACTCCAGCCTGGCGACACAGCAAGGCTCCATCTCAACAAAAAAAAAAAAAAAAAAAAGTGAAGTTGCACCCTTAAATAACACTATGTATATACAAAAATTAAATTAAAATGAATCAAAAACTTAAATATAACTAAAACAATGAAACTCTTAGAATAAAACATAGGGTAAGTCATGACTTCAGATTTGATTTCCTACATAGCGCAACAAAAACAGAGCAATGAGTTATAAATTAGTGAATGAAGCATTAAGATCAAAAACTTTTGTGAATTAAATAACACTGTAAAGAGATTGAAAAGACAACCCATAGAATGGGAGAAAATATTTGAAAATCACATGTCTGTTAAGAGTTTAGTATACAGAATATATAAAGAAGGACTCATAGAACTCGACCAAAAAAAATGTAAAAACAATTTTAAAATGGGCAAACCACTTCAATAGGCATTTATTTAAAGATATACAAATGGCCAATGCGCCCAGGCAAAGATGCTCAATATCATCAGTCACTGGGGAAATGAAAATCAAAAAGACGATGACACATCATTGGACATCTACTATGATTACTATAATAATTTTAAAAATGGAAAATGGCACGTGTTAGAGAGGATGTGATAAATGGAAATACTCATACATTGCTGGCAAGAATGTAAATTGATGTAGTCGCTATGGAATAGTTTGGAACTTTCAGGGAAAGTTAAATGTAGAATTACCATAAGACCCAAGATTTCTACTTCTTAAAATGTACTCAAAAGAATTGAGGCCGGGTGCAGTGGCTCACACCTGTAATCCCAGCACTTTGGGAGGCCAAGGCGGGCAGATCACTAGGTCAGGAGATCAAGACCATCCTGGTGAACAAGGTGAAACCGTCTCTAGTAAAAATACAAAAAAATTAGCCGGGTGTGGTGGCAGGTGCCTGTAGCCCCAGCTACTCGGGAGGCTGAAGCAGGAGAATGGCATGAATCTAGGGGGCAGAGCTTTCAGTGAGCAAAGATCATGCCACTGCACTCCAGCCTGGGCAACAGAGCAAGACTCCATCTCAAAAAAAAAAAACCAAAAAAACCCCAAAAATAAAAAAAAAGACAAGGAATTGAAAACAGGTGTTAAAACAAACAAAAAAAAAAAAACAAGAATGTTCATAGCAGTATTATTGACAATAGCCAAAAGATGGAAACAACCCAATATCCACCACTTGATGCATGTATAAACGTGTGATATATCCATACAATGGAATTTTATTTAGCCATAAAAAGAAATGACGTACTGATAAATGCTGCAACACAGATGCAATTTGAAATCACGATAGGTGAAAGAAAGCAGATACAAAAGCCTACATATTGCATGATCTCATTTACATGAAATATCCAGAATAAACTGGTAAAGAAAATGCACAGAAATAGAAAGTAGATTACTGGTTTTCGGGGGCTGGAAGAAGAAAAGAATGGGGAGTGACTGCTTAATGGGTACAGGGTTCACTTTTGGAGGGATGAATATTCTGAAGCGAGATAGTGGCAAAATTGTACATGCTCTAAGTGCCACTGGATTGTAAACTTCAAAATACATAAAATGGTAAATTTTATGTTATATGAATTTTGCCAATGTAAGTAAAGAGTTGCTGGTTATACTGGATACCCAACAGAGCCCAAAGGAATAATCCAAGCAACTCATAAAATGAAAGACAGGAAGATAAGAAATAAGGAAGGAGAGAAAAAGATAAAATGAGACCTGTTATAAATATTATCTGAAATAACAAGAACTGGAAATTGAACAAGTAATGGGCACAGGGTTCACTGAGATTTCCCTAGAGCTTCCCTTCATCTGGTGCAATAACAAAGGGGAACTACTCTTCATTTTAACCTCAGTGTCTCAGACACTGCGGCACTTGGAGACTTTATTAAAACTCTGCTGCGCCAGCAAACACAACAGACATTTCGTTAACATTTTTCAGGGTGCACTGAAGCTCTATGCTAAACCATTTATATATATTTCAAGAACTGAATGCATAGTTGTTACTTGACTCCTTAAGACAGAGGAAGAAATCTTGGTAAGGGTTTCCAATCAGCAACTTTGTGTAATGTGTACTTAAGATTGGAATTTGAATTAACAGAAATTGAGTTAAGACCTGGAGAATCGGGGTGAAGAATAAAATAGTACATATCAGCAGTCTAAGAAGAGGTAAGATAAATAAAACGGGAAGATATTGGGGAGAAAAATATTTGCTGGACACCTTCAATATTTCATGCATATGTGACTTTATTTATCCCACTTGATAATAATATCATGTAGAAAGTACTATGCTTATTTCTAGAAGAAACTTAGACTCCAAACATATTGTAACTTATGTAAAGTCAGAAAGCCAGAAATAACAGAATCAGTACTCTATTCCATGTCACAGTGCCAACAATATTAAAAATTCTGTGCTTTTGCTTCTTTTTCCTACACAAAATGCCTTATAATGAGATAGTGAGTGATACAGAGAGTGACAAAATTCCATAGAAGGCAAAGAAGAATTGCTTAATGAGCTTGAATTTGTTTATACTTAGAAAGACTATGAACGTACCCTGTTATAGAAAAGGATACAATATGGTGATTAGCTGTTGGTCTTTCTTCATGCTTCATATTTCAAATGGATTTAACTGAACTCAAATTTGATTATTAAGAGACCTGAATTTATAACTGAGCCCAAGGCCCATGTAAGACATGAGGTAAAAAGCTTACATACAGCACTAGTAAATAATATATCTGGAACTAAATAAGCAGATGTGTGCTAAAAAATTTGACTTTACCCAGAGAGAGGTCTGTCCTTTGCTCCTGGCTTCTAGAAGGAAATATACACAATAGCTAATAAGAGAGTCTTTGTTTATTAGATTGGGGATTGGTCACACTAGATCTGAGGGTAGGGACTGGCCATGTCATAAAGATCAACAATATGACTTAGAGTGGGGACTTTGGGTCATGTGACACCAGTAAACCTGGAGACTGAGTTCAACCACATTTGCAATCAATCCAGCCATCACACCTGTGTAATGAAATCCCAATAAAAACTCTGAACACCAAAGCTTGGGAGAGTTTCCCTAGTTGGCAATATGACTTCATGCATATTGTCACACATTAATGCCATAAGAGTAATGCATGTTTACTCCATGAAAGGACAACAGATTCTTCAGATTTGGACACCTCAGTTTCTTTTCTAAGCATCTCTTTATCTGTCTGATTTTAATCTGTGTCTTTTTCCTGTAATAAACTGTAACCATGAACATAATAGCTTTCAGTGAGTTCTATAAGTACTTCTAGTGAATTATTGAAGCTGAGGGTGGTTTTGGAAAACCTCCGAAATTGCAGTTAATGACAGAAGTGAGGGTAGTCTTCGGGACTGTACCCTCAAGTTTTGAAGTTTAGAGAGCTCCAGGCTAATCTAATTTGATGTTACATTTCTTTAAACTGTTAGCAAGGTCAATAGGCTCTTGTAAAAGAACTTCGTATGGTGGAAAACCTTCACAGATAATCATTCTCCCTTACCAATTTACTTTAAATTCCCACTAAGGGATACCTTCCTTCTAGATACCTAGACCCTAGAAAAGGTGTGGATCTGCTTCTTGACTCAATTCTGTTGTATTGTGGTTTTTTTTCCTAATAAAACACTGTTAAAATTATCATCACTTTATAAGAAGACTCAGTGTCTGATAGTGTAAATCCTGCAGATTTTTTCTTCTTTGAAGAAGTTTTGGCTCTTCTAAATTCTCATATTTTTCCTCATACCTTACTTTTCTTTCTTTTCTTTCTCCTTTCACTACATCTGATAGCAAATATTGCAAATATAGAGCCAGATTAATGTTACATATCTGAATTTCAACCTAGTTTCAAATTTTGAATTTCCTACCTATTAGCTTTGTAAATGATGGGAAATTACTTAACTTAGCAAAACTTTGCTGTTCCATAAAATCAGATACCAGTAGAACTTGTGTCATGAAATTTGGCGAGAACTAAATGAGATAATATATGTAAGTAGCAGTAGATGCAAAGACTGAAAAATAGTAGATATCTAATCAATAATAGCTATTATTACTGTGGTTCTTATTATCATAAATTTTATTTTCATCAACTCATAGTGTCTATATCTTGAGAAAGAAGGGAATAAGTACATTTATTTACTCTGAACTCAAAATTTTAGGAGAGACATAGTTCAACCTTCTACTTGGCAGTTCAGCTTCTCACATTCATGGTGCGGGTAAGGAGTGATACTAGGATTATGTATGGAAAATGAAAAGAAGGAGAAAAAAACAAAGGCCTTTACAGAAAGGTATTCTTAATATCAATCCTTTGTTTGAGGATTTGTTTATTTATTTGTTTTAGATCTCAATTAAGTCTCGATGAATTGCCCGACGGGAACCGAAAAGAACTTTTAAAGCCATGGCCGCCAGCAGTTGGCAGAAGAATGTCTTCTCCCAATGTCACTGAACCCCACCTCTCTTCCTTCCTGTTGGTTAGGAATTCCAGGATTGGAAGCTGCACAATGCTGGCTAGGCTTTCCCTTCTGTGTTGTATATCTGATTGCTCTTGTTGGAAATCTTATTCTATTTGTCATGTGGACTGATAAAAACCTTCACCAACCCATGTTCTACTTTCTGGCCATGCTGTCAGTGATGACCTGAGTCTCTCTACATCTACTATCCCCAAGATGTTGGGCATCTTCTGGTTCAGCCTTCAGGAGTTGTGCTTTGGGTGCTGTGTTGCTCAAGTCTTTTTTATCCATTTTTTTTGCAGTCATGGGGAGCACTGTACTTCTTGTCATGGGATTTGATCGCTATGTGGCTATTTGCAACCCCTTCAGGTAGACCAAGATCCTCACCAACAGAATTATTGGTGTGATTGCTATCGTTGTGGTTCTTAGAAGCTTATGTATGATTGCTCCCATCATTTTTCTCCTCATGAGGCTGCCTTACTGTGGACATAGAATCATCCCTTATACCTATTGTGAGCACATGGGAGTGGCTCGTCTGGCTTGTGCCAGCATCAGTGTCAATGTCTATCATGGTCTTGGGAATATTTTTATCTTGTTTCTGGATATGTTTCTTATCATCATCTCCTATGCTAGAATTTTATGCACAGTCTTTCACCTCCCTTCCCAAGAGGCCCACCTGAAGGCTCTTAATACCTGTAGCTCCCATATCTGTGTCATCTTAGCATTTTTTGGCCCAGCTCTCTTCTCCTTTCTCACTCATCGCTTTGGTCATGGCATCCCACAGTATATCCATATTCTCCTGGCTAATCTCTATATATAGTCATTCCCCCTGGTCTTAACCCAGTCATTTATGGAGTTAGGACCAAGCAAATCCAGGAGCGGGTAGAAAGTCTCTTTACTAAAAATTGATTGAATGGGAGAGAATTCATTCAGGTTATAAAAATGTAAGTCCTAAAAAGACAAAATTTGTGATAAAACTAATAAATTGTTTTTTCCAAAATGGACCATCAATTTTATACATATATATTTTATACAGATGTGTGTGTATATTTATTTATTTATACATATGTATGTATGCGTGTATGTTTAAAAACATATTGGCAGCAATTGCTAGATGTATGTGTGTTTATGCATGTCTGAGTGTATATTTGCAATGATGTTATCTATTGACCCCTAACACAGAATATGCCATATAAAAGTAAGTTTCAAGGAGGATCACTTTAATTCACTGAAAATGAAAACATTTTCAGAAATTTAATGCAAATTTTAATTGCAACTTTCTCCAAAAGAGAAAAAAATTTTTCAAAGATACTTGCTAAGAGAACAAAAATAATAGAAATGTTTTAAAAAGAGTAACAAAGTTTTTTCAGTGAATTAAATGTTTTTAAACCATTTCTATTATTTTTGTTTTCTTAGCATATATCTTAAAAATTTTTTTTCTCTCTTGGAGAAAGTTGCAGTTAAAATTTGCATTAAATTTCTGAAAATGTCTTCATTTTTCTCTCAGATATGAATAATGGATTGAATGAGCATTGAATTCCAAGTGCAAAATTATTTTTTTTGGACATGATTTTTTTAACATTCACTTTTGCATTTGAGATTTCGGATCCCAGTCAGATTATGTTTCCCTTTAATCTATGCTCTTTTCTCTGTCTCTCTCACTTGAACTTTTATTCTCTTTCTCTCAACTCTTTTTCTGTGGAATGGTTTAAGATTTTCTTTTTATTTTTTGTGTTCACAATTTCTACCAAACAGTAGTACCTAAGTCCCTACTGGGCCTCTATTGAAACTGTCAATATTAAGCCTTAAATAATTTTTCAACTGTAGAAATTTTCTTTATTATTCTCTCCTTCTTTATTTTTATTTCACCTTTTGAAACTTGTGTCTATGTCAGAAATAAATACACTCAAAAATACCTCGACACAGAAATTTATACAGTATTTTATAATAAATACCCAGTCATAAAATAGCTTTATCAGGTGAGTAGTTGACACCTCATTACTTTAAGGAATAAAGAATATTAAACTATATATGTGAAATTAAATTGATGATTATTAAAACTTGCGGACATATTCTTTTTTTTTAGTTACTTTGATATTAACTCTTCCCATTGAGTTTGCATGTATTTTGTATGCTAAATTAGTAAAAAAAAATCACTAGGAATGTCATAGAATTGGGTGAAATGATTGTGGTAGTAATATTCAAAATTGAACTTGACCTTATCTCGCTTGAACAATATTCCACTTAGGTCATTCAGTTATTTAAAATGAACCTTAGACTACCATTTTTTATTTTCTATTGCCATTTTTGAAAACCATGAATGTGTTGTTTATGTCAATTTTGGCCATATGCAGGAGGGTTACTTAAGCCCAGGATTTCGAGACCAGCCTAGGCAACTTATGGAGACCCTGTTTCTATAAAAAATAGTAATAAAATTTTTAAAATTACATTTTTATATACTAATAAAAAATTTATAAATTAAAATCTTGAAAATTATATATTTTTAAATGGCTTCGATCATTAAAAAGTCAGGAAACAACAGGTGCTGGAGAGGATGTGGAGAAATAGGAACACTTTTACACTGTTGGTGGGACTGTAAACTAGTTCAACCATTGTGGAAGTCAGTGTGGCGATTCCTCAGGGATCTAGAACTAGAAATACCATTTGACCCAGCAATCCTATTACTGGGTACATACACAAAGGATTATAAATCATGCTGGTATAAAGACACATGCACACGTATATTTATTGCGGCACTATTCACAACAGCAAAGACTTGGAACCAAGCCAAATGTCCAACAATGATAGACTGGATTAAGAAAATGTGGCACATATACACCATGGAATACTATGCAGCCATAAAAAATGATAAGTTCATGTCCTTTGTAGGGACATGGATGAAGCTGGAAACCATCATTCTCAGCAAACTATCGCAAGGACAAAAAAACCAAACACCGCATGTTCTCACTCATAGGTGGGAATTGAACAATGAAAACACATGGACACAGGACGGGGAACATCACACACCAGGGCCTATTGTGGATGGGGGGAGCGGGGATGGATAGCATTAGGAGATATACCTAATGTTAAATGATGAGTTGTTGGGTGCAGCACACAATCATGGCACATGTATACATATGTAACAAACCTGCATGTTGTGCACATGTACCCTAAAACTTAAAGTATAATAAAAATAAATAAATAAATAAATAAATAAATGGCATCACAGAACATCAAATGCTTTGACCTAACTCTAACAAATGATATGCAAAACTTCTAAAATAAAAGCATAATAATCCTTCAAAGGAACTTTTTAAATACATAAATACATGAAAAGATATACCTAGTTCATGATTTGGAATAATCAATAACCTTTTAAAAACATTCTCTAAAAATTAACTATATATTCAATGCAATAAATATTTTAATGAATTTGTTCGCTTATTTGCCCTCTTGTTTTTGTTTTCAAAGTGTTATATACATTTTAAAAGAAATTGGCTGGAAATCCTGAAGAACAAAATTTTAGGTTTTATATTATTATATTCCATAATTTATTTTATAGTATCACTTATGAAAACTGTGAAATACTTGTACAAGAACAGACAAAAAGCAGAACCACATAGTCCAAACACAAAAATACACATGTATAAATGTATAATTTATGACAAACAGCTTTTTAATAAATGAAACAAGATCAAATGAATAGCCAAAGTAAATCAATTATATATTGAAAAATAATTGCCTCTATGTCACTGCCCTTTCAATGTGATAGTTAATATCCTCTCATCAAGGGGTTAATCTTGACAATGTGAGCAAGATGGACTACTAAAATGTTCCAGCTCTTAGTTGCCTCACACCGATAGCCAGAACAATGAATTAATAATTACATTTTAATGAAAGTAACTGAAGGAGAGGAGTGCTCGTTTGTGAGACCCTGAACCTAGAACCCTGGCTCCACAGGCACTCCAAGCCACTGTACTTCGAGCCCAGCGCTGCTGCAGCTGCTTATAGGTCATGTCAAATCTGAGGGATTCTGTCAGCTGAGTCCCCTCATTGTGGGAAAAATTAAAAATAAGAGGACCCCAAAAGCCCTTGACACTAAGGACATAAACAAATTGTGCCACCACTACTGCTGTGCCACTACAAACTTCTACAGTCTAAGCCACTGAGGCACCCACAGTTATTGCTGACATTAAACTCAGCTCAGGAAGCTGCACGGAGACTATGCTACACCTATCTGGAAACAGAGTCACCACACTCTTCCCAACTGGCACACTAAAACCCAACTGCAGGTGATAGTCGTCCTGTATAAAAACCACTCTGGAAAGTTTGGAGATAAGCGGATACACAGGCATCAATATAGAGACACAAGAAACATGAAAAGGCAAAGACATATGATACCACCAAAGGAACATAACACTGTAGTAATGGACTCCAGTAAAAAGAAAATCAACAAATTGCCAAAGAAAAAAAATCAAAATAATGATGCTGAGAAGACTCAATAAAATACAAGAATATACAGCATAGACAATTCAATAAAATCAGGAAAACCATTCATGAAACAAATGAGAAATTCAACAGAAGATAAAAATCATAAAAATCAAATAGAAATCCTGTAGCTGAAGAATTCAATGAATAAGTTTTCAAATTACAATAGAGAGATTCAATAGCAGACTTGGCCAAGCAGAAGAATCTGTTGACAGGTTGTTTGAAATAAGTCAAAGAAAAACAAAAGAAGGATTTAAAAAAGTAAAGAAATAATGGTGTTCCTTAATGGGATGCCATTAAGTAAACAAATATTTGTATTATGAGAATTCTAGAAGGAGAAGAGAAAGAAAAGGACAAAGGAAACCTATTTAATAAAATAACAGCTGAAAACTTTCCAAATGTGAAGAGAGATATAGATATCCAGATCCAAAAGCTCAAAATCCCCTATGTAAATTCAACTCAAGAAGGTCCTCCCCGAGGCATTATAATGTCAAAATATCAAAAGTCCAAGACAAAAAGTCTCTAGGCCTTTAGGCTATTTGGCATGAGGAAACAGTGAAAATAGTGGGAAAATATATCGAATCCTTCAACACTTTTCAGAAGAAGTAATGTCCTCAGGGAACAGCTGGGTTTCTGTTTCAAAAGGAAGAGAAACAGAACATCAGAAGTGGTTTAAGGCCAAAAATAATATCACTGCTCATAAAAAATTGATTCTAGAAGTCACAGTGAAATAATCTTGGGAATAGGAGAGGGGTAGGTACAGTGACCAATTAGGAGATATATGATTATATGATATGACCCTAACAGAACTAGAATTTTTATGTTTTAAAAATAACGTAATTCAATGCCAGAACACCTCCTATAATCAAAGCACTATACTAAGTGAACTGAAGGATAAAGTTGACTTAAACATCACTCTAATATCAATCCATAAAATAATGGAAGACAGAAAACACAAAACCAACACAAAATAAAATTTGCCTGTTATAATAGTGGCACACACTGATGTGAAAATACAAAAGACACAAAGATTATATCAGATTGATTCATATGAAAGGTCATTAAGAAGTATAGGACAATTGAGAAAGTGCTGAAGCAAAGTAGAAATGAGATGAAGTTGTTTCATATGGAGGACTTTTGATTATCAAAGACAAGATGTGTGTTCGGCAGTCATGTAGTATAATGAAAGTATAAAAAGTTGATTGGGTATCGAGTGAAAGACTTTGGCAACAATGGTGTTTGCCCCTTATTACATAAAGTCTACAGTATACAATGGAGAATGTAGGGGTCATGGGAAGGAATTTTAAGCAGAAATTGGATAGAGTCAGACTTGATTTGGGAAGATAAATGTGGATACAGTAAGGAAGATGGACACAATGAGGGAGAAACAGGAACCTCAGGAATTACTTTCTCATTAATCAAAAGAGAAGTAATGAACACAAAAACATGGAAGATCAAACCAGAATCTCTCTTGGACCACAGACGACATTGCTGCTTCTGTGCTAACAACTCAAAATAGTCTGAACTTAGGAGGCAAAAAATACCAACTAATTGTCTAATGTACTTATTTTTCCTTCAGTCTATTTCTAACTATAGTCAGGAAAACCAGGCTCTGCAGCATGTCCTGGTAGTACTATCGAGTCTACTATATCATCATTCAGGAAGGGAGCCTCTCAGGAAACACTACTTCTGCTCTGGCTGGAAGGGACAATATAATATGTTTTATAAGGAAAACGTAGAATTTTCTTCACTTTCTGCCAAAAGAGCTGAAACACATGAAAGCCTCTCTTCAAAGACTATCTGTTCACCATTAGTTATAGACTGAGAAGGAGAATCTTGGTGGGTTGGAAGAAAGTTGCTATTATCTGCAGGCATGCACACTGCCAATAAACAGAGTTGTACCACAGAGTCTAATTTGTCTATTTGAGATGTCTTCTCCTTCATCTTTTGAAGCCTCAATTGTAACAGTTGTGAAACTACATCAGGATTTACACAAACATATTAAAACAGAAAAGTTGCTGAGAACTGTTTCATGGTCACACTGTGAAGAGTTAATGGTCCAAAATCAATGCTTTCATGGCTCCTGAGGGAAGCGGAATTAACATCATTCCCCAAACAGATTCCTCTCTCTTCAGGATAGCTCCCTTCCCATCCTTTCATAACACATCTGCTCCCCTGAGCTAAGGAGTTATATCTAGCATGGTGTTTCTCTGCAGATGCAGTGAAGAGGAATAAAGACTTACTAAGACTTAATGACCCTCGAGTCCATGTTTCTGCACAGAGGATTCCGAAGACTAGGCTCGGGGATTCTGGGACATGCCTGGTCATAGGGATGCTCTCACTCACTATAAAGTTGCCTCCACTTTACCAGGCAGGCTTGTTGCTCAGAGGCTTCAAGGGGAACCTAATCACGGTCTTTAAGAACCTGGACTCGTGCTCCAATTCTGCTCCAAGTAAGGGCTGGGAGAAGAAATATTACAGAGGTAAGAATGCTTGTGCAGGAGAAGTGAAAAGATACACAGGAGAGAAGAGGGCAAATGAGGATAGAGAGGCCAGATTCTTCCACTTTTCTGAGGAATTATCCTAAGCACCACTGCACCATTTTCTTCACAGAGGAACACAACAGAGCACATGGGATTGGAACAGACATCCATAGGTGAGGGCAGTGGTGTACCAATTAGTAATGCACAGAATTTCTGTCTCTGTATCCGTCTCTCTCTCTCTCTCCCCTTTCTCTCTGCCCCTCTCTTACACACACATACACTCACACACACACATTCTCACAGAGTACACTGTTCACAGCCGAAACACCACAAATACAGTAATATAGTAGCATGGCCATACTTGTTGTCAATAAGACAAAAGGATGTTATTGCAGACTTCTTTTATATGTGTGTATTTAAGGTGGTGGGTGGGTATCACATGTCAATATTCAAATACAATTACATAGGCATTAACATATTTGGTCTGTAAAGTTTTATTCTCTGTTTCCCTCATTGTCTGAGTGAATTTAATGTTGCCAGTTGTAACTTGGTTCCCTATATCCCTACTACTTTATGGAACCATACCCAAGCCATTTTTATTGTAAGCACAATATCCCCGCTAGATCAGCCGGACTGAACTGCCAATGGCACAGTTATGGAAGAGCCTGAATGAAGGTCTTTATCCACTTTATCCATTCATCAACTGCTTTGGTCTCACCAAGCTTGGGAAAGCTGTAAGAATAAGGGGAGAAAATTGTTTCTTTTCTAAATGAGCAGTATTGGGTCATATTTGTATCCATAAAAATCTAGACATAAATATTAATGTCTGACTCTGTGCCATTTCTTCACTTTGGCCTCTTCTGAGCCATTCCTCCTTTATCTAATCTTATGCCAAACTGTGACATAATTTGGACTTTTTACAATGAAATAACTTCTTTCTGCTAACAGGTGAGTTGTTTTAGCTATCTTGCATTTAAATAAACAAAATATTTGGGAGCATTAATAAAATAAGTAAGTATAATTTGTTGAGGATACACTATGCACTAGCACCTATACAAACATTGGTCTTATTTATCATTAAAATAAACCACATTAGTTATAATTTATCATCTCATTTTTACAGGAGAAAAAAAACTGATCTATCTGGTTAAAGAATCTGTCCAAGGGTCTCAAGCAAGTAAATGGTTTAGCAGGTTTTCCAGCCATGTCTGAATAGTTTTAAGGTCCACAGAAGACTTCTATAATATTCTACTACAGTCAGCAAAAAAATAAAAATCCAACAAAGTAAAAAAAATCACAAGTTCAAAATGTGAACTTTGGTGAGCACAATAAGAGAAAAATTGCTAATTGTTATGAATTTGTCTTTTCAGATGGACTCCAGTAGGGATCTTTGTCAATGTGCATATCTAGAGAAGAATAAACTTAATAATTTGCCCTCAAAAAATGATCTTGAGGTTATTGGCCATACACTGTCTGCTACTGTGGCATATAGTTATAACAGAAAGAAGGCAAGAATTCAGGTAAAACTGTGAGAGGGTGGATGTGCTGGCAGTTTTGAATTTTACTGTCAGAGAAGCGTCCTCTTTGCCATCTCCCTGGGAATGTTTTTCTCAGCTGGCAAAGTATCACGTTGAGACACAGCCACCCTTAAGATTGGGCTGACTCTGGACTGTAAATCTCACAACACATCATCCTAGCTATTTCCTCAGACTCTCCCAGGTGAAATCACAAAAACCACTGCCCTCTGATTTTTCAGCCTGGCATCTTTTCCTCAATACTGGCAAACACTATGTTCTTTTTTCAATTTTCTCTCAGCTTCTCGGGGACCAAGAAATGCTCTTGTTCTTCTCATATAGAATGGGGAATTATTAACTCCTTTGCCTGTGTACTTCTGCTGTAAAATAGCTACCTGGCAAAGTTACAGGACAACTGATGTATGCAGCCACGTACATAATAAAACATGATTTCTCTCTCTACTCCTATCTCTCCAACCTTCTCCGTCTCTCTCTCTCTCTCTCTCACTCTCTCTCTGTCTCTGTCACACACACTCACACACAAACAAAAGCACACTTATTACAAACCCCAACTCTGATTCAATTAAATGCTGAACAACTGGGAACCAACATTCATGTGGCAGTTTTGAGCATATTACAATGATTACCCCTGGTTCTCAACTCTTAGTTGCAGCTATTCTCTTTGTAGAAATAAGGCCAGTACATGCATAAATATTATACAATCCAGGTTACATTAGTTGCTACAGAGTTGTACAGTGTCTTTAGGGATGCAAAGTTAAAATAAGGTAATTTTCCTTGTTATTGTCAAGGAAGCAATGAAGAGTCCTTAAAACATTTTAATTTCAATATTAAAATTTGCTAAATAATTGATCTGTTTACACCTGAAGGTAGGCACAATTTTGGGACATGGGAATTTTTTTTATGTTACTAACTGATGTTATAGATTGTAAGGAAGATAAACATAATTTGGCAGATACACACAAGGCATTTTATTGGAAGGTTATCGGGGAATCAGAATGACAGGATCTTGGAGAAACTGGATTGTTCATGAAGATTTAGAAGCATTAAAATTAGCAATTAATCCATAATAGAAACGCACTTATCAGTTTAGCTGAGTTAGAACCAGGAAAGTTCTAACAGAGACTGATTAACTACACTTATGTGATGTCACTGTATAAGATCCTTACGCTTATATTATAACAAAACATAGAAAGTGGTAGACAATAGTACTTCTCCTTTGTACTAGGAATCTTTGTCTCATCTAGAAACTATTAAGATACTCAGAGTTTTAGTTTCTCTGAATTACATCCATAATATTTATATTATTAGACACTAGAGCAAAATTTAAATATTTAATATTAAAATAATATTAACAAACATATGAAACATAATTTGATACTTTTTGTTAAAATCAGTTTTTCAAGAAATTAGTTGTAAAAATGGTATCATTTTCCTTTGCAAATATTTTTATTGTCTAAGTTAATAGAGCTGAAATCTCACAATATCATTTACAATTTCATTTAATCTGTTATGGTACACCTCATATAACCTCTGGAAAATTTCACTGTGTACTTATGAGAGAATGAGAGTGAGAATGGCTAAAAATTTTCTATTATAAAAATAGTTTTGAGCTTGTGAACTTCTGGAAAGGTACTTAGAAAACCCCAGAGATCTCAAGACCACACTTCAAAGAACACATGGTATGGTGATTTCCCAAAAAGTAAAGAAGGGCTACTTAGGAAAGTAATGGAAGGGAATGCCGTAATATAAATATGCATTGCATTATGAAATTTTTCCCATTCTTTCAAATATCTCAAAGATTACAAAACATAAAGCCATAAGCAATATTGCCTATGATGGATCTCAGAACAATAATCTGTGTTGAGAGGCTTCCTCGATTATCCTCTGGAAAGAAGTGAGTCTCGAATGTTTGTAAATTAACCACCTATACCATTACCTCTAGCACACTGATAAGAGTCTTTCTGTTTCTTCAGGAACTTGACAAGAGAGGACCTTAAAGAAAGTGAGATCCTTCATACTTAGGAATTCAGTGACACTTGCTGGGAGAATGCCTTCTATCAATGACACCCACTTCTATCCCCCCTTCTTCCTCCTGCTAGGAATACCAGGACTGGACACTTTACATATCTGGATTTCTTTCCCATTCTGTATTGTGTACCTGATTGCCATTGTGGGGAATATGACCATTCTCTTTGTGATCAAAACTGAACATACTCTACACCAGCCCATGTTCTACTTCCTGGCCATGTTGTCTATGATTGATCTGGGTCTGTCCACATCCACTATCCCCAAAATGCTAGGAATCTTCTGGTTCAATCTCCAAGAGATCAGCTTTGGGGGATGCCTTCTTCAGATGTTCTTTATTCACATGTTTACAGGCATGGAGACTGTTCTGTTGGTGGTCATGGCTTATGACCGCTTTGTTGCCATCTGCAACCCTCTCCAGTACACCATGATCCTCACCAATAAAACCATCAGTATCCTAGCTTCTGTGGTTGTTGGAAGAAATTTAGTTCTTGTAACCCCATTTGTGTTTCTCATTCTGCGTCTGCCATTCTGTGGGCATAACATCATACCTCACACATACTGTGAGCACATGGGTCTGGCCCGGTTGGCCTGTGCACCCATTAAGATCAACATAATCTATGGGCTCATGGTGATTTCTTATATTATTGTGGATGTGATCCTAATTGCCTCTTCCTATGTGCTTATCCTTCGAGCTGTTTTTCGCCTTCCCTCTCAAGATGTCCGACTAAAGGCCTTCAATACCTGTGGTTCTCATATCTGTGTTATGCTGTGCTTTTACACACCAGCATTTTTTTCTTTTATGACACATCGTTTTGGCCAAAACATTCCCCACTATATCCATATTCTTTTGGCTAACCTGTATGTGGTTGTCCCACCTGCCCTTAACCCTGTCATTTATGGAGTCAGGACCAAGCAGATCCGAGAGCAAATTGTGAAAATATTTGTACAGAAAGAATAATTCTGTATTAAAGTTTGGATAAATATATCTATATACAACCCAAATTATCATCATCTGAGCTCCCTTTTTAATCTTCTGTAACAGTTGGTCATGCTTGTCAGATTTTTTCATTTTGACTGGAAGTGCTTTAGTGTTGACAGATAATGCAAACTTAACCTTTGCTGCCTGTTTCCCCTACTTCTCTCCAAGTACCTGGACAAAGGTTAGAGATTAATGGAGAAGGTAACTATGCTGAAGGTTGAGGTGGCTTTGGAGTAGAACTGCTTGTAAACAAGGGTGATAGGTAGCTCCATTTTTTTCCATATGTCTTCTCTCTAGGTAAGTTTAGATCCTGAAGGATACTGATCAAATAAATCTCATTTTATAGATGAACAAAATAAGCTGTAATCCAGCAGTAGTGTCTGTTTCATAGCTTTGTATTCTTTACAGAATCCAAAATTTTGTCATTCTTCTCCAAAATCTTTGACTTCCATGTTTATTTTAATGCTCTCTCAGTCTTGCTGTTACTGCCATTTTTGCTCCTTTTCTTCTTTCAGATTCCTGCTCTCTCTCTTTTTGTGACGGTTAATACTGAGTGTCAACTTTATTTGATTGAAGGATACAAAGTATTGATCCTGGTTTTGTCTGTGAGGGTGTTGCCAAAAGAGATTAACATTTGAGTCAGTGGGCTGGGAAAGGCAGACCCACCTTCAATCTGGGTGGGCACCATCTAATCAGCTGCCAACGCAGCTAGAATATAAAGCAGGCAGAAAAATGTGAAAAGACTAGATGGGCCTAGCCTCCCAGGCTACATCCTTCTCCTGTGCTGGATGCTTCCTCCTCGAATGTCGGACTCCAAGTTCCTCAGTTTTGGGACTCAGAGTGGCTCCCCTTGATCTTCAGCTTGCAGATGGCCTATTGTGGGACCTTGTGATCATGTGAGTTAATACTTAATAAATTCCCCTTTGTGTGTGTGTGTATGTGTACACACACACACACACACACACACACACATATATATATATCCTATTAGTTCAGTCCCTCTAGAGAACACTGACTAATACACTTTTCTTTTACATTCGTTCTCTGATAAAGTAAGTCTTTGTGAATTTAGGGATATGAGAGACTACAGTGTGGGTATTACGGAGACATGTTTTCTCACTTGAAGCAAAGTCATTTTAGATGTGACTACTTGTATGTGTCGCCTGTCTAATTCTAATTCTCAATTCTATCTGACAATTTCCCTTCAGACAAAATATATAAAACTTATGAGACTTTATAAAACTTAGAAAAACAATTAGGCTCAAGCTATGGTAAGCACAGGGCTAGACTTGATATCGACTTCAAAATAATATCATTATAATTTATTAATCCTGTAGATCTCCAATATTTAGTCCCATTTTCAAACTTCAGATATGGCTGGAGAATGTGGTTTGCTTTAAAATAGATAAAAGAGACACTGAGCTGAAATTTGTGACTTATCAGGGTACTCATGCTTCAAAATCAGGAGAAGTCTCCCTCATGTTCTATAATTTAGAACCACTGTGTAGTTTGGATGACAATATACAAAATACTCAAAAGTACGCAGATAACGATTTTAGGAAATGGGGGCGGATATAGCCAAGTAGACAAGAAAAGCAACATCACCTATTCAATATCTGTGAATCTGGACAGTTCTTGGTCTTAACACAGGCTAAGCACAATTCCTGAATTCTATAGTATTTTGTAGATTTTCTTTAGGTCTGTATGCATGGGTTCTAATTTGATTTTTGCAGCTTCTGCTTCATGTACTTAACATTTTATGGGAACATAGAGTTTTAAATGTGGAAATACATTGAAACTTGATCTATTCCCTTTGTCTTACAAATAAAAAAAACTGAGGTCTAAACAAAGCAGGTATTTGTGTGCATAAAATATACCCATCTTTAGCATCATTCTCATGTAACAAGTGAAGGAAGATCACTCAGATAAATCCTTTTGACTACAAATTCTTAACTCTTGCAGGAGATTTAAGTAGGAAATATTTTATTTATACGTGAGAGGCTTCATCATGGGTCCCAAGTGGAGATCAAGTAAAACAAGAGGTAGAACGAGTAGCCTGGGTTTAGTGTTGGTAATGAGAAGAGGGAGACCACAGAAACTGAGTACAGGTGCAAGTAGTATAGTGATAAAGAGAAGCTGAAATCAGCACAGTCTTCATCACTGTGGTCCACAGTACTGAGTGGTAAGCACAGATGAGCATCCAGGCCCTCAATAGCTGTACCATATATAAACATGCTAAATAAAGACAAAGTTTTTCCTTTTCTCAGTGATATGAAAGGATCTGTGACATGTATAATGCAGCTTTCTGGTTAAATATATTGATGGGAGTCGGAAAATTTTAATATAAGCGTAATAGTGTCCACAGTGTAGATGGGAGTGCACCATAATGCTGGCCCTGAAATGGTTCATAATCAAACTGGAACACCACATTTAAACACGGCTGAGCAGAGTCATTGTACTGGGATTCCTTCTCTGGACAGTAGTTTTCTTTCATGAAATCAAACAAGATGGGACCAGAAGGGTGCTGACAAGCTGAAGAAAAAAGACACAAAAGATAAATATAATTGAGAAAATGGTGACAAAAGGAATGCCAACCTGAAATAATAGGATGAGAATCCAGTGTAAGTGTTTATTCAAATGCAAAGCTAAGGATGGCCATCTGGGAAACACAGAATCCAAAGAAATGAGGTCAATGCTCCAAAGTTGAAAAGTTAAGGTTTTACTTATGTAGGCAGAAAGCAAAGAAATTTAGCAGAATTAAAGATTTCCCCATACAAACTTGATTTATGAGTTACAGCAAATTGATTAGTTATAGCTTGTTTTCTTTTTCCAATTTAAATGAGTATTTTTAACATTTTAACTTTGACAATGTAATAGTCATGAGGTCTTTGTGTAAAACAAGGAAGAAGGAAGTTAATCAATAACGAAGATCAAAAATAAAGAGGGAAAGGGTCTTCTCTGGCACTCGTTAGTCTTTTACAACATTCTAAAAAACAATGTAGGTAATGGAAAAAGGCTAATGTATAATCAGGGAAACAAATACTACAACTTCCTAGGTTACAGCTATCTGTTAGTGACTCAAGTTCTATAATCACATTCTTTTAAGTCTCAAAATAATTTAAAGTTTCAACAGCTTTGGTCTTGAATTACTTATTTTCATTAAAAAAAGACATCAACGCCAGAGTTAATTATATTCTACTGGTATTGAATATTCGAAGACAATGCCATTTTCCATAAACCTTGCTCACCCCGTCAAGCAATCCTTCTCCTTGGGAACCCTTTATGCATCACAGGGTATTCTACAGAATATGGAAACCAGCCTAGCTCATAGACTCTTACGGGATAGTAAGTGTGAGAATATTAATGCTGTTTATCTCTAACTTTATGTTACCCACCAGCACTTTGGGAACAGACATAATTCAGTGTAACTGAAAATAAACTTCCATGAAGTTCAATTCAGATACAATATCTTCTTGAATATGTTCCAACGTTGCTCCATTCAATTGGTTTATTGATCCATAACTCCTATATCAGTCAGAGCCTTGCTATATTATCCTGGTTTCCCAAAAAAACTTTTTAAAATTCCAGATGCCTGCAGACTTTTCCATTTTTCTGGTGCCAAATTTGAAGAAAATTCTCAACAGTTTTCCAAAGTGATTTCACCATTTCACACTTCTACCAACAAAATATGAAAATCCCAATTGCTCGACATTCTCACCAACATTTGGTGTTGTCAGTCATTTGAATTTAGCTACTCTAGTGAGTAAAAAGCATTATCCCATTGCAGTTTTAATTTTTATTTCTCTAATAACTAATAATGATGTCAAGTATATTTTTAGCTCTTATGGGCCATTTTAAAATATTCGCTTGTGAAGTATCTATTATTATTTTCCAACAACTACAAAATTAGCTACTTTGAGATATATTTGAATGTAGTTCAAAAGTCTTAAGAAATTAGAATCCAAAGATAAAACTACCTATTTCAAAATAAACAATAAGAGCAGTAAATTTTACCTATACTTATACATGTTTCTATATACACATGTATATTTATAAATATACAGATGATCCTTGATTTACAATGTTTTAATTGGACAATTTTTTGACTTTAGAATAGTTTGAGTATATGCATTCAGTACTTTCCTTGACTTACAATGGAATAAAGCCAAGATCAACCCCTGGTAAGGTGATAGTGTCTGTAATACCATTGTTATTACTAACAATGTCATGTCTCTTGAAGACAATCTAGATCTTCTTACCTCTTGCATTTCCAAATTCCATTTATTTCATGCTAATTGCATCATTACTTTGGATGCTGCATTATCCATTGTCCTGCTCAAGCATAATGCCTTCAAAATATTGAACAATATTTTCAATGGATTTGTTTCTTTTTTAATTTTTATGGATACACAGTAAGTGTATATATTTATGGAGTACATGAGATGTTTTGATACAAGCATGAAATGTGTAATAACCACATCATAATCCAGCAATCCCACTGCTGGGTATACAAACAAAAGGAAGAAAATCAATATATAGAAGAGATATCAGCACTCCAGTGTTTGTTGCAGCACTGTTTACAATAGCTAAGATTTGGAAGCAACCTAAATGTCCATCAACAGATGAATGGATAAAGAAAATGTGGTACATACATACAATGGAGTACTATTCAGCCATAAAATATTTTCAAATTATCATGGGTTTATTGCAGCATAACCCCATTGTAAGTTAAGGAGCATCTATATATAATATCATATATTATGTATTGTATATTATTACATGTGATAAAAGTAAGTTTAAATAGAAGAATCTACAGGAAAATCTAAGGCTGCTTATTGGCAATATTAGTCAAGGTTCTAGAAAGCATAGTTAGCAAACTCAAGCTGACCCCTTAAACTAAGACAAATATATAGGCACAGTTTAGAAATTCCACAAGAGACTATAAGGATAGTAAGTGTGGGAATGTTTACTCTGGGGTCCAAAGAGGAGAAGGAGTTCCTGGCATCTGGAGGCCCAGAGAGCATTGCAGATAGAAGTTGCAATTTATTTGGAGGTACTCACAGAGCCCGTGGTGACCTGCAGGTCACCTGCAATGAAGGAGCGGGTGGGAACCAGAATAAATATCTCGACCTCACTCACTTCCCCCTCACCTGCTGGTGCTTCCCATTTTCTGAACCCAAGCAGATTCTACGGGACAAAAGAGGCTATTGATACAGTACATGGTCATGAATCTCTTAGGACACAGAGTATAGAATGGACCTAGAGAGGCCAAAAGGAGATCTCCAGCACATTGGCCCACATAAACAAAGGGCTGGAGGAAAATTCTGAACAAACATGAGGCGGCCAATATTTTTATATATTCTCCTTTCAATTACTATTGTATGCTATTTATTTCAGTATTTATTTATTTGTAGCATTAGATACTCTCCTTTTTGTTCTCAGAATCCTCTTAGAATCATTTTGAATTTTTTTGTATTCTTTTAGACAGCCCAAGAATTATAATGCTGATAAAAAATCATTTGGGCTAATATACTGTGAAACATAATCTAGTATGTTTGCACTGAGAATTGAAATGAGAATAAAAAAGTAATGGAATAATCACCAGGCATATTCTTAGTTTTCTCATAATTTTAGAGTATTCTCTCTGTAAGGCCAAAAGTAAAATGAAAGAACATTTTATATGCTAGGGGTATTCTTCTATGTGGTTTATAAGATTCATGGGTATTAAGGAAAACTTTGGGCTTTCCAAAGCTTTAATTAATATTGTAATTCAAAAAGATCAATATGATAATGCATAGTAAGATATATCCAATTTTATAGGAAACATTAGAAATAATCAAGAAAAGTCACTAACTTTTCATCCTTTACATTCTTTTATTGTAAAAGAAATCAAAGCTCCCTGAAGAAATGATTTTGAACTCAGAGGTATACAAATAGAGACACAACAAAAATATCTTGAAAACTTACAGTTAGCACAATAGCTCATGTTCAAGAAATGTAGCTGATTTGACTTTCACGTATACATAATGCTCAAATGGCACTTGCTGATTTAGCCTGTATTTAATGAGCATCTAATTATTATGTTGTCTAATTCGTATCAGGAGCTCAATAAAAGAAGGTTGAATCAAGGAACATTGGCTTGTAGGATGAGCATTACTGACATCTAGTGGTAAAAATAAATACTTTTTTTGTAAAATTTATTTATTTATTTTGTAATTTCAACTCTTAGATTTAGGGGCTACATGTGTGGGTTTGTGACATGGGTAGATTGTGTGATTCTGAAGTTTGGGGTATGAATGATCCCCTCACCCACCGATATGGTTAGGCTCTGTGTTCCCACCCAAATCTCATCTTGAATTGTCCGCATAATCCCCACATTAGGGTTGGGACCTGTTGGGAGGTGATTGGATTGCAGGGTTGGTTTCCCCCATGCTGTTCTCATGCTAGTGAGTTATCATGAGATCTGATGGTTTTTTAAGTGTTTGACAGCTCCCCCTGTACAGGCATTCTCTTTCTCTCTCACCTGCTGCCCTGTAAGATGTGCCTCTTCCCCTTCCGCCATGACTGTTAAGTTTACTGAGGCCTTCCCAGCCATGTGGAACTGTAAGTCAATTAAATCTCTTTTCTTTATAAATGACCCAGCCTCAGATATTTACTTATAGCAACGTGAAAATGAACTAATATACCCAGGTGGTAAGCATATTACCCTATAAGTAGTTTTTCAACCCTTGTCCTCGGCCTCTCTCCCACCTTTAGGAGTCCCCAGTGTCTACTGTTCCCATCTTTATGTACATGTGTACCAATAAATACATTTCCTGAACAAATAAATGACAGTCATTTAAATGAACAATCTAATGAACTAAAAAGGTAAATAACTTTTTCTACTGAATATTTATATATGTTATTGAACACCAAAAATTCTACTTCAAATAAGGAATACAAATAATGTCCATTTAATAATATTTAGATATATTATCAAACACTCTGCTGTTCTAGTCAAATGCATGATCTCACTTACTCTGAAAAAAAAAAGTGTGAAATGTGTTTTGTCATTTTCGTCAGCCTTGTGAATCTATAAGAAGGAACAAGAAGCTGATAGAGGTTAAGAAATGTTTTCCCAGCTACAGAATCTAAGAAAAAAATATTTAAATTTATGTTGCCTAACTCCAAAGTGTTAACTTCAGAGATAATGTTGTAAAAGATTTGTGAAAATGCATAGCCAGTGTTAATGTATTAATTAATTTCTAACAAATAAATGTTGAGCACCTTCCAGACATTATCTTATTATACTGTTACAATATTGATATAATTTTTTCTCATTTTCCATTTGAGAAAACCAAGACTTAGAATGGCAAATGTAATTGAACAAGATCACAGAACAAATAAGAGAATCAAAAGATCATGTTCTTAATCTGTAGGTTAAACTGCTTTTCTTCCTGTATATATATATATATTCATTTTGATATTTCTACTAATATTATGTATCGTGTTAGATGCATTACACACTCACAAAAATCATGGAATGTAATTCTTGTAACAGATATATCTCATGAATTGGAAACTGAAGTTAGAATTCTATCCCTGCCATTTATTAATGTACATATATTTCAGAGATGACTTTAAGGCGATGCTGGGTTCCTTCTTACACGGCTCTTTTCTTGCCTCTCTGTCAAGAATAACTCATCACCTGATACCACAGTCAGATTTAAGGTGTAAGTGTGAGGTCATTATGCCTCTGACTGAATAGACCCCTGGGACCTGTGCAGGGAATGTACCCACTAGAGGATGCACAGATCATCAGCAAGCAGAAGGTATCTCTGACAAGATAACCTAGAGCCCTATCCTCAGGAGTAGGGAAATTTTCTGTTTTCTCTCCAGGTCCAGTGACACAGCCCACACTTTAGGGAAGCCCTTCGCAGGGGACAAGAATTCTCATATAACTCCTTGGCTCTGAATAGTAAGAACTATGTCGCATACAGGTTGCAGTCTGGGGTATCCGGTCCTTCACAGACAATTTCTCAGATGCGGGGCAGAGGTAGGTGAGTCAGCTCCTGGTTACGCTGAAAGAGGGTCCTCAATGACAGTAACTAAAGTGATTTGTGGGATGATGGAGCTCCAGTGACTCGGCCAGAGTCTCTGTAGATAGGGCCATCTTCTAAGGAAGTAGCAAGAGAAAGAGATAGTAGTTAAGAAAAACCCAAATTCATAGCTGCAGTCAAGAACAGACTATTACTTAAGGACATGATAAAGGAAGAAAAGCAGTAAACAAACTTCAAAGAGCATTCTGAGAGTTAAAGGAAAAGAGAAGGATAAGTGTTTTAAAATAAAAAAAAGAAAGAGTATTTCATGAAGATGAGATGGATGTTAACAGATCATTCCCTGGTTATAGCTGTGTGGTCTGCTTTTCAAGACCTATGCACCTATGACTAGTTATTAGGAATCTCAGATGCTGAGACCTCAAATTTTCACCCCTCCCTGGAATTGCCCTCAGATCCAAGGAACTGCCTCATCTGAGGTCATGTCGCATCACACAGTGTGGCCCATTGCCAACAACTAGATAATATAGAAATACAAAAAAATAAAAAAGGCTTACTTTTTGTGTGTGTGTGGGACAACTTAGAGAGATCAAACCATCTCCAGAGCTTCATATCGTATCATTTGAGGCTTCAGATGTAACTACACGATAAAGTTTGTCTTTTGATCCAATCCTACCTTCCTGGCTTCTTTAGAAGCATATTTTCCCAGAGCCTTTCTCAAAAATCTTTCTGCCCGCCATTCTCTATCTCAGATATGTTTTTAGGAATTCAATCTAAAATACTATATATAACAATAGGGAAGATTATTATTTGCACTCAACTTTCAATAGCCATTTGTGGATCCTGGCATTAAAAAAATCATGTTATCATGGAGATAAATATGACACTAGTTTTGCCTTCAAAGAAATTATAACCTAGTGGTAGATATTCACCAGTGGTTCTCAAATTGGAATAAAAATCAGAATCACCTGGAGGGCTTTTTAACAGATTACTGGACCCCTCTTCAAGAGCTTCTGATTAAGGTGGTCTTAGTTAGTGTCCAAGAAATGTCATTTATAACAAGTTACCAGGTGATGCTGATGCTATTGGTCCAGGGAACTCATTTTGAAAACCGCTGATAACTCACATAACAGAAAGACAGATTGGCCTTTGGAAAAATAGAAAAAAAAAAAGAATGGATAATCTTGAAATAAGCAGATTGAGGCAGGCTATGTAGATTGTATGTTAATAAATCTAGGCTATGTACTATAGTGGTGACTAAAGCTAGACAGGAAAGTCTCCTCATAAGAGGAAATATGAAGAAAGACATAGAGAAGAAAGCATGCAGAAAGTTTGAAGTGCAATTTGACTGCAGTGTGGAGATGATAATACTGTAAAGATAGGTTAAAATTAATGTTGAAGATTCTTCACTGCATTTTATGAAATAAAGACTTTTTTCATAAGGATATGGAGCACTACTGAAACTTTATTCTTATGGCTCAGCGGTCGGTGCCCTTTTTCTATAAAGAGAGAGAGAGTTAATATTTTTAATATTTTCCTGCCATGAGATCTCAGTCACAACTCCTCAGATCTTCCACTGCAGATTAAAAGCAGCCACAGACAATACATAAATGAATGAGAATAATTTTGTCCCAATAAAATTTAATTTACAAAAACAAATGGTGGGCCAGATTTGGTCCATGGGCCATAGTTTGTGTTCTCAGAAAATGCTTATGATAATCTGATTTCAAAAATTATTTTAATCGCGCACTCAATGTAAAGAAAAGATTGCTTTAGACTTTGAGTGTAGAAATGTTTTACTTCACTGACAAGAGAACCACTACACATTTTTTCAATTGTTGTGTTTAATTATGAAAAGATTGCTAAGGCCATGGTGAATTAAATGGCTGTGACAATGTTAGGAAATTCAAAGTCCTACACCAAAATTGCTTTAAGTGAACAATACAATTCTCCAAAGCTAATATTTTAGAAAATAAAATTCTTGTAACAAGCACTGTCTTAAGGTGAAAAATAATAGCTGTTGGATTTGAAATTGCATATCGCAAAAGAAAAGCTGGATTTATATTCACAGGAAACAGCGAAAATATAAAATTAAACATAAATTTTGTTCCTTTGGCTGATTTTTCTCCATTGCACTCTTAATTCTACCAAATTTAGGTATTCCTTATTCTTCCTTATTTCAGTGACAGATTAAATAATTTAGCTCTGTACTTTAATTTTTCTGCAAACGAAATTCTCTATAGCTTATTCATTAATGCAATTAATTATATTGTGATATATAACCTCTATTTTTTAATCTTTGTAAATAGCCATGAATAAATTTAATGTTTTAAGCTAATCATTGTATTCCACCATTAGCAGGATGATCATCTTATTGGCATTTATGGTTGACCCCTGCGGAAGCATTACATTGGAGGAAACACAATAACTGAAAAACCAAGTAAGACAATTTGGTAATAACTCAGATGAACAATGTTACTCTATGTGTATCAGTGAAAATAGAAATAGGCCGGGTGTGGCGGCTTACGCCTGTAATCCCAGCACTTTGATAGGCTGAGGTGGGCAGATCAGCTGAGGTCACGAGTTCAAGGCCAGCCTGGCCTTGTCTCTACTAAAAATACAAAAATTAGCTGGGCGTGGTGGTGGGCACCTGTAATCCTAGCTACTCAGGAAGGTGAGGCAGGAGAATCGCTTCTACCCAAGTGGTGGAGGTTGCAGTGAGCTGAGATTGTACCAGTGTACTCCAGCCTGGGCAACAGAGAGAGACTCCATCTCAAAAAAAAAAAGAAAGAAAGAAAAAGAAAGAAAAGAAAAGTAGAAAAACTAAAATGTAGGTAGGAATATAAATAGAGATTTTAAAAACAGAACAGGATATAATAATCAGAGAAGACTTTGGGAGGCTGAGGCGAGCAGATCACGAGGTCAGGAGATCAAGACCATCCTGGCTAACATGGTGAAACCTCGTCTCTACTTAAAAAAAAAAAAAAAAAAAAAAAAAAAAAAAATTAGCCGGGCGTGGTGGCAGGCACCTGTAGTCCCAGCTACTCGGGAGGCTGAGGCAGGAGAATGGCATGAACCCGAGAGGTGGAGCTTGCAGTGAGCTGAGATAGCACCACTGCACTCCAACCTGGGCGACAGAGTGGGACACTGTGTCAAAAAAAAAAAAAAATCAGAGAAGAAATAATTTGAATGAAAAATTATTCAAAGTTTTCAAATCTTTATAACTGTAAGGATGTTACATATTAATAGAGATATGAAATACATTGTATGAGAAATAAGGATTTAAAGGCAGCAAATGGTGAGTACAATAAAAAGAGAGGGTCTGGAGAAATATTTCTCCTTCTCCCTATTGAAAGTAATAATAATGATGATGATTACAGTTATTTAAAATCCATGTGGAAAGTAATCACACCACATGTCTATAACTTCTAATTTTCAGAACAGTCCCTACGTGATGTGGTGATCATGTGATTAATTTTATTACCCCCAGCTTACATATAAAAAATTACTAATAGCAGTAGCTATTGAGTAAGATATAGTTTTTAATTCCCTGGCCTGAATCTCATTTACCTCCTCTGTAAATGGGGACAGAAGTGCCAATTTCAGAACTTCTTTAATCTTTAAATAAAATCACATTTCTAAAGCACTGAAAAAATACCTGGCACATAATGTCAGCTAGACGTTTTTTCCCTCTAACATAAACTTAGTTATTATTCCTTTTAGTAAAAGACAAAATGTAAAGAATTCTCTGACAGATTGGATGCTGGGGCAGGGGACAGATGTAAATAGAAAGATAAAGCTAATTTGTGGTTATTAGTGGGTGAAAGGTATTGATACTGACTCTTCTGTATTGTAAACATAACTTTTTTATTTTTAGACATTCAAGGGGATACACGTGCAGGTTTGTTACCTGGGCATATTGCATAATGCTGGGGCATAGGCTTCCAGTGAACCCATCACCCAAATAGTGAACATTGTACCCAAAAGGTAGTTTTTCAACTCTTGCCTCACTACCTCCCTCCCCACCTTTGTAGTCTCTAGTGTCTATTGTTTCCATCCTTATGTCCATGTGTACCCATTGTTTATCTCCCACTTATAAGTGAGAACATATGCTATTTGGTTTTCTGTTTCTGCATGAATTCACTTAGAATAATGGCTTCCAGCTGCATTCATATTGCTGCAAGGGACATTATTCTTTGTTATGGCTGTGTACTTTTCTATGGTATATACGTCCCACATTTTATTTACCCAATCTACCATTGATGGACACTTAGGTTGATTTCATGACTGCTATTGTGAATAGTGCTGTGATAAGCAAATCAGTGCAAGTGTATTTCTGATCAGTCCATTTTCCTTTGGGTAGATATCCAATAGCGGGATTCCTAGAAATAATGATAGTTCTATTTTTAATTCCTTGGGAAATTTTCATACTGTTTTCCAAGGAGGTTGAGCTAATTTACATCCCTAATACTGTGTAAGTGTTCCTTTTTCTCCACATCCTCACCAACATCTGTTATTTTTTCACTTTTTAATAATAACCATTCTGACTGGTGTGAGATGGTATCTCACTGTGTTTTTGTTTTTGTTGTTGTTTGTCTGCTTGTTCATTTTTGAGCCAGAGTCTCATTCTGTCACCCAGGCTGGAGTGAAGTAGCACAATCACGGCTCACTGCAGTCTTGACCTCCCAGGTTCCAGTGATCTTCTCACCTCAGCCTCCTGAGTAGCTGTAACCATAGGCGCACACCACCACACCAAGCTAATTTTTTTTTTTTTTTAGATGAAGTCTCCCTATGCTTCCCAGGCTGATCTGGAATTCCTGGGCTCAAGTTATCCTCCCACCTCGGCCTCCCAAAATGCTAGGATTACAGGCATAAGCCACTGCACCTGGCCTCATTGTGGTTTTAATTTGCATTTTTTTGATGATTAATGATGATGAACGTTTTTTCATACACTTGTTAGCTGTTTGTGTGTCTTTTTTTGAGAAATGTCTATTCAACCTTTGCCCACGTTTTAATTGGGTTTTGTCTTTTGCTTGTTTAATTATTTAAGTCCTTATTGGTTCTTGATATTAGTCTTCTGTCAGATGCATAGTTTGCAAATATTTTCTCCCATTTTGTAGGTTGTCTGTTTACTCTGTGAATTGTTTATTTTGGCTGTACAGAATCTTTTTAGTGTAAGTAAATCCCATTTGTTTATTTTTGTTTTCATTTTCATTGCATTTGCTTTTGAAGTCTCAATCATAAATTATTTGCCTAGGGCCAATGTCCAAAAAAGTTTTTCCTAGGTCTTTTAGGATTTTTATAGTTTGAGGCCTCATATTCAAGTTTTTAGTCCATCTTGAGTTAATTTTTGTATATGGTAAGAAGTAGGGGTCCAGTTTTATTCTTCTACGTATGGCTAGACAATTTCCCTAGCACATTTACTGAATAAGATATCCTTACCCAGTTGATTGTTTTTGTTGACTTTACCAAAGATCAGTTCGTTGTAGGTGTGTGGCTTTACTTCTAGGTTCTCTATTCTGTTCCACTGATTTTTGTGTCATTTTTCCAGCAATGCCATGCTGTTTTGGCTACTGCAGCCTTGGAGTATATAATTTGAAGTTGGGTAGTGTGATGCCTTTGGCTTTGTTCTTTTTGCTTAGGATTGCTCTGTCTATTTGGGCTCTTTTTTGGTTCCATATGAATTTTAGAATAGTTTTTTCTAATTTGAAAAAATGGCTTTGGTAATTTCATAGGAATTTCATAGAATCTGTAGATTGCTTTGGGTCATTTTACTGATAGTGATTCTTCCAGATTATGAGTGTGAAATGTCTTTCCGTTAGTTTGTGTTATCTGTGATTTCTTTCATTGGTGTTTTTTAGTTCTTGTAGAGATCTTTCACCTCCTTGGTTAAATGTATTTCTACATATTTTATTATTGTGTGGCTATTTTAAATGGGTTTGAGTTCTTGATTTGGTTCTCAGCTTGAAGAATACTGGTATATAGAAATGCTACTCATCTTTGTATGTTGATTTTGTGATACTGACTTTCCTATAATCAGATCCCATAAGGAGAAAAAGATGATTAATACAACTCAGGAAATGATCATATCATAAAGTATCTTCCCTCCCTTTAGCAGAATCGTGACATATCTTGGGAAGCAATTCCACACCATGAAATTGGACAGAATCTGAGAATATACAAACCCAAATACACATACCACTATACTTCCAAAGCAGTTATTTGGGCCTGCATTATAGCCAAGTCACAGGGATAGTTTTTCTTTAGGATTAGTAGCACCATATTAGAAATCATTGCACTCAAATGAGCATCAAAGTAATTTGACCGATGGCACTGATATGGATATGGCACTGCCCGAATCTGACTAACCCAATAACTGAATGTATTCCATCCATGGCCCAGAGCCTACCACAGAATACACCCTGTAGCAGCAAAGTTTCTAATCAAGTCCTAGTCTCATTTACACACACCCAACCACCCTACAGGCCTATTATGTTGCAGACTGCATCCATTGCACAGAGCCAGTTACAAACCAGACTCAACCACAAGGCACACCAGAAAGACTCAACTGTGATGGTAAACTAGCCTGCTGTGAACTTAAACATATCACTGTCCATCAATATACCAGGGAAACTATTACAGCATTAATACAAACTAGACTGTCCCCAGTCTGAGGCAAGTATCTGACCTCAGTATCTTTTAAAAAGATAGAGACAATTACACTGCCACTATCTAGGTGGCATTATGAAGCGATTGCCCATTTATATAATGCGAAATGGAGAAGACAGAAAAGATCATAAATCACAAAAGGCACTGCAAAGTATCTGAGAGCATCCAGTGTTTTCTATTCAGGAAAGAAAACATAATATAACATAGTGAAGGGCCTTTGAAGTTCTAAGAGGGAGCATTGTTTTTCTGGAATTATGCAATAGTTACCCTATGTATCTAAATTTAAAAATTTTATTTATTATCTCAAATCCAAACACCAACTAACCAATCCTCCACCTTTACTGAGTCTCCTCTCACAGAGAATATTCTTAATTTCTCAGATCTAATTTGCAAGAATGTATCATTCCTCTTATCATTTCCTCCTCAATCTCAGTCCAGTGACATTTTACACACACACACACACACACACACACACTTCATCTTGGCTACTCTTTACATCCTGATTAACAAGTATAATTAGCAATAAATATATGCTAATTTAATGCCATATGGAAGTTTTTTCTTAGAGACTGAAGGGAGGAAAGACATGGGAAGTGCAGGATTGCTATATTTTGGAAAATTTCTGCATGGTTTCCTGTGTAAGTGAGGCAAATATTTAAAAGTGAGAGTGTCTTTTTAACTATATTTCATATTCCCTCTCTAGGTCTCTTATGCCATATTATGGAGTTAAAGAATGGATTTTCTGTTTCCCCAAGAAATAGACACCATGCTGTGAAAGAAGTTATGGTTTCTCACTGGAAGCAAGAAAACTCATGCAAGAAACGTGTCTGTAGGGAATGGCCACCAATATGCTTCATACCAACAATACACAGTTTTACCCTTCCACCTTCCTCCTAGTGGGGGTCCCAGGGCTGGAAGATGTGCATGTATGGATTGGCTTCCCCTTCTTTGCAGTGTATCTAACAGCCCTTCTAGGGAACATCACTATCCCGTTTGTGATACAGACTGAACAGAGCCTCCACCAACCCATGTTTTACTTCCTAGCCATGTTGGCCTGCACTGATCTGGGCTTGTCTACAGCAACCATTCCCAAGATGCTGGGAATTTTCTGGTTTAATCTTGGAGAGATTGCATTTGGTGCCTGCATCACACAGATGTATACCATTCATATATGCACTGGCCTGGAGTCTGTGGTACTGACAGTCATGGCCATAGATCGCTATATTGCCATCTGCAACCCCCTGAGATATAGCATGATCCTTACCAACAAGGTAATAGCCATTCTGAGCATAGTCATCATTGTCAGGACTTTGGTATTTGTGACTCCATTCATATTTCTCATCCTGAGATTGCCTTTCTGTGGTGTCCGGATTATCCCTCATACCTATTGTGAACACATGGGCTTGGCAAAGTTAGCTTGTGCCAGTATTAGAGTTAATGTTATATATGGATTGATTGCCTTCTCAGTGGGATACATTGACCTTTCTGTGATTGGATTTTCCTATGTCCAAATCCTCCGAGCTGTCTTCCATCTCCCATCCTGGGATGCCCGGCTTAATGCACTCAGCACGTGTGGCTCTCAGGTCTGTGTTATGTTGGCTTTCTACCTGCCAGCCCTCTTTTCCTTCATGACATACCGCTTTGGCCACAACATCCCTCATTACATCCACATTCTTCTGGCCAATCTGTATGTGGTTTTTCCCCCTGCTCTTAATCCTGTTATCTATGGGGTCAAAACAAAACAGATACGAGAGCAGGTACTTAGGATACTCAACCCTAAAAGCTTTTGGCATTTTGCCCCCAAGAGGATCTTCCACAACAATTCAGTTAGACAATAATGAGATCATAACAAAATAAACACTGGAAACATTTTTTTTACTACTTCTCTTGCATTCCCACATAAGCCAATAGCATTATATCCCCTACAACGTCTCATGATTTCAGTACGGTCTGTTGGAAGGTATAGCTCAAAGATTCCAAAACAATCTCTCTGTTTCATGCATTAAAAGTGCAAAAAGTACTCACACTTAAGCCCCATGATACTACAAAATGCCTAAAGAGAGACAAAGGTTTTGTAAAAGTTATTGCCCAGTAATTGTCTTGAATAGCCTTTCCACATGAAGATTCTCTGTATTTACATATCCGAAGCTGAAGTTCATGACGATTAAAATGATGTGGTATTTCATCAAAACCAGGCAGGATACAGTGGCAAGAGAAATTAACTAGGAATCATAAGATCTAGATTTAAATACAGGTTATGGCCTTACCTAAAATTTTGACCTGAGCATTTCATTTAGACTCTTTGAGTTCACAATAACAAATTCATACTGATTTATAGCATTTTATGAGCAGGGATATTGAAGCTTAAAGTGAATGTTGTGAAAATCTGTGCAGCTTGTAAAACATTAAAAGATTTGCAAACAAAATAAGTGCTTACTAAACATAATTATAGTGTAACTGTTATTTCTAATGTATGTAGATTTCATTTACTAATCCACTCTAGTATACAATCCCTGGTTTGAGGTCAGCTCTCCAGATCCAGATTATCCCAACGCAAGGGCCTCTTCATGGACCTCTCAGCTCTTACCTTCGTGAAAGAGACTTTCAGTCAGGAGACTATAAAGCTTGAAGAGTTAACAGGTTTCTGTCTTGGGCTTAAGGACTCAGGGAAATCCCATCCTCCACAGTCTTTGCTAGAGTGGGTTTTAGGGCAGACTGTAATAGTGTGGCTGCTGAAATAATATAAAGTCATTCTTAATAAGGTATAGAAGATAAATAGGACAATTTATTTCTTTGGGTATTCTAGGAGCTGCAAAAATGTGAAGTTGGCTCCTAATTGGAAATGGAGCCCTGATTGAAACTCAAGGTAGAATGAGCAGAAATGTACAGAGAATAGTGCGAAAGTAATGACAATATAAATGACAGTATAAATTGACAAGTGGAAGTAAACTGAAGTGATATGTCACATAAATATATAAAGAAAAAGTAACCAAGTAATCATTTTCTAAGTAGATATTTTGAAATTGACACAGAATTAAAAAAAAACTAAACAGATCATTTAACAAGGAATAAAGATGACAAAAAATTCATTGTGGAGTGTCTTCTAAGTAAAATACCACTTTTCAATTATAGTTTATTTAATGTATTATTATATAATATTCCAACTATGAAAATCTCATTTTAGAGCCTGAATATTTACATTTGTATATTTACAGGCTCTAATATGTTCAATTTTGTTCACTCTACCCAAAATATGTTAAACCACCAGACCACTTAATTTTGGTATCATACGTTAAGAACTTCGACTAAGAGTTTTCCTGTATCATTTCTGAGACTTTGCTAAATGTCACGTGCTCCAGAAAGTGAGTAATCTGAATGGAAATGGGTAACAGAGAACTGTAATTTCTAAGGAGCATAGAAGCTAATACAGAAGAGAAAACCCCATTCATTACCAAGTATATGTTCCACGGGCTGTAACATGGGAGCCGGGAGCATATTTGAAAACAGCACAGTGTGCACATAGAATTCCCAAGAAAGGAAAGTTGTTTAGGGAGTTTATCAAGCTCTAGAGGTTTTTTTTTTTTTTTTTTTAACTCAATTTGTACAAAGCCATCAATACTGCAAGTCTTGGAGCAGGTCGGCTGAGCTATGCCAAATGCTATGGTAAACACTGAATATTGGTCATCTTGGCTGAGTCCATGTCTGTGAAACATTGGCATGCTTCAAGCCAATCTAAAAGAATTCAACTTTGCTTATTATTTCAAAATTTCAAGGCTGCTGAAAGGTAGGTCTTCATACACAGTCACTTTATTTGCTAGCTGAGTATTTTCATCAGGGGCAACTGATGAAAATGTTGACTTCCACTAACCTAAGCCTGTCCATTGTTACTATCGTATCTTCCAGTTCAACGTCAGGGAAATAGTTTTTGGTGCTTTCCTTGTTTATATACAGATGTTTATGACTTATCTATGCACTGGCCTGGAATCTGGGGTACTGATAATCCTGGCCATAGACCACTATGTTGTAATTTGCAATCCACTGAGATATACCATGATTCTCATGAATAATGTGGTAGCCATCCTAGGAAGTCATGATAATTAGATCTTTAATCTTTATCATCCCTTTTGAGTTTCTCATCTTGCTGTTGTCATTCTGTGCTGCCCATATCATCCCCCACACCAACTGTGAGCACATGGGCATTGCCCATCTTTCCTGTGCCAGTATCAGAGCCAATAATATGTTTGGGATGGTTGCCTTTTTGTGGGATTTATTGACCTTATTGCAATTGGTTTCTCCTATGTAAAGAAACTACACAGTGTTTCACTTACCACCATGGAATGGCCAGTTCGAGGCTCTCAATACCTGTGGTTCCCATGTTTGTCATGCTCATCTTCTACATCCCAGTATTTTTTTTCTGATACACTGCTTGGTGAAAGCATCCCTGCTATATTCGTATATTTCTGGCCAATGTATATATGGTTGTTCTACCTGTATTCAACCCTGTTATCTATGGGATCACGAAAAAACAGATCCCAGACTAGGGTATAGACCTAAAGACATTTGATGATCAGTCACTTCTAGTCATGATGATATATATATTGGGATATATATGCAAATATATATACACATATATGTGTGTGACTATACATGTGTATATGTATGTATATATTTGTGTTTGTATTTTTTATTTTTTTATTTCAATAGGTTTTGGGGGAACAGGTGGTGTTTGGTTATATGAATAAGTTCTTTAGTGGTGATTTTTGAGATTTTGTTGCACTCATCACCCGAGCAGTGTACACTGTACCCATTGTGTAGTCTTTTTTCCCTTGCCCTCTTCCCACCCTTTCACCCAAGTCCCCAAAGTCCACTGTATCAATCTTATGCCTTTGTGTCCTCATAGCTTAGCTCCCACATATGAGTGAGAGTATATGAAGTATGATTTTCCATTCCTGAGTTACTTCACTTAGAATAATAGTCTCCAATTCCATCCAGGTTGCTGCAAATACTATTATTTTGTTCCTTTTTATGGCTGAGTAGTATTCCATGGTATATGTATATAACCCATTTTCTTTGCCCACTCATTGACTGATGGGCATTTGGGCTGGTTCCATACTTTTTGCAATTGTAAATTGTGCTGCTATAAATATGAGTGTGCAAGTATCCTTTTTGGTATAATGACTTCTTTTTCTCTGAGTAAATACCCAGTAGTGGGATTGCTGGATCAAACAGTACATCTACTTTTAGTTCTTTAGGGAAACTCCACACAGTTTTCCATAATGGTTTTACGAGTTTACATTCCCACCAACAGTGTAAAAGTGTTCTCTTTTCACTGCAACCACGCCAACATCTATAATTTTTGATTTTTTGATTATGGTCATTCTTGCAAGAGTAAGATGGTATCGCATTCTGGTTTTGATTTGCATTTCCCTGGTAATTAGTGATGTTGAGCATTTTTTCATATGCTTGTCGGCCACTTGCTTATCTTCTTTTGAGAATTATCTATTAATGTTCTTAGCCCATGTGCTGATGGGATTTTTTTTTTCTTGCTGATTTGTTTGAGTTATTTGTAGATCTGGATATCAGTCCTTTGTTGAGTGTATAGATTGTGAAGATTTTTTCCCACTCTGGGGGTTGTCTGTTTGCTCTGCTGATTGTTTCTTCTGTTATGCAGAAGCTTTTTAGTTTAATTAAGTACCACCTATTTATCTTTGTTTTTGTTGCATTTGCTTTTGGGTTCTTGGTCATGAAGTCTTTGCCTAAGCCAATGTCTAAAAGGGTTTTTCCGATGTTATCATCTAGAATCTTTATGGTTTCAGATATTAAAGTCTTTGACTCATCTGGAGTTGATTTTTTTATCAGGTGAGAGATGAGGATCCAGTTTCATTCTTCTACATGTGGCTTGCCAGTTATCCTAGAACCATTTGTTGAATAGGGTGTCCTTTCCCCACTTTATGTTTTTGTTTGCTTTATCAAAGATCAGTTGGCTGCAAGTATTTGGGTTTATTTCTGGGTTCTCTATTCTTTTCCATTGGTCTATGTGCCTGTTTTTATACCAGTACAATGCTCTTTTGCTAACTGTGGTCGTATAGTATAGTTTGACGTCGGGTAATGTGATGCCTTCAGATTTGTTATTTTTTGCTTAGTCTTGCTTTGGCTATGTGGGCTCTTTTTGGTTCCATATAAATTTTAGGATTGTTTTTTCTAGTTCTGTGAAGAATGATGGTGGTATTTTGATGGGAATTGCATTGAATTTGTAGACTGTTTTTGGCAGTATGGTCATTTTCACAATTTGATTCTACCCATCCATGAGCATGGATTGTGTTTCCATTTGTTTGTGTCATCTATGATTTCTTTCAACAGTGTTTTGTAGTTTTCTTTGTAAAGGTGTTTCACCTCCTTGGCTAGGTATTTTCCTACATATTTTATATATATTTTTTGAAGCTATTGTAAAAGAGGCTGAGTTCTTGATTTGATTCTCAGCTTGGTCACTGTTGGTGTATAGCATAGCTACCGATTTGTGTACATTAATTTTGTATCCTGAAACTGGTGAATTTGTTGACCAGTTCTAGGAGCTTTTGGATGAGTCTTTAGGGTTTTGTAGGTATACAATCATATTATCGGCAAACAGTGACAGTTTGACTTCCTGTTTACCAATTTGATACCTGCGATTTCTTTTTCTTGTCTGATTGCTCTGACTAGGACTTCCAGCGCTATGTTGAATAGAAGTGATGAGAAAGGGCATCCTTGTCTTGTTTCATTTCTCAGAGGGAATGTTTTCAACTTTTCCCCATTCAGTATAATGTTGGCTGTGGGTTTGTCATAGACGGCTTTTATTACATTGAGGTATGTCCCTTGTATGCTGATTTTGCTGAGAGTTTTAATCATAAAGCGAAGCTGGATTTTGCTGAATGCTTTTTTTGCATATATTGAGATGATCATGTGATTTTTGTTTGTAATTCTGTTTATATGGTGTATCACATTTATTGACTTGCAGATGTTAAACCATCTCTGCAGCCCTGGTATAAAACCCACTTGACCATGGTGGATTATCTTTTTGATATGCTGTTGGATTTGGCTCGCTAGTAATTTGTTGAGGATTTTTGCATCTATGTTAATCAGGGATAGTGGTCAGTAATTTTCTCTTTTTGTTATGTCCTTCCATGGTTTTGATATTAGTATGATACTGGCTTTGTAGAATGATTTGGGGAGGATTCCCTCTTTTTCTATCCTGTGGAATAGTGTCAATAGGATTGGTATGAATTCTTCTTTGAATGTCTGAGAATTCAGCTGTGAATCTGTCTGGGCCTGGACTTTTTACTGTTGGCAATTTTTAAACTACCATTTCAACCTCACTGCTTGTTATTGGTCTGATCAGAGTTTCTATATCTTTCAGGTTTAATCTAGGAGGGTTGTATATTTCTGGGAATTTATCCATCTACTCTAGGTTTTCTAGTTTATCCACATAAAGGTGTTCATAGTAGCTTTGAGTAATCTTTTGTATGTCCGTTGTGTAAGTAGTAATATCTCCTGTTTTATTTCTAATTGAGCTTATTTGGATCTTCCCTCTTCTTTTCTTGGTTAATCTCACCAATGATCCATCAATTTTATTTATCTTTTCAAAGGAGCAGCTTATTGTTTTATTTATCTTTTATATTTTTTGTTCGTTTGTTTCTATTTTATTTAGTTATGCTCTGATCTTGGTTATTTCTTTTCTTCTGTTGATTTGTGGTTTGGTTTGTTCTTGTTTCTCTAGTTTCTTGAGGTGTGACCTTAGACTATCTATTTGTGCTCTTTCAGATTTTCTGATGTAGACATTTAAGGCTATGAACTTTCCTCTTAGCATTGTCTTTGCTGTATCCCAGAAGGTTTGATAGGTTGTGTTACTACTGTCATTCATTTCAAAGAATTTTTTAATTTCCATCTTGATTTCATAGTTAACCCAATGATCATTCAGAAACAGGTTATTTAATTTCCATGCATTTGCATGGTTTTGGGGGGTTCCTTTTAGGGTTGATTTCCAATTTGACTCCACCAGGGTATGACAGGGTACTTGATATAATTTTGATTTTCTTAAATTTACTGAGACTTGTTTTGTGGCCTATCATATGGTCTATCTTGTAGAATGTTCCATGTGCTGATGAATAGAATGTATATTCTGCAGTTGTTGGGTAGAATGTTCTGTTAAATATCTGTTAAGTTCATTTGTTGTAGGGTATAGTTTAAGTCCATTTTTTTTTGTTGACCTTCTGTCTTGATGACTTGTCTAGTGTTGTCAGTGGAGTATTAAAATACCCCACATTATTGGGTTGCCATCTATCTCATTTCTTAGGTCTAGTAGTAATTGCGTTATAAATTTGGGAGCTCCAGTGTTAGGTGCATATATATAGGATTGTGAGATTTTCCTGTTGGACTAATCCTTTTTTCATTATATAATGTCTTTCTTCGTCTTTTTTAACTGCTGTTGCTTTAATGTTTGTTTGGTCTGAATAGCTACTTCTGCTCACTTTTGGTGTCCATTTGTATGGAATACCTTTTTCCACTCCTTTACCTTAAGTTTATATGAGTCCTGATCTGTTAGGTGAGTCTCCTAAAGACAGCAGAGACTTGGTTGGTGAATTCTTACTCATTCTGCCATTCTGTATCTTTTAGGTGGAGTATTTAGGCCATTTACATTCAATTTTAGTATTGAGATGTGAGGTACTCTTCTGTTCATTACGCTATTAATTGACTGAATGCCTGTTTTTTTTCATTGTGTTATTGTTATATAGGTCTTGTGAGATTTACGCTTTAAGGATGTTCTGTTTTGATGTATTTTGAGGATTTGTTTCAAGATTTAGAGCTCCTTTTAGCAGTTCTTGTAATTCTGGCTTGGTAGTAGCAAATTCTCTCAGCATTTGTTTGTCTGCAGAAGACTGTATCTTTCCTTCATTTATAATGCTTAGTTTCACCGGATACAAAATTCTTGACTGATAATTGCTTTGTTTAAAGAGGCAAAAAATAGGACCCCAATTTCTTCTAGCTTGCAGGGTTTGTGCTGAGAAATCTGCTGTTATTCTGATAGGTTTTCCTTTATATGTTACTTGATGCTTTTGCCTCATAGCTCTATTATTTATTTATTTATTTAGTTAGTTAGAGTCTCATTCTGTCACCCAGGGTGGAGTGCAATGGTGTGAACTCGGCTCCTCTGCCTCCAAGGTTCAAGCAATTCTCCTGCCTCAGCCTCCCCAGTAGCTGGAACTACAGGCACATGCCACCACACCCAGCTAATTTTTGTACTTTTAGTAGAGACAGGGTTTCACCATGTTAGCCAGACTGGTCTTGAACTCCTGACCTCAAGTGATCCGCCTACCTAGGCCTCCCAAAGTGCTGGGATTACAGGTGTGAACCACCACTCCCAGCCTTGCCTCACAGCTCTTAAGATTCTTTCCTTTGTCTTGACTTTAGAGAACCTGATGACTATGTGCCTAGGTGAAGATCTGTTTGCAATGAGTTTTCCAGGTGTTCTTTGAACTTCTTGTATTTGGATGTCTAGCTCTCTGGCAAGGCTGGGGAAGTTTTCCTTGATTATTCCCTCAAATATGTTTTCCAAACTTTGAGATTTCTCTTCTTCCCCAGGAACACCAATCATCCTTAGGTTTGGATGCTTAACATAGTCCCAAACTTCTTGGAGACTTTGTTCATTTTTTTAATCATTTTTTCTTTGTCTTTGACGGATTAGATTAATTTGAAAACCTTGTCTTTGAGCTCTGGAGTTATTTCTTCTGCTTGTTCAATTCTATTGCAAGACTTTCCAGTGCATTTTGTATTTCTCTAAGTGTGTCCTTCATTTCCAGAAGTTGTGTTTGTTTTTTTTATTTATGCTGTCTATTTCACTGAAGATTTTTCCTTTCATATCCTGTATTATGTTTTTGATTTCTTTAAGTTGGATTTCACCTTTTTCTGGTGCCTCTTTGATCAGCTTAATAATTGATCTTCTGAATTCTTTTTCTGGTAATTCAGAGATTTCATCTTGGTTTGGATCCATTGCTGGTGAGCTGGTTTGATCCTTTGGAGGTGTTAAACAACCTTGTTTTGTAATATTACCAGAATTGTTTCTCTGTTCCTTCTCATTTGGGTAGACTATGTCAGAGGGAAGATCTGGGACTTAAGGGCTGCTGTTCACATTCTTTTGTCCCATAGGGGTGCTCCCTTAATTTGGTGTTCTCCCCTTTCCCCTAGGGATGAGGCTTCCTGAGACCTGAACTGCAATGACTGATTTTGCTCTTCTGGGTCTAGCCATCCAGTGTAGCTACAGGGCTCTGGGCTAATACTGGAGAGTGTCTGCAAAGAGTGCTGTGATGTGATCTGTCTTCAGGTCTTTCAGCCACAGATACCAGCACCTGCTCCAGTGGAGGTAGCAGGGGAGTTAAGTGGAGTCTGTGAGGGTCCTTAGTTGTATTTTTGTTTAGTGCACTGGTTTTGTGTTGGTTGGCCTGCAGCCAGGAGGTGGCATGTTCAAGAGCACATCAACTACAGTACTAGAAGGAGGATGTATACCTGCCCTGGGGTTGCCTGGTTACGTATTCAGGTTTCTCAGGTGGTGGGCAGCGCCATAGAGCTCTCAGGATATTATGTCCGTTGTCTTTGGCAACCAGAACGGGCAGAGAAGGACCACCAGGTGGGGGCAGAGATAGGTATGTCTGAGCTCAGACTCTCCTTGGGTGGAGCTTGCTGCAGCTGCTGTGGGGAACAGGGGTGTGATTCCCAGTCCAATGGAGTTATGTTCCCTGGTGGATTGTGGCTGCGTCTGCTGAGTCATACAGGTCACCAGAGAAGTGGGACAAAGCCAGCAGTCACAGGCCTCACCCCATTCCCATGTAGCCACAGTCCTAAATGCTGGTCTCACTTCCATCATGCCCCACCTACCGCACCAAGTGTTTCCAGGCCGCTGGTGACCAGTTCTGAGAACTTGCCCCAGACCGTCAGCCACCCCACTGAGAAAGCAAGCTGATTCAGAGTTTTTTTGGCATCTCAAGGAGCCTGCAGAAGCAATCCAGTTCCTTCAAAGGGTCTGTGGATTATCTCAGCTTACCTGGCATGTTCCTGCAGTAATTCTTGGAGCAAAAGTTAATGATGTGAGTCTCTACATGCTGCCCTGTCACTGACTAGCCTCCTATTTGCCATCTTAATCTCAGTCTTGATTCTGTGTTTGTATTTTTATCTTTCTTGACTGAATAGTGTATAAAGAAATGTATCACGCTATGATTTTTTTTCAAAGTAGCACATTTTTGGTTTTTTTTTTTTTCTTTTTCTGTTCATTTTCTATCTTACTGACTTCGGCTCTTATTTCTATTATTTTCTTCCTTCTATTTTTTGAATATGCTTTTCTCATCTTTTTCTAGATTTGTAAGGCAGAAGCTTATAGAACTGATTTCAGACTCTCGTTTTTTTCCTAATAAAAATAATTAATATGCTTAATGCTCCATTCACAGCAATCTGGGCTTTTTCTACCTTGCTTCTCCAAATTCTTCAAGCTTCTATCTATTACCCAGTTCAAAAACCACTTCCATATTTTCAGGTATTTCTTGTAGCAACAACTCTACTCCCAATATCAATTTTCCTGGTACTGTTTTGTGCTACTATAACAGGATATCAGAGACTGGGTAATTTATAAACAATAGAACTTTATTTGGCTCACAGCTCTGGAGGCTAGAAAGTCCAAGGTCAAGTGACCTGCTTCTGGTGAAGGCCTTGTCACTGGGTCATCTCATGGCAGAAGGCAGAAGGGCAAGAGTGTATGTGCATGAGAAAGAGAGAAGAGAGAGAGTTAGAAATGGAGAGTTGAATCTGCTTTTATAACAAACCCACTCCCACAATAGCAGCACTAATTCATTCATGAGGGCAGGGCCCATGTGACATAAACGCCTCTTAAAGGTCCTACCTCCCAATACTGTTGCATTGGGGTTTAAGTTTCCAACACATGAATCTTGAGGGACATTCAAACCATAGCAGCCGTATTATACTGCCATCATTCTACTTTAAGTTATTGTGCCCTTCTTTACACAATTAATTCCCCAAAAGCAGAGATGAATAACATTTGATCTTTTCTCACAAGACCAAACAGTGATTGTCACTTAATCTGACTGAGCAGATTATTCTGTTACGTAAAACTTTTTAAAACCAGTTTGATGCACTAATACATTCCACAAACCTTCTTACATGATTTCCCACATATTTAAATGACTTGTTTATGAAATTTTTCCTCTTTGGTCAGTTACTTGATGATCTGATCAGTGCCTTGTTATTGCTTAGCAACGACTGTTGTATTGAGGTTTCCAAGTTTCTCCAGAACTGTTTTGTCAGGTCCCAAGCTGGCAGAACTGAATGCCTTTAGCGTCCTATTTCTCCTGACTATGGGGCCAATGTCATCCTCCATTATTTTGTTTCCAAATAAGCAGCCAGATCCTTAGTAGCTCACTGACTTTCAGAATTCATTGAGAACAGAAAGACAAGGTATCTTCTGGTATTTTGAGAAAATATATGTCCTTTGAAAAGTTAGCTTTAGGAGATACACCTAATGCTAAATGACAAGTTAATGGGTGCAGCACACCAGCACGGCACATGTATACATATGTAACTAACCTGCACATTGTGCACATGTACCCCAAAACTTAAAGTATAATAATAATAAAATAAAATAAAAAATAAAAAATAAAAAAAGAGAAAAGTTAATGCTAAATAGAGAATAGAAGTAAGAAAATGCAGTGTCTTTGAATTGGAAAAAGAAAGATTGTACTTCCTCTCCACCAACAAAAAGACAGAAGAAAGAGGAGAAGAAATGAATTTTCTGACTTGAAGTTATAATCCTACGAGGGAAAAAATGCTGCTCAGTAACTGCAGGAGTTCTTGACCACTGGAACCTCCCAGGTGTCTTCTTTTTCACAAAATATTGGAATATTTGAATAAATCTGGGATTATCTAAGGGAGGGCAGTTGGGAAGACCAGTTGGGTCAGAGAAACAATCATTAACACATATTTAATATACCTTTATACTGATGGATGAAGCTTCAAATTGACAGTTGAGCAGATTGTCATTAAATAACAAAAAGTACCTAAGTTTTTATCCAAAGCTTAATTGTTCCTCTCTTTGCTCCTAAAACTCAACATGCTTTCTCTCTTAGTACAGAACCTCTGCATGTGTGTAGTTTTCACTGCCTAAAATAATCTTTTCATCCTTCTTTGCTTAGGTGATTCCTATTTTTCTTTCTTGTTCAACCTACTTAGGTTTACTTAAAATGACCTTACCCAACCTTCAATATTATATTAGGCTGTTAGGCTCCACTGTAACAGGCTTCTACTGTAGCACCCAGAAAGTTTCTTTCTTTGAAATAACTGACCACAACTGTATTGAAGTGAGGCTCAATGCCTACTTCTCCATTATACATTATACTTCCTATTAATGGGGACAGATAATATTTACAAAGTACCATATATCAGGCACTATAAATAGTATTAGTCATGTTACATCATTTAATAAATGCAATTAACATGAGATACATGCTAAGTTTATGACTATTTTCCGGAGGAGGAAATAGGTGCACAAAGACATAAAAACAACTTGATAAATGCTTCACATACAGCAAGTAGTGAAACAAAAATCTGAACCCAGGAAGTGTAATTCCAGCATCAAGGTGTTAACTACCACTTCACCTTCATTTATGAAAGTACAAAACAATGTAGTTCATCTTTGTAAATAAGAAAAGCTCAATATTTATTACACGAAATATCCACCACACCTCTTTAACTGCTATTTCAATCAGAATTCTTACTTTCAAGCAACAAAAAATAATTCTAGATATTTTAAGCAAAGAAAAATTATTGAAAAGATGATGGATACCTCACAGAATCACTAGGAAAACAGAAAAATAATAAAATAAAAGAAAAGAAAAATACAAACCAAGTAACAACCAGGACCTCTGTAAAATTAATCCAGAGAACTAATTCTGTGCTGAAGTGTTATTGCAACCACTGCTGAACTTCAGATGACATGGTTTATATAAATAGTTCTTTTGTGTTTATTTCAGATGGTTTTAAAACATTGATCAAATAACTATATATAATAGTAACCATTGTGGAAAATCATTTTGATTTAAAATTTTAGTAGTTAATACACATGATTCAGTAATAATTTTAGTAATTTTTGAGGATTTATGTCTCGAGAAACTTCTCTGAAGTTCAATTTACAGTTAAAAGCATCATAAAAGTGATTTTAAGTGAATGTTTTATAGTGTATTTTAATATAGTAGACATTATAATATATTTTAATAGAATAAGTAATGAAAATAATGTTTTTCTAACTAACACACTCAATGATTTTTGTTTGTTTGATAGCCCTCTTTTTACACTAGCATGTACTAGGAAACCATAGGTAGACAGTAAATGCAAACAAGAAAATAATTTTTCTACTAATGTACATACTGATATCAAAAGGACACAAGTCCTAACTTTTTTACATTTATAATATTGTCTTTCACAAGACTGTGGGCATAGCTCAACTAATGTTTACTGATTTATATTAATGATAGCAAAATGTTTGAATATGGTAACTTTTTGAAGATGGCCCAATAGGAACAGCTCCAGTCTACAGCTCCCAGCATGACCAATGCAGAAGATGGGTGATTTCTGTATTTCCAACTGAGGTACCGGGTTCATCTCACTGGGGGGTGTCAGAAAGTGGGTGCAGGACAGTGGGCGAAGCACACCGAGCATGAGCCAAAGCAGGGCGAGGCACTGCCTCACCCAGGAAGTGCAAGGGGTCAGGGAATTCCCTTTCCTAGTCAAAGAAAGGGGTGACAGACAGCACCTGGAAAAGCGGGTCACTCCCACTCTAATACTACGCTTTTCCAATGGTCTTAGCAAATGGCACACCAGGAGATTATATCCAGCGCATGGCTCAGAGGGTCCTACGCCCACAGAGCCTAGCTCATTGCTACCACAGCTGTCTGAGATCAAACTGCAAGGCGGCAGTGAGGCTGGGGGAGGGGTGCCTGCTATTGCCGAGGCTTGAGTAGGTGAACAAAGTGGCCTGGAAGCTCAAACTGGGTGGAGCCCACTGCAGCTCAAGGAGGCCTGCCTGACTCCACCTCTGAGGGCAGGGCATAGCCAAACAAAAGGCAGGAGAAACCTCTGCAGACTTAAATGTCCCTGTCTGACAGCTCTGAAGAGAGTAGTGGTTCTCCCAGCATGCAGCTGGAGATCTGAAAACAGACAGACTACCTCCTCAAGTGGGTCCCTGACCCCCGAGTAGCCTAACTAGGAGGCACCCCCCAGTAGGGGCAGACTGACACCTCACATGGGCGGGTACTCCTCTGACACAAAACTTCCAGAGGAATTATCAGGTAGCAACATTTGCTGTTCAGCAATATTCGCTGTTCTGCAGCCTCTGCTGCTGATAGCCAGGCAAACCGGGTCTAGAGTGGACCTCCAGCACACTCCAACAGACCTGCAGCTGAGGGTCCTGAATTGTTAGAAGGAAAACTAACAAACAGAAAGGACATCCACACCAAAACCCCATCTGTACATCACCATCATCAAAGACCAAAGGTAGATAAAACCACAGAGATGGAGAAAAAAAAGAGCAGAAAAACTGGAAACTCTAAAAAGCAGAGCACCTCTCCTCCAAAGGAATGCAGCTCCTCACCAGCAATGGAACAAAGCTGGATGGAGAATGACTTTGATGAGTTGAGAGAAGAAGGCTTCAGATGATCAAACTACTCTGAGCTAAAGGAGGAAGTTTGAACCCACGGCAAAGAAGTTAAAAACCTTGAAAAAAAATTAGATGAATGGCTAATTAGAATAACCAATGCAGAGAAGTCCTTAAAGGACCTGATGGAGCTGAAAACCATGGCACGAGAACCACATGGCGAATGCACAAGACTCAGTAGCCAATTCGATCAACTGGAAGAAAGGGTATCAGTGATGGAAGATAAAATGAATGAAATGAAGCAAGAAGAGAAGTTTAGAGAAAAAAGAATAAAAAGAAAAGAACAAAGCCTCCAAGAAATATGGGACTATGTGAAAAGACCAAATCTACGTCTGATTGGTGTATCTGAAAGTGACAGGGAGAATGGAACCAAGTTGGAAAACACTCTGCAGGATACTATCCAGGAGAAATTCCCGAACCTAGCAAGGCAGGCCAACATTCAAATTCAGGAAATACAGAGAACGCCACAAAGATACTCCTTAAGAAGAGCAACTCCAAGACACATAATTGTCAGATTCGCCAAAGTTGAAATGGAAAAAATGTTAAGGGCAGCCAGAGAGAAAGGTCGGGTTACCCACAAAGGGAAGCCCATCAGACTAACAGCTGATCTCTCGGCAGAAACTCTATAAGCCAGAAGAGAGTGGGGGCCAATATTCAACATTTTTAAAGAAAATAACTTTCAACCCAGAATTTCATATCCAGCCAAACTAAGCTTCATAAGTGAAGGAGAAATAAAATCCTTTACAGACAAGCAAATGCTGAGAGATTTTGTGAACACCAGGCCTGCCCTAAAAGAGCTCCTGAAGGAAGCACTAAACATGGAAAGGAACAACCGGTACCAGCCACTGCAAAAATATGCCAAATTGTAAAGACCATCAAGGCTAGGAAGAAACTGCATCAACTAATGAGCAAAATAACCAGCTAACATCATAATGACAGGATCAAATTCACACATAACAATACTCACCATAAATGTAAATGGGCTAAATGCGCCAATTAAAAGGCACAGACTGGCAAACTGGATTAAGAGTCAAGACCCATCAGTGTGCTGTATTCAGGAAACCCATCTCATTTGCAGAGACACACATAGGCTCAAAATAAAGGGATGGAGGAAGATCTACCAAGCAAATGGAAAACAAAAAAAGGCAGGGGTTGCAATCCTAGTCTCTGATAAAACAGACTTTAAACCAACAAAGATCAAAAGAGACAAAGAAGGCCATTACATAATGGTAAAGGGATCAATTCAACAAGAAGAACTAACTATCCTAAATATATATGCACCCAATACAGGAGCACCAACATTCATAAAGCAAGTCCTTAGTGACCTACAAAGAGACTTAGACTCCCACACAATAATAATGGGAGACTTAAACACCCCACTATCAACATTAGACAGATCAACGAGACAGAAAGTTAACAAGGATATCCAGGAATTGAACTCAGCTCTGCACCAAGCAGACCTAATAGACATCTACAGAACCCTCCACCCCAAATCAACAGAAAATACATTCTTTTCAGCACCATACCTATTCCAAAATTGACCACATCGTTGGAAGTAAAGCACTCCTCAGCAAATGTAAAAGAACAGAAATTATAACAAACTGTCTCTAAGACCACAGTGCAATCAAACAAGAACTCAGGAATAAGAAGTTCACTCAAAATCACTCAACTACATGGAAACTGAACAACTTGCTCCTGAATGACTACTGGGTACATAACAAAATGAAGGCAGAAATAAAGATGTTATTTGAAATCAATGAGAACAAAGACACAACATACCAGAATCTCTGGGACACATTCAAAGCAGTGTGTAGAGGGAAATTTATAGCACAAAATGCCCACAGGAGAAAGCAGGAAAGATCTAAAATTGACACACTAACATCACAATTAAAAGAACTAGAGAAGCAAGAGCAAACACATTCAAAAGCTAGCAGAAGGCAAGAAATAACTAAGATCAGAGTAGCAATGAAGGAAATAGAGACACAAAAAACCCTTCAAAAAAATCAATGAATCCAGGAATTAGTTTTTTGAAAAGATCAACAAAATTGGTAGACCGCTAGCAAGACTAATAAAGAAGAAAAGAGAGAAGAATCAAATAGACGCAATAAAAAATGAAAAAGGGGTATCACCACTGATCCCACAGAAATACAAACTACCATCAGAGAATACTACAAACACCTCTATGCAAATAAACTAGAAAATCTAGAAGAAATGGATAAATTCCTCAACACATACACTATCCCAAGACTAAACCAGGAAGAAGTTGAATCTCTGAACAGACCAATAACAGGCTCTGAAATTGTGGCAATAATCAATAGCTTACCAACCAAAAAAAGTCCAGGACCAGATGGATTCACAGCCGAATTCCACCAGAAGTACAAGGAGGAGCTGGTACCATTCCTTCTGAAAATATTCCAATCAATAGAAAAAGAGGGAATCCTCCCTAACTCATTTTATGAGGCCAGCATCATCCTGATACCAAAGCCTGGCAAAGACACAACCAAAAAAGAGAATTTCAGACCAATATCCTTGATGAACACTGATGCAAAAATCCTCAATAAAATACTGGCAAACCAAATCCAGCAGCACATCAAAAAACTTATCCACCATGATCAAGTGGGCTTCATCCCTGGGATGCAAGCCTGGTTCAACATACATAAATCAATAAATGTAATCCAGCATATAAACAGAACCAAAGACAAGAACCACATGATTATCTCAATAGATGCAGAAAAGGCCTTTGACAAAATTCAACAACCCTTCATGCTAAAAACTCTCAATAAATTAGGTATTGATGGGACGTATCTCAAAATAATAAGAGCTATCTATGACAAACCCACAGCCAATATCATACTGAATGGGCAAAAACTGGAAGCATTCCCTCTGAAAACTGGCAAAAGACAGGGATGCCCTCTCTCACCCAACATAATCCTATCTCTGCTGCATTCCTGCTACCTTAGTGTAATGGTTCTGTTAATGAACTGTAGACATACAAACCTCTTGGTCTTATAACAAAATGGTATAGGTTTAGTTTATCATTGTTATTGATTTTAGCCTGAGGGAATGATGAAATCAGTGCCATACATGGAGTGCTTAAAACTGTAATGCAAAACTAACGGTCTTTCTTTATCTGTCATGGAGAATTAGAGGACAAAGTTTGGGACAACAACAGCTGCTAGAAAGAAAGACAAAAATTTAGAAAGTATAAAGCCAAGTACGGAAAGCTCAAATTCTATATATAAACTTTGCCATGTCTTTGGTTAATTCCTGAACCAAGCATGCATAAAGCAGACACAAAGACATTCAGATAAAAATAAGAGGTGAGCAAGACGGCCGAATAGGAACAGCTCCAGTCTAGGGCCCAGCGTGAGTGACGCAGAAGATGGGTGATTTCTACATTTCCATCTGAGCTTTGAAGAGAGTAGCAGTTCTCCCAGCACACAGCTGGAGATCTGAGAACGGGCAGATTGCCTCCTCAAGTTGGTCCTTGACCCCCGAGCAGCCTAACTGGGAGGCACCCCCCAGTAGGGGCAGACTGACACCTCACATGGCTGGGTACTCCTCTGAGACAAAACTTCCAGAGGAACAATCAGGCAGCAGCATTTGTGGTTCACCAAGATCCGCTGTTCTACAGCCACCGCTGTTCTGCAGCCACTGCTGCTGATACCCAGGCAAACACGGTCTGGAGTGGACCTCTAGCAAACTCCAACAGACCTGCAGCTGAGGGTCCTGTCTGTTAGAAGGGAAACTAACAAACAGAAAGGACATCCACACCAAAATCCCTTCTGTATGTCACCATCATCAAAGACCAAAAGTAGATAAAACCACAAAGATGGGGAGAAAACAGAGCAGAAAAACTGGAAACTCTAAAAAGCAGAGTGCCTCTCCTCCTCCAAAGGAACACAGCTCCTCACCAGCAACGGAACAAAGCTGGACGGAAAATGACTTTGACGAGCTGAGAGAAGAAGGCTTCAGACGATCAAACTACTCCAAGCTACAGGAGGAAATTCAAACCAATGGCAAAGAAGTTAAAAACTTTGAAAAAAAATTAGACAAATAGATAACTAGAAGAACCAACGAAGAGAAGTCCTTAAAGGAGCTGATGGAGCTGAAAGCCAAGGCTCAAGAACTACGTGAAGAATGCAGAAGCCTCAGGAGCTGATGTGATCAACTGGAAGAAGGGGTATCAGTGACGCAAGACGAAATGAATGAAATGAAGCGAGAAGGGAAGTTCAGAGAAAAAAGAATAAAAAGAAACGAACAAAGCCTCCAAGAAATATGGGACTATGTGAAACATAGTGTTGGAAGTTCTGGCCAGGGCAATTACGCAGGAGAAGGAAATGAAGGGTATTCAATTAGGAAAAGAGGAAGTCAAATTCTCCCTGTTTGCAGATGACATGATTGTATATCTAGAAAATCCCCATCATCTCAGCGCAAAATCTCCTTAAGCTGATAAGCAATTTCAGCAAGTCTCAGGATACAAAATCAATGTGCAAAAATCACAAGCATTCTTATACACCAATAACAGACAAACAGAGAGCCAAATCATGAGTGAACTCCCATTCACAATTGCTTCAAAGAGAATAAAATACCTAGGAATCCAACTTACAAGGGATGTGAAGGACCTCTTCAAGGAGAACTACAAACCACTGCTCAAGGAAATAAAAGAGGATACAAACAAATGGAAGAACATTCCATGCTCATGGGTAGGAAGAATCAATATCATGAAAATGGCCATACTGTCCAAGGTAATTTATAGATTCAATGCCATCCCCATCAAGCTACCAATGACTTTCTTCACAGAATTGGAAAAAACTACTTTAAAGTTCATATGGAACCAAAAAAGAGCCCGCATCGCCAAGTCAATCCTAAGCCAAAAGAACAAAGCCGGAGGCATCACGCTACCTGACTTCAAACTATACTACAAGGCTACAGTAACCAAAACAGCATGATACTGGTACCAAAACAGAGATATAGATCAATGGAACAGAACAGAGCCCTCAGAAATAATGCCACATATCTGCAACCATATGATCTTTGAAAAACCTGACAAAAATAAGCAATGGGGAAAGGATTCCCTATTTAATAAATGGTGCTGGGAAAACTGGCTAGCCATATGTAGAAAGCTGAAACTGGATCCCTTCCTTACACCTTACACAAAAATTAATTCAAGATGGATTAAAGACTTACATGTTAGATCTAAAACCATAAAAACCCTAGAAGAAAACCTAGGCAATACCATTCAGGACATAGGCATGGGCAAGGACTTCATGTCTAAAACACCAAAAGCAATGGCAACAAAAGACAAAATCGACAAATGGGATCTAATTAAACTAAAGAGCTTCTGCACAGCAAAAGAAACTACCATCAGAGTGAACAGGCAACCTACAAAATGGGAGAAAATTTTTGCAACCTACTCATCTGACAAAGGGCTAATATCCAGAATCTACAATGAATTCAAACAAATTTACAAGAAAAAAACAAACAACCCCATCAACAAGTGGGCAAAGGATAGGAACAGACACTTCTCAAAAGAAGACATTTATGCAGCCAAAAAACACATGAAAAAATGCTCACCATCACTGGCCATCAGAGAAATGCAAATCAAAACTACAATGAGACACCATCTCACACCAGTTAGAATGGTGATCATTAAAAACTCAGGAAACAACAGGTGCTGGAGAGGATGTGGAAAAATAGGAACACTTTTACACCGTTGGTGGGACTGTAAACTAGTTCAACCATTGTGGAAGTCAGTGTGACGATTCCTCAGGGATCTAGAACTAGAAATACCATTTGACCCAGCCATCCCATTACTGGGTACATACCCAAAGGATTATAAATCATGCTGCTGTAAAGACACATGCACATGTATGTTTATTGCAGCACTATTCACAATAGCAAAGACTTGGAACCAACCCAAATGTCCAACAACGATAGACTGGATTAAGAAAATGTGGCACATATACACCATGGAATACTATGCAGCCATAAAAAATGAAGAGTTCATGTCCTTTGTAGGGACATGGATGAAGCTGGAAACCATCATTCTCAGCAAACTACCACAAGGACAAGAAAACCAAACACCGCATGTCCTCACTCATAGGTGGGAATTGAACAATGAGAACACATGGACACAGGAAGGGGAACATCACACACCAGGGCCTGTTGTGGGGTGAGGGGAGGGGAGAGGGATAGCATTAGGAGATATACCTAATGCTAAATGACAAGTTAATGGGTGCAGCACACCAACATGGCACATGTATACATATGTAACAAACCTGCACATTGTGCACATGTACCCTAAAACTTAAAGTATAATAATAATAAAAATAAATAAAAAATAAAAGAGGTGAGTTACTATTTGAACTGCTATTCAAGAGCATGATTTTGTAGATTGCATTGAACCAGGTTAATTCCCCTGCTAAAACAAACACTTCAACACTGTTTGGAAGACTATAACAGAATCCATAGCATCCACAACATAACATTTACAGTATTCAGCACACTATCCTAAATTTCCCGACATACAAAGAACTAGAAAACAATAATCTGGTCTCAATAGAAAACATAATCAAATGAGACCAAAGACCAAATTCAAGATTACTCAAATATCAAATTAGCCACTGAGAACTTTCAGATAGCTAATATATCTATGCCCATTGAAGTGAAGGAAAATATATAGTGATAAATGAAAAAATAATAAATTTTAGAAGGGAAATAATATCTTAAAAACAAGTGAAAATTCTAAAACAGAAAAATACACCTTACATTAAAAATCTACTGAATGTGCTGAGCAGCAAAGTGGACATGACAGAACAATGAGCCAGTGAACTTGAAGATGGCATGATAAAAATTATCTAATCTGAAGATGGCAGAATAGATGCCTACACCTTTCATCCCCCCAGCTGGAACACCAAATTTTAACAACTATCTGCACACAGAAGAGCACTATCACAAGAACTCAAAATCAGGTGAGCAGTCACAGTACCTGTTTTAAACTTTATACGATGGAAAGAGGCATTGAAGAGGGCAAGAGAGACAGTCTTAAATCAGATTCCACTCCTCCCTCATTACCCCCTCACCCCCTACAAATGGCAGCGGCTGTGCTGTGTGGAGAGAGAATCTGTTAACTTTGGGGAGGAAGAATGCATTGACTGGGAGACTTTACACTGAACTCAGTGCTGCCCTGTCACAGCAGAGAATAAAGCTGTGCTGGGCCCAGCCAGCACCCACAGATGGCAGGAGCATATGGACCAGCCCTAGCCAGAGAGGAATTGCCCATACCAGTGGTCAGAACTTGAGTTTCTTGGCAAGCCTTGCCACTGTGGGCCAAAGTGCTCTAGGGTCCTAGGTAAACTTGAAAGGCAGTCTAGAACACAAGAACTGAAATTTCTAGGCAACTCCTAGTGCCAGGCTGGGCTTAGAGTCAGTGAATTAGGGAGTCATGTGACCTAGGGAGACACCAGATGGCATGGCTAAGGGAGGGCTTGCACACTCTTTCCCAAACCCCAGGCAGTGCAGCTTGCAGCAATGAAGGTGACTCCTTCCTTCTGCTTATGGAGAGGAGAGCAAAGAGTAAAGAGGGCTTTGTCTTGCATTTTGGATACCAGCTCAGCCACAGAGAGGGCACCAGGCAGAGTCATGAGGCCTCCATTACAAGCCCTAACTCCCAGACAACATTTCTAAACACACCCTGGGCCAAGAAGGAAACCCCCAACCTTGAAGGGAAAGACCTGATCCTGGCATGACTCATCATCTGCTGACTAACGAGCCCTTGTGTTCTGAATAACCACCAGAAATACCCAGGGAGTATGCCATGGGCCTTGGGCCTTCAGACATACATGCTGGCTTCAAGGGTGACCTAGCATATTCCTAGCTTTAGTGGCTATGGTAAAAATAAAAATAAAAATAATAAAACACCTCCTGTTTGAGGAAATCAGAGGTAAAAGTAAAGGGTAACTTTCTCTTGCACTCCAGGTACCAGCTTGGTCATAGTGGGGTAGAGTAACAAGCAGCCTCTTGGAGTCCCTAAGTCCAGGCCTAGGCTCTTAGACAACATTTCTGGACCTGCCTGGGCTAGAGGGGAGCCCCCTGCCCTGAAGGGTGAGTCCCAGGCCTGGCAGCATTCACCATAAGCTGACTAAAGAGCTCTTGGGCTTTAAGTGAACATTGGTGGTGGCTGAGCAGTTATCTTGTATACTGGTGGTGACAGTGGCCACAGGGAGAGGCCTGTAAGAGAGGCTTTCCTGCCTGTGGAAAGGGGATGCATGAGTGTGAAGAACTTTGTATTGTGGTTTGAGTGCTAGCCTAGTTGTACTAAGATAGAACATCAGGAAAACTGCTAAGGTTTTTGACTCTAATCCCTGGCTCCCAAATAGCATCTCTGGACATACCCAGATCCTGGGGGAACTCAGCACCCAGAAGGGAAGGGTCTTAAGCAAGGCACAATGCTGTGCTGATGTCAGGTCTGACTCATCACAGTCCCAGTGCTGGTGGCCCAGGGATGCTTGCATCACCACACTCCCATATCCAGATGGCTCAGCACAGAGACAGAGACTCCATATGTTTGAGAAAAAGTAAGGGAAAAGAAAAAGAATCTTTGTTTGGTAATCCAGATAATTATTCTGAAACATATCCAAGACCACCAAGGTCATACCTCTACAAGTCTGCAAAAAACACAGCATTATTGGGTTTGGGCCCCAAGTCCTTTTAATGACCTGGAAATTAAAGGATAGGTACAAAGAGACTGTGGAGACCACAATAAATACCTAACTCTTCATTGCCCAGACACTGAAGAACATCTAAAGCATCAACACCATCCAGGAAAACATGGCCTCAACAAATGAACTAAATAAGGCACCAGGGAGCAATCCTGGAGAAACTGAGATATGTAATCTTTCAGATGGAGAATTCAAGGTAGCTGTTCTGAGAAAACTCAAAAGAAATTCAAGATAACGCAGAGAAGGAATTCGAAATTTTATCAGATAAATTTAACAAACAGATGGAAATAATTAAACAGAATCAAGCAGAAATTCTAGAGTTGAAAAATGCAATTGACATACTAAAGTGCATCAGAGTCTCTTAATAGCAGAACTGATTAAGAAGAAGAAAGAATTAGTGAACTTGAAAACAGGCTATGTGAAAATACAGTCGGAGGAGACAAAAAAAGAATAAAAGACAATGAAGCACACCTACAATATCTAGAAAAAAAAAAACCCGAAAAGGGAAAATCTAAGAGCTATTGTCCTTAAAGAGGAGGTAGAGAAAGAGATAAAGACAGAAAGTTTATTCAAAGAGATGATGTTAGAGAACTCCCCAAACCAAGAGAAAGATATTAACATTCAAGTACAAAAAGGTTATAGAACACCAAGCAGATTTGACCCAAAGAAGACTACCTCAAGGTATTTAATAATCAAACTCCCAGATGTCAAGGAGGTAGTAGACACTGTGTCCTGTGTAATAAGAGGACCCTTCTTAATTGCTGTGGCTTCCTCTGGGGGCTTGTTGCACAGGATTGTAGATAAGCTGGAGGTTTTCCATGGAAAATTAACAAATGTGTTGGGATAGCTGAAAAATGGGAAACAATTAAAGAAATTGAATGTTTTTAGTCTGAAATCTGGAACTCTAGTAGCCCTACAAGAAAAATGTCTGTGTATAAATACTTGATTTATTTCTTCAGGGGAAGAAATAAACTCACTTTGTATTGTAAAAAGACTAGAAAACAAAGATGTGTATAAGAGTGATGAGAGGGAGAATAACATATCTCAGTTCAATCTAAAGAATCTCTAAAAACTGAAATGCTAATACAAAAAGGATCTGTCAGAAAAAGCCATTCCCTTTCTGTCACTGGATCCAGTCAATAAAAGTTTGAAGAATAGATTGATGGAAATACTTTTGACAAATTTACAGTAGCCAAAACAGCATGGTACTGGTACAAAAACAGACACGTAAACCAATGGAACAGAATAGAGAACTCAGAAATAAGACCGCACACCTACAATCATTTGATCTTCGACAAACCGGACAAAAACAAATGTGGAAAGGATTCCCTATTTAATAAATGGTGCTCAGTGAACTGACTAGCCATATGGAGAAAATTGAAAGTGAACCCCTTCCTTACACCTTACACAAAAATTAACTCAAAATGGATTAAAGACTTAAATGTAAAACCCAAAACTATAAAAACCTTAGAAGAATATCTGAGTAATACCATTCAAGGCATAGGCATGGACAAAGATTTCATGACAAAAATGTCAAAAGCAACTGCAACATAAACAAAAATTGACAGATGGGATCTAATGAAACTAAAGAGCTTCTGTACAGCAAAAGAAACTATCATCAGAGTGAACACATAACCTACAGAATGGGAGAAAAAGTGTGCAATCTATCCATCTAGATATTAGACAAAGGTCTAATATCCAAAGTCTACAAGGAATCTAAAGAAATTTACAAGAAAAAAACAAACAGCCCCATTAAAAAGTAGGCAAAGGACATGAACAAACACTTCTTAAAAGAAAATATTTATGTGACCAACAAACATGAAAAAAAGCTCAACATCACTGATCATTAGAGAAAAGTAAATTGAAACCACAATGAGATACCATCTCAAGCCAGTCAGAGTGGTGATTACTAAGAAGTCAAGAAACAACAGATGCTGGTAAGGTTGCAGAGAAAAAGGAATGCTTTTACACTGTTGGTAGAAGTGTAAATTAGTTCAACCATTGTGGAAGATAGTGTGGTGATTCTTCAAAGACCTAGAGGCAAAAATACGATTTGACCCAGCAATCCTGTTACTGGATATATACCCAAATGAATATAAACCATTCTATTATAAAGATGCATGCATATGTATGTTCATTGCAGCACTATTCACAATAGCAAAGACATGGAATTAACCCAAATGCCCATCAAGGATAGACTCTGGGTAAAGAAAATATGGTACATGTACACCGTGGAATACTATGCAGCCATAAAAAGGAATGAGGTCATGTCCTTTGCAGGTACATGGATGGAGCTGGAAGCCGTTATCCTCAGCAAACTAATGCAGGAACAGAAAACCAAATACCACATGTTCTCACTCGTAAGTGGGAGCTGAATGTGGTAGAATAATGGTTAGAGGAAAATTCTTATATATGTATATATTGTCCAATCAGTTTACATAAAGATGCTTTGCAGTCTCAAGGTGCCATTTCTTCCAGTTCAATATAGGCAGCATTTCTTCACTACCTTAAACTGTCAAATGTGCCATTCCTAGCTAATTCTGTATTTTCCACCACAAGAAAATTGAAGCAATGCTGCTATTATTCACAATACTATGACCCTTTGGAATATGTTTTGAGGAAATTATACAGATCTTCTTGCCTCCACAATACCCTAGTAGCATTTATTTAATACTAGCCTCAGCATTACTCATGACAATGCATTATCCATTGTGTCACCCACAGATGCTGGCTTCTGTTCACCTTCTCAAAGGTTCTTACCCTTCTCAGTTGATGGCGACCACAAATGCAACTCTTGATCAGAATATGCAGGAAAATGTGAACAATAATTCATTTTCCGGACATGTTAAATTTACTCTTCACTTGACCACATATACTCTTTAGGCCATAATCACTGCATTCCCAAAGTCTTTCAATATTGATCATGGTCTCTCTAAGGATTCATATAATAGCATGCTCACAGGTATCTTCCATAACACTCCACAACAAAACAAATGTCTAAAAGAAAGACATTTTCATTTGTTCTTGGATTCAACATAGAAAACTTTTGAATTTTCATAGCAATAAGCCGTGTTGCAGTGTATCATGTCAAGATAAACTCATTAATATAAAATACTCGAGTGGTAAGGCTAAAATTTGAATTACAAAACAATATTTATTTTATATGTAAGATTACATATGTCAGGAGGTTCTATTCATAAACAGTGGATCTAACACATCAAGTGACATATAAAAATCATTAGTTAATTATGTTTATTCTGAAAAATTTATTTTTATTACTTTTATTTCCACAAAGTCATTGTTACTGAAGTCCAGATTTTTACATGATAAATATTCTGTTGACATTAATGCCAAATTAGATAAACTCTTCTTGAATCACTGTAGTCTTAAAGTAGAATTTTTTTCCTAATTTAAATTTAGAAAATTTCATTCTGCTAAAGTAGTAGTAACTAGAATTGTCGCTAAAATCTTAAACCAATTACTGTAATTTGAAAATAAATGAACTTCACATATCATATCTAAATCTTGCAATGGTGTTGCATACAACAATGTATCTGTCGCAGAATATCTTAATTTTATCAAATAAAGCCCTACCAATTAAATTGTAAATATTTTCATTCCTTAATTCATTTCTTAAGTTTTTCTGCATTCAGAATTTTCAAGTTTGTACAGAAAACTGAAAACAGCAGTGTGTTGCTACTTTATTCCAAATTTGGAATGGGAAAGGTTTGCATCCTGAAAGAGCACCTGGAGTGGAAGGGAGAGTCAGGTGAAACAGGTTCAGTGAGAGGCTGTGTGCTCAACGGGGTGGAGTCCTGCTTTGAAACCAGCCAGCTGCTCTGCACACATTCTTCCAAGATGGGCCCGGAGGTTCCTTCAAAGCAACACGGACTATGGATTTAGGGGTTCAAGACTCCTCCAGCTCTCCCTCTGCTTCTGCTGCTGCAGTGGGGATTGGAGGCGTTGCTTGCAGTGGGCTCTCTCCCCATTTCACTTTCATGTCTCCCTATTCTGTTTTGCCTTTTGATCCTCCTAATCCTAGTCTCATTAATTTCTTCCATTGTATTCCTTCAGCGTCTTCCTTTTCCTCGGATTTCCCACTTTCTTACTGATTGGATCCCAGTGAAGACCCCAAGATTGCAGCCATCTTGGCTGCCCTGACTCAGCATGCCCGGATTCACCAGTTCCCGCCATCCCAGCAGCCATCTTGGCTACCCTGACTTGGCATTTTCGCCTGTTCCCGCCATTTATTCCCGCCATCCTGACAGCCACCTCGGATACCCTGACTCAGCATTTTCGGGTTCACCTTTCTTGCTCCCGCCGCCTCAGTGAACACGCATGCCCACTAAAGCACATCACTAAGGCACATCACTCATCTATATAAGCACGCTGCACCTTTGGCACAGCGCGACTTCCCTGGCCTTCCCCCTGCAGACCAGTGAACCTCACCCGAGAGCTCAATAAAGAAGATTTTTGCCCTCTTTGTCTCGCCTCTCAGCCTTATTGATCCACGGTGCCCTTCCATTGCTTTTCATTGGTGCCGAAACCCGGGAGGGGACACCTCCTAAGCCCCCCAGAGGCTCGAGGGGACTCCCCTCCTGGTTGGATCAGGCTTCTTCCCCACGGCTACCCATCCGTTTCGTTTGGTTACTTGCCACCAGGTGGCAGCTGCTGCAGCCACTCCAGTCCAATTCGGCCGACGCTCGGTGAGTACTCCTCCTTTTTCCTTTTGTCCGTTCCTCCCTGGCTGAGAGTAGTGCGCATGCCCAGGGAGAGTTTCCTTCCTCAAGGGAAGGCCAGTCCGGGCCACCAGGTGACCCAAGTTTACTTCCCCAGGGGAAGTCCAAATCGGCACTGACTACTCGGAGACGTCTGTGTCTGAAGTAGCCGATCCGAGGCTGCAGGAGCCACGTGGTCTGAGTGACCCCAGAAGGATGCTTCTGCTGTCCCTCAGACTGTGGCCATAAAGGGAAGGGGATGGGGTCCACCCAGTCCAAAATCGCGCAAAACACCCCCTTAGGGTGCCTCCTGCGCAACCTCCCAACTTTACAACTCGACCAAGATTTAAAACGAAAGTGACTAATTTTCTTCTGCACGGTTGCCTGGCCGCAATATACCTTAGACAACCAATCTCGCTGGCCCCCCGAAGGCACACTCGACTTCAATGTCCTAAACGACCTTACCAATTTTTGTCAGAGGCAAGGCAAATGGTCAGAAATCAAATATGTTCAAGGGTTCTGGGACCTTCACTCTCCACCAGACCTCTGCGCCCAGTGTTCACTAGCGCAAGTCCTTTTAGCTAAAACCTCTCCCCAAACCTCTCCTGATCCAGACAAAGACGATCTTTCTCCTCTCTCAGACCCCATAGATAACTTATCTTCCCCTCCCCTCCCCTCCGAACTGCCGCCCATGCTCTGCCGCCACCATGTGCTTCCCCACCCCCCTCGGCTCCACTTTCAGGTCACGCACCGCCCACTTCCTCACGGGTCCCTCCTTCGCCAATCACGCCATCTCCTCCTCCACCTCCGTCAACTCCTCCTCCTCCGCCACTACCCTCACCTGCCCCTCCCAAGTCCCCTGTGGCCGCGCACACCCAGGCCAGGACGGCACTCCTTGCCCCGCTGCACGAAGTGGCTGGAGCAGAAGGCATTGTTCGAGTTCATGTGCCTTTCTCCCTCGTTGATTTGTCCAAAATAGAAAGATGCCTAGGCTCTTTCTCCACCAACCCTACTCTTTTCACAAAAGAATTTCATTATCTCTGTCAGGTTTATGACCTCACTTGGCACGATATCCACATTATTCTTACCTCCACCCTTTCCCCTGAGGAAGGAGAACGCATTCTAATTGCGGCACGGCAGCATGCCGATCAATTACATCTAACAGACCCCAACCTACCCGTTGGAACACAGGCGGTTCCATCCGCCGATCCGGAGTGGGATTACCAAGTTGGACAAGCAGGGCGTCGCCACCGGGACATAATGGTTCAATGCCTCCTGGCAGGGATGCAGGTGGCCTCCAATAAATCAGTCAACTTTGACAAACTAAAGGAAATTGTACAATACCCGGCAGTCTTCCTAAATCAGCTGACTGATGCCTTGGTCCACTATACCCACCTAGATCCGGCCACCCCTGCAGGGGCAACCGTCTTGGCAACGTATTTTATTTCCCAGTCAGCAACAGATATTAGAAAAAAAACAAAAAAGGTGGAGGAAGGCCCCCAAACCCCTATTCAGGACTTAGTAAAGCTGGCGTTCAAAGTTTTTAATTCCCGAGAGGAGGCGGCTGAGGTACAATGACAGGCAAGATTAAAACAAAAAGTTCAGCTCCAAACCCAGGCCCTGGCGGCTGCCGTGCAACCGGCATTCCCTAAGAGCCCAGGCAAGAAAGGTAGAGGTACAATCTCCCGGGCCCCGTCTGGCGCCTGCTTCAAGTGCGGCAACTCGGGACACCGGGCCAGCCGATGCCCTAGCCAACAGCAACCGTCCTGCCTGCCTTACAACTGTTTCAAGTGCGGCAATCCAGGTCATTGGGCAAAGCAGTGCCCAAACCCCAAGCCGCCAACACGCCCGTGCCCTAACTGCCAACAAATGGGGCACTGAAGGTCAGACTGCCCCGGCCTCGGAGTGGCCGCTGTGTCTCCACATGGCGACCCCTCCCCGGATGGTGAAGGCGCCTTCCAGCTCCTCCAACTGGATGACGACTGAAGAGGCCCAGACTTGGGAACCCCTCTCACCCTTGCCAAGCCCAGGGTAATGCTTCAGGTAGCGGGTAAGTCCATTTCCTTTTTACTGGACACAGGGGCTACCTACTCTGTTTTGCCATCTTTTAGCGGGCCCAGCCACCCCTCCTCAATCTCTGTTAGGGGATTGATGGCACTCCCTCCACCTACCGCCAGACACCTTCACTGCCCTGCCGCCTAGACCACTCGTTCTTCACGCACTCTTTCCTCATCATCCCTTCATGTCCAGTCCCTCTCCTGGGGAGAGATCTCCTGACCAAGTTAGGAGCCTCAGTAGTCTTCTGGCCCGGCCCATCCACCCACCTAGCTCTTCTCCTACCCCTCCTCTCAGCCGATACAGCAGCCCAGGCCTCTCCAACCCCGCCATTAGTCTTCCCTACCCCCATTGACCCCAAAATTTGGGACACCAACACTCCCGTTGTTGCCACACACCATAAGCCAGTCCTTATTAAGTTAAAGGACCCGCTCAAGTTCCCTGCCCGACCTCAGTTCCCCATTTCCTTAGAGCACCGTCGAGGACTAAAACCCATTATTACTCAGCTTCTACAACAACACATCCTAATTACCACTAATTCTCCTTGCAATACTCCTATTCTGCCGGTAAGAAAAGCCTCTGGGACTTACCATCTAATAAAAGATCTTTGCCTCATCAATGAGGCAGTCATCCCTACAGTCCCGGTAGTTCCTAATTCATACACACTCCTCTCTCGCATCCCCCCGAACACGTCTCACTTCACTGTTCTGGACCTTAAAGATGCCTTTTTCTCTATCCCACTAGACCCCACTGGTTACTTCCTCTTTGCTTTCACATGGGAAGACCCAGACACCGGCGTCTCTACATAACTCACCTGGACGGTTCTGCCACAGGGGTTTAGAGACAGCTCTCATTTCTTTGGACAGGCATTGGCCCAAGACCTCGCTCGCTGCCCTTTGGAGGCCAGTACTGTTATCCAATATGTCGATGACCTGCTCCTTTGCAGCCCCTCTGAGACAGATTGCCTTAAGGACACTTGTACTCTCTTAAACTTCCTAGGAAACTGAGGCTATAGAGTCACCCCGTCCAAAGCCCAACTATGTACCTCTAAAGTCACCTACTTAGGCATACGTCTCACCCCAAACTCAAAAGGCCTAACCTCAGACAGAATCAGCCTTTTACAAAATCTTCAGCCTCCACAAGATGCTGAAGATATTCTCTCCTTCTTGGGGCTAGTCGGCTTTTTCAGACATTGGGTCCCCAATTTCGGAGTCCTAGCAAGGCCCCCGTATCAGGCCGCCAAACAGACCCCCCTTGGCCCACTCTCTGAGCCAAAACTAGTAGCCAATCTTTTCAATAAGCTTAAAAATTGCCTCATAACAGCCCCAGTCCTCTCACTCCCAAACCCGCTACACCCAGTCCATCTCTTTACCGATGAGAGGGAAAAGGTTGTTACAGGGCTCCTGGCCCAACCGGTAGGAGGAACACACCACCCAGTAGCCTACCTTTCCAAGCAGCTCAATCCCACTGTCTAGGGCTGGCAGCCGTGCCAGCCAAAGAGGCTCTTAAGCTTACCTTAGGGCACCCTCTCACTGTTTTCTCCTCACACAGGCTATAAGACTTACTCTCACACAAGTGCCTGAGTCACCTGACCCCCTCCAGACTCCAGCTATTTCATCTCCTGTTTATTGAAAACCCACACATCACACTTACTACCTCTCCAACCTTAAACCCAGCTACCCTCCTCCCCTGCCCAGAACAGGACCCTGCATCCTTACACTCGTGTTCTGAAATCCTATCAACCCTACCCCCCGCACACCTAAGCCTCCAAGACAACCCCATCCTAGATCCCCATCAGACCCTGTTTGTGGATGGTAGCTCCATCCCCACGCCGCAGGGCCAACGACGAGCGGCATACACCGTGGTCACCTCATCTCAAGTAGTTGAGGCCAAACCACTTCCCACTGGTACAACCTCCCAGAAGGCAGAACTCATAGCTCTTACTAGAGCTCTAATTCTATCTAAAAACAAAAAAGTAAACATATACACTGATTCCAAGTATGCCTACTTAATAGCACATACCTACTCCATTCTCTGGCAGGAATGGGGGTTCCTTACCACTAAAGGTACTCCTATTGTCAATGGACCCCTCATTGAGAAACTCATCCAGGCGCTAAAAGCCCCCACACAGGTAGCCATCATCCATTGCAAAAGCCACCAAAATTCTAAGGACCCTATATCATTAGGCAACAATTTCGCCGACACCACCGCCTGGGCCACGACCCTCTTGGCCCCTTCCCCCACTCCTGTGTGCTTCCTCTCTCCTGCTTACACTCCCGATTACTCCCCCGAAGAGCTAGTCCACCTCATGGGTCGCTCAGGAGTAAAAACCAACTCCGATGAGTGCTTTCATAGCCACACCCCTAACAAGAGTAATCAGGGCTGGATATTCGTGGATGATAGAGTAGTTTTCCCGCGCAGTCAGGAGAAACTCATCCTCACTGACATGCACCGTTCGTTACATATAGGCCCAAAGGCTTTATATAACTTTCTTCAACCCATAATCTACCATCCTTCCCTTTATTCCTTACTGAAGCAAATACATCAGGAGTGCCATGTTTGCACAATGGCAAACCCTCAGGGAAAACTTAAACTCCCAGGTCCCTGTCACCAGCTAAGAGAACATCAGCCAGGAGAAGACTGGCAAGTTGACTTCACCCACATACCTAGACACAAAAAGTTCCGTTATCTTCTTACTCTAGTAGATACTTTCTCAGGTTGGATTGAAGCCTATCCCACCACTCATGAAACAGCAGAGGTGGTAGCTTCAACCCTCATTGAACACATAATCCCGAGATTTGGCCTCCCTCGGACAATCCAATCTGATAATGGTCCTGCTTTTATCTCCAAGATAGTCAAACAGGTGACAACCACACTTGGCGTTAACTGGAAGCTACCCACTCCATACCAGCCACAGTCTTCTGGAAAAGTGGAATGCGCCAACGGCCTTGTCAAACAACACCTAATCAAATTGGCTCTGGAGACGCGCCAATCATGGGTAACCTTACTTCCCTTTGCCCTCGCACGGCTCCGGGCAGCACCCTGAAGCCCCACAGGCCTTAGCCCCTTTGAACTCCTATAGGGGCGCCCCTTCCTCTTTCAAGAGCTCCCTGTGAATACCCCACCTCTTAGCATGTACCTGCCCTACCTCACCCTGTTAAGGGAGCTGCTAAGAGAGCACGCCGACCACAGCCTTCCAAAGCCCAGACCGCTCAGCCCAGACAGTCCGGCCATAATAACCCCAGGAGATCAGGTACCAGTAAAAGACCTCCAGGCAAGAGGCCTCTCCCCCTGGTGGAAAGGCCCCTATATGGTAATTCTTACAACACTGATGGCAGCTAAACTTATAGGCTTTCCCTCCTGGTACCATATTTCCCATCTTAAGAGGGCACCTATACAACATCAGGCCACTTGGACTGTCACCTCCCTCTCCCCAACCAAACTGAAACTCTCTAAATCAAATACCACATGAATTCTCCGTGTGACAGGCTCCAACAATTTATTCAAGTTCTTCTCGAGGAAAGCTGGTCATTCCCTACTTTCGCTAACACCCTTCGCTGGCCTGAAAATCTGTTAGCCTATATAGACGAACTAGTGTGGCAAGTCTCCCTCCAGAACTTTCACCAACATGAAGTCTGCTTTTTTTGTCTTGTCACTCTTCTTATTCTTGCACACCAGTCGTAGTAGACAAGTCCCCTCTCAGACTCCCTCTCACTGGGTTTTTTTCCTCACTGAGAATTGGAATTCCAGACAGGCAGTCTCCTCTAGACTAGTAGCCACGGCAGCATGCCCGCCAGCAAGGTACCAGGCACCCATAACTTTCCTAGGTCTAAAATTCTCCTCCTTAGGCCCAAATACAAAAAATCCAGCGCTTTGCTTCCTGTATGATCAAAGTAACTCCAAATGCAATACCACGTGGGTCAAAGAAAATGTAGGCTGCCCGTGGCACTGGTGCAATATCCATGAGGCATCCATTTATAGAAAGGATACCATGTTCTCTGTCAACACTTCAGGAGGCTTTAACGGATTTAACCTCCAAATCTCTGACCCCTGAGACCCCCGCTGGGCCTCCGGTATAGATGGAGGACTATATGAGCACAGAACTTTTATGTATCCGGTAGCTAAGATCCGCATTGCCAGGACCCTTAAAACCACTGTCACAGGGTTATCAGACTTAGCCTCCTCAATCCAGTCGGCCGAGAAGGCTTGCCAACCAGCTTCAACCTGCAGCTGACCAGGCCATGTCCTCCCCCTTCTCGTGGTTAACTTTAATCTCAGAAGGTGCACAACTGCTCCAATCCACAGGGGTACAAAACCTCTCCCACTGCTTCCTCTGTGCGGCCCTCGGAAGACCTCCCTTAGTGGCAGTTCCTCTCCCTACCCCCTTTAGTTATACAAGAAATTCATCCACCCCTATACCACCAGTCTCAAAAGGACAGGTCCCACTATTCTCAGACCCTACAAGACACAAGTTCCCGTTCTGTTACTCTATCCCAAATGCCTCTTGGTGTAACCAGACCAGGATGCTTACCAGCACCCCAGCACCACCCGGAGGCTACTTCTGGTGTAACTCCACGCTAACTAAAGTTCTTAACTCAACTGGTAATCACACCTTGTGCTTACCCGTCTCTCTCATCCCTAGCCTGACCCTATATAGTCAGGACGAACTTAGCCATCTGCTAGCCTGGACCGAGCCAAGGCCGCGAAATAAAAGCAAACGGGCTATTTTCCTACCCTTAGTACTAGGCATCTCCTTAGCCTCCTCCTTAGTGGCATCAGGGCTAGGAACAGGAGCCCTCACCCACTTAATCCAAACATCTCAGGATCTGTCTACTCACCTGCAGTTGGCCATTGAGGCATCGGCCGAGTCCCTGGCCTCCCTACAGCAACAGATGACTTCAGTAGCACAGGTCACGGCACAGAACAGGCGGGCCTTAGACCTGCTTACGGCAGAAAAAGGAGGGACATGTTTATTCTTACAGGAAGAATGCTGCTATTAACGAGTCAGGGGTAGTTGAGACTAATTTACAAACTTTAAAAAAGATCCAAGAGGAGTTAAAACACTCCTACGACCCTCTCCGCCCTGGTCCTTCCTGGTGGTTTTCACCCGTGGTTCAACAGATGCTCCCTTTCCTTATCCCAATTATAATTCTCTGTATAATACTGTGTTTTGCCCCAATCCTAGTACAGTTTCTCCGCCAGCGGATACAAGAAATCACCAGGGTCACTTTCAACCAGATGCTACTTCACCCTTATGTCCAACTGCCAACCTCTGATTTAGGCCCCCTCCCCAACCACGCCCCTTAACAGCAGGAAGTAGCCAGACGAATTTGTCGACCCTCTTCTATAACCAAAAAGAGGTTGGACTGATTGGATCCCGGTGAAGACCCCAAGATCACAGCCATCTTGGCTGCCCGACTCAGCATTCCCGGATTCGCCAGTTCCCGCCATCCCAGCAGCCATCTTGGCTACCCTGACTTGGCATTTTCGCCTGTTCCCACCATTTATTCCCGCCATCCGGACAGCCACCTCGGATACCCTGACTCAGCATTTCCGGGTTCACCTTTCTTGTTCCCGCTGCCTCAGTGAACACGCATGCCCACTAAAGCAGGTCACTAAGGCACGTCACTCATCTATATAAATGCGCTACACCTTTGGCACAGCGTGACTTCCCTGGCCTTCCCCCTGCGGACCAGTGAACCTCGCCCGAGAGCTCAATAAAGAAGATTTTTGCCCTCTTTGTCTCGCCTCTCGGCCTTATTGATCCACGGTGCCCTTCCATTGCCTTTCACTTACCGGGGTGACCCTTCCGGGACTCCGCTGGGATGTGGCGTCTCATCTGGAGCTCACCTCCTGAAGAGAAGCGTCCACAGCTTCACCGCCATGAAGGGAAAAAGGAGAGAGAGGCGGGGAGGGCCACGGAGTCCTGGTGGCACTCCGTGTTCCTTCACAAGTCTTTGTCCGGCGGGACAAGGTTTACAAGAAGCGCCAAGCTCTTCGCCAACCAAGTTCCTCCAGAGAAACTGAGAAGCGCGTTTGTGTTCCAGCAGAACGGAGTAAATTGCTTTGGGCTGTGTGTATTTAAAGGGGCAAGGAACGCAGTCTTCTGATTGGTGTGCGTCCGCTCGCCGTGTCCATGGTAACCAGCTAGCGCCCTGACCCGGCCCGGACCTCAGCTGCGGGGAGACTACCGGAAGCTCAGGAGAACAGCCCGCAGCCTACGCCGCTGGGCCCTGGTCACCGGTTTGGTTAGTCTCGGGCTCTCGAGTCTGCCAGGAGTCTAACAACGCAGTTCTCCTCTTCGGCGGTCTTAGGTTTCCTCTTCAATGGCACAGATTTTTGCCCATCTGTCCTTCTTTTTCTCCCTGCCTTTAGTTCCTGTGATTCAGGTGCTTACAGCACGGAGACCTGCCACGGCGCACAGGTGATGTCTTGAGACATGGGGCTGGGGTCCAACAAAGTAAAGGCCAGGAATTTCTTTCTCCTGGTGATGAATAATTACTGGCCGCACTGATTGATAGCATATTCCATTCTAGACGCAGGACACACCTATGAGGTATGGTCTCTCTGATTAAATTTTATCAACGCATTGTGGTTAAGGAATGTGTCCAAGGTATAGACTGAGCAAAACCAAACAGGGACGGGGTCAGACCATGTCTTAACCATGCAGGCAGGTTGTGGGAACGAGCTTGAGAAATACATTTCTGAGTGCCTTAGACCAGATTGCCTGGGAGGGGAATGAAATGAGGATGATGAGGCTGGAAGGTCAGGCTGAGATCACCTGGGCTCCTGATCCCACCATTCTAGACCTGATTTCCACGTGGCCCCAGGTATCCCTGAGATAGCTCACATGACTAGAATGTAGGAACGTGGTCCTGCCTCTCTTGGGAGGCAGTCTTGGCCTAGTCCCAAGGGCTCATTTGGTGAACAAGACAGATTTATACTTCACTGAGCACCACTAAGTAGCATTTGGCCCTTTCAGCATCTGACTTGAAGTGGTCACTGTGAGAAGTCTATATCCTGTTCTTTTCCCTGCTCAGGTGTTCTTGGGATTCTCTGGGTCCTCTGGCTCACAGCCTTACGCACCTGCTCTTCCCTTCACAGCCTAGGAGACCTGGTCTTCTCTGGGTCAGATGCCCATATCATACAGTAGGAATAGGGGCTGTTCGATTTCAGAATGATTCCATCAAATCCAAGACAACAAGTTAGCTTAATTTAGGTATACTCCAACATTGTCAAAGCCTATTCAATAGAAAATATGTAACTTGTTTGTGCAAGTCTTTCATAATTATTTTCATGCCATATGTTTCCGTTTCAATCTTAATAATTTCTTGCTTCTGTGATAAGCTAAATCCTCCAAATCTTGGACCCCATAAGGTGTCAGAGACCAGGGCCAGGGCCCTGCTTTCCAAGGCCTAACAGGATCTGACTGTTGATTTCTATTCTGGTTATCTGTTGGTGTCATCTAAAAATAAGCATTTATTATACTAATGAATTTGTGCATTGTGAATTCAGAAAGGGAACAGTGGGGAAATCTTGTCTGCACAACAGTGACTGGGTCATGAGCTGGGATGGATTGAATTACTGGATGTGACCGTGACAGCTACGCTGTACCATGTAGCTGTCAGCTGAATTTCTTGGTTCTAACTCGTGTGACATGTACTGCAGCTGGGATGTCCAATATAACTTTTTTACTCACATGTCTGAGATGGTTCAAACATCACAGCATGACTGAGCATAGGCCTCTCTTTGTGAGTCTTTTCCATATAGCTAACTGGGGCTTCATCACAGCAAAACTGTCTCAGTGCAGTCAGATATCCCCCTAAACAACTTAACTAAGAGATGCTGGTAGAAGCTACAAGGCCTCTTAGGAGCTTGTCTCAGAATTCAAGCAGTTTCACTTCCAACACATTCTTTTAATCAAAAGTGAATCCAAGACTCATCTCAGATTGAAAATAAGGGGATCATACAAAGTATTGATTCCTCACTAGCATGCTACATTGGCGGCGGGCATCTTTTGAGATCAGCTACAACAAATACTGATGAGGTGAATTAAATTACTCTAAAAATTCTCATATTATTCAGCTTCTAGCCAAGATGTGATGAAAGGGACTGAATTTGCTTTCCTAACTGACCTAAAACAAAACAAACCAAAAGTGGAATAAAATATAGTAAACAATGAGTTTCAAGACAGTAGACATCAGGCAAGTAAGGACAGTAATCCCTGAAATATGTGAAACAAATGAGGCAGGCCCTACAACTGCCCCAGTTTTTTGTCTTCAAAGAGTTTCCAGGCTGCAGTGCAGGGAAGAAAGACCAAATGGAACTCAGTGGAGTCCCTAAGTTGAGGAGATGTAATTGGAGTACAGAAAGACCAAAGCCGCTAAAGCTCGCAGGAAAGAATACTGGAGAAAAGAAAGCTGCACACAGAGAGAAGCCTGAAAACTTACAGAGGATCTTCCTCAAGTAATGAATGAATGTGTGCAGATGAGGACGCTAACCAAGGTGGAGGAAGGGAGGAGGGCACCTAAAAGAATTAGTGAGAACAGTATCCAATCAACACACAGGGCCTGAAATAGTATCTGTTTCCACCGTCGAGAAAGGAAAGCATTATAATTCATAAGGCATTGGGTAAAATTCTCAAATGGTCTTTCCTAGTAGTGAACAGCAGTCAAAAATAATAAAGTCAACTTACACATAGCAACATGTATAAATTTTAAGATACAGCATTGATAGAAAAAGAATAACATTAGATTTACAACCCAGTGACAGTTATATAAATTCAATTTTAAAAGAATTTTTTCATAAATTAAGTATATCCCTGTGTAAGCATACTGAAAATTAATTAGAAAGATATATTTTAAATCCACTGGAGTTTTCACTTTTCTAAAGGGAAGGGAAATAGGAGGAATGTTGGAAAATACAGGAAAAGAAATAAAGCAAAAGCCTTGAAGAAACTTATGATGCTTGTTTCCATTAGTTGATAAGTGTGAATAATTCATATAAGGTTCAAAATGAAAATAAAACCTAAAGGAAAAACATGGTTGCTAACTAATATTGGGTTATTTATAAATTCCATTTTTAAACCTCTCACCACAAAAAAAATTATTATAGGTCTTTTTTCTCTGAATATCACATTGCATTTTCTCAGTAAGATTTTGTTCAGTTTTCTCTTGCATTTTTATCATAATACCTTCATAAAAGTCATGATAGATTAACACCAATCCATTCAATAGCATGGTTTGGGCAGTGCCTATCAAACAAAACAAGCAGGAAGCCCACTAAAATTTCCGTTCACTTATTGGATCCACAGAAGCTGCTCAGTGTGCATAGGCAGATGAATATGAACACAGATGGATGTGAACATAAGATCCCTGTACCCAGGAGATGTACTTACTGCCTACAGGACAAGCAGTCAATGTAGCACTGGATTACCGGGGGTTTTTTGTCACAGAAAGAAAGAGAATAATTTTCTTCTCCCATCTAACTGCCTGTTTTTCCCAGGAGGACTTTTTGGTCCTAAGGGAAGAGGGATTAAGAAGTTCCCAGAGGTCAGAGTTTCTGAGGCACTACAATTATAACTGCCCCAGATACTTCTGGAACTAACAAGAGCTCCAATATTAATGGAGCCAAACCCCATGCTTCACATTTTCTGTGAGTCTGGCTAGAGGATGTTAATGGTGGCTATACCAAGATTAGCCAGAAGACTAGAGAGATCTCTGTCTTCCGTCCCTATCTGTGCTCTTTTCCATTCCTGGGTCAATACTGCTGAAGTAGTCTGAGAAGGAAATAAATAAAGACTGCACCCTGTCTCAGGTAAAGAGGCTTATGTGCTCTGGGACCTTCTCTCTTTTGCCATCCTCTGGGTGCTTGGTGGTAGCAGAAATGCAGGAAAGTTGCAATTTGTCTATAGAAGATTAACAGGCAGTATGAGAGCTAAAAAGTGCATAATTTGGAGCCAAGTTAAGAAAATTTGGAGTTTTCAACTCTGAATATGGAAATTTAGTGGCTTGAAAACAAAGAATATGCCTACCAATGTCTGAATTATAAAGTTAGAATTACATTAGTTTCTATAACTTCAGAGGTTGAAGACAAAGACCACAGTTCAGGACCAGTGGAAGTCAGGAAGTAGTTCAAAATATTTCTGATCAAAATTGCTAAAATCTACTTCTGACAAGAACAGAAAACTATGCCCAGAAGAGCAGCTAGCTACCTGTCACTAGATGCACTGAATAATATCTGAAACTACACCTGACAGAGGTATCTTACAGGCCTGCCTGAATTTTACCAAGATAGAACCCTAGCAACTCTTTTACTTTTTAAAACAGGGTTTCTTTGGCACTATTCTGTGGGCCTATCTTGCACCCTGGGAAAGCCTAGGCTGATGGTCTCTCCTTTAGTCTTTGAGCTTCAACTTCTTTGGCTTTCTCATCTTGTTCCTGGCTGGAACTGGAAACCATTAGCTCCAGTTCCTAAGCCCTAGTGTGCCATTGGCAGGTTTTGATTACAAACCAAGATTGAATAATGAAAGGAGAAAAGGAGCAAATGTGTTTCCAGATGCTTTACTTCTAGGGATGAGTACTTTATTGATGCTTGTTGAATGATTGAAAAACATGCAGAAACATTAGAGAAAATAGAAGGAAAAAGGAAAACTCAGTGAGTTAGAAAAATAAAATAATCCTCCTATGTAATCCTCAGAAATTTCATCTTAGTGCTAAAAATAATTATCCCAAAGCTCTTCAAGAGACAGAAAATATACTATTTCCTCTAGGCTTCTCTATGGATACTCATGCCTAAGTCACCAGATCTTCCATTTGGCTCTACCCTGCAAAGGTCATTTCAAGATTTTCTCTACTTCCAAGCACGAAACATTTAATTCCTTCTAGGAGTCCTTTGTGACCCCTGGAGAAGAAAAGCTACTTGGAAAGGTAAGATTTGGGGCTGTGATTTTTCTTTAAAAAAAAAAAAATAACCACCTTATTTGCTTCAGGTTTTTTTAAATAAAATAAAACATTACTGAAGTTTAAGTCCCCTTCATACACTGCAAAAGGCTCCTAGAACAGATAAAGGACTTCAATAAAGATCCAGGATACAAAATCAATGTACAAAACTTAGTAGCATTTCTGTACACCAATAAAGTTCAAGCTAAGAGCTGAATCAAGAATGCAATCCTAGTTACAAGTGCCACAAAAAGAATAAAATACCTGAGAATACAACTAACCAAGAGGCTGTGATTTTTAACTGTAAAAATTTTGCAGAAAGTAGGATCAGAGGATGCAATGAGCAAAGGAATAAATGACAAGAAAGTAATGCAGACGATAGTGTTTAAAGGGAATATGTGGAATTTAACAGCCTGTAGTTGTACTTGCTGTGGGTGCAAAGTTAATTGGGGTTGGGTCAATTATGCCAAGTTCTAGGCTTAGAAGGTCTTACTGGTTTTTGTTCCACACTTACAAGTTAATGTATTCAAAGACAGAGAAGGAAAAGAAGCGAATGAACATAGTGCCCAGGGCATGAAGAAGGGTCGTTAGTCACCAACTCGAGGCTGGAAGTTTTGTTCTAGGGGTTATTATCTTGAGGACCTCCTATAATTCCAGTATGTCTTACTCTCAGTGAGCCACTCTATCAAGGAAAATGGCAAAAATATTAGAAAAGAGAAAGTAAGATTGGAGGGTGGCAGGTATGAAGTGCGTAGAGAATGATTTTATAATCTTTATTTAACCTTGAAGGGGTTGTTCCTTAAGACTCAAAACCAGGAATACAATAAAAGACACAATACAAAAGGGGAATAAGGAGGGAATTGGAGCCTATGAGCTGTGGGAAGCAGGAGTCGGAGTTGCAAGAGGAAGGAAGAGGGAGAATCTCCAGACTGCTGAAAAACAGCCCTTAGAATTGTATGTGTATGGAGAGTGTGGGTGGAAAAGAAAAACCTACAAAATATATAAAACAAAATCCCAAATAACATAAACATTTATGCATCACTATGGTGACACAGGGCACAGGCGTATTCCTATTTTCACTGGCTTGGACCTGAATGAATTATTTAGACTTTTATTTTCTCCACAGTTGAACCCTGAGAAACTGTAGGAAGACATGTAAAACCACTAAAATATGATTTGCCTACGTGAAAGATAATTGCTAAAATAATCAACTTACCCTACCTACTTCAAAGTATTATGAATCACAAATGAAACGGTATGTTTAAAATTCATTTTGAACTTACCAAAGTCATTACTAATATACCCTATTATTTGCAGGAGAAAAGAATTGGGAGAATATCTAAATCTCTTCTATATATGAGGTGAAGGGCCATGCCTGGCAGACTACATGGGGAATCAGTGGATCAAGAGGAGTGAAGAGAGGATCCCTGGAGGAATGCCCGTCCTCCCTCCACTGACAGCAGCCACAGTTACTAACAGGGTCTTTCTGATGAGGAGAATCTGACAGGACCCAGTTGAGCAAGGACTGGAACTGCTTTTGGGGAATAGGAAAGACAACTGAAAACAAAAAGCCTACCTGAACCTCTTCCAAAAAGTATGTTTCCATCAGTAGGAAAATATCATACAGTTTGGAGTTCACAGTTTTATTATAACTTCCTTCCTTGTCACCCTGTCCCTACCCCAAAACTTTTTTCCTCTGACAGATTCAATTCTTAAAACTATCAATTGTGTTTTGGGTAAAGTTTGTTTTCTTTTTTATAGGATCAGTGGGGTAAATACGTATAATAGAATTATTTATTGGGTTTGGCCGGGCACGGTGGCTCACACCTGTAATCCCAGCACTTTGAGAGGCTGAGGTGGGTGGATCTCGAGGTCAGGAGATCGAGACCATCCTGGCCAACATGGTGAAACCCCATCTCTACTACAACCACAGAAACAAACAAAATTAACTGGGTGTGGTGGCGTGTGCCTGTAATCCCAGCTACTCTGGAGGCTGAGGCGGGAGAATCGCTTGAACCTGGGAGGCGGAGGTTGCAGTGAGCAGAGATCGCGCCATTGCACTCCAGCCTGGCAACAGAGCTAGACCCCATCTAAAAAAAAAAAAAAAAAAGAATTATTTGTTGGGTCTGAAGGAACCCTAGAAATTAATCCAACCCAACCTCTATATTAGGTAAGATTAGGATTAGAATAATAACATATGGGCAGTTAAGAACCTGGATTTTGAAATATCACTTCCCTTGTTTGTAAGTGGTGATAATGAAACATATTTCACAGAATGTTGAATAACTAAATGGAATAAAGTGCTAAAACAGAGCACAGTTCCCAGCAAGTAGAAAGAATGACAAAAATAACCATATAATTTTGTTATATTAGTGAGCCAAAGTGTGAGAAACAGGGCATTTCTTAAACATTTGATGAAAAGGAATTTCACACACTTGATCTTAGCCAAAAGGCTGAGAAGTGATGAAAAGGAATTTTTAAACCTACAAAATAACATCTGAACAGAAACCTCTGTCCCAGTAGACAGAAATATGCACAATAAAACTGCATGATTTGGAGGGCCCCCAGAAGACCTGACCTACACCCTTGCCAAGCTACAGTGTTCTTTCTATGGGCTGTCTTTCACAATGCAGGGGAGGGGAATCTTAGAATCCTTTACCTTTAATGTAAATGTGGGTACCACATCACCCTATTTATAATGACTTTTTTCCAGCCTATCCCCTATGTCACACTCAACTCTCCTCTGCAGTCTCCTAATAATTTGTGCATATCTCTGACATTGCTCGTATCATTCATTCTCGTTACACCCATCATCTCCCAGAGTAGTTATAGGTTTGTTTTAGTAAAAATAAGGACAGTTTCTTATTAAATTTTGTGATGCTGGTACCTAACAGAATGCCAGGGAAAAGGGTTAAATGATAAGGGAATAATGGCAACATTGAACTACTGTTAGGAGAGAGGGAAATGTGTAGCTATATCATTACAGTCAAGATGGAAAAGGAAACTGGAAGGAGACAGAAGGACTTTAAAGGTGAACTTCGTCACCCTCACACAATTACAATAAGAAGAACCAATTTTTCATCATGTCTAATGACAAGCATTTCTCCCTGTTAGCTATGTGGAAGTGCCCACTCTCCTTTTAAAGCTGTTTCTCCCAAAAGTTAGGAAGCCTAAAAATATGAACATCTAAAAAGTAGAGAGATATTAAGGCAATTATTTGGTGGAATCTATGCCTACTAAATAAAAATGAATTTTTAGACAAAATACAAGTTAACTAAATTTATTTTAGATGTATGATTTAAAAAATCTCTAAGCAAAATAAGTGCAGCAGAAAGGTTAGAATAAGGATGTCATGGGGACATGGGGACTAGGGACATTTATCTGAGTCCCTTCCTTGTGCCAGGCTCTGCTATTTATTTGAGCATATTGCGATAGTCAACTTGTAGATATGGTAGGCTATGTGTACATTAAAAAGAAAATTGTGAAGAAGAAACCTATGGGTAGAAATTTAGAGTCTCACCTGTCACACTAAGGTTGTTTCCTAAGTGTTTTCTCCTTTTTAGTTTCTCTACAAAAAACAATTCTATTGAAAATGGACATTGAATAAAGTAAACATGTATAGAGGAATCATGTCACCTCAGACAGCTGTACTGTTTAAAGTGATAGGAATACCCCAGTGACATGACACTGAGGATAAACAGATGAATTCGCTTGGCTCTACATAACCTGCCAGAAACCACAAGTTGTACCTATGACAAACAAATTGTGCTATCTTTGTGTATCAAGAATCCGCAGCTAATTTGTAATCATAATTTTCCAGATCACTGAAAGAAAGCAGTAAAATATATGGGAAAATATGACAACACACCGAAATGACACCCTCTCCACTGAAGCTTCAGACTTCCTCTTGAATTGTTTTGTCAGATCCCCCAGCTGGCAGCACTGGCTGTCCCTGCCCCTCAGCCTCCTTTTCCTCTTGGCCATAGGTGCCAACACCACCCTCCTGATGACCATCTGGCTGGAGGCCTCTCTGCACCAGCCCCTGTACTACCTGCTCAGCCTCCTCTCCCTGCTGGACATCGTGCTCTGCCTCACTGTCATCCCCAAGGTCCTGACCATCTTCTGGTTTGACCTCAGGCCCATCAGCTTCCCTGCCTGCTTCCTCCAGATGTACATCATGAATTGTTTCCTAGCCATGGAGTCTTGCACATTCATGGTCATGGCCTATGATCGTTATGTAGCCATCTGCCACCCACTGAGATATCCATCAATCATCACTGATCACTTTGTAGTCAAGGCTGCCATGTTTATTTTGACCAGAAATGTGCTTATGACTCTGCCCATCCCCATCCTTTCAGCACAACTCCGTTATTGTGGAAGAAATGTCATTGAGAACTGCATCTGTGCCAATATATCTGTTTCCAGACTCTCCTGCGATGATGTCACCATCAATCACCTTTACCAATTTGCTGGAGGCTGGACTCTGCTAGGATCTGACCTCATCCTTATCTTCCTCTCCTACACCTTCATTCTGCGAGCTGTGCTGAGACTCAAGGCAGAGGGTGCTGTGGCAAAGGCCCTAAGCACATGTGGCTCCCACTTCATGCTTATCCTCTTCTTCAGCACCATCCTTCTGGTTTTTGTCCTCACACATGTGGCTAAGAAGAAAGTCTCCCCTGATGTGCCGGTCTTGCTCAATGTTCTCCACCATGTCATTCCTGCAGCCCTTAACCCCATCGTTTATGGGGTGAGAACCCAAGAAATTAAGCAGGGAATGCAGAGGTTGTTGAAGAAAGGGTGCTAACAAGGACAACTGGATCTCTGAATATCTAAAATAAGATAATTTATTAATCACTTAATGAGTGAGTGGGCTGAAATTCATATCTGTGACTTATAACCTCAAACTGGGTACACTAGATATTGTGTGTGCTTTTCAAAAACATCGGTTTTAATTTAAGTCTATCTTCCTTTTCACCCTTTTCTCAGAAATATTCTTGGCCCTCTCTCATTTTATTCCATGCTTATAATCATATTTTGTCCAAAACACTGACATTCCTTAAAGCAGATTTTAAAGTGAAAAATTTATGTTTCTGAACACACAACTCAATATGTCATGAATTTTGTATCATTAAAAATACAACTGCGGTTATTTTGTTGTGTCTGTTATGTGTAATGTCCTTTTATTCTTATTTTCAGAAAAGGGAATACATTGGAGAAAAAAACACAGTAGTTGAAATTTCAGTCCTCAGTGGTGGAAAGTTGCTACTGGTCTGTAAGTAGGTCTTTTTCTCTCACCCTTCAGCCACATCATTGCCTTTCTCTAGTTCTCTTTCTCCCCTCACCTCCTCTCTCCCCCTCTCCTTCTCTTTCTCTGGAAGACAAGTAAATTTTTGTAATGTGCATTGCAAGAGGGCAAGGGTTTTGCCTTGATTCCTCATGAGTAACAATTATCAATGAGTTTTATTGGATATATGAGATTCTTGAATCCTCCTCCCCAATGTGTCTGTGCTTAGAACATTTATCTTTCAGATCCAATATATCACAGGTTTTGATATGCAAACAAAGCTTTATTAATGAGTCAAAAGATTGCTGGTATTAGAGCATATAATCTAGCAACAATATTGACACCTAAAATACTTTTCCTGAACATTATTTTCTCATTAATTGGACAGCTTCTAAGCGCACATGGTGTCCTGTGAATTATGTTAGCTATTAAGAAACAAAAATAAAAAGAATATTGTTGTTGATTTGAGGACCTCAAAGTTTGGGTAGGAAAAATACAAATATGCACTCCAGAACACATTCTTCTAAACTGTAGAGCAGTGAGGAATGGAATAAAAGACATGTATGGGCAGTAAGACACTTGGTCCTGTAAGGAAGCGTTAGATAAAGAGAAGGCCTGGGCAGTAGGCCTTGCACAGCCACACACACACATGCACACACATACATACCCACAGCATAAAAGTTGTGTCCCGCCTGGGAAGAAATCAAATAAGAGAATTCACTGTGTTTCCCATTATTCATCCAATACCTGATAATAGTGAGCGATTTGTTTTAGAATATTCTTCTAAATACAAGATTCTGTGCTTCAGTAACAACTTACAAGTATGTGTTACTTTGTTTTGACCATACAAGGAAAATTTCTCAAGTATCTAATACCAAGACTGTCCCAAATGTCCGAATGTTTTAAATTTAACTGAAAGCATCTGAGATTAAGCCCTGTCCTACTCAAGCAGAATTCTGCAGAGCTCTCTCCGTTCATTTCTCTTCTCCATCTTGCAAAAAAAATGATAAATTAGTATTTAATTCCTGGATATCCTGGAATTGAAACCTACTGATTGAAAAATAAGCATATACCACATATAAGAAGCAATAGTTAAAAGCATATAATCAATAATTTAATTAGAAATTTCTCAAAAGTGAAAAGCCATCTGTTAAGATCCAAGTAGATACACCTTTTTCTTTATTACTCAAAGAAGAAGGACTCTCTAAAATCTCATTCTCATACATTTCAACATAAGAAAAATGGCTTGACTTGAAATGTGAATAACCGTATACCTATGGAAGAATCTTACAATTATAAAGATATAACATGCTTGTAAGGTAAATTTAAGCTACCACCTCTTAGGAAATATTAAAAATCTGAAAGTTTTAACAATATGCTATATTAACATATACTTATCAAAACACCAAAACTTTGAGGACTAGTTATTTTCAAGATCACATCGTTTGTATGACAAATCCAGATGTCTACAGTAAGCTGTTAGAAGATCACCTTGGGTGCCAGGAAAAGGACATATTGAGGGATTTAGAGTACATACCTCCCTGAGATTAAGAAAATTTTCCATAAGTCTTGTCTTCCCAAAGAACATGGTAAAAAGTTCATATTTTAAAAGTATTTGCCTGAAAAATCTGTTTTGCTTCACTTATATGTAATTTTTAGACATTTATAAACAATGTCAAAACAATATCGGCATATATTTATTTGAAAAACAAGGTGAACAAGTTAACTATGGTTTTATCTCACCAAAATAGGTAATATGAGTGAGGATTTCCTCTAGAACTGTGCTGTGCAATATGAGCCACATACTTAATTTTAAACTTTTTAGTACACATGTTGAAAAAGTAGAAACAGACAAAATTAGTTCTAATAATATATTTTATTTCGTCCAACATATCCAAAATATTATCATTTCAACACATAACAAATACAAGATAATCATTAATGTGATATTGCACATTCCTTTTCTGTACTAAGTCTTTGAAACACCCTGAGTATTTTACACTTAACATACATTTTAATTCAGACTACCCAGATTCCAAGCATTCAATAGCCACGTGAGGCTAGTGACTATGGTATTAATCAGTACTACTCTAGAAATTTTGCTTTGAAAGTCAGATATGGATAGAAAATAAAGTTAATTAGAAAATATGTATTCTTAAAATACATCTTATAATATAATACAGTTATATTTATATTATTTTGTTTTGGCTATAATTTTTCTTTTTTATATGTTTTGCCAAGGAAGTCAGGGTTTTAGAGGAGAGTAAAGATTTTTTTTTTTTAATGCTGCAATAACATGAGTGCTAAATCTTGGAAACCAAGGTGAGAAGATTTATTTTTAAAAGAAGTTTTAGTTACTGGGTTTTTAAGACATATGGTCCTGAAATCCCACAGTGACAGACTTGAAGAAGAGTCAAACTTAAGATCCTAAGGAAGAATGTAAATGAGTATTTACTCATGACAAGTAAGGAATATTAGCATTAGAGTAATCGACAGACATTAATACATTAAAGGTTTATCAGAAGGTAAATGATAAACATTATTTGTAATTCATTAAATTTTTCTTTACATCATTTACACACACATAGATCTGAGTATTTGAAACTATTTTTTGCTGTGTTCTTTTAATAAAATGTATTTTATATGAAAAGTTTAATAGTGAGATTGTTATAGTATATTATAAATATATATAAATAAAACATGAGTGAGAAAGCTGTCTCTTCAAACCAAATAGGTGTTATTCATAAAATGTTGAAACTCAGATTGTGCTGGTGAGACCTTGCATTTTCCCACACATTACTCATAATTAAGTTTTTTCTCCTGTATCCAGAAAAAGCAAGCAGATATTTGAGAGGGCAGGCCCAGCTGATGCTAGTCACTGGGTCAAAAGGCAACGCAAAACACAGACAGAGGATGGCAGTGGCCCTTCAGCTCAACATTTAACACCATATGTATTTATCAAAAATACCCATTCACACTTAATGTAGGAAACTCCTTATTATGGTGCTGGGGTTGTAGTAAATAGGTAAGATATGCAAGGTCTATTTATATATTCTGGTGGGAAATAAATACATAATAAATAAGTAATCAAAAAGTAAGGTAATTTTAGAAAATGTTATGAAGAAAATAGTACAGGATTGTGCGTTAAGGAATGATTTGAGATGAAGGAAGGAAAGTAATTTAGATGATGTGATTAGCATAAATCTCTCAATTTGATTAATTTGAAATAAGATAATGAAAAAAGAAAATAAGCCGCTATTTGAGAATATAGATATGTTCCAAGTAAAACTTATATAATACATCAACTGCAAACATAATGCATAAAATAACACATAATTACATTAAAACATATATGGTAACTGTGAAGCCTCTGAACCTAGAATAAACAGAAACAGTAAAAAATATCAACAATTTGAAAGTACACAGCCATGGAGAATCTAAGGCAGAGGTGCAAGGCGGTTGCCACTTGGCAGAAAGTTAGACCCAAATCTAGAATAGTGGAAGGTGTAGGAAGAATATTATAACAGGAACTCACTTTTGAGCCAAAGCAGGAACAGAATCCTAGAAGCTGAAAACATACAGAAGAGATTGAGGCTGAAAAACAGAAAGCCCTTCATCAGAAAGAAGGACAATCCAGAGAAAATATATCACAAATTATTCTAGTAGAAATTATGATTCAATACTAAGACATTCACTTTCCAAAATATCAATCAAATAATTACATTATTATTGTTTGTTGTGTTTTTCTCAACTTTTATTTTAGATTCAGGGGGTACATGTAGGAAACTCATTATTATGATGGGGGGTTGTAGTAAATAGGTAAGATATGCAAGTTCTATGTATATATTCTAGTGAGAAATAAATAATAAATAAGTAATAAAAATAGGTAATTTTAGAAAATGTTGTGCCAGGTTTGTCACCTGGGCATATTGAATGATGCTGGACTTTAGAGTACCAATGATCCTGCCACCCAGATCCTGAGCACAGTGCCCAACAGTTTGTTTTCAACATATATCCCTTTCCCTCCCTTCCACCTCTAGTAGTCACCAATGTCTATTGCTGCCATCTTTAGGTCCATGAGTATCCAATGTTTAGCCTCCATTTATAAGTGAAAGCATGCAGTATTAGGTTTTGTGTTCCTGTGTTAATTTACTTAGGATAATGGTCTCCAGTTGCATCCATCTTGCTGCAAAGGACAAGATTTCATTCTTTTCTATGGCTGCATAGTATACTAAGATGTATATGTACGACATTTTCTTTATCCGGTCCACCATTGATGGGCACCTAGGCTGATTCTATGTTTTTGCTATTGAGAATAGTGCTGTGATAAATGTGCAAGTGCATATCTTCATGGTAGAACAATTCGTTTTCTTTGGGATAAATACCCGGTAATGGGATTGCTGAGTTGGATGGTAATTCTGTTTTAAGCTCTTTAAGAAATCTCCAAACTGCTTTCTACAGTGGCTGAACTAATTTACATTCCCACCAACAGCTTATAAGCATTTCCCTTTCACTGCAGCCTTGCCAATATCTGTTGTTTTTTTGACTTAATAACAGCCATTCTGACTGATGTGAGATGCTATCTCACTGTGGATTTGATTTTCATTTCTCTTGATGATTACTGATGTTGAGCATTTTTTCATACTTTGCTGGACATTTGTATGTCTTCTTTTGAAAAGTGTCTGCTCATGTCTTTTGCCCATCTTAATAGAGTTCCAAGTAATTAAATTATTACTCTAGCATTCCTAGGTTAAGTGCCATATGATTGAAAGCTGACACCATTGGTAGAAGATCAGTAGATCTGGCTGCATGCCGTAGATCCTAGGTAAAGAGTACAGACCCAAATCCAGGACCAGGACACATTGTTCTTTCAGTGAGAGCTTTAAAACTTCCCTGTCATTGACATAGTACTTATTTATATTTTACTTTTTCCATAAATTTAAATCATTAATGTCATTAACTCTATTTTGTATTTATGAAGATAAGTTTACTTGTAGTGCTATATTATTTTAATAAATGTTTTTATTCTTATAAAAGCTATACTACCTTTATATCAAGATTTCATAATCCAGATGGTGTTTATTAGAAGCAAAAGTGCTTGTGAGAGATGGGGGGGACTCATTGATTAATTAATTAATTGACTGAAACTTTCTTCTGTAATAAGCACTATATCAAAGTTGCAGGGGAAAAAAGATGAATTAAACACAGTCCTGGCCGCAAAGAGCTCAAAATATAGTGAGAAAAGGGGCATCAGGACAGACAAATGTGGATTTTGGAACTTGTGCTATTGAACCAAAGCTTACTCATTAAAGAGATGGTCAAGTTGATCATTGGTAAGCCCCAGAACTAACTCTTTAATTGCATTATTGCTTAGGGAAAACAATGATAAAGTGTGTGTGAGAACCAGCACGACTAAAAGACTTGTTTATGCCTTGCATTTTGGTCTTCAAGTCACCCTATTTAATTATCCCAAATCTTTTTTTTTTTTTTTTTTTTTTTTTTTTTAGGTTGAGACTAAAGATAGCTTTATTTATAATAGTACAAAACTGAAAACAACCAAAGTGCCTCTCAGTAGGTGAAATTGCTAAACAAACCATGGAATGTTATATAATATTATATTCATACCATGGAATTCTACCTAGTAATGAGGAGGAGTGAACTATTGATACTTGCAATAACTTGAATGCCTTTTAAGGGCATTAAGCCATGTAAAAAAAAGTCAATTTCAAAGGACTTGTATGTTTCCATGTAGGTAACATGGCAACATTTTTCAGCTGAAAAACAGATTAGTGGGTGTTAGGTGTTAGGAATAGCGAGAGGAAGGAAGCTGAGTGTGACTATAAATGGGTAGCATGAGATCCCAAATCTTGTAAGACTGTGCCTTTTTATCTCTCTTGATCACTTTTATTTGAGGAAAAATCAAATGTACCTCTGACTAAGGCTCAGATCTTATCCCACAATTCAGGGCTAGGAACACAGATTTGCTGTTTTGTCATTGTTATTTATTGCTAGAGAGAAAGGTTAATGGAATGAAATAAGGTGGTTGAGTCCTGGGGAGTTAAAGTGTGAAAATAGAGTTGGAATTATACTTTCAAAGTCTGCAAGTTTGAATTGAATAATTTAGTAATATTTGTTCCGTTATAAGTTGATCATTTTTTTAAATAAAATTCATATTGTCTTTTTAAATAATGTTTTCATTGGAAAGTGGGATCATACTGGCAATATTAATATTTTTACAAGAATATTAATTCTTAAAATTGCATTAAAATTAATTATTTCCAACCTTAACAAAGTAACTGGTACCAAATTTTCACTTCAACCAGAAAGAAATAGGAAATTAAACAGAAAGTATGAAACAATTGTTCCAAGAACTTGAACAACATACAGCCCTAGATTTCTCCTAAAGGAACTTTCCTGATCCTAATTGCAAGGAAAGCAGAAGGTAGAAGAGAGCATAAAAGTCTTCCAAAGTTTCAAGAAAGACAGCAGATCTTGGGGACATTGAAGAAGTTGGAATTTGTAAAGCAAAACAGCAAAGAAGAGGGAGCTACACAAAAAAGGACTCCAAAGATACAAAGGGGTACCATTTAGTCTTTGAATGAATGATAACACGCATCATAAGCTGCAAATATACAGGAATAAAGAACAATCACTGGGGAAAGAATGATTAATGGGGACCTTAAACAATTCTGAAAACATATGCAGGGCCAGAATATGTTTAATCTTGGAACAGTCATAGTGGAGAGACCATATTGAATACCTGGGGCATTCAGTAGAATTGCTGAAGTGGCCATTAATTTGTAGTAGTACATAACTAGCACTGGAATAAAAGCTAATCTACATAAAAAGTAAAAAGATTAAAATCAAGACTTGAAAGAAACAAGCTGATCAGCTTGTAACTTATGATTTTCCAAGACAAACTTCCAACACTCTAAAGGAAAACAACTAAATGTAGACACCCAACAATGTAAAAGTTCTTATTATTAGCAGTGGAGAATCTGTATGGGTCTACAGCAACCTGAATTCTTTCCTCCTCAGAAGAAAGAATTCAGCTGAGGGGCATAAGGCAGAATGAGAGACTGAGGCAAGTTTTAGAGCAGGAGTGAATGTTTATTAAAAAGTTTAGAGCAGGAATGAAAGGAAGTAAAGTACACTTGGAAGAGGGTCAAGCGGGCGCCTTGGGAGATTAAGTGCACAGTTTGGCCTTTGACTTGCAGTTGTATACATTGGCATGCTTCCGGGGGGTTACATTCCTTCTCCCCTGGTTCTTCCCTTGGGATGGGCTGTCTGCATGCACCAGTGGCCAGGCAGCTCTACTAACAGATGTACCATAGTTCTTGAAACATAATTTTTCTCTTTTCACTCTTCATTTTTATTAAAAACAAATTATGATAAGACGATTTGATTGCAAAATAAGCTCTAGTCTTGTTATACTTGGTCTGATTATTTGGATAAAGCACAGCAAGAATAATTATTTGCCATATAGCCTCCTTTTTAACCCTTTTCCCATTTGCCCTATGAATACTTGCTGGCAGCATTTGCAGCTGCAGCGTTTACCCCAAAATAACCTTGCCATAAAATACCTCACTTTTATTATTATTTTCACATCACTCTAGTATATCAACTGTGGAAACAAAAGACATTATTCTATTTATAGCATTCTGTTTTAATAGAGGTATTTCCATTTACACAATGCAGTAATTCTCGATCGTAGAAAATGTTAAACCCTAGAAAACATAGCATTCTTATGCATGATGTTATCATTCTCGAACAATTGTTGGCCAAAGATGTATTTGATGAATCCAATTTTTCTGAAATATAATGATTCTGATGATTCAGAAGATTATGATGTTAGTTCTATTTAGAAATAACTCTAAGAACAGATTTTATATTTTATTTTCACATTAAAAATCAATCAGATTTGCTTCAGCTTCAAAGAGTGTGTTTATGTAAAATTAAATGAGTACTGGCAGTCTCCTCTCTAGGTGTAGATCTGAGCTGCACTTTACATGTTTTGGGTTGACTCACAGACATCCTAACACAATTATGTCTTTCTCATGTCAGTGTCTTTGAGTCCTGAAAGACCAATATCTAGGGAGTGCATTCTGTTATACAAGCAATGAAACAACAACTATAAAACAAAGTATTATTTCTGCTAAGCCTTTAAATAGGTGTTTCACAGAGGTGCCTATACAATGTTTTCTCCAAGCTAATGTCTTATTAAGTTCATTGTTGAGAAGCCAATGTGACTCCTCAACTTCTCACTGCTTTATGCTCATGTTTGGAGTTCACAAAATTTCATAATCACAGAATTGCTTCTCCCATAGGTCAAAAGATACAAAGATGTTTTGGGTTTCCTGTCCTCGTGATCTCCACTTGCTGAAATATTGTACCTGCACAAACATACCTACCTGCCTAAGCCTACACATATTTCTACACACTTCCAAAAATGAAGGAGATGTGTGTATATTTAAATATAAAGAGAGGCCTGGCGCAGTGGCTCACGCCTGTAATCCCAGCACTTTGGGAGGCCGAGGCAGGCAATTCCCTGAGGTCAGGAGTTCGAGACCAGCCTGACCAACACGGTGAAACTCATCTCCACTAAAAATAAAAAATTAGCCAGACATGGTGGCTTATGCCTGTAATACCAGCTACTCAGGAGGTTGAGGCAGGAGAATCGCTTGAACCTGGGAGAGATTGCAGTGAGCTGAGATCGCACCATTGCATTCCAGCCTGGGTAACAAAAGTGAAACTGCATCTCAAAAATAAATAAATAAATAAATAAATAAAGACAAATTAGTGGCTTATAGCACTTCTCACAGAGTATCTTAAAACTTTATGCACTGGAGTGTTTAACAGAAGAATATCAAATATTTAGGAGTTTATCCTACTATAACTTATACTGCTGCCACATTGTTATGCTGTATACATCATTCCATGTGTCATTCTATTCTCCCATTCTACTGCATTTTATACTTTCTTAATCTATCTCATAAGCATTTACTAAAAATCTTTTATTTTTTGTTATTTTTCTTGACTCAGTATAAAATTAAACAGTGAGTGAAAACATATAGGGGAATAGCTTCCTATTCCCCGGTGATGTGGTTTCTCCATTATCTTGTAACTTAATAGAATTTACAAGATAACGGAGAAAGCACATCATTGGAGAATAGGAAACTATTTAGAAAAGGACATGAGCAATATACCTCTTGCAGAGCTCTGAAGCCCGCAAGATTCTAAATGAGACATTGCTAAAACTTACTCAGGCTACCACTGGAATTTTAATTCCAGAAAGTGTTTTCCATATGGGCCCAAATAAGAGTTGCAAATAAGTGAAAGAAACATTTTTTTAAAGATTTTTAAAACTTTTTTTTAAAGAGAAGCAGGTTTTCTCTTCCAAGTGCTAGAAGACAGCTTCTTGACACTAGTGGGATTTAAGCAAATCTTGGATATCTATTTAGCAAAGAATCCTTAGAGAAAATTCCAAGAGAGTTCTAGATTTGATGACTTTTAAAAGTCCTATAAATATGAAATTCTAGTTATCCAGAAATCAGAAAAGTGGTGGCCAATGTGGACAACCTTCTAAGTATTTTTGTGTGTTTCAAGAGAAATTGTAAATAATTTAAAACTGTCCAATTTCAAAAAAGAGAAGGAAATAGTGATAATGACATGACAAATTGTAGAGGTATATGTAGCAAATCTGTGAGCATCCATCCCTCAATGGTTGATTTGAGATCTCTTTTTTTTCCATTATCTCTTCATGGATAGCCTATAATCTTTTATTTTGAAGAACAGTACTTTTAGTCTGCATTGATTCCAACTAGACTATAAGCCAACTGTCAACATCTGATATGAGGCAGCAAAACTAAGATTTTAATAGATGACTTCAAACAAGGAACAACTGAGGGTGCCATAGCATAACACCATGAGACTCAAATAGGAAAGGATTTTATAAAAGAGGCTACACGAGAAATTGCACTGGAGACTAAGAATGACACATGGAGTAGGGCTATTACCTCTCTGAAGTGAATGATGTATAAAATAATGAATATCCTCTACTTTTCTGTTTTTTATTGTTCACTTATTACAAGTAATAAGAATAAAAGCAGTCTTTCTAAAATGGACAGATAGCGTATGTATTTTTCATGTACAACAGGATGTTTTGAAGTATATATGCATTATAAAATGCTTGAATCTAGCTAGTTAACAAATGCATTACTTCAAATAGTTATTTTTATGTTGACTATGGCATGACCTCCACTCTCTTTGGGCTTTTCAACAATACAATGTATTATATCATTATTAACTATAGTCAACATGCTGTACAACAGATCTCTTGGACTTATTTTTTCTATCTAATTGCAATTATGTATCCTTTGACCAATCACTCCTCTAATGCCCTCCTCCTCCCTGATCACCTCATTTGTGGTAATAGCCTTCTAGTCTCTACAAGATCAGCTTTTTTAGATTCCACATATAAATGAGAAAATGTAATGTTTGTCTTCCTGTGTCTGGCTTATTTCACTTAACATAATGCCTTCCAGGCTCATACATGTTGTCGCAAGTGAGAAGATTCCATTATTTTTGTGGCTGAATAGTATTTCATTACATATACATACCACATTTTATTTTCATTAATCTATGGATGAACACATAGGTTAATTCCATAGGTTGGCTATTGTGAATAGTGATGCAAAAAACATGAGACAGCAGCTATCTCTTCAACATATGATTTTCTTTCCTTTGGATATATACCCAGTAGTGGGAATGCTAGATCATATGGCAGTTCTATTTAATGTTTCAAGGAACTTCTGTCCTGTTTTCCACAATGGCTTTACTAATTTACATTCCCACCAACAGTGTGTAAGCATTCCTTTTCTCCACATCTCCACCAATATTTGCTATTTTTTGTGTTTTTTTTTTGTTGTTGCTGTTTTGTTTTCCTTTTTGTTTTTATAATAGTCATTCTCAAAGGAGTAAGGTGACATCTCATCATGGTTTTGATTTGCATTTCCCTGATGATTACTGATATTAAGCATTTCTTTCTTATACCTGTTGGTCATTTTTATGTCTTCTTTTGAGAATGTCTACTCAGATATTTTGCCTGTTTTTTATTATTTGTTTTCTTGCTATTGAATTGTCAGAGTTCCTTATATATTTTAAACATTAATCTTTATCAGATATATATTTCACAAATACTTTCCTCCATTTAGCTCTTCATTCTGTTAAGGGAAGATTGTTTCTTCACTCTATTGATTGCTTTCTTTGCTGTACAAAACTTTTTAGTTTAGTAATACCATTTGTCTATTTTTACTTTTGTTTTCTATGCTTTTGAGGTCACATCTAAATAATCATTGCCCAGATCAATGCTGTGGGATGTTTCTCTTATGTTTTCTCTAGTAGTTTCAGAGTTTGGGTTCTCATATTTAAGTCTTTAGTTTATTTTGAGCTGAATTTTGTACATGGTGAGAGATAAGGGTCTAATTTGATTCTTCTGAATATGGATATTCAGTTTTTCCGATACTATTTATTGAAAAATCTCCTTTTCCTCATTGTGTGTTATTGGCATCTTTGTTGAAAATCATAGATTTTAAATGCATAGATTTATTTCTGAGCTCCCTATTCTGCTCCAGTGGTCTATATGCCTGTTTTTATGCCAGTACCGTACTGTTTTGATTATTATGGCTTTGTAGCATAGTTTAAAATAAGGAAGTGCGATGCCTTCATTTTTGTTTTCTTTCTCAAGATTGCTTTGGCTATTCAGTATCTTTTGGGGTTCCATATGAATTTTAGAATTGAGTTTTCTATTTCTGTGAAGACTGTCGTTGGTACTTTGAAAGAGATTGCATCCCCCTCCCCCTCCCTCTCCCTCTCCCCTTTGCACGGTCCTCATCTCCCCTTTGCACGGTCTCCCTCTGATGCCCAGCTGAGGCTGGACTGTACTGCCGCCATCTCGGCTCACTGCAGCCTCCCTGCCTGATTCTCCTGCCTCAGCCTGCCGAGTGCCTGGGATTGCAGGCACGCACCGCCACACCTGACTTGTTGTCGTATTTTTTGGTGGAGACGGGGTTTCGCCCTGTTGGCCGGGCTGGTCTCCAGCTCCTGACCGCGAGTGGTCTGCCAGCCTCGGCCTCCCGAGGTGCCGGGATTGCAGACGGAGTCTCGCTCACTCAGTGCTCAATGTTGCCCAGGCTGGAGTGCAGTGGCGTGATCTCGGCTCGCTACAACCTCCACCTCCCAGCCGCCTGCCTTGGCCTCCCAAAGTGCTGAGATTGCAGCCTCTGCCCGGCCACCACCCTGTCTAGGAAGTGAGGAGCGTCTCTGCCTGGCCACCCATCGTCTGGGATGTGAGGAGCCCCTCTGCCCGGCAGCCCAGTCTGGGAAGTGAGGAGCTCCTCTTCCCAGCCGTCATCCCATCTAGGAAGTGAGGAGCGTCTCTGCCCGGCCGGCCGCCCATCATCTGGGATGTGGGGAGCGCCTCTGCCTCACCGCCCTGTCTGAGATGTGAAGAGTGCCTCTGCCCGGCCGTGACCCTGTCTGGGAACTGAGGAGTGTCTCTGCCTCGCCGCCACCCCGTCTGGGAGGTGAGGAGCATCTCTGACCGGCCGCCCGGTCTGAGAAGTGAGGAGCCCCTCCGCCCAGCAGCCGCCCCCCGTCTGGGAATTGGGGAGCCCCTCCGCCCGGCAGCCACCCCATCTGGGAGCTGGGGGGCAGCCCGCGCCCGGCCAGCTGCCCCGTCCGGGAGGTGGGGGGCAGCCCCCGCCCGGCTGCCACCCAGTCTGGGAGGTGGGGGGCCCCTCTGCCCGGCCACCCCGTCTGGAAAGTGAGGAGCCCCTCTTCCCCGGCCACCGCCCCGTCTGGGAGGTGTACCCAACAGCTCATTGAGAACGGGCCATGATGACAATGGCAGTTTTGTCCAATAGAAAAGGGGGAAATGGGAAAGGAAGGAGAGCTCAGATTGTTATTGTGTCTGTGTAGAAAGAAGTAGACATAGGAGACTCCATTTTGTTCTGTACTAGGAAAAATTCTTCTGCCTTGGGATGCTGTTGATCTATGACCTTACCCCCAACCCTGTGCTCTCTGAAACAGGTGCTGTGTCCACTCAGGGTTAAATGGATTAAGGGCAGTGCAAGAAGTGCTTTGTTAAACAGATGCTTGAAGGCAGCATACTCGTTAAGAGTCATTACCACTCCCTAATCTCAACTACCCAGGGACACAAACACTGAGGAAGGTGGCAGGGCCCTCTGCCTAGGAAAACCAGAGACCTTTGTTCACATGTTTATCGGCTGACCTTCCCTCCACTATTGTCTATGACCCTGCCAAATCCCCCTCTCCGAGAAACACCCAAGAATGATCAATAAATACTTAAAAAAAAAAAAAAAAGAAAGCGATTGCATTGAATCTATATATAACTTTGGGTGGTATGGACATTTTAACACCATTATGTTGTTTCCATATAGGGACAATTTAACTTCTTTCTTTCCAATTTGCATGCCTTTTATTTTTCTCTTGCCTAATTGCTCATGCTAAGACTTCCAGTATTAGTAAAGAGAAGGGGTGAAAGTGGGCATCCTTGTCTTGTTCCAGATCTCGGAGAAAAAGCTTCTAATTTTCCTTGTTGAATATGCTAGCTGTGAATTTGCCATATATAACCTTTATTATGTTGAGGTAAACTTCTATACCTAATTTATTAAGGTTTTATCATAAATGGAGTTTAAGTCTTGCCAAATGATTTTTCTACATAGTGAAATGATTCGATGATTTTTGTTTTTCATTTTGTTAATGTGATGTATTACATTTAATTGATTTGCATATGTTGGTTAGCATTTATTCTTGCATCTCTGGATTGGATCTCACTTGATTGTGGTAAATGGTCTTTTAATGTATTATTGAATTCAGTTTGCTAATGGTTTTAAAGATTTCTGCATCCATTTTCATCAGGGATGTTGGCCTGTAGTTTTCTTTGTGTGTGCGTGTTCTCATGTAGTTTTGGTATCCCGGTAATGCTGACCTCTTACAATGAATTTTGGAGAATTCTCTCCTCTTTAATTTTTTGGAATAGCTTGAGAAGAATTGATGTTAGTTCTTCTTTAAATGTTTGGTATAATTCATCAGTGAAGCCATCAGATTCTGGGCTTTTCTTTAGTGAGATACTTCTACTACTATCTTTATTTCATTACTCATTATTGGTCTGTTAACATTTTCTATTTCTTCATAGGTTCCTGTAGGTTTTATGTGTCCAAAAATGCTTCAATTTCTTCGAGATTAACTAATTTGTTGGTGTGTAGTTGATCAGAATCATTTCTCATGATACTTTGTATTTCTGCGATATCAGTTGCAGTGTCCCCCTTTTTATCTCTGATCTTATTTAAGTCTTTTCTCTTTTTTCTTAGTTTAGCTAAAGGCTTGTTAATTTTATCATTTTAAAAAACCTCCATTTTGTTGATCTTTTATATATTTTTCTAGCCTACATTTTATTATTTCTGCTATTGTCTGTAATATTTTCTTCTTTGTGTTAATACTGGGTTTAGTTTGCTTTTATTTTTCTATTTCCTTGAGGTGCAACATTAGGTTGTTTATTTGAGATCCTTTTTCTTTATTCATGTATGTGTTTATTGCTATAGCCTTCCTCTTAGAACTGCTTTTTCTGTATCCCACAGGTCTGTAGTAATGAATTCCCTCAGCCCTTATTTGTCTGGGAGTCTTTATCTCTCCTTCATTTTTGAAGGAGAGCTTTGCTAGGTATAGTATTCCTGGTTGGCAGATTTTTTGGTGTTTTTTTTTTAAATATATTTTTCACTCAGCACTTTGAATATATCATTCTACTTTCTCCTGGCCTGTAAGGTTTTTGCTGAGAAGTCTTGCTAGACATATTGGAGCTTCTTTATATGTTATTTGCTTATTTTCTCTTGCTGCTTTCAAGATCCCCTTTTTGTCTGAGCTTTGACAGTTTTATTATAATATGTCTTGGAGTAGTCTTAGGTGTATTGAATCTCATTGGTGATCTTGATCTTCTTTTACCTAGATATTTATATCTTTCCCTGGGTTTGGAAAGTATTTTGCTATTGTTCCTTTAAATAATATTTCTACCCCTTTATCTTTCTCTACTCACTCTTGAATGCCAATAACTTGTACATTGTACCTTTCATCTTTTGATGCTATCCCATAAACCCCATAAGCTTTCTTTATTCTTTTTAGTTCTTTTCTTCTCTTCTGTCTGTATATTTTTCAATAACCTATTTTTCAATAACCTGTCTTTCTGTCTACAGATTCTTTCTTCTGCTTCAGCAATTCTGTTGTTGATGCTCTATTATATTTTTCATTTTATTCATTGTAATATTCAGCTCAGCATTTCTGATTGATTTTTATATTATTCTTTCAATTTCTTTGTAATATTTTTTATTTTGGTTACTTATTATTTTCCTTATTTTCTTGAATCGTTTCTGTGTATTTTATTAAAGTTTGTTAAGCTTCCATAAAATAGCTGTTTCGTATTTGTTATCACTCAATTTATACATCTCCATGTCTTCAGGGGCAATTGCTGGCACCTTACTTTGTCCATTTGGTGATGTCATGCTTCCCAGATTGCTCTTGATCCTTATGGTTATAAGTTGATTTCTGCCCATTGAAAAGGTAGGTAGTTATATCAGTCATCACAGTATTGCTTTGTCTGGGAATATTTTTCAACAATAAGCCTGTCCAGAGATTTTGAACAAGTCATCTGGTATGGTCCCTAAGCCTGTAATCCCTGCAGTCATTGAAGACCTGGGGGTACTCTAAGCCTATGATCTCTGTGGCCAGTGCAGCAGTGGCTTGGAATTCCATGGCTTCTGAGGCTGGTATAGTGCCAGGCTAGAATTCAGTGGTCCCTTCTGAGGCTGGCACAGCATTGGGGTGCACCCAAACTCATGGCCATTCAGATCTGCATGTAGTTATGGGTTATTTGGAGTCCAAGGCTGCTATAGTCAGCCAGTGGTGATGCAGGCCAGAATTCAAGTCCATCTCACACATGGCTACGGGTTTCTATCTGGCACTGAGGCAGACCTAGAGGTTCAGTTTACAGATATTGGCATGTAGGTCTCTCTGGTGCTGGGTTTTACTGTGGCATGGCCCAGGATTGAGGTCCAAGCAAAGTCCAGTGCTTACTTATGTGTCTTTCCCCTAAGATAGTATCTCTCTCTTTGCACTGTTCCCTGATGTTGGGGGAGGGGTAACATGTGTAAGGTAAAATTGTCCTTCCTACCTTCTTCAATGTGTCTTTTCTTATCATTATGTTAAAACCAGGTACTGTGATCACTCACCTGGTTTTCTTAGCTCTTGTAAAGGTATTTAATGCATGGATAATTGTTCAAATTATCCATTTCCTATGGGAGGAAAAAATTATCCATTTCCCATGTTCTTATAGGAGAATGGTCACCAGAGAATCCTATTCCAATATTTTGCTCCACTTTCCTCCCAAATAAAAAGAAGACATTTGAGAAATCAACGTGCATTAGAAAATAATAAAATTAGTTTCCACATGTAAGTTAACAGCATGTTTTAGGCTCTGGTTAAAAAATGTTTTATAAATTAGGTCATCCAGTTTATCCAGCAAACAGAAATCAAATAGTAAGGGGATAATTAATTATTACTCTTCTTAAATGAGAAAATTAGGACTCATATTGAGATTGGTGAGTCAAAAGTAACACATCTTATCCGTGGCCAAATCAGTGTGCCTGGAACATAAATAAAAATCAGTGTTATCCCAATAAGCAGGCTTAGGTTCTATGGTAGATAAGATTGCATTGAACTGTGAGTTATATAAGGCTTTTTGTAAGTATCTTTGGAGAATATATTACATTAATAATTTCATTCTTTCCCTAAGAAGGGAAAATAAGAAAAAAATAAGAAGATGTGCACACATAATATTCACTTTTATTCATCAAAATAACTAAATATGTAAAGCATTATATTAAAGCTCTAGAATATACAAAGTTGAAGAGATGAATAAAACTCTTCACCAGACTCAGAGGAGTTTATAATCTACTACCAAAGGGAGATACACACATGACTCAAGAAGGTCAGATTAATTCCATTGGGGTAAATAAAGGAAGGGTTTGTGGAGTAGGTGGAGTTTAAACTGAGACTCATAAGATGGGCATAGTTTTTCAAATGAAAAGAGTCGTGTTGTTTTTTATGTGGAAGAGGATACTGGAACACAGACTTTAAGAAAAATAGGAGGGACATAATGTTAAAAAAAAATGAGCTAGGAGCTGACCTGCATGATAGGTAAACAGAAGAGTGAAAAATTTTGTATTTTGATTAGGATCAGTCTTTGAAGTTGAGAAGGAGGGAAGATAGAAATAAAAACTATTGTTTTGGTGAAAGACAATACTATAGAAATAATAAATTGGGCCAGTCGTGGTGACTCACACCTGTAATCACAGCACTTTGGGAGGCTGAGGCAGGTGGATCGCTTGAGCCCAGGAGTTCAAGACCAACCTCAGCAACATGGTGAAACCCCGTCTCTACAAAAAAAAACAAAAACAAAAAACCGGGCATGGTGGTGCACACCTGTAGTCCCAGCTACTTGGGAGGCTGAGGTGGGAGAATCACTTAAGCCTGGGAGGCAGAGGTTGCAGTGAGCCAAGATCGTGGCACTGAACTCCAGCCTGGGCGATAGAGTAAGACCCTGTCTCCCTATCTCAAAAAAAGAAACAAGAAAAGAAAAGATAAACTGACTTATAAGTCTTCCAAGAATAATTTGATTATCATAGATTAGGAGACATTCTGAAATGATTCAAAAATAATATCTATGAAGTGCTCTATTACTAACCAAAAAGGGGCCTAGCTACTAAACGTTACTTAATCCCAGGAAATATTGGTCAGTATATAGGTCCCACCATTTTCAGAGCATGATCAGGATAAAAATTGCAAAGTGTAAAACTTACTTATCCTTGTTCTAAAAACTCACTAATTCAGATGTCTGGATCCTATGGGAAGCTATGCTGGCCAGGGACAGGACATGAAGATTGAGACAAGAGGACTGAAAGTAGGATGAGAAAGACGGTTTAACTGTATATCTAAGACAAGTAGGAAAGAGTAGGAATAAGATGGTGTCAGAAATCTGATGGAAAAGTCAGGTAGGATAGTATGAAGTCAGAAGTTGGTAAAATATATCTTAAAAAAGGACACACAGATTCACTTAAAGCAACACACACACACACACACATAAATATGAGTCATTTTAAGATGTAAAAATCACTAGAAAAAAACTATAAGAAATTCACACTCCAAATAAGTAGCATTAGATAAAAATATTAACAAGATCTGTCAAGGACAGAGGAGGCAGTGAATGTCACATGTTATTCACTCTACATAAGAATCAAAGTTCTTGAGTCAACATCTATATGTCCACAAGAGATCCATTAATGGCAAAAAAAAAAAAAAAGTATCCACGTTGAGCTGAGTCAGGGAAAACCAAGACATCTAACACATATATATGTATTAAACAATACGGGAATTGAGAAACATTTAAAATAATTGGAATTATATTTATCCTTTGTTTGAAAACCATACAATTCTAAGCTCCAGTGATTATGGCTTGTCAATTCGTACTCACATAGATGAAGTCAAGAAAAACTTCCAAACAATTCTAGAATGCCAAAACACTAAGATTCCAGTCAGTGAAACAGAAAGCAGGATCCAACGAGTAGATATCCCTATAATCAATTGAAACACTGAAGAAAGCCAAATCTAAACTTATTCTCGCAGTAACAATTTAAATTTTCTATGCATCATAACAATTATTCTCCAATATCAATTTCTGTTTTCAAGGTCAGGTTGCATTCATTTTATTTTTTACAACCTCCTCAGCAGGTTCTGGATTCCCTGCTTGATCTCCTTGGTTCTCACACCATAAACAATGGGGTTCAGAGCTGGGGGAATGAGGTGGTGCAGGATGTTGAGCAGGATGGGGACATCTGGAGGAATTCTCTTCCTGGCCAGGTTAGTGATGACCAGAACCAGCAGGACTGTGGTGAAGAAGAGGATGAGGATGAAGTGGGAACCACAAGTACCTAGAGCTTTGGCCATATCTCCCTCACCCTTAATCCTTAGCACAGTTTTCAAGATAAAAAAGTAAGAGAGAACAATAAGGATGAGGTCAGAGCCCAGCAGGGTCCAACCTATAACAAACTGGTAGCTCTGATTCAAGGTGATGTCATCACAAGAGAGTTTAGAAACAGACACGTTAGTACAGATGCAGTTCTTGATGATGTGTCCTGCACAGTATCTCAGTCGAGAAGAAAGTATGGGGATAGGCATAGTAAGAAGGCCATTCCTGGCCACAACAAAGATGGCAGCCCTAGCGACAAATTGATCAGTGATGATGGATGAGTACTGTAGGGGCTTGCAGATGGCCACATAGCGGTCATAGGCCATGATCATGAATGTGCAGGACTCCATAGTCAGAAAACTGTTCATGATGAACATCTGAAGGAAGCAGGCAGGGAAGCTGATTGATCTGAGGTCAAACCAGAAGATGGCCAGGACCTTGGGGATGACGGTGAGGCAGAGTACGATGTCCAGCAGGGAGAGGAGGCTGAGCAGGTAGTACAGGGGCTGGTGCAGAGAGGCTTCCAGATAGATGGTGATCAGAAGGGTGGCATTGGCCCCCATGGCCAGGAGGAAGAGGAGGCTGAGGGGCAGAGACAGCCAGTGCTGCCAGCTCTGGAAACTGGGGAAACAAATGAGGAAGAATTCAAAGACTGGGGAAGTGGAGTTGTTGCTGGGTAATGTCATGAAATAAATCCTCAGCTGAGAAAATTTCACCTGAAATTGTGTTTGATAAGACACAGGAATTAGAAATAGAAAACAAAGCTGTTAAAATATTTGCTAACATTTTCTAATTTATAAAATGTATGAGATACAGATGACCAATCCCAAATGAAGGCAAAGTTTAGTAAATATTAACATAAATAGTGAAAGGTTTAGTAAATTATTTCTGAAGTTAATTTAGAAAAGCAAATAAAACAGACTAGACAAAGGTTTAGAAGGAAAATGATTTAAAAAATACCTCATTAAAACATACTGTAAAATACAAAAAAAATTCCAAATTATACTGACAAAGCAAATTGAATAATTACAGATCCACAGGCTAGAAACACTCATAAGTTTACAGAGTAATCTAGAATTAATAAATATGTCATAAAATAATTTAATTACAGGATCCTTTCAGTAAGTAATGCATAATTTGTTAGATGGGGGAAAATAATTATTCCTCTCTTTTTATTACACACCAAAGTACATTTGAGATGGAAAAAATATATAATATACTCCCAACCCTATTATAAACCTGAGGAAAATAAAAGTAAATATTGATTAAATATATAGAGGAACTCCCAAACTCCCTATCACTCTAACATATGGTACTGTGTCACAACCCATCCTAGACATATTTAATCCAAGCCTGCACAAGTGCAATTCAATGTTCCTATAGAAAGATGGGCTCAAAGGTTATGCTGTTTTCATTAACATTTATAACCACTAACCTAAAATGAGAACTTAATACACATATTCATGACAATAACCTTCTCTGGTTAATTCATTCCTCTATCTGCTTCAAGCAATTTTCCATATTTTCTATTATTTTCAAATACTAAATCTCCTCTTTTCTCAGATAACCTCTCTAACTGCTTCATAAAGACAGTAGAAACATCAGACGCAAGTCCTCTACTTCCCATGATAGACTCATAAACTCATCAGCATCCACATCCTTGCTCTCCTTATTGCACCAGCAGTATCGAGGCTCTATCCCTTCTCTGAATGGCAATCCTTGACCTCACAATTTGATTCTATTCACCTTGACCTTTTTAGGAACCCTGACTTATGGATTATCCAGCCCATTGCCTATGTATTCAACCCTTCCTAAATCCTTCCCATGGACATTCAAAATGTTCAAGTCTCTCATATCTTAATTATTTTCTTCATCTATCCCACATCCTCATTTGGATAAAGACCATGGTTTCATTTTTTGGAGAAAAATACTAATCTATTTATTCTTCCTATTTCACACCCAAACTTAAAAGACCAAAGGAGGCAAAGGACATCTAAAAGGGGACAAGTGACTGTTGGCTTCAGTAGTCCAATTGAGAAGTGATCAGTGTGTGAATAAATGGCTCTGAGGATGAGAAAAATGGGCATATTTTAGAGGTATAAATGTAATGATAGTGATATAAAGACAGTGATTAGACTAGTTGTGTAGAAGAAGAGAGGGTAGAATTCTAAGACTGCACTGTCTGTTCTGACTCAAATGACTAAGAAAGTTTCACGAAACAAAAAATAGCCTTTGAAAAGATTTGATATATGTTGTGGAGGCAGAGATTATGGATCCAATTTTGACGTGTTGAGTTTATTGGATCTGTAAACTATCAAAATACATGTGAAATAAAATGTTAGGGAAAGCAATTTAAATTCATTTGAAAGTTAAAGAATTGGAAATCATCAACACATAACATATAGTTCAAACCATAGGACTTTAAATAGATATACTTATGGAGAATATATAAATTAAAGACAAAAAGAGCAAAAGAGGTAAAGAGATTGCAAGGAGACCTAAAAGGAATGAACAGAAACATAATTGAAAATCAAATGGAGTGGACAGATATGCTCACATGAAGAGTTTCAGTAATGTGAGAAAGAGATTATCCATTGCATTTGGCAATTAGGTAATCATTGGTGGTCCTAGCAAACAGTTTCATGTGAAGAGAGAAATAGAATGCGGGAGGACAGGGAGCCAGCGGGACTGGAATGAATGGACACAGGGAGGACTGATCACCTCATTGGAAATCTTCACTTCAACAAACAGCTTCACATGGAGGGAAAACTGAATGCACAGGTAGAACAGTATGTATTAATGCATAGATTTTTTTTTACAAAAAGCAATGTGAATACATTTAAACTGAGGGGCAAAAGACTAGGAAGAAAAATACTGGTGATAAAAAGGGAAAAAAAAAAAGATAAAGCAACAGCCCTGGGGAGACAACTACTATTTCCATTTAAATACTGCACAAATCACACCACTGCCTAACTTTCTCTCCTTTCTCTCCCGAATCCACTGTAAAATCTCTGAAGTACATATAATGTATTTTCTCTTTTTATTTCATGTTGTTTTTACAGTATCCAGAGCTTAATAATTCTTAATAAATGCTTGTGAGGTAAATGTCTTAATTTGGGGAAGGCTGTTGACTTTTAAAGACTGAAATAAGAAAAAATAAAAAAGGAAAATATTAACCAAAGAAACCAAGGGAACTGATGTGGAAATTGAGGCAAGCCACGAGGAGAAGCTCAAGATAATAGCTGAATGAGCTGTGAGCCAGAGGTAGAGACAGTGACAGCACAGAGCTCTTGGGGAAGCTTGGGGAATCTTAAACAAGTCATTCACTTTTAGTGCCCTCTGGCCCCAAAGCCTGACACTTGGTGGGAGGGATACTCCTGATTCACCCCACTGACCTACTAGGTCATTGCCTTCATACATACAGCACCACCAAACTACCTTGTATTTCCTCCAAATGAAGAGAATGTCTTAGAGATCTTGCAATCCACCAAGGCAGAAAATATCCCAACACCCTAAAATATTCTCATTTCTCACCCTCTGCTCATGTTCTTTTCCTTAGTCCACTGTCTCTGAAAGATTCTTTCCTTAACTTGTGCTTTTTCCTGCCTCTTATGTGTAGTCCTCATCTACGATTGTGCTTTACAATTCCCAGACTCTGATCCATCCTCTTCAAGTCCTCATTCCTCCCTCACATTGTAGAGAATTATCTGATTCAATTCATCCTCTGCTACCTGGATTTTACTAAGAAGACTGTACTTAGTATAAAGGATAAGAGAGGAGGGTATGACGAGGAATGGGAGTAGAGAAAAAGTGGTTAGATACCTGAACATACTGTCAGATTGAGTTATAGACATAAATATGAATCAAACTTTTGATATATTGTTAACAACTATTATAAAGGAACACTGCACTAACAGAAGTAACAGTGATCAGAGAGAAATGGATAACTTTTACTCTGCTTTGCTTTTGTTCAACTATGCTTTGAATATTGTGTCCAATTCAATGCACCTTGATTTAGGGACCACTTCTGAAACTGTACTACGCAGAAAAAAGTACCCAGGATAAAGAAGATACTAAAAGCTCATTATAAGAAGTAGATACTTTAACCAAGTGAAGCCTTCCAAAATATATGACTGACCTTCAAGGGGAAGAAGAAAAAACTAGGGCTATTAGGGAAAAAAAGTCACAAGGAAGTCTGTTTCTGCTGGCTATAAATCATGTCTAATAATGAGAGGAAGCTTTTTCTCTCATTAACACTGGAACTTGTTGGGAGAAGGCAATGAGCACATTTCCTCACCAGCTTTTGCCCTAAGCCTCTTGGACTTGTGTCATAATAAACTCAAAACGCTGTCCCAGAACCATTTTTTTCCTCTTTTAAATCCCTAGATTGCTATTTCTGGGCACACATGCATGAAGTTCTCAGCCACAGAACACATGGGATCCCTTGTATGCAATAATATGAGATTGCTGAGACTGCAGAAGAGGCTTCCAGCAGGAAACTAGGATTCCTAAATCTTCATGCATTCGGTATCAGAGCCCATTGCCTTTTTCTTCTTTTTTCATGGGCATCAATATAAGCATGAGGAGAAAGTCTCCTGTTGAGTCCTCTGGTGACCCAGGGTCTCCTGGCCCAACACAGCATTGCTCCCCTCCCTTACCCCTGAAACTCACAGAGGATACAACAGATTAGGTCCTGCTTGAGGAATCTACTGCCTGCATCCAGTAACCAGAGCTGAGACTGCTTCCGAATCTAGAGGGTTTTATGATCTACGGTCAGTTCCTCACACTGTCCCATCCCCTTCTCCAAGCCAGCTGGGAGCAGTAGTTTGGGATACTGGGACCCAGCAGCTAAGTTAAAGGTTCCCATGAGAGCCAGGCTGGAGTGCGATGGCGCGATTTCGGCTCACTGCAATCTCTGCTCCCAGGTTCAAGCGATTCTTCTGCCTCAGCCTCCCGAGTAGGTGGGATTACAGGCGCCTGCCACCACGCCCAGCTAATTTTTGTATTTTTAGTAGAGACAGGGTTTCACGTCAAGAAATCCGCCTGCCTCGGCTTCTCAAAGTGCTGGGATTACAGGCATGAGCCACCGTGCCCGGCAGGGAACAGGATTTAAATATGAGAGAGAATTCAATTCTGCATCTGACTACTTAACTACACAGACCATCCTCCTAAACATTCTCTTATTCTACATTAACATCATAAGATGTTATATTGACAGATTTCCTTGTATTAAAACTTTTCAGAATTTCTTAACAAACCTACAAGATTTCCTTCTTTTTATAGTTACTGAAATTCAACTCCACTATTTGATATCTGTATGAATTTTGACAGCTAATTCACTGTATGTAATCTCGGTCATTAATAAATATTTATTTATAATTATCAACTATATGTCCAGAATGAGATTAGTCACAGGGATAAGAGATTATGGTCCCTGCTCTCATCAAAATTTTATTATGGTAATTGCATTACATTATAGTATCAATAGCTTCCCATTGTTCATAAAATAAAACCAACTTTCCTAATATGGACTACTGAGAAATATATATGAACTGGACTGTAAGCTTCATGAGGACTAAATTCCTGTTAATTTTGTTCCCTATTAATATGATGTCTAGTACAGTGTTTACAGTGTGGTAGAATCAACATATTTTTATCGAATTAATTCAAGATCATACATACTCTATCTCCTCCTTACTTCTCCAGTGTATTTAGAACCACCTTTTTTCAGTGGATGATTATCCCTGCCATAGTCATTGTTGAATGTCTCTTGGGGGTTTGTGATTATGAAGTTAAAGTGAAATCAGTCAGTTGATTTTTTTTTCCTTCACCTCCTAGGTCCAACCACAGAGAAGACGAACAGTTGGGTTTAATCCAGTATGTTCTTAATTTTGTATCTGACCACAAATCTCTTGTATTCTTTGACCTATTTTGTGGTTAAGCAGGCTGATCTCTATGGCCTAGTTCAACTGAGCTTTCTGAAATGACTTCCTGGCTTCCAGTTCAGATAATAGTAGCCACCTGAAGGAGATCAAAATATGGAGGGACAAGATTGGGTATTTATTATTATTCCTATCCTTTGCTTTGATACAGTTCTGTTAGTGGCTGCTTCTTTGTAGCCAGAGGTCCTATTGGGAAGCATATCTTCCAAAGCTCCAGTGCTTACTAAGTTTGAGGAATGTTGCTGCCTCTCCATTGCCCTTCAGGGCTGGGGCTGGTAGTGAGTTCCTGCTGTTGCTATCTCCTACGTGCTTCTTATTGATTCCCTTGACCCTGCCAAGACCCCTATAAATAGTCTCTTTATTAAACCCTTTTTTTTTTTTTTTTTGAGATGGAGTCTTGCCGTGTCACCCAGGCTGGTGTGCAGTGGCACGATCTCGGCTTATTACAACTTCCACCTCCTGGTTTCAAGCAATTCTCCTGCCTCAGCCTCCCGAGTAGCTGGGATTACAGGCACCCACCACCGGTGCCTGGCTAATTTTTGTATTTTTAATAGAGACGGGGTTTCACCATGTTGGCCAAGCTGGTCTTGAACTCCTGACGTCGTGATCCGCCTGCCTCGGCCTCTCAAAGTGCTAGGATTACAGGCATGAGCCACCGCACCTGGCCTCTTTATTAAACTCTTGTCAGTGAAATCCTTTTCCTGTACTGTCTGTTTCCTGCTCATATTGTAAACAGTACAGTAGTTAGTACCAGAAGGGTACTCAAAAATGGACACTTAACATGAGATGCCAGGATTCGGTTATTCGCATATTGATGAGAATGTGGATAACTAAATTTCCAAGGCAAAATGGAACATTAAATGTAGCATGGAATGGCATCCCAATAATGCAAATTAGCAGCAGTGTGTGTAGAACGACAGGCAGGTGGAGGACAAGGACCTATGGTAAGAAGGACTGTAGGCTGTCTGGGTGAAAATCCTAGCACCATCACTTACTAGCCATGGTACTTTGGACAAATCACTTTACCTCTCTGGGTCTCAGTTTTCACATTTAATATGACGATAGTAATAGTGACCTATTTTGTAGAATGCTTGTGAAGATTAAAAGAGTCAATATATAAATAGCACTTAAAACAGTGCTGAGCTTATAGTAAGCACTATATGAGTTAGTTACTATCAATTGCACTATTTTATATAAAACTGATTGATTTCTTTGTGTCCTCCACTTTTCTTTTTGGTAATGATTCCTCATATACTCCTCAGACTTTTTTCCTACTGGGAACCAACTGTAAAATATAAAGTTCTACCTCTTATGCCTGTTTACTCCACTAATATGTATTTTTTTTTCTCAGTATACTGTCATCAGTATAAAGAGAGAGTCCAGATCATATATTGTGGAAACAAAATACAAAGTCTGGGGCCTGGGCCTGGGCCTACTAAGAGTTCATATCAGACAGCCTCTTAAGGCCAGGGCTTGTGAAAGAAGACATTCTTTAAGTTTTAGGGAACATGTGCACAACTTGCAGGTTTGTTACATCTCTATACATGTGCCATGTTGGTGTGCTGCACCCAGTAACTCGTCATTTAACATTAGGTGTATCTCCTAATGCTATCCCTCCCGCCTCCCCCCACCCCACAACAGTCCCCAGTGTGTGATGTTCCCCTTCCTGTGTCCATGTGTTCTTATTGTTCAATTCCCACCTATGAGTGAGAACATGCGGTGTTTGGTTTTTTGTCCTTGTGATAGTTTGCTGAGAATGATGGTTTCCAGCTTCATCCATGTCTCTACAAAGAACATGAACTCATCATTTTTTATGGCTGCATAGTATTCCATGGTGTATATGTGCCACATTTTCTTAATCCAGTCTATCATTGTTGGACATTTGGCTTGATTCCAAGTCTTTGCTATTGTGAGTAGTGCCGCAATAAACATACGTGTGCATGTGTCTTTATAGCAGCATGATTTATAATCCTTTGGGTATATACCCAGTAATGGGATGGCTGGGTCAAATGGTATTTCTAGTTCTAGATCCCTGAGGAATCGCCACACTGACTTCTACAATGGTTGAACTAGTTTACAGTCCCACCAACAGTGTAAAAGTGTTCCTATTTCTCCACATCCTCTCCAGCACCTGTTGTTTCCTGACTTTCTAAAACTTAAAGTATAATAATAATATTGAATTTTTAAAAAGAAATATAGAAACATCCACATTCTGCAAACCAATTTCCTTTCTAAATACAAAGAGAAACTTTAAGTAAAATACTAGGAAGCCAAATAAATATGTTTTTCAATTAAAAAAAAGAAGACACTCTTAGTGACTGTAAAGGGGGCAGTTCCAGAAAGGAAGATGGTAGAGATACCTGTTGTCTTGGGCTTGTCTCTAGGAGCAGGAGGAAAGGAACTGGGAGAGGGAGAGGAAAAGGGAGAGAAGGAAGGAGGATGGGAGACAGAAAAGAGGGAAAGAATAAAAAGAGGGAAGGAAGAAGGAAAAAGGATTAGAAGAAAAGGAAAAGAAAAGGAACTGTAAGGAAAGAGAAGGAATAGGAAGTAAAGGGAAGAGAACAGAAGGGAAATAGGAAGGGGTAAAAGAAAAGAAAGGGAAAATAAAAGACGAAGAGAAAGGGAAAATGAAAGGAAAAGCTATCTTTTGAGAATTTCCAGTCACAATTCTTTCCTTACGGTGTTTGGTGGCTGGAATTCACATACCTTTTGTGTCCTAAAATCTATAAATAAATTGGTGTTTTGTTGGCTTAAAGTTATTTGTAACACTTATTTTGCTATCCTTCTAATATCCAGTATAATCTGTAGTAGTAACACTTGTTCGGTCATCATTTTGATTACTTGTGATTGTTTTTCCTTCATAGTTCTTACTCAGGCTTTATTAATTTTATCAGTCTTTTCAAAAAATCCAGTGCCGAGATTGGTTAATTTTTCTCTATTGTTTCTGTTTTCTATTTTATTGACTCTTCACTTGTCTTTTTTTTCACCTTATATTTTAGGCTCATGGGGTATACATATGCAGGCTTGTTACATGGATAAATTTCATGTTGTAGGGGTTTGGTGTACAGATTATTTAGTCATCCAGGTAATGAGCATAGGACCCCGTAGATAGTTTTTTGACCCTCACCCTTCTGCCACCCACCACCAAGTAGGCCCTAGCGTCTATTGTTCTCCTCTTTGTGTTCATCTGTATTCAATATTCATTCCTGCTTGTAAGACAGAATATGTGGTATTTGGTTTTCTGTTCCTGCATTCACTCACTAAGGACAATGGTTTCCTACTGCATCCATGTTGCTGCAAAGGACATGATTTCACATTTATGCCAGTTAGTATTCCATGGTGTATATGTAACACATTTTCTTTATCCAACCCACCGTTGATGCGCATCTGGGTTGATTCCATATCATTGCTATTGTGAATAGTGCTCCAATGAACATTCAAATGCATGTGTCTTCATCATAGAACTATATATATTCCTTTGGATATATATCCATAATGGGATTTCTGAGTCAAATTGTAGTTCTGTACTATGTTCTTTGAGAAATCTCCAAACTGCTTTCCATAGTGGCTGAACTAATTTACATTCCCACCAGCAATGTATAAGTGTTCCTATTGCTCTGGTATCTTGCCACTATCTGTTACTTTTTGGCTTTTTATAATAGCCACTTGACTGCTATAAAATGGTATCTCATTGTGGTTTTGATTTTCACTTCTTTAATGGTTAGTGATGTTGAGTATTTTTTCATATGCTTGTTGACCACAGGCATGTCTTCTTTTGAGAAGTGTCTGTTCATGCCATTTGCTCATTTTTTAATAAGGTTGTTTGGGTTTGTCTTGTTGATTCATTTAAGTTTCTTATGGATTCTTGATATTAGACCTTAGTCAGATGCATAGTTTGCAAATATTTTCTCCTATTATGTAGGTTATCTGTTTACTGTATTGATAATTTATTTTGCTGTGCAAAGTTCTTTTGTTTAACAAAGTCTCACTTGTCTATTTTTGATTTGTTGCAATTACTTTTGGAGTCTTCATCATAAAATATTTGCCAGGGCCTATATCCAGAATGATATTTCCTAGATTTTCTTATAGGATTTTATAGCTTAAGTTTTATACTCAAGTCTTTAATTCATCTTGAGTTGATTTTTTGTGGTGATAGGAAGGTGTCCAGTTTCAATCTTCTGCATTTGGCAGCCAGATATCCCAGCACCATTTATCGAATAGGGAAACTTTCCCCCATTGCTTGTTATTGTTGACTTTGTTGAAGATAAACTGGTTGCAGGTATGCAGCATTATTTCTGGGTTTTGTAATCTTTTCCATTGGTCTGTGTGTCTGTTTTTGTACCACTACTATGTTTTTTGGTTACTGTAGCCCTGTAGTACAGCTTGAAGTTGGGTAATGTAATGTTTCCAGCTTTGTTCTTTGTGCTTAGGATCACTTTGGCTATTCAGGTTCTTTTTGGTTCCATATGAATTTTACAATAGTTTTTTTCTAATTCTGTGAAAAATGTCATTAGTAGCTTGATAAGAATAGTATTGAATCTCTAAATTGCTTTGGGCAGTATGGGGAATGTTTTAACAATATTGATTGTTTCTGTCCATGAGCATGGAATGTTTTCCCATTTGTTTATGTTGTCTCTAATTTCTTTCAGCAGTGTTTTGTAATTCTGGTTGTAGAGATATTTTATCTCCTGGTTATCTGTATTTCTAGGTTTTTTATTTTTTTATTTTTTGTGGCTATTGTAATGGGATTGCATTCTTGACTTGGTTCTCAGCTTGGATAGTATTGGTGTGTATAGGAATAGTACTGATTTTTGTAATTGATTTTGTGTCCTGAAATTTGCTGAAGTTTTTTTTAATCAGATTTAGGGGCCTTTAGGCAGAGAGTATGGGGTTTTCTGGATATAGAATGGTATCTTCTGTGAAGAGAGATAGTTTGACTTCCTCTCTTCCTATTTAGATGCCTTTTCTTTCTTTTTCTTGCCTGATTGCTCTGTCCACGACTTCCAGTAGTATGCTGAATAGGAGTGGTAAGAATGGGCATTCTTTTCTTGTTCCATTTGTCAAGGGGAGTGCTTCCAGCTTTTGCTCATTCAGTATGATGTTGGCTGTGGGTTTGTCATAGATGGCTTTTATTATTGTGAAGGATGTTCCTTTGATGCCTAGTTTGTTGCAGGTTTTTAACCCGAAGGGATGTTGAATGTTATCAAAAGACTTTTCTGTCTATTGAGATAATTACATGGTTTTGTTTTTAGTTCTGTTTGTGAGATGAACCCCATTTATTGATTTGCATATGTTGAACCAACTTTGCATCACAGAAATAAACCCTATCTGATCATGGTAGATTAGCTTTTTGATGTGCTGCTGGATTTAGTTAGCTAGTATTTTTTTTTTTTTAGGATTTTTGCATCTATGTTCATTAGGGATATTGGCCTGAAATTTTCTTTTTTCATTGTGTCTCTGCCAGACTTTGGTATCAAAATGATGCTGGCCTCATAGAATAAGTTGGGAAGTCACTCCTTCTCAATTATTTGGAATAGTTTCACTGGGATTGGCACCAGCGCTTCTTTACACATCTTGAAGAATTCATCTGTGAGTCCATATGATCTAGGGCTTTTTCTGGTTGTTAGGTTTTTTTTATGACTGAGTCAAATTTGGAACTCAATACTGGTCTGTGCAGGGTTTCAATTTCTTCCTCATTTAATCTTGGAAGGTCGTATGTTCCAGGAATTTATCAATTTTTTCTAGGTTTTATCATTTGTGTCTGTAGAGATGTTCATAATAGTCTCTGAAAACTTTCCGTATTTTTGTGGAGTCAGTAGTAATGTCCTCTTTGTCATTTCTGATTGTGTTTATTTGGATATTCTCTTTTTTATTATTAGCCTAGCTGATAATTTTTCTTTCAAAGAAAAACGTTTTGGTTTCATTGATCTTTTGTATAGTTTTTTGCATCTCAAATTCATTCAGTTCACCTCTGGTTTTGGTTATTTGTTTTCTTCTGCTAGCTTTGGGGTTGTTTTCTTCTTGTTTTTCTAGTTCCTTTAGGTGGGAAGTTAGGTTGTTAAACTTTTGATGTGAGCATTTAATGATGAAGAGCATATGCCTTCCTCTTGACATTGCTTTAGCTGTGTCCCAGAGATTCTCATATGTTATATCTCTGTTCTCATTAGCTTCAAACAATGTATTGATTTCTGCCTTAATTGCATTATTTACCCCAAATCATTCAGGAACAGATTGTTTAATTTCCATGTAATTGTATGGTTTTGAGAGATCTTCTTGGTATTGATTTCTATTTTTGTTGTGCTGTTATCTGAGAATGTAGCTGGTATAATTTCAATTTTGTTTAATTTATTGAGAATTGGTTTATAGCTGAGCATGTTATTGATTTTAGATTATGTACCCTGTGCAGAGTAGCAGAATGTATACTCTGTGGTTGTTAGGTGGAGTGTTCTGTAGATGTCTCTTAGGTCCATTTATTCAAGTGTTGAGTTTAGATCCTGAAGATCTTTGCTAGTTTTCTGCCTCAGTCATCTGTATGATACTATCAATGGGGTATTGAAGTCTCCCATTATTATTCTGTGGTTATCAAAGTCTCTTTGTAGGACTCTAAGAACTTCTTTTATGAATGCTCAGTGTTGGGTGCATATATATTTAGGATAGTTGAGTCTTCTCGATGAATTGAACTCTTTATCATTATGTAATGCCCATCTTTGTCCTCATTGATCACTGTTGGTTTAAAGTCAGTTCTGTGTGAAATAAAAATAGCAATGCTTGCTCTTTTTTGTTTTCCATTTGCTTGATAGATTTTTCTCCATTCCTCTGCTTTGAGCCTATGAATGTCATTGTATGTGAGACAAGGCTCTTGAAGACAGCATATAGTTGGGTCTTGCTTCTTTATCCAACTTACCAAATTGAACATTTTAAGTGGGGTTTTTACCCCATTTATTCTCAAGGTTAATATTAATATATGCAGATTTGATCCTATCGTGTTTTTAGTTGGCTGTTATGTAGACTTGATTGTGTACTTGCTTTGTAGTGTCAATAGTCTATGTACTTAAGTGTGTTTTAGTGGTGGTCAGCAACAGTCTTTCATTTCCATGCTTAGCACTTCTAAGGCAGGTCTGCTGGTAACAAATTTCCTTATCATTTGCTTGTGTAAAAAGGATTTTATTTCTTCTTTGCTTATGAAGCTTAGTTTGGCTGGATATGAAGTTCTTGACTGGAATTTCTTTTCTTTAAGGATAGTGATAATAGGTCCCTCATCTCTTTTAGTTTGTGAGGTTTTTTGCTGAAAGAACCACTGTTAATCTGATGGGCTTCCTTTTGTAGGTGGCCTGCCCCTTCTTTCTAGCTGTCTTTAATACATTTTATTTCATGACAACCTTGGAGAATCTGGTGAATACGTGTCTTGAGGATGGTCATCTTGTAGAGTATCTCACTGGGATTCTCTGCATTTCCTGAATTTGAATGTCAAACTCTCTACTGAGGTTGGGAAAATTTCATGGAGAATATCTTCAAATGTGTTTTCCAAGTTGCTTGCTCCCTCTCCCTCTCTTCCAGGGATGTCAATCAGTCATAGGTTTGGTCTCTTAACATAATTGCATATTTAATAAAAGTTGCGTTTATTCTTTTTTGTTCTTTTTTCTTATTTTTGTTTGAATGAATTGATTCAAACAGTAATCTTCAAGCTCTGAGATTATTTCCTTAGTTTGTCTATTCTGCTGTTAGTATTTCTAATTGTACTACAAAATTCCTGTAGTGAATTTTTCAGCTCTATCAAATCAGTTTGGTTATTTCTTAAAATGGCTATTTGTCTTTCAGCTCTTCTATCATTTTACTGGATTCCTTAGATTCCTTGGATTAGATTTCAACTTCCTCCTGAATCTCTGTGATCTTTGTTGCCATCCAGATTCTGAATTCTATGTCTGAGATTTCAGCCATCTCAGCCTGGTTAAGAACCATTGCTGGGAACTAGGTGGTCTTTTGGAGGTAAGAAGATACCCTGTCTTTTTGAGTTGACAGAGTTCTTATGCTGGTTTTTCCTCATCTGTATTGGCTGGTGTTCCTCTTATGTTTGAATTTGTCCTTAGGATGAGGCTTTTTGCTTTTATATTCTTTGGCGCCCTTAAGGGTTTCACTGTGGTGTAAATTGGATTCAGTCAACTAGCTTCATTTATGGATATATTCAGGGGGCCATGGTTCAACTCAGCACTCCTGGGTTGTGTGGTCTAACCCTGAGGAGCTGGGACAAGGCCCATGGCTGTGTTCTCTGGCCCCTCTAAGCTAAGCACCTACTGCACTGGAGGAGCCAAGGTGTTCTCCGTCCAGTGGCTACAACAGTCCAGTGGAGGGTGCTGCCAAAAGTGCTTCATCAGGGAAGTGGCAGGAGAGTCCTCACTTACACGTGTGTTAAGGCAGTGTCAGGGCAGCACATGTGCTGGCAGTGGCAGAGTGATGGCATGGTGGCAGTGGCAGTGCAATGACAGTGGTAGTTTAATGGCATAGTGGGGTCCACGCATACGTGTGCATTGGCAGTGGAAGGGTGGTGACATTGAGGTTTGTGTACGTGTATGTGCATTGGCGATGGTGGGGTGTCAATGTCTGCATGACTCTAGCAAAGCAGTGGGGGCAGGGTGCAGGTGAGTGCATGTCAGCAGGGGTCAGGGGGCTTCTGCCAAAGCTCTCTGACAATTAGGTGGAGTCTGCTAGTGAAGGAGCTATGGCAGTTGCCACTGGGAAGCCCCCTGGTTTGGCAACTGAGGCTGTGATGAAGCACATGGAGCCATGCTGGGACCCAGAAAGAGGCTGGCAGTACTCAGATCAGACTTGCCTGGTCGCACAGGCAAGATATCCCTGTTCTCTACAGGTCCAACAGTCAACAAGGTCAAAGCCACCTAGAGGAGCATGGCAAGCCTTGGGGGATGGGTGTCTCTGTGCTCCACTGCAGCCAGTCCCATGCCAAACCCTCTGGGCTCCACATAGACTGGAGTCCCATTCCTTCCATGTCTCCAAACACTTCTCCCTGATAGCTCAAATGTTTATGGGGGTTGTGGGGTCCCCTGCAGCTAGGATTCCAGAGGTACATGGAGAGTGGGCCACACAATGCCTATTTAATTCACTCCTTCCCCAGGAGCCACTCAAGGCCAGAAATGAGACCTGGTGCTCAGCAACCCCATGCAGGATTTCCAGCTTCCTCCTCTTTCAGCCCAGCGTCTGTGACCTCCCTCAGTCTGCTCTCAATTCCTCCCTTCCAAAGATCTGCCCAAAGTGTTGTCAGTATTCTTGATGGTTTTGTCTCTTGGTGGGAGAAGCTCTTCCTGGCTGTGTCTAGTCAGCCATGTTGGCTCTTCTCTATTCTGCTCTCATCACTATGAATACCTTACTCTTGTTTACCTTGGACTTAATTTATTGTTCCTTTTCTAAATTCTTAAGTTGTTAACTTAGATAATTGATTTTACAACTTTACTGTTTTCTAATATAGGCATTTAAAGTATAAATTTTTCTCTGTTTTCTCTTTGGCTGCATCTCACAACTTTTGCTATATGTACTTTTCAATCAGTTTGAAATATTTTCTGACTTCCTCTGTGATTTCTTAGTTGATCCGTGGGTTATTGAGATGTATTTAGTTTAGTTTCCAATTATTTAACTCTTTGCATGCTACCTTATTGTTATTGTTTTCCAATTTAATTCTGTATTGGTAAGAGACTATGACCCTGCACACATACTAAAAAAAAAAAAAAATCTCCTGCCCCTGCTCCCCATGCCTTTCTAAACCCCCATGTGACATTAGCAATAAGCCCAAAGTTCCCTCACCCAAAGGATGAGAAGCCTCCCTCATGCTGCCTATTAGAACAAAACTCATTCTCTACACTTTATACTTCCACAGAGGAAGGCTCTTCTTCCTCTCCCCACAAGGGGGACATATGGGAGTGAATACTTCTCTCTTCTCTCCGGTTTCTCCTCTCCTTTGCTTGCTTTTCCATATGGGAAGAAGGGTCACTAATACAATTGGGCAGAGATTATTGGGAGCAATGGATGCAATGGATGGGGTTATTGTGTTTCAAAAGTACAAAACATGTTCTGATCTGTTTCACTGCCTGCCTCATGGTTACGTAAGGATGGTAGTAAACACTCTCTTTTTTTGTATTTAAATACCATAGCCTAACCTGCATAAGAGCCTGTGACCTGCTTTTTAGAGAGAAACCTAGAAAACAGCCACTCACTGTTTTGCATTTTATATTCTGCTAAGGTTCCATTTATGAGATTTTGTGATGTCTTTCAGATGGCTGGATAATTGTGCTTGGAGTCGAATTTTCAAATTAAATTGCCTCATGTCCAGGTGGAATAAGGTAGTAGGAAGAGGTGCAAAGATTTAGAATTAAGAGTCTCTCCTCTGTCCTCTGGTTCCACTTGTATTTTCTAATTATGACTTACCAGAGAACCCTGCATTAAAGACATTTTTAAACAAACAAAAACTGCAAACCTTTACAAGAGGGAATTCTAAAAGATATACTTCAGGCAAAAGAATACATATCCCACTTGGAAGATCTGAGATGAAAAACGTATACTTTTTAGGCTGTAGGTTGGTCTGTTACAACAAAGATTACCAAAAATATGGTGGTTTAACCCAGATACAGGTTTATTTCTGTTTCAGGTTCAAGTCATGGTTGGTGGCCCAGACAGTGTTAGGAACACAGCTCTTCTGTATTGTTACTCTTCCATCTTCAGTTCACATTTCTGTCTTGTGATCCAAGAAAGCTGCCTGAGATCCTATTATCATATCCACTTTGCAAGCACCAGCAAGTGGTCTAAATGGAAAGATAAGCAAATGACTTCCCATTATAGCCTACCAAAATGAAGCTTAGACTATCTAGGGTTAAGAGAGTTTGTTACAATAGATGTAATACATCATACCCTGATTTTCTCTAGGACAATTTACCGGAGTTTAAGCCCTAGACTGGGAATCAAGCTGATTAGAATGTGTAATTCCTCCTGCAATAAAAACAGCTCATACCAGTCCTCCCTAATTCATCTACTTGCAACGGCCAAGTTAAAGGCCTGATACTAAGCCTCTCAGACAGAGTACTAGTTATTATGAGTAAAATTTACTAAGAAAAGAAAAACTAGAAAAACCAACTATTAACTCTACCCCTCCTACCAATATGTAATCCCAAAATAAATCTTATCTCCCGAGCATCTTACATCAAAGTAGCAATGACTTGACTTCTTCCATGACTAAACAAAATGTGTTACCTTCTAGGAACAAAAATAATTAGGCCAGATCTCAGGGCAACATCAACAAACAGGTTGCAATATATCAATTGTAGCAGTCATCTTTTAAGTTTTCACCCAGTTCCTATTAACAGAAATAGAAGATCTAATTGACACCACTCCACATGCCCTATTTCCAAAAGAGAAACCCATTTTTAAGTGTCCATAACTGCTACTATACTTATTGCTTGATTTATTATAGCTATGTTTACCAACACTGGGATCTAGCACATTTTGTAGTTATTAGATGCTAATAATTATATGGTTACTTTTGGGTTTTTTAATGAATATTTATAAAACAAACATATATGCAGTACTTGGTCTTATTCCTTCTTTATCCAAAGCATGAATATAAATAAGTTGAAAATACAAAGAGATATCTTTTAAAATAAATTTCCTAGACACATATAGATTTCTTCCTTGAAAATAGAAATTGTATTTTATTATTCCTAGAGCCTATTACCATAACTTCTCCACTTATGTTTGTTTTAAATAAATAATACCCATATTGCAATAAATGCTGTTTTCTTACACTGTGACCTTCTCAGCTGCTTTGAAGAGACCCTATTGGTAAAGAGGAGCCAATGATCTGGGGATCCCAGCACTAACTTAGAGGTTTTGAAGAAACTCTAAACCTAAAACCAACCAAAGGGTGGGACTTTACAATTCCAGACAGTGTTGCATGGCCTACCATTGGGCAAAGGCGAGAAAGATGACACATTCAGAGCTATCATCTATTTCTCCTATCCCCAAGTCCTACTGACACAAGGAGTAGAGAAATGTTGAAATCAAGAGCAAAAGAAAAAATGGCAAAAATATTCACAAATCCAGATATCCAGGTACATCCCAATAAGCCAAGTATCTGTGGGTGTTCTTTAGCATGGCACTAGTAAGACTAGAAGGAATACTCACTGCAAAATGGTCTGTATTCATGTAATCTACACCAGTCACAGGCTCCTGGCTGTGGTCCACAGAAGAAGCCTCCGAAGGAAACAATGAGAATATGTTCAGATCAATCCTTTTGTGTAAACACTGTGAGCACTCGCTGGCAGATCTGCTGAGTCTTCACTCCATAGACAAGAGGATTGAGCACAGGTGGCATGAGGAGATACAGTGTGGCCAGAAGAACATGGACATGACGGGGTACATGATGACCAAAGCGGTGAGTGAGGAAGGAGAAAATTCCAGGGACATAGAGGACCAGGATGACACAAATATGAGAGCCACATGTGCTAAACGCCTTAAGTTGGGCCTCACTCCCTGGTACCTTCAGCACTGCCTGGAGGATGTGGGCATAGGAAACACCAATGGCCAGAACATCCAGCCCAATCACAAGCAAGGCCACAGTCAGCCCATAAGCTCGATTGACTGTGGTTTCTGAGCAGGCAAGTTTCACAACAGCCATATGTTCACAATAGGCATGGCCTATGATGGTGGCTTGGCAGAAGATAAGTTTTCCCAACAAAATGGGGAAGGGGATGAGGAGTAGTAATCCCCTCACCAGCACCACCATTCCGATGCGCCCTATGACCCCTGGATGCAGGATCATGGAATGGTGCAAGGGGTGACAAATGGCTACATAGCGATCCAGAGCCATGGCCACAAGTACCCCTGACTCCATGGAGGAGAATGCATGGATGAAGAACATCTGGATCAGGCAGACGGTGTACCCACTCTCGTGGGCACGAACCAGGAGCACTGCAAGGGCTTTGGGTGCAGTGGAGGAGGCCAGAACCAGGTCGATGGCAGCTAGCATGGACAGGAAGAGGTACATAGGTTGGTGCAAGGATGGGTCCATCCAGATGATGAAGAGAATGGTAACATTGCCCACTAAAGCAAGGAGGTAAAGGATGCCCAGGGGCACTGCAATCCAGTGCTGGCTTTCCTCTAAACCTGGAATCCCTACCAGGAAAAAAGAAGGCTGGGATAGCCTCCAGCTTGAATTGCTAAGGAGCATTATCAATGGCTTGGAGAGGAAAGAGAAAAAAGAAACCAAAGTCATGATTTCTGCATTCCTGCTACATTATCACATTGTCCAAATGGGGCAACCATCATCATGAGAAGAATAAAGTGACTTCAACTGCAAACGAAGGGAATAAAGTTAGCTACAGGGAAGAAAATCTCCTTTGGTGAAGATAATTCTTTACAAGTGAGACATCCACATGTCTGAATGAATACAAGCTTAGTTTTGGTTAGAGATAAGAGTAAACATAAGCTGCTTTTGGAGAGATGCTTAAACTCTACTATTCAGTTGCTTATATTTTGGAACTGTCAACTTCAAAGAGTTATTTTTATTAGCCCCTTGGTATTACTGACCACTGTAAATCAATCTCTTGTTTTTGAAATTAGTCTTCCTCAGTTTCCACGACATGGCACTCCAGAGTTGTTCCCCCTGTAGCCTCGGTCCCACCATTTTCTCTATCTCATTATGTCATTGATTCCAGGGATCCATCCTCTCCTGTATTCCCTATTCTGTACATTATCTCTTAATTGACTTCATTTATTCCCATGGTTTTAACTGTTTATATACTTTTATTTCTTCCAAATTTATGTTTGTTTACCCAAATATCCTTCTGAAATATAAATCCATTTTTCCATTTGCTTTATGAATATCTATACACCACATCCTCAACATATTCAACATTGGATTAATTCACCTATTTTTCCCAAATTTGTTCTACTTACGTTTTGGCAATAATTTTTAATTACATCCCTAGCTACCTACACAATCCAATCTAAAAACTTGGAACCTGTCTTTACTCATAATCCTCATCCCCTTTTATTCATTCACCAATTCGTGTTGACTTTATGTTAACCCCTCTTATATCCACTCCTTCTTCTCAACCCCCAATATCACTACCTTAGTTTACACCCAACTTCTCTCACCTGGACTATTTCATAACATCTTTCTGCCTTTGCCATAAACACCTTCCCAATTCACTCTCAACCCTGAAGTCATGGGTTTTTTTTATAAAATGCAGATCCCATCATATCACTCCTAAGATTAAAATCCTTTGGTGAATTTATTGCATGGAATAAAATCATACTTTGAGACCGGCATAAAAGGTTATCAAAAGTTATCTTTTTTGCATTACTTTTGTCTTACAGTTGATATATTTCTACATATGTTTTACTAACCATCCCTGCATTGTTGCAGTTACATGTATACACCAAGCTTACCTATGCCTTTTGTGTAGTCTGTCTCCAAATTCCTTTATCTGAATTGGTCCTTCAAAATTCAAAGTCCACTGTCACCCCTCAAAAGGACTCATTGCCTATGTCAGATGAATATTGATTGTGTTCAGAGCACTTTATAATCTTCCTTTATTCATCCATAACTTTCTGACTTATCTCTAGAAATTCTATCAGTGTCTTAATGGTTTGTTTTTTTAAAGAAACATATCTTATTATACTTTATAATTATAACATAGCATGGTGAACATTTCACAATGTAGTGAGATAAATAAAAGCAGTGGAGGAAGACAGACTTAGTTTAAATTTTGTCCATTTCATATTCTAGGAATAAAACCTTGGCAGGATACTAAAACTCTCTCAGTCTTGATTTCCTTATTTTATAACTAACATCAATCTTACAAGTTTATTGTAAATATTAATTAAGTAATATATGTAAAGTCTTGATATCTAGATTAGTCTACAAATTATAGTTATAATTATTTTAATATTAGCAATAGAAGATGACTGAGAATTAGACCACAGGCTTCTTTCTTTTCTCCTTTGTCTCCATGACTCTGCTTCTCTTTTTCAAACTTTTGATATGTTTACCTCTCATCATGATATTATAACAAACAATTCAGTGTCTTTGACAACCGCATGTTAACATGAAGTATCAACTTTGTCCCTGGGATTCACCCTTGAAATTTACTAAAAGAAAAAACTTGAAACTGGATATGTGTATGTAGGTATGTTTGTCTTAAAGGACAGGCGTAGTCTGAAATAACTGTATTTTCCTCTGTTGGGGTGGTGGTGCACATGTGCGTGTAAAGATTAAAAAGTCAAGAATGACTTAGTTCTTGTGGATAATGCATCCATAGATTACTCAGAGCTCTTTTTGTACAAATTAATGATGACAATCATATTGCCCTAAAACTCTGAATATGATAGCTATAAAGTCTGAAATGCCACATGGGCATATATCTCCCAGGCTTCTCTGTTTTTCTTCTAGAATCAACTTGAAATAACAATGACATTTTTATTGAGACATCCAGGGGAATCTCATAATCTTACAAAAATTCACCTCTCAGTGCTTAACATTCCACATAGAGAGAAAGTCCATTGTCTTTTTTGCCTACCTCCTTCTGTTGCACGCTTCAGCCCATTTCTCATTTTTTAGCTAAGGAGTCAGAGAACAGCTGTGCATTTGTGGAAGGCACTCAAGACTTGAATAGTAGCAGTGTGAGCAGAGCAGTGAGGCTAAAACCAAACTACAAAGGGAGCTAGCCCTGGGGCTGCTGAAATAAGTAAATAAATAAATAAGTAAATAAATAAGCAGAGAAGTAAATAAAGTAAATAAAGTAAGAAGTAAGTAAATAAAGCAGAGAAGTAAATTAAGTAAACAAATAAGCAGAGAAGCAGAGACACATGTAACTGAGTATAACCAGGTTCTACTTTGTGTTGCTTGGCAGATAAGCCTAGGGTAAAAGTCTGCAAGTGCTTAGTAAATGTTAATTTTTTAACTTATTTTAATTTAATTTCTGACTCAGAGTAGGGGAGGGTGGGAGGTGGATAAGGCATAAAAAAATCCCCTATTGGGCACAATGTACACTATTCAGATAATAGGTACACTAAAAAGCCCAGACTTCATCACTATACAATTCATCCATGTAACCAAAAACACTTATACTCTTAAAGCTCTTGAATTTTTTAAATAAATTGCAATTAATTGTTATTAAAGTAAACAGGAGGTCCCACTATGATTCTTAGAGGAAAAGCAGAAAGGACTTTATTCCCAGGAACCTAAAGGCAAAGCTGTATTTAGTTATTCAACTACAAAGCAGAGGACAATTACCAAAGAGTAGATGTTGTTCAATTGGTACTTATTCATCTAATTCAACCCAAGCAACCTTTCTTTTGTGAAGTTGTGCTCAAATTCTGTAAGGTAGTATGACATGTCTCCTTTTCTTTCCTATTGTAATGCCTTTACCACTTTGTCCCTGCATTAAGACCTCACACTCTAAGCCAGGCATCATGTCAGTCTTTAAAGAGCAGGGACTCTGCATTACTTATTTCAGCAGCCCCAGAGCAAGCTCCAGGAGCATCCGGAATCTAGTGAGTAATCAGTAATGTTGGCTGAATAAGTAAACACTCATATTATTAGATTAAAAAATAAATAAGTGCACTAGTGTCTTAAAAGACTGAGAATCACAGGAAGGTGATAAGGCAGAGGCTAAATTTAAGCATAGGAATCATGTAGCAAACAGTAGCATGTCTTTTGAGGGTGTCACTGATTGAGCCTCGATATTCCTCACCTTAAGTGATGCTCTGGGTGCTTCATGGCAGAAAGAGATCTGCTGAATCTCTGCCATAAGAGAAGATGGTGAAATCCTGGATGTGTTCAGGAATAAGAGGGTTTCTTTGGTCCCTAGTAATCACTCTGCACTGCTTCTAGCAGGAAGAGAGGCTCCATCTATGGGATATAATCTGTCCCTCTCTCCTCAATCTCCTTCTTAACAGTGGCCTGAACTCTATGATAATAGGGAAAAAAAGAAGAGGCAAGAACTTACAGAAACAGTAGGGGAGGGAGGGCACAGAAAGAGTGGGTCCATGACAATGACCTAATAAAAGACGAAGATACAGAAATCAAACATTAAGAGGCAGAGCTCCACTCACAACATGGATAATAAAGTAAGCCTGGCACAGGGCACTGTCCTTCTGGTCTCTGGGCTGTCTTTGATGATGTGCCCTTTAAAGTCTCAGGTCAGCCTGGAGGGAGACTGCAACACAGAGAGAACTAGGAAAGGGAGAAAATTCTCAGACTCTGGAAGGTCTGGGAATTTTCATGAAGAGTTTTCTGGAAAATTCAAGAAGGTTCCACTACAGCCCTCCCTGCTTAGCCCCAGGAACTCCCTAAGTCTCCAGTTCAATCTCCATGATGAAATTCTGGCCTAGCTTGTGGGGAACAATGATGAAGAGGATTTTCTATTCAGAATGGCTGCACAGCAGTCTCTGAATGTCAAAGAGGATATCAAATGCATCCCTCAAGGTCTGTGCAGCTAAAATTTTCCAAAGATATGAAACATGAGTACTAGCTCCAGCAAGATTTGAGTAAAGGTAGCAAATCAGCTGTATCTACATGCGCAATACATATGGTGAGGATGCCACCTAGGACCATGCCAAATGGCCCTGTGAATGCATCAGGCTGACCATGAAGGGTTAAAGACATTGGTAGGTGTCCGCAGGCTCACAGGTTAGCTCTCAGCCCTCCCCTAATCATTTTCCATCTATATTCTTTTCTCTCCCTTTCCCCCACTGTCACAGAGTCCAGGCCACTGTTAACAAGGAGATTAAAGAGAGAGGGACAGGTCACATTTCACAGAAGAGCCTCCATGTCCACTAGCATCTAAATGGTAGAAGCCAGGAGGAGAAAGTTTGTTTGAGGAGTCAGGCCGGGAGAGAAAAACTATTCTAACTCAGAGGGAAATAAGCTTAAGACTACTAAGAAGTGTCAGACCAGAGGTATTGGGAGAGCCACACTACACAAGCTGAGAAATAACCCCTGTCACAAGGGCTCTGAGAAGGGCAGAATTCAGCTGGCCATAGTCTTCCCCCAACTGTAAACCCAGAAACTGACCTCATTTTCCACTGCTGAATTCCTGTGCACCAACTTTTCACTGTTTCTGTCATCTTCATCTGAAAGGAAAGTTTATCCTTGATACTTTCCCAGGGCAGTGGTGGTGACTGTGAGCACCACTGGGCAAGCAGGATATTATTACCAATTGGCAGGTCCCAGAGGACCCATAGACAACCTGGACAAAGCCTAAGTTAGCCCCCAGATTGGCTGGAAAGGCACAGAGCTAAGGATACAGCCCACAGGGATGGGTGATTGGACAGAGAGGCCAAGCAGGGAGTGGCTCCTGCACCTAACCACGTGGACCGTGTCTGTCCAATGTTGGTCATTACCTGTAAGCCTGTATGTCCTGACAGTGTGCTAGAAAACCTCATGCAGTGAGCTGGGAAATTTCACATTGCTCTGTGAGCTCAGACTTCTCATTCTCACAGAACAATCTTGGACCCCAGTAAATTATTTAGTGGATGCTGTTGTTCAATGTGCTCATTCTTTCAGATGCTAGGAGTGTCGCCTGCTGGAAGTTCATAACTAAGTCACTCCCCTTTGGCCAAAGAGAGAGCCCTCACCATAGTTTACTTTTCCTTCTCCAACGCAGTTCACACCCAATGACTGCTGATATAAGAATACAAAATCTTGTCTCCCTTTCTTCAATCTTAAACAACACTGAAGAGTCATCCTAGCTCGAGAGGTCCCACTGGGTTAGCTGAGTCATCTGAGAAAACTAGATCATAGTTTAATTTCTTCTTCTGCTTCATTTTGCTCCTCTCACTCCCTGACAATCATTGTTCTCCTGTATGTTTCTCAATAAACTTCCGGCATGCAAATCTCTGCTTCAAGAGTGTGTTTCTGAAAAAAGACAAATGCTGCCTGCCTCAGGTGAGTTGAGCATTTTGCCTCTCCTCTGTAGGATTGTGACAAACCCAAGGGCCTCAACCCCCTTGCCATGGTGCATGTGGGACAAATAGGGCTTCTCCAACAGTCCATCCCAGGAAGTTCCCAATGAGATGGGCTGAGGCCTTCTCGATCTTATTTTTCCATCACCAAGCAGATCTTTTCCTTGGTCCCATCTCTGTTACCCAGTAACAAGCTTCCCACTGAAATAACAGAGCTTCTCCACTAGGTGGAGCGAAGCTTCCCACTCCACCTAGTAGCCACAATCTCCTTGGGAATAAATAAGTAGATGGTAGATTGGTAGATTAGGTATCTACCAATTCCAGGTAGTCTATTAGATGTTCATAAATATCTATATGATAAAAAGGTTTTCACTAGTCATGGGATGACATATATTAAGTACATAGGACCTTCCCAGTCTGGGAAGTTCAGGAAAGCCCTCCCTATTCAAGTTAGTGCCCATAAGAATTGGTTAAAAGTGAAGGGAGGTGTGGGGATAGGCTGAGGATACAAACTTGTGAAGCAGGAGGAAAGGGACCCTGGTATTTTCAAAGACCTGAAAGGATTGTTAAAATTTGAGATTTTAGTACTCAGGAACTGAGCCTAGAGTTTAGGCAGGAACTGGAGCATGCTGGGTCTTTTAGGCCATGTCAAAAGGCCGTGGAACACCATGAAGAATTTTAAGCAGAGGATTGAGACATGATCAAAATCTCATTAGCAAAATATCCTATGAGAATGGATGAGAAGAAGTCAAGCGTAGATGGTGGGAGACCTGTTAAAAAGCAAATGCAGCCATCTCTAGAAAGATGATACGCTTTCTTTAACACTCTGAGGAAGTCCACCCTCACCCATTTTTTTCATCAACAATGGCAGTTTTCCTAATGAGTGTTGGACCCTCCTAGACTCAGCTTTCCTCTCTTTTCTGAGAATGTAAAAACCTGTTTCTCAAAGGTGAGAATTAAGTGTAAATATAAGAATGTATATTTATAGGTTGGAAGATACAAATTGGCCCTTCCATTTTGCCTAATGTAACTTTTCCTACACTCTATAGCAGCCCTATAATGACTATAAGATAAATATTAACATAATGCAAACCACATGTCATTTTAAATTTTTAGTAGCCATCTTTAAAAAGTAAAAGAAAACATGTAAAAATGAATTTAATATGTTATTTTACTCAGCATATCTAAAGTATTATCACTTTAACATGTAACCAACATTTTTTTTTAACTTCTGAACTTTTTATTGGCCTCCTGCTCCCTAAAGGGTACTCTGCCTCTGCTGGCTTAATGTCTCAGAACTTTGGTGTCATTGGTCTCAGACACCACTTTGCTGTCCACTCTGTGGCGGGTGGCAGTCTTTTGAATGGTTTGCATGGAGTTGGGGGCTGTCCAAGGCAACAACCAAGATTGAAATCTTCGCCGTCTTCCAGCAGGCTGCAGTAGGTGGCGATCTCAGCCTCCAGCTTGACCTTGATGTTCAGCAGGGCTTCCTACTCGTGGGCTTGGCGCTGCCTGTCTGCTTAGGTCTCTGCCAGCTCCGACTCCAGGTGCAGCAGGATCCCATTGAGCTGCTCCATCTGCAGGGCATAGCAGGCCTCCACCTCCCTCAGGCTGTTCTCTAAGCTGGCCTTCAGATTTCTCATCCAGTCCAGGTCTATCTCCAAAGACTGGACTGTACATCTCAGCTCCATGAGTGTCATCTCAGCAGCTCCGACCTTGGCGGACTGCATGTAACCACTGTGGTGCTCTCCTCAATCTGCTGAGACCAGTACTTGTCCAGCTTCTCTTGGTTCTTCCCAGCCAGCTCGTCGTATTGTTCCTGATGTCTGCCATGATCTTGGCATGGTCCTGAGATTTGGGGGCATCTATCTCCATGGTCAACCCAGAGCTGGCAATCTGAGCTTGTAGGCCTTTTACTTCCTCTTCATGGTTCTTCATGAAGAGCAACTCCTCCTTGAGAGCCTCGATCTCTGTCTCCAGCTGCAGCCGAGTGACATTGGTGTCATCAATGACCTTGTGGAGCCCATGGATTTCGCTTTTCACAGACTGGCGCATGGCCAGTTCTGTCTCATACTTGATTCTAAAGTCATCAGCAGCAAGACGGGCATTGTCGATTTGCAGAATGATGCGGGCATTGTCCACAGTATTTGTGAAGATCTGAGCCCTCTGATCCTCAAAGGTCTTGAAGTAATGTCCCCAGTCTACCTGGGGTCCCTTCCTCTCCAGGTGCTCCCAGATTTTGCTCTCCAGCTTCTAGTTCTCAGTCTCCAGGCTCCTCACTCTGTCCAGGTAGGAGACCAGGCAGTTGTTCAGGCTTTGCATGGTCTCCTTCTCATTCTGGATGCCTCCCATTCCTGCCAGACCCCCGACCATCCCTGCAGCCAGGCGCCCGGACTCCAAGCCACCTGGAAGCTGGTGGACCAGAACATGGAGATCCGGGAACCTGAGGCCCTGGTGCCTGCACAGACGCTGGCCACACTGCTGACTGGCCGGGTGCCATAGCTGGGCCGCTGGACGCAGCCCAGGGACCAGTAGTTGGTGGAGAAGGTGGAGTGAGTGGTGAAACTCCTGCTGTGCAGGTAGGAGAGTGAGAGAACAGGACTCAGACTTTGCTGACGACCACTTTAACATGTAACCAATATTTTAAAGTGTGGAAGAGCTATTTTGTATTATTCATTCTTTTTGCACTAAGTCTTCAAAATCAGATGTGCACTTTACACTTATTAGCGTGTTGCAATTTGAACTGGCCACATCTCAAGGGTTCATATGGCTCTTAACTACTGTATTGAACAGCAGAGGTCTAGAGTTATGGGAAACTAAACACACCTCCTTTTATTTTCCTTAGGATATAAGTTTAATCTTGGTGATGGTCACATGGCACCATGACTCTTGACTTGGACAGGATACAGGAACTTGTTTAGTTTGGTTTGATTTCTGGGTCAGCTCAAAATTACAGTTTTCATTGTCTTTTTCAATACTACCCATCAAGGTTCCTTTGAAGATTTCTTTTATTATGTTTTTAATTGACAGATTAAATTTCATGTGTTTGTTGTGTACAACATGTTTTAAAGTATATATACAATGTGGAATAGTTAAATCTAGCTAATTAGCATATGCACTACCTCACATAACTATCATTTTTGTGGTGAGAACACCACTAAACGTTCACTATCTTTTCATTTTTCAAGAATACAATATGTCATCATTAACTATAGTCACCATGCTGTGCAACAGATCTCTTGAACAGCCTCCTCTAATCTAACTGTAATTATTTATCTTTTGACCAACATCTCTCAATCCCTCCCTCCCACCTACCAGACTCTGGTAACCACCATTCTACTCTCAAAGACTTTATAGAAAACTTTTTCATATTCTTCATTTGAGTGAGATCATGTGGTATTTGTCTTTTTGTCTTAATATTTCACTTAATATAGTGTCCTCCAGGCTCATCCATACTGTAGCACATGACAGGATTTTGTTTCCCTATTAAATCAGTATGTCAAAGAGATATCTATACTCCCATGTTTATTGCGGCACTATTTGCAATAGCAACATATGGAGTCAACCTAATGTTATCAACAGATGAATGGGGAAAGAAAATTTGGTACATGTAATATATACACATATATGTATGTGTGTGTATATATATGTGTGTATATATTACATGTACCAAATATTTTGTGGCTGAATAGTATAGCAACAAAAATCCTTCAGAGATTTCTTAGTAGACTGGTCTTTCAGATTTCATAATGGGAAGACCTCGTTAAGAACAAAGATAATCAACACATCCAAAGTTCCCAGCTTAGCTCCTCACAGAATCTCTACCAGGGATTAGGACTTTCCAGTAACCTGTAGCCCAGCCTGTTTGTCTTAGGGTAGATATTACTCTTCCTGTACTCCTACCTTAAACCAGTGAAGTTTTTTTTTTTTTTTAGAACCAATGTGGCTATTCAGTAAAGAACTCCAAAATTTCTAGATTCCTCCAAATGTGGTAATAAAAGCACCATTCTTTCACATAAGATGTATTTGGAAACTACAACTAGATGTTGTTAACAAAGGATGACAAAAGGTAGAATTGGAATTAGAAACAACTACAGCTTCAGGTATACATCCAAATAGTCAGACTATACAAACTTATTTGTGGCCAGATTCCAAAGAAATAAGTCTATTTCTCTAGAGACATTGGCTTTGTTTCCAGTTGGTTATTATATTCTTTTTGCTGGGGCAATGAACAAAAGATAAAAATTAACCGCATGCCCAGTCTGAAGTTTTCTGAGGAGTATAGTGGCTTGAGCAATGGAAAAGGTTTTCCATCCCAGACAGAGAAGCAGGAAAGAGCACTGAGAGCAAGGCAGGATGAGATGGGAAGCCCAGGAGGGAGAAATCAAGGTAGCTGAGATTAATGGCCCTATCTTTTCTGATGCTTCCATGGCAATCTTCTCTAGGAGGGGTGAATTATAGTTGATAACATAAACTCACTGAGTCTCCTGGTCTACAGCTGTCATAGACAATAATGAACGAATTCAAGAACCTTCACTCTGGAAATCTCAGTTCTGTTTAAATGGGTAATGTACAGCTCACATTAAAAAACTTTGCCCCCATGGGAAAGCAGGGCTACAGCAGATTTTGGGATATTGGCAATATTGGCAGAATCTGAATCTTCAACCCCAGACTTGCTTCATTTCTACCAGAAGAATGAATGCTTCCTGCTTATATGGAACACCTGGGTCCCTACATGACTCTCATGCTCATTATTTTCCTAGTTCCAAAGCAGACCTAGCAGCTCAAGGATGCTGTACTGTAATTACTATTTGTGACTGTTTAATGCACCATCAGACCTACCCCCTCTGAGGTTCCAGAAGCTATTTTCCTGTCCTAAGCTCCACTCTGCCACTTCCCTCCCCACAGCCCACCAGGGCTAAGGCTATTTTAGGCATCTGAACCTAGAGCATAGGCCTATTCTTCAGGGAGGCATGGGTAGAAAACACAGAAGATAAAATCCAATATTGGGATAGTGATTAACAGGAAGAAAATTGAGGAAACATCACGGAGACTTGAGGCATTACAAATAAAAATTAAAATCTTATATACTTGAAAAACAAATATTTCCAGACTTAGGAGAGAGAGAGCTTCATTTCAGACTTTAGGTATACTCTTAGGAAAATTATGTTTAAATGAGAATTACACAATATCCATAAACCGGGGTCATTTTATTATAGCAGTATACAAAAATGGGCTATAAAGCCTAACATATTACAGACATATCGTTTCCCTATTACCTACATCACAATGGCTTCAAAATTGGAATGGGCAAGTGGAATATTTGTTATTAATGATAAGAGCATGAAAATGCAACTCACTCACTGGACAGGTATAAGATTTGTCCAAATGTGTACGACAGTGAAGGAAAAATGCCTTGGAAAGCCTCTTGGTACCAGCAATAGGAGTGAGGAAACTGGAGAGGATGCTGAGACACAATCCTCTGTCTCACCTCACAAGTCTGGGCTCCAAGAATGAGATGGTGGGATGACAATTGTGTTGCAGACAATGGTGCATAACTGGGTGAGATTTTACCTATGTCACTTTGAACTTCTCTCTCTGTCTTCCAAAGGAAACTTTGGGTTGGGTATCAGCTCACCTCCTCTGGCCAAGCTATGACTGACCATAAATAATGCCTGAGGATAGAGATGGTTTCATCACACACTACCTGTTACCCTTCCAACCCTACCACCTCTTCCTAGAGAAAAGAAAAGATCCCAGGGAGACTCCTGCTACAGTTTGATTTATGTATTGTCTGTGTGCCTGAATCAGAGGCCCTCACTTAGAAAGAGTCTAAATTAGGAAGGATAATAAAGCAAAAAAAGGGGAAATTATGATAGAAGGGAGAGCGGCAGACAAAAGTGATAACACCAAGGAAAGGGACTATCACTCTTTTCTATTGAAAATATTTCAGAAGCAGTGAGTAATAACCGAACAGTTTTTCTCAGGTGAAGTGCCAAGTGACACCTGATTTTGAGAGAAGTTGCAGAAGTTATTCTACCCCAAGAAGAAAAGTTGGACTAAAATAAGAACCCAGTAGGACACTCTGGAGAAAATATGTAATACAGCATTTATGGACTCTGTTTGTTTCATTTGCTATTTTATAGGTAAACTGAGAGTGAGGATTCTTAACACTGCTTTGAGCAGGGATTGCAAAGCAGTCAAGACTCTGCACACTGTGTGGTCATGAATTACGAAGATAATTTACCAAGACAGCTGCTTGGACATGGTGAAAACAGTTTCCTATTTTATGATTACTGTGTCATGCTCTCTCAAACATACAAGATGGGATTGTTGGTACAATTTGGAGGGGCAAGTGGCATTGGAAGCCTGGTAGCCTTAAAGAATGTGAGCACTGGAGTGGTATTATAGCCACATATCTTCAATGGCTGTCCCTACGTGTTTCCGAAGGGATGCTTGTGGAGAGCCTCGTGGTGCACCCAGACTGAAATGGATAGAAATAGGCTATGTTCAACTAAAGGTCTTATGGGGCACGCAATAGTTTGGAGTTCCTACATGATAACCCTCACGTAAGCAAGAGAACTTCTCAAGAAAATAAACTAGTGACAAAAATAACTAGAGGGAAAGAGGAGGACTCCAATTCCGTGGATACCTTACGCCCCAAGGTAAATAAGGTGTGCAATAACGGTCAGCCTATTATTCAGAGGGCAGCAGGGGAAGCAGCATGCTTGGGGAAATAATAATAATGATAAATCATTCAATGTGTATATAATTTAATGTGTATATACTTACTGTACAAAAACTTTTATTAATTCACTCTTTGAAAAAACAATAAAAAATAAATTAACACCATTTTCAAGGTAATTAAGCCAGAATTTATGAGTTTAACCAAAGTTCACAAAATCGGAGTACACAAATTTCGCCAAATTATTTTATCTGAGAATAAAATTCCAGTTGTCCAGACTGTCTCAATCCTAATGGTCTTCACTATATAGAGGTTCATTTTGTGCTGGCTAAAAATAAGGCTCTCTGTTAGGTACTATAAGGACATATAATAGTATAAGATTTTATTGTTGTTTCCAAGTAGTTGTTAAAGAAAATGAGAGATGAGAGATCACTTATAAAATGTTCTACAGATTTTGTTCAACACATTTTTATTTGAAATTTATCTGTATGTATAAGAGACAGTAAAAGTAGCCATGCAGAATTTTAAAGATGAATAAAATACTCTCAACCTAAAAGAAGCTTATGACAGTGTCAGAGAAAGAAATACAGCCACACAAGATGCAAGAATAATGATTCCAGTCGGGAGGATCAGGGAAGGAAGACCTACTGTGGGAGATGGCATTTGAATTCAACCTGGTAGGAAGGAAACAACAGGTGCTGGAGAGGATGTGGAGAAATAGGAACACTTTTACACCGTTGGTGGGACTGTAAACTAGTTCAACCATTGTGGAAGTCAGTGTGGCGATTCCTCAGGGATCTAGAACTAGAAATACCATTTGACCCAGCCATCCCATTACTGGGTACATACTCAAAGGAGTATAAATCATGCTGCTATAAAGACACATGCACATGTATGTTTATTGCGGCACTATTCACAATAGCAAAGACTTGGAACCAAGCCAAATGTCCAACAATGGTAGACTGGATTAAGAAAATGTGGCACATATACACCGTGGAATACTATGCAGCCATAAAAAATGATGAGTTCATGTCCTTTGTAGGGACATGGATGAAGCTGGAAACCATCATTCTCAGCAAACTATCGCAAGGACAAAAAACCAAACACCGCATTTTCTCACTCATAGGTGGGAGTTGAACAATGAGAACACATGGACACAGGAAGGGGAACATCACACACCGGGGACTGTTGTGGGTTGGGGGGAGTGGGGAGGGATAGCATTAGGAGATATAGCTAATGTTAAATGACGAGTTAATGGGTGCAGCACGCCAACATAGCACATGTATACATATGTAACAAACCTGCACATTGTGCACATGTACCCTAAAACTTAAAATATAATAAAAAAAATAAAAAATTAAAAAACCTGGTAGGAAAGATGGGGTTTGGCAAATGGTGATAATGGTAAAAGAAGGCTGATGTGAGAAGCATCAAATGATTGAAGAGAGAGAGCAAAATGGGAATAAGTAATTTTCAAGAAATAATGAGCAGCTCATTTTGGCTACAGTGGCAGAGAAAACAGAGTTTAAGATAAGTCAAAAGTATGTTAGGGCTAGAATATAGGAGGTCTGTAATAAAAAATGCTGTAACATATTAAATATTTTAAACACTGTAGAGATATTTATTTTAATGCAAGTCATTCAGCAAAGATAAGCTTCAGTACAAATGGAAGTAGAATAGTCCAATTGGGACAGTTGTCAAACAATGCCTGGACAAATGATGGACTTGAAATCTGAATTTGCATCCCCAAAAGAGACAGATTAAGACTGTTTATATTCCTTGGAGATACTGAACTGTGTGGCATCATTAAGAAGGAAATGCCAAAATAGTAGAATACACTATTCTGTGAAAAACAAACCTAGAACTTTCATGTCTGGGAAACTGTTGGCAGCTTTGCCAGCCACAGCTCAGGAGGGAGGATGCAGCAAACAGCATCAGAGGGAATGAACAGGATGGCTCATTTGTGCCTAGGACGGGGACTTCAAGGTGAGATAGGAACTAGGATTATAACGACATGAAGATGAAGATGATGAAGAAAAGAACATACAGCACTTCAAACAGTACAACTCCTCCCCAACCTAAAAATCCTAAAACTTTATCAACCTCATTTACAAACCAAAAACTGAAGAAAGAAAATCTAAGTAGAGAGAAAGAATAGAAAACGCTGCCCTCAGAGAGGTGGTACAGACTGAATATCTTAATTGGGTCTAGGAGAATTTTAGGAGCCAGTGAATAGCACATCTGCCTCAGGTGCCATGGAAGAGAGTCGGGGTATTCAGGGCAAGGCACTCAACCCCAAGTTGTTCCAGGGTGGACATCTGGACTTAACCCAAGCCATGCCTTCATCGCACCCAAGCCAGGTAGCCGTCTGCCAGGCTGAATCAGAGACAGGGAAGGAATCAGTGTCATTTGCAAATCAGAAGACAGGCTGATCTTTTTAAGGGCATTATATAAAGTTTGTTTCTTTAGTGGTCAAACACTTCCATTCTAATACAGCTCCATTTGTCAAAGTCTTGGCAAGATTCTTTGTTGCAGATTAGATTAGGAAAAATTCCAAAGTAACCATAGAATCCAGAAAAGGGAGGTTTCCTTTCAAGCAACAGAAAACAAAGATTCACAAATAAATGTGTTCATTGTTGCCTGAGATATTGAGAACAGAAGAATCCGAACTCAGGCAGGATTTAAAGTGAAATTTCCTGTCCAACATAAAAATAATTCCCTATTTCCCAATTTTCATTAACAATTAACAACTCTAAAGGTGGATCTAATCCTTTTTATTCTTACAACCTCTTCAGCAGGTTTTGGATTCCCTGCTTGATCTCCTTGGTTCTCACACCATAAACAATGGGGTTCAGAGCTGGGGGAATGAGGTGGTGCAGGATGTTGAGCAGGATGGGGACATCTGGAGGAATTCTCTTCCTGGCCAGGTTAGTGATGACCAGAACCAGCAGGACTGTGCTGAAGAAGAGGATGAGGATGAAGTGGGAACCACACGTGCTCAAGGCCTTGGCCACAGCACCCTCGGCCTTGATCCTTAGCACAACTTTCAATATAAAAGAATAGGAGATAACAATAAGGATAAGATCAGAGCCCAACAGAGTCCAGCCTGCCACAAACTGGTAGAGCTGATTGAAAGTGATGTCATCACAAGAGAGTTTGGACACAGACAGGTTAGTGCAGATGCAGTTCTTGATTATGTTTCCTGCACAGTATCTGAGCCTGGCAGAAAGCATGGGAACAGGAAGAGAAACAAAGGCATTCCGGGCTATAACAAAGACCACGGCCCTAGCCACAAACTGGTCAGTGATGATAGACGGGTATCTCAATGGATGGCAGATGGCCACATAACGGTCATAGGCCATGACCATGAACGTGCAGGACTCCATGGTCAAAAAACTGTTCATGATGAACATCTGGAGGAAGCAGGCTGGGAAGCTGATCGACCTGAGGTCAAACCAGAAGATGGCCAGGACCTTGGGGATGACGGTGAGGCAGAGCACGATGTCCAGCAGGGAGAGGAGGCTGAGCAGGTAGTACAGGGGCTGGTGCAGAGAGGCCTCCAGCTGGATGGTGATCAGGAGGGTGGTGTTAGCTCCCATGGCCAGGAGGAAGAGAAGGCTGAGGGGCAGAGACAACCAGTGCTGCCAGCTCTGGAAGTTGGGGAAGCAGATGAGGAGGAATTCAGAGACTGGGGCAGTGGAGTCATTGCTGGGAGATGCCATGTAAAGCTTCCTGATCAATCTGGAGACCCAGGGTACCTTAAAATGTAGTAGAGAAGTACAGAAACATAAAAAGTACGTTCTAGATGTAGCAGAGTGTGGGTTTCCACTGAGGCCCTGTATCTGTCCCAATAAAGTTTTTAAAATCACTGTCATCATCCTCCCTTATATTTAACCAAGTAGGTATCATATGCCAGCCACAATGTTTTATATTCATTATCTCATTTCATCCTTTTAAAAAATACTAAGGAGTAATTAATATTGTTATCCTAATGTTACAGGTAATAAAATAGAGATAAGGGAAAATTGTAAGAAGAATCTTCTACCACCACGCAGTTTAAAAACCAGCAATCACAAGTATCATTTATTGTTGTGCGTTTATATGATTTCAGTACACTTTACTAATATTTACTTTACAGTGATTTTCATTCATTCATTCATTTCTCAACCCACTTATTCCAGTTCAAGGTTACAGGTGGGCCAAGCTTATCCCAGCAGCTTTGGGTTGGTTCCCAAAAGCTCAGGGAACCAGGATGCCATTGCATTACAGGGAGCACTCACACACACAACCACTCAGTCACACTGGGACAATTTAGACTTAAACAGTACATCGTTGGGATGTAGAAGGAAACTAGAGTACCTGGAAAAAACTCAGGCAGACATGGAGAGAACATGCAAACACCACACAGACGGTGGCCCCCGCCTGAAATCCATTTTTTTTCCTTGTCAGTGTTATAATGACACAACGTTCTGTGAAATGATGTTACATGAGGACCTGCTGTAATCAAATGAGCTGAAGTTCACCAAAGATGGAATAGAAGTCAGAGAGTGAGTTTTAGGCAAGTAAATATATGCAAGAACCCACTTACCTGGTAAGTAAAATTACCTATTCTTCCTTGTGACCAGGATCCAATTATCCTTAGCATATGTAATCTACATTCTGTAAACTCATCTACTTTGATTACAGCTGTTTCTTTTGTGGGGTATCATTTGTTTTCCCTGACTACTAAACAAAGAGAAAGAGGCCAAATACTAAGAAGGGTAACAGCAATGACTGTCACAGTCAAAGAGGCAGAATGTAGCCAGGGAGTCATTGCAGGATAAGAGAGGGAGCCTAGCTTTGGGAGGCCAAGGGAGGCAGATCATGAGGTCAGGAGTTCAAGACCAGCCTGGCCAACATGATGAAACCTCGTCTCTATTAAAAATACAAAAATTAGCTGGGTGTGGTGGTGCATGCCTGTAATCCCAGCTACTTGGGAGGCTGAGACAGAATTGCTTGAACCAGACCTGGGGGGCGGAGGTTGCAGTGAGCCGAGATCACGCCACTGCACTCCAGCCTGGCAACAAAATGAGACTCCGTCTCAGGAAAAAAAGGAAAAAGAGAGGAAGATTAGGAAGTGTGTGGTCAGCTTAGCTACAATGACTGATCTTTCACCCCTGTCCCATTTGACAGGTCTTCTGTAAGAGGACTGAGGTGCGCATGAGAAGACATTAGAAGACTTTAGCTGCCAGAGAAGATAATGTAAGTATTTATTTAATCCAAGAACTTTCACCTTGAATATTCCAGACTTTCTAAACATAAATTATACAATATACATTATTAAAAAAAATTTACCCATTGTAGGGCTTTAAAACAAACCAAGAATTCAGGAGTTAAAACTGGAATAGGCACAATTATGTATCAGTTCTGCCCTGCATTTCAATATCTGATTAGGCAAATGACCCTCAGTGTGAATTTGAGAAATCAGATTGAACTAATTCACCTTATCTGTAAAGCCTTCTCTTTTCCAATAATCTCAAGTATAGCTACTCTGAATGGCTTAATCTATTTGAACAAGTGAGAAAATAGTGTTTTCTTAGTTCCTTGTCAGAATGCTAAAGACAGCAGTACATTGCATAGATCAAGCAAAAACCATTATCTTTTGAGAGCTTACCTAATTAATAGAGAAAATTGACTTGCAAACATTTATAATGCAGTACAGTTGTGGCTCTAATAATGACAATCATAAAATAAGGAGACAATATTTCACATAATGAAGCAGTGTAATGTGGTTTAAAAGTTAGCCTCAAGCAGAAACAAATGACAATTCTGGCTCTTATACTGATCGTGTAAACCTAAAAGCTATTTCAATTCCATATTGCCCAGTTTTCTCACAAATGAAATAGAATAAATGATACGTAACTTTAGGTGTTATTGTGGGAGGGGAAGGGGCTGTCATATTCTGAAGTTCTGTTAGGTCAAAAGATGCAACAAGCTAAGAGCATCAAAGGACAAAAAAAAATGAGGTAACATTTCGTGGGGGAGAATAAAGACTGTCCTTTTAGGCAAAGGTAAGAACAAAAAAACCTGCCTTCATGGATGTTAAGTAATGGCTAGTAATGAGGCATTAGGGGCTACTGCATCCCAAGTTCTTTGGGGAAAAGGAGGCGGGAGAGTAGAGTATCAAAAGATGTTCAAAGGGAAGCAGTGGCAGCCTTGAGAGGATCCTTAGAAGTCTGTCTGATGGTAGGCATTGTCACATACATTGTAGGAAATCACAGAATATTTGAAAAGGAACGTGATATGCAATAGATGGTGTCTTAGACCACTTTAACCGCTAAAACAAAATACCATAAACTGGGTGGCTTATAAACAACAAACATTCAAATCCTGTAGTTCTGTAAGCTAAGAAGTATAAGATCAAAGTGCCAGCAGATTCCGTGTCTGGCTAGAGCTCATTTCTTAGTTCAGAGGTGGCACCTTCTCATTGTGTCCTGACATGGTGAAAGGGGCTAGCTAGCTCTCTACCATCTCTTTTATACAGGTATCAGTCTCAACCATAAGCCCTCATAATTTAATTATCTCACAAAGTTTCCACTTTCTAATACCATCATCTTGGAGGTGGGAGGGAGGTTAGGATTTCAACATATGAATTTTCCGAGGACACAAACACTGAGACCATAGCAGACAGGTCAAAGGGGAATCACAGAAGGTAGGGAGGCTTTTTGGAGAGTCCCAAATAGTTCAAAGGAAAAGTGATTAAGATCTGAACAAAAGTAATAACCATGTAAACGGAGAAGAAAGAGTAATTTTGAGGGGTGAGGAGGGCTACAAGAAAATTCAGTGTAAGAAAGATTAAGGAGACAGAGAAAGGCTGCAGTCAGGAATGCCTCCCAGATTTTTTAACGAATACAGGAAGACATATGTTCTTTTGGACTTCCAGTAGCACTGATAGATTCTTCCAGGTAATAATATATTTTCAGCTTTGTTTCATAGTTACCTTGTAATTCCTTAATAGCTGGAATGATTTTTCCTCCCTCTGAATTTTCCTTAGTGAAATTGAGGCCTCCTAATCTGAGAAATGAAGAATTGTTGACCATCTGGGGCATTGTTTTCGATCTTCAGTATGCCAACTCCATCAATTCATGCTCCTAGACTGATATTCACAAAGGAGTGGTCATTGTGGTTATTCATTCTAGGTGTCAATGAGCAAAACATGGTCTCTGACCATGAGTCATTAACAGTCTGGAAAAGTCAGACAGATTCTGAACTAACCAAAATGGCAATGGAAGATTTGAGCCCAGCTATGATTGCCTAGAAGAAGCAGTCACCTAGGTTCATAGATGAATTTAGGGAAGAAAGGAAGATTATGACCTAGCTAGGCACAGAGCCTTGACCTCATAGCTATGATATAGTTAGGAGTCTTTGAGCCTACAGAAGTTTTGAGTCTACAAGCCATGAAATGACTTAGCCTCAGCTCTGAAGGAAATCACAGCCATAGGTCAGTAACGCTTGTACCAGAACCTAAGTACTGTGGCAAGGATTTCATCTACTACACTAGGCCTTATTGAAAGAGTTCTATATCCTTTTCACACCAGGCTCCTGGATTCCCCCTCCACTCATCAGCATCCTCTTCCTCATAATTTCCTTGGCCCCACCTTGAGACTCACCAAATTCAGAAGGCTGTACTGCTGCTATTCCTTGCTGTTTTCTACAGGAGCTGCGGAGGCTGATTTTATGGACCCTGACTCCACTAGTCCCTTCCCTCCACACTACTCACAAGAGTTAGTGCCATTATTAGGCACCTGGATCCTGGGGCCCTATGGTCCATGTCCCAGGAGAGTATGTTGTGAAAGGTGTTCAGCATTGGGAGTAGAGTGAGGGTGAAAGAGTTCAAAGGCACTTGGGAAGTCTAATTAACGAAAATGGCATTCATCTAAGTAAAATAAGCCAGACACAGAAAGAAAAATATTGCATAATTTCACATTATGTGTGAAACCTTAAAAAGTCAAATTCACAGAAGCAAAGAGTAGATTGGTGGTTACCAAGGGGCAGGGAGAGAAGGAAATGGAGAGACGTTTGTCAAAGGATATAAAATTTCTGTTACAAGTATGAATAAGTTCTAGAGATCTAATGTGAAGTATGGGGATGGGAATAATATTTTATCATATGGTTAAAATTTGCTAAGACAATAGATCTTAAGACTTGCCACCACAAGAAAAGGTAACGATGTAAAGCAATGGATGTGCTAATTAGTGTGACTGTAGTATTCAGTGTGATGCACTCTATGTGTATCAAAACATCACTTTGTATACTTTATATATAATTTTATTTTAAAAATAAGAAAGGAAAGATACGAAGAAAGGAGGGAAGAGAAAGAAAAAGAAAAAGAAATCCTAGAAAAAAAAAGTGTAAGGAAACTGAGTGATGGGAATTCTTTCAGGATAATTTCTCTGAATACACCTGTAAGGAAGAAACTGAATCAGGCTATCCTCAGCACTGTAACTCTAGAGGGAAGTACTAGAGGAACATTCCCACCAATGAAAGGAGCATGGACCGTGGCCAGTTGAGGGGAGCAGAGAGTGCTTTTCCTGTGAACCTTTCTCATGCAGTGGGAGTATCAGTGGTCTGGACCCCATAGATCCCTGGGAGTGGCCCTCTTCATGCTCATGGTGTCATGTCCAAGATTTTATCTTCATGGCTTTTCTTTGTCTAAACTTTTTGTTTCCTAAGTGTGGTTTCAGGCAATGCAATTGTTAACAATACTCACTTTCCATAGAGCAATGCCTGGCATTGCTTCCTTGAAAAAACAAATGGAATGGTCACCAGAACAGTCACCACTCATGCACAATAGGACCTAGAATATAGGCTCTCCTGAAGAATATTCAGGATCATGTGGGCTTTGGGCATAAGAATCTTAGAGAGAGAAGAACAAGTCTTTTTCTAGGACTCATGGTTTCCTCCCCACAACTGCTGAGAAGGAGACATTAGGACAAAAATGCAGATGGAATATAATCCCACTCCTTACATACAGTAACTCTGGCCGCATCTCTATCTTGCTATGTAGGTGTCTGAGGTGAAGCTCCAAGGACAATGGAAGCATCAAATAAAGTTAGTAGACATGCTAAATGAAGAAAACTATTTCATGAGTGAATAATTGCTCAAGGAAATGTATATTGCTAAGAGCATGCAGTTTAAACTGTGCAAAATATTCTTATCCTCAGAATTTCTTATAAATAAATAATTCCTCTCCACTCTCAGATCATGGGAAGGTTGGGAAGATAAAATGTGATGCTTTTGTTTGAATGCTTGTTTTACCACTTTCTGGCCGCTTCTACTTGGGCAATGTTAGAGACTCTCAGAACCACAATTTCCTCATCTGAAATATGAGGATAATGAACCTTTCAATACATGGTAGTTGCGAGGATAAAATTAAATTTATTTTTTCATTTAACAAACATTAATCTTGACTCTATAATTTACTAAGCCCTATACTACGTTATAAATGCAGTACAACAAAGAATCATTCCTGCCATCTTAGAGGGAGACCAAAATGTAACATATTACACCAAGGATTGTATTATCCTGTATTTATATCCTGTATATATCCTGTATGTATTTATCATAATAAATCTTCATTGAGATATTAATGGGTCATGTTATTCTGATTATTACCTGTTATTTCATCTAATCCTAATATTAACCAAATGAGAGATATATTATTATAATCCACAATTTACTGATGTAGAATCTAAGTAATGCATGTTGTGAGTTGAATTGTACCCCTAATGAAGATATGTTGAAGTCCTAACCCCTAGCATCTGTTAATGTAATCTTATTTGGAAACAGGGTCTTTGCAGATGTAATAAACTTAAAAGTCACCAGTTAACACAAAGACTGATACATTTCCAGTTCAACCACATCCTGAGAGTATTTACCAAGATCCCATCAGACTCTGCCATTGATTTTTCTTTCCTCATGCCAGGAAATTGCCAAATTTTTGCTCCATTTCATACTGATTTCTTCTAGATTGGCAAAAGTCTTCAGAACAAATGAAGCTGTAAATCCAGGGTTTCTCTCTCTCAGTTTTCACCTGCTCCAAAATTTTGATTTTTCCTTCTTAACTCTTCAGTGCTTTTACAAATATGTTTATGTTTGATTAATTCAAGCAGCTTTTATAGTGATGATTTAGCTGGATAAAAATCTGATTATTGACAAGTATTTTACATGTGTATTCAAATTTAATATATTCAATTCAATATATTTCAATTTATTTGAGTTACACACACATACATGTGAGCACATGCACACACACACACATAATACATTATATATTTCCACAGACTTCTGATGTCTATTGCTGTTAAGAATTGTATTGTCTGTCAAATTGCCGCTCCTCTATAGGTAATGTACTATATATCCGGCTCTATTCAGAACTTTTTGTCTTTGGGGTTTTGAATGTTAGTAAATGAGTCTAGATTTATTTTAAAAGTTATTCTCTTTATGATTAATTAAGCTCCTGAATCTGAAGATAATTCAGCCATTATCCCTTTGAATGTTTCTCCTCCTCCCTATTTTCTACATTCTTCTGTGCAAATCCAGTTCCATCTATATTGAACCTTCTTTTTAAATTCTCTTTATCTTTTAACCTCTATTTCCCATTCCATTCTCTTTCAAATTGTATTGATTTCAGATTAAGCTCTTCAACTTTAGCTCCATTTTATCAGTTCTCAACTAAGCTATATCCATCTTTTGTAATCTGTCTTAATGTCAGTGATTACATTTATTAGATATTCTAGAAGTCATAGGTGTTTTTTTTTAAAAAAAATACCTGGTTTTCCAATAAATTAGGACTTCTTTCTCATGCTTTTTTACTCCATCTTTAATTTATTTCACCATTTTAAACATAGCTATGTTATATATAACTTGTGACTGATAATCCTGTTTTCCAAAATTCTGATATCTAATTCTACTGACTCTTGCTCATGCCGACTTTGTAATTTTGAAATGCTAGTTTATGATCAACAAAGCTATTTCTGTTAGATCTCTTAGGATCACCCTAAATACACTGCTATGGTTTGAATGTTTGAGTCCTCTTCAAAAGGTACATTGAAACTCAATCCCTACCTAATACAAAAGTATTAAGAGGTGTAGCCTTTGGGAGGTGATTAGGGCATGAGAGATATTCCCTCATTAGGATTAGTGCTTTTATAAAAGAGCTAGAGGAAACTAGCTAGGTCGTTTTTGCCTCCTTTTGCAGTTTCACCATGTTAGAACAGTGTTAAAAGTATCATCTTAAAAGCAGAGACCAGGCTCCCATCAGACATTGAAATACCCAGTATCTTGATCTTGGACTTCCTACCCATCAGAAGTGTGAGAAAGAAATTGTTATTCTTTGCAGATTACCCAGCCTCAGGTAGTTTGTCATAGCAGCATGAACAATCTAAGACAGACATTTCATACTAATTTCTCCCCTTGGGATTCCCCAGACCATATATTATAAATATCAAATCATACCTACCTGAGGGATTTTTTTATTCTTTCTAATGCCTAGTTCAAGACAGAAATGTGTGTGTGTGTGTGTGTGTGTGTGTGTGTGTGTGCACGTGAATGTGTGAGTGGTTTCTTTTGTCTGCCCCTTCATTAAAGGTACTGATCCCTGGTACTGTATCTGGGTGCCTTAATTTTATCTCCTCCCCTTGTGAGTATTCAAATTCTTATTTTCTGTATGTGTATAACCACTTAAAATGTGTTTGTGTTTTAAGCTGTGTTACTATAAAAGAGTCAAAAAGTTAAAATGCAAACCCCTTTGTGTAGAAACTAATAAATGCTCCTATCACAGCCATAAATACAATGTCTATCAGTCTTATTACATCTCTCATCACTTTTTGATCACTAACTAGCAAATTACTTTCTTGCAAACGTAACTGTGCTTTTGAGAGGAGATTTATTATATATATATATATTTTTTTTTTTTTTTTTTTATTTAACAGCTGGGGAATTTTTCATGCTGCATAGTCTTCCATGAAAAGGAAGTCAGGAATGCTCTTTATATGGAGGGCAGCGCTCATATACTAATGTAATGGATGGAATAAACCTTCAGTGTGAGACATTGGAAAATGTTCTTAAATAATAAATTTTTGCATTTTAAACCCTTGTTAGCTCTGTTCATGCAATTTTTCTCTCTTTCTCTGGATCAAGCTGGACAGGTAATAAACTAGATACCTGTATTTTATCTGCCTCAGTTCAAAACATGTCCTGACATTATCCAGAGCATTCAATTTATCCTGAAAGTACAATCATGTGGCAAATGACACATGATGGCATTTTAATCAATGACAATGTTATGGGATCTTTGGGGTGTCGCTTTTATGGCTAGAAACTTCTGGCCAGTGGTGCCTTTGCCTGAGTTTTGCCTGGGCCCACTCGGCTCGTTCTGTCCATTTGGCCTGGCAGGTTACACTCAACTCATGCTACCAGCCTGGATCCCACACCTCCAAGGGAGACTGGAGTCAGGCACAGAGCAGTGAGGGGTGGGTGTGAGCGAGCATGGGGTCTGGCCACTCTGCAGTCAGACATGCCAGCTGCTGCCACGGGCAGACAGATTCAGGTGCCAGGATGGGCACCAGCTCTCTATGTGGCTGCAGCTGGACTAGGCACACTGCAAGCAGCTTCCCCGGCTGGCACCAGGGAATGTGGTGGTGCCCAGAAGCTTGGAGACACCAGGAACCATAGGGCCCCAAAGAGGGAGTCACAGCCCTGGCTCAGGGAGCTCCCAGGTCTGGGCTCCAAAAGGGCTGTAGCTCCTCTCTTCACCTGCAATGTGGTGAGCAAGGAGCATGTTTCAGCCCTGTTTCTGTTACAGCAACTCTTTTAGCCTTGCCATTCAGCAGGTCCCGAGATTTTGTCCTGTGACCAGGAAGAATGAATTATACAGACAAGCGGAGGTTGAGCAAGATGAAGAGGAGCTTTATTGAGCAATAGAACAGCTCAGAGAAGACCTGAAGTGGGCAGTTCCTGTCTGTAGCCAGGGTGTCCTCACAAGTGTTTAGCTTCTAGCAGACAGGGTAGCTCCTTTCTGCAGATAGGTCATGCCAACAAATTGTCAGTTGTCAGCAGAGAAAGTAGTTCCTCTCTGCACCTGGTCATCCCAGCAAGTGTTCAGTTATCAGCAGAGAGGGTAGCTCCTCAGCTGATCATCCTGTTGTCTGCAGCTCTCAGCAGAGAGGAGGCATAGAGTGTGTGGCTCCTCTCTGCAGGCAGGTCATCCCATTGTCTGCAGTTCTTAGGGGAGAGGGTAGCTCCTCCCTGCAGCTGGTCATCTCATTATCTCTCGATCCTCTTCTCTGCTCTGGCTGATCCAGGGGCTTTTATGGGCCTTATAGGAGAGGAAGTGTGCATGACTGGTCCATGGGCAGCCGGGGGTAAGCCCAGAAAAGGCACCACAAGTCCTCACTCCAGTCCATCTGCCTCCTGCCACCATCCATGGTGCTCAGGCTAATTGCACCAAGGGGCACCTTTAGGCCACTGCCAAGCCACCCTCAGCACCTCCCTCAGCTTTCCTCCAACACTTGTCAGTGCCCAAAGTCCAGGGCAGCCAAGGTGGCAGGGCCTGAGCATGTGCACACCAGCTGGGCTGTGATAGCGCCCAAGCTCAGCCCCAACTCTGCTCTGAGATCTGAGTAGGTGCTGGGAGTGTGGAGAGGCCATGCAGCAGGAGCAGGCACCTCTGAGCCTGCAAGGGCAGAGGGTGGCCTTCCTGAGCCCCCAAGAGTGCAGAAAGGCCCAGGTCTACAGCCCCAACTTGGGTGGCTGCATCTGTGCCCAGGGGTGTGGGACTCCTGCCCAAGAGCACAGGGAGGTCCAGGTTCACAGCTCTGATTTGGGCAGCTGCAGCCATGCCTGGGAGGGTGGCGCTGCTGCCTGCTTCTGGCTCCCATCAGCTCCATGGAGCATGCAGCCTCAGCCACATCCCCTCACAGCCTGTGGCAGGGGCTCCAGGCCCTTGCTGGGCACAGGCTGGCATTGGAGGCAGGGGTGACATCTCCACAAGCTCTCGCTGTGGTCCTGATGGTCAAGGGCAGCCCAGAACTCCCCCTTGCCCAGCTCGCAGCCCTGCAGGGGGAGGCAGTTGTGGGGGGGATCCTCCAGGAGCAGATCATGGGCCCCAGGCCCAGCTGTTGGGAGTGTCAGTCCTGGCAGTCACCCTGATGTGGGGTGGAATCTGGGGACACTGCCCCAGGTAGCCCTGCACAGAGCATCTTCCTGAGGTGCAGGAACCCAGTGCCCTCAGCAGGGTGGGCATGGCACCCTGAGTTTTGCTTGGGCCCACTCGGCTGTGCAGTCCAGGAACCTAGGGATCAACCCACTCTGTCTTCTGCTTCTGGCACATGTGTGCACCATCAGAGAGCCTAATAATGAAACAAAAACCTGCGGCTGATGCCCAAGCACACGTCTGGGGGTTTGGAAATCATTCTACCCCACTCATCATAGCTTGTGCCCATGTGCACCATCAGAGAGCCTAAAGACAGGCCAGCATTGTCTGCCACCACCGGCACCCACCTATATGTGCTACCTGGGGGCCTGAGGACTTGCCTTCCCAGCCTGTCACCAACACTCCCAGCAACCTGTGCATGCCACCTGGAAGCAGATGGATGCCCTGCAATAACTGCTACCACTGCCAACACAATGCATGCTACCCAGAGGCCCGAGGATCAGCACAAACACCTGGCCCACCACTGCCACTACCAGTACCCAAACAAGCTGCCTGAAGGTTTAAGAATCAGCCCATCTCAACTTGCTAACACCAGAGTCCATGTATGCTGCCTACTGGCCCAAAGACAGGAAAACATAGCCCACTACTGCCACCACTGATGCTCAAAGCCCAGCACATCTGACATCATTGTCCCCAGCAAAGCCTGAAGTCTACAATAACAACCACAGCCTAAGCCACTGAGAAAAAACACAAAAACTAATGACACTATGATATAGTTTGGATCTGTGTCCCCACCCAAATCTCATGTTAAATTGTAATCCTTAATGTTGAAGGTAGGGCCTGGTGGGAGACGATTTACTCACGGGGGTGCTTTCCAAGAATGGTTTAACACCATCCTCCGGGTGCTGCTCTCATAATAGTCAATAGTTATCATAAGATCTGTTTGTTTAAAAGTATGTAGCACCTTCTCCCTCTTTCTTGGTCATGCTCCTTCCATGTAAGATACCTGCTCCTTCTTTGCCTTCCTCCATAAGTAAAAGCTCCCTGAGTCCTCACCAGAAGCAGATGCTGTTATGCTTCCTGTACAGCCTGTGTAACTATGAGCTAATTGGTACCAAAGAGTGAGGCATTTTGATAAAGATACCTGAAAATGTGGAAGCAACTTTGGAACCGGGTAATGGACAGATGTTGGAAGAATGTGGAGGGCTCAGAAGACAAGAAGATGAGGGAAAGTTTGGACCTTCCTAGAGATTTGTTAAATCTTTGTGAGCAAAATGCTGAAAGTACTATGGATAATGAAGTCCAGGCTGAGGAGGTCTCAGATGGAAAAGAGGAATTTATTGGGAACTGGAGTAAAGGTCACCTTTGTTACACCTTGGCAAAGAGCTTTGTTGGATTGTGCCCCTGTCCAGGAATCTGTGGAACTTTGATCTTGAGAGAGATGACTTAGAGTATGTGGCAGAAAAAATTTCTAAGCAACAAAGCATTCAAGATGCAGCCTGTGCTCATATTCATGGGCAAAAAAAAAAAAAAAAAAAAAAAAAAAAAAAAAAAAAAATGACCTGAAACTGGAACTTATATCTAAAAGGGAAGCAGAGCATAAAAGTTTGAAAAATTTGCAGCCTGGCCATGTGGTAGAAAAGGAAAGCCCATTTTCAGGGAGGCATTCAAGCAGGCTGCAGAAATATGCATAAGTAAAAAGAAACCAAGTGCTAATACCGAAGACAATGGGGAAAAAAATCTCAAAGGCATTTCAGAGACCTTCACAGTAGCCCCTTCCATCACAAGTCCAGAAGCCTAGGAGGGAAGAATGGTTTTGTGAGCCAGGCTCAGGGCCCTGCTGCCCTGCACAGCCTGGGGACACTGCTGTCTGCATCCCAGCTGCTCTAGCTCCATCCCTGGTTCAAAGTGGCTCAGGTATAGCTCAGGCCACTGCTTCAGAGAGTGCAATATGGGGTTGGAGCCTCGCATAGTTCCCACTGGGACACTGCCTAGTGGAGCTGTAAGAACAGGGCCACCATCCTCCAGATTCTGGTATTCTAGGGCTGCCAGCAGCTTGCATCCTGTGCCTGGAAAAGCCATAGGAACTCAATGCCAGCCTGTGAGAACAGTGGGGGCTGAACTCTCCAAAGCCACAGGGGCAGAGCTGTCGAAGGCCTTGGGAGCCCAACTCTTGCATCAGTGTGCCCTGGATGTGGAACATGGAGTCAAAGGAGATTATTCTGGAGCTTTAAGACTGAATGACTTCCTTGCTGTGTTTCACACTTCCATGGGGCCTGTAGCACTTTTCCTTTGGCCAATTTCCTACTGCCTGTACCCCCGTTGTATGATGGAAGTAACTTGTTTTTGACTTTACAGGTTCATAGGTGGAAGGGACTAGCCTCGTCTTAAATGTGACTTTGGACTTTGGACTTTCAAGTTAATGTTGGAATGAGTAAAGACTTTGGGGGACTGTTGGGAAGGCATAATTGTATTTTGCCATGTGAGAAGGACATGAGATTTGCAAGGGGCCAGGGATGGAATGCTATGGTGTGGATTTGTGTCCCCGCCCAAATCTCATGTCGAATTGTAATCTCCAATGTTGGAGGTGGGACCTAGTGAGAGGTGATTGAATTATGAGGGTGGTTTCTCATGAATGGTTTAACACCATCCCCCTGGGTGCTGTTCTCATGATAGTAAATATTATCATGAGATATGGTTGTTAAAAGAGTGTAGCAACTCCCCACTCTCTCTCGGTCCTGCTCTTGCTATGTAAGATGGCTGCTTCTGTTTTGCCTTCCTCCATGAGTAAAATCTCCCTGAAGCCTCACCAGAAGCAGAGGTTGCCATGCTTCCTGTACAGCCTGTGGAACCATGAGCCAATTAAAAGTCTTTTTTAAATAAATTACGCAGTCTTAGGTATTTCTTTCTAGCAGTGTAAGAATGGACTAATACTCACTGATTACAACTGAAGAACTCCTAGGTAGACCACACTACTGCAAGCACCCAAAATCAAAGCTAAAGTGCCCTATCCAACTAACACTATAGTTACATGCACACACACAAAAATTCTTTCCTTACAAAAGTGAATCTTAAAAAAAATGAAAAAAAGAGACTGTCACACCAAATGTGCAGATACCAATGTAAGGAAGCAAGAAGTGTGAAAAAGCAAGAAAACATGACATCTCCAAAGTAACACAGTAATTCTACAGCAACAGATTCCAATGAAAAAGAAATTTATGAAATGCCTGAAAAAGAATTTCAAATAATATTATTAAAGAAGTTCAGTGAGATACAAGAGAACACAGATAAATAATACAAAAAAAAACCCAGAAAATCAATTCAGAATCTAAATGAGAAATTCAACAAAGAGATATCATTAAAAAAAAAGAAAAGAAACAGAAAACTTGGAACTGAATAATTCAGTGAAAGAAATAAAAAACACAATAGAGTTTCAACAATAGACTAGGTTAAGCAGAAGAAATAACTTCAGAACTTGAAGACAGGCTTTTGAAAATAATTCAGTCAGACCAAAAAAATAATAATAATTTTTAGTCTATGGCCATACCACCCTGAATGCATCCAATTTCATTGGATCTTGGAAGCTAAGCAGGGTCAGGCCTGGTTAGTACTTGGATGAGAGACCTCCTGGGAATATTGGGTGCTGTAGGAAAAAAAAAAAATTCTGAAAGATGAAGAAACCCTTTGTGATCAATGTGACACCATTAAATGGTCAAATATTCAAATTTTAGGTGTTCTAGAAAGAGAAGAGAGAAGAGATAAGCAAATGCAAATAAAACCTATTTAACAAAGTAATTGCCGAAAACTCTCCAAGTTTCACAAAAGATTTAGACATCTAGATACAGGAAGCTCAAATATTCTCAAATAAATAAAAGCCAAAAAGGTATTCTCCAAGATATATTATAGTTAAACTACTAAAAGTTTAAAACAAAGAAAGAATTCTAAAAATAGCAAGAGAAAAGCATCAAGTCACATCTAAGGGAGCATCTGTCAGATTAAGGGTAGATTTCTCAGCAGAAATCTTACAGGTCAGGAGAGAATAGAATGCTATGTTCAAAATGCTGAAAGAAAAATACTGCTAACCAAGAAACCACCCTCATAATTCAATCACCTTTCACTAGGTCCCACCTCCAACACTGGAGATTACAATTCGACATGAGATTTGGGTGGGGACACAAATCCAAAAAAGGAGGAAAGGATATACAAAACAACTAGGAAACAGTTAACAAAATGGCAGGAATAAGTTCTCATCTGTCAGTAATAACTTTTAATGTAAACAAATTAAATTTCCACTTAAAAGATGTAGACTGGCTGATAAGATTTTTTAATCATCCAACTATGGGCTTCCTATAAGAAACTCACTTCACCTATACAATAAATATAGACTGAAAGTGGAGAGATAGAAAAAGATATTTCATGCAAATTGAAACCAAAGGTGGACAGGAGTAACTATACTTATGTCAGATTAAACAGACTTTAAGTCATAAATATTATAGTAAAAAGAGACAGAGAAGGTCATTATATGATGACAAAGGGATCAATTCAGCAAGCAAATATGACAATTATGTGTGTGTGTATATATATATATATATATATGCACTCAACACTGTAGCACCCAGATATATAAAGTAATTATTATTAGGTTGAAAGGGAGGCATACACACCAATACAATAATAGGCAGAGACGCCAACGCCCAACTCTCAGCATTAGGCAGATTATCTAGACAGAAAGTCAACAAAGAAAAATTGAGTTCAAATGCACTTTAGACTAAATTGAAATAACACAAAACATTTTATCCGACAGCTGTAGAATATACATTCATCTCATCAGCACAAAGAACATTGTCCAAAATAGAATATGTATTGGGCAACAAAACAAATCTCAACAAATTTTTTAAATCTTCTCAGATCACAGTAGAATAAAACTAAAACTTTGGAAACTGTACAAATAAATGGAAATTAAACAAGCTCCTAAATGATCATTGAGTTAATGAAGAAATTGAGAATAAAATTTTTAAAATTATTGAAACAAATAAAAATGAAAACACAATATACCAAAAACTATGGAATACAGCAAAAGCAGTGCTAGGAGAAAAGTTTATAGCAGTAAATGCCTATATCAAAAAAGTAGAAAGATTTCATGTAAACAACCTAATAATGCACCTCAAGAAATTAGAGTCGAAAAAACATGCAAAATCTAAAATTAGTAAAAGAAAACAATAAAAATCAGAATAGAACTTTAAAAAGCCTCAAAAAGACAAAAAATAAAGTGAAAATTTGATTTTTTGAAAAGATAAACAAAATTGATAAACCTCTAGCTAGACTAATCAAAAGAAAAAGAGAGAAGATGCAAATACAATCAGAAACAAAAAAGAAGGTATTACAACTGATACCATAGAAATACAAAATATTATCAGTGACTATTGGGAACTATATACTAACAAACTAGAAAACCTAGAGGAAATGGACAAATTCCTGGACATATACAACCTAATGAGATTGAACAAGGAAGAAATAGAAAACCTGAAAATACCAATAGTGAGTAATGAGATTGAATCAGTAATAAAAAGCCTGCCAACAAAAAAACGCACAACAAAAAAAAACTTTGTGTCCACAAAGTTTTACTGCCTTATACTACCAAATTTGTAAAGAAGAAATAACACCAATTCTTCTAAAACTATTCCAAAAAATTAAAGAGGAGGGAATTATTCCTAACTCATTCCTCAAGGCTACTACTACCTTGACACCAAAAACAACAACACGACAGAAAAAAAAAACTACAAGCCAATATTCTTGATGAACATAGATATAAAAATCCTCTGCAAAATACTAGCAAATCAAATCCACCAACCCATCAAAAAGATAATACATCATAACCAAGTGGGATTTATCCCAGGAATGCAAAAATGGTTCAACGCATGCAAATCAATAAATGTGATACATCATGTATTAGTCCGTTTTCTCATGCTGCTGATAAAGACATATCTGAAACTGGGCAATTTACAAAAGAAATAGGTTTAATTGGACTTACAATTCCACATGGCTGGGGAAGCCTCACAATCATGGCAGAAGACAAGAAGGAGCAACTTACATCTTGCATGGGTGGTGGCAGGAAAAGAGAGGAGCTTGTGCAGGGAAACTCTAGTTTTTTTAAACCATCAGATCTTATGAGATTCATTCACTATCATGAGAATTATGGGTGCAGGAAAGACCCACCCCCATAATTAAATTGCCTCCCAATTGTCTTTCCAATTTAAAAAGACAATATGTCAGGCAACAGCATAACTAAGATACTAAACCTGACTTCTAAACTTAAAATTCAAGTCTCATTAAGCCAAAAGTGAATGTCAGAAGGCTTTTTCTCAAAAGCATTTAGGCACAGTATTCAATTCGTCAGTCACTCTGTGAATTCAAGTAAAAATGAGACCTTGATCCCTCTCTTGGCTCTATCCACAGGCAAACCAGCATTTACTTTTCCAGGAATAAGCGTAGGTTTAAGGAAAGTCTCTCAACCTCTTTCTTAAATAGGACACAGTCTTAATTCTATTATAAGCATCCTGGTAAATGTAAGAGCTCTAGTGACTTTTTCAGAAAATGTATCAAGGTTTATTTTTTCCAAGAGTATTGACTCAGGTAGCTCTCCTCCCCCACCACATACTAACAACAGCATCTCTTGACAGACCACAAGAATTCTGCATAAATTCAAAAGCTAAGCAGAAAATACATTGTTTCCAATCAAATACCAGGATCTTAACATAATCATAGCAGAATGTCAAGGCAGATTTCAAGTATATGTTTGAACAGTCCTAAACTAGGAACTGAATTTCTTTGGCTATTCAGGCTCTTTTTTGGTTTCATATGAATTTTAAAATAGTTTTTTCTAGTTCTGTAAAGAATGTCATTGGTAGTTTGACTGGAATAGCATTGAATCTGTAAATTGCTTTGGGCAGTATAGTGATTTTAATGATACTGATTCTTCCTATCCATGAGCACGGGATGTCTGTCCATTAGTTTGTATCTCCTCTGATTTCTTTGAGCAGTGTTTGGTAATTCTCACTGTAGAGATCTTTCACCTCCCTGAGTAGCTGTATTCCTTGGCATTTTATTTTTTGTGTGGCAGCTGTGAATGGGATTGCCTTTCTAATTTGAATCTCAGTTTGGCTGTTGTTGTTATGTAGGAATGCTAGTGATTTTTGTACATTAATTTTGTGTCCTGCAACTTTACTAACGTTTATCAGCTGGAGGAGGTTTTGGGCCTAGACTGTGGGGTTTTCTATATATAGAATCATGTCATCTGCAAACAGAGACAGTTTGACTTCATGTCTTCTTATTTGGATGGCCTTTATTTCTTTCTCTTGCCTGATTGCTCTGGCTAGGACTTCTAATACTATGTTGAACAGAAGTGGTGAGAGAAGGCATCCTTGCCTTGTGCCAGTTTTATAGGGGAATGCTTCCATCTTTTGCCCATTTTGGAGGTCAAAAGTTAAGAGAAAATTTTAGAATTTCTTTGAGTAAAGAAGACTCACAGAAATCCAGCCTGAGAAAAAGTTAGATGATGTGTATAGCAGTCCTTCTCAAGTCTGACAGCCTTAAAATAAACATCATTAAGTAGAAAAAGAGTGGCATGGAGAAAGGGAGAAGACAATAAAGAAAAGAAAAGTAATGGAAATTATGCCTAAGAAAATCCTTTGAGTGTGATCACTAGCACATTGAACTGACCTGATACAGATAGATCAAAAACCTATTAGGCCTTCGAGGGGGTTTATTGCCAAAGAAACTTGCAAAAGAACTTGACTTTCAAAGAAAGTTTTTGCTTTAGAATTTAAAAAATGTATTGATCCTACACAAATTACAATTAGAAAGGAGAAACAAGTACTAGTGTTTTACAGAACTAAAGGATGACAATAGTCAACAATAATATATTGTATATTTTCAAATAGCTAGAAGAAAGGATATTGAATATACCCAACACAAAGTAATGATAAATGTTTGAGATGATGGATATGCTAATTACCCTGATCTGCTCACTACACGTTGTATGTAACTTCATAAATATGTATAATTATTATGTATCAATTTTAAAATGAATAATTAAATAAAAAATTATTTAAAGTACTGATACTAATATTTTATAAGTAGAAAGTAGGTTCAAATGCAGTGTCACTCCAAAAGAAGTCACATTGTTCGATGCCTGCTTCATTTAGGATAATGGGAACATTAATAAAGGCACAAACCCCCAAAGGCAGATGGCATTAAAAAAACAATAAAAAGCAATGATCAGGACATTGAAAACAATGATCAGGAGAGTTCCTCCTAGAGAACGCAAACAATGTCTAGTCAAGAAACTTGTCCCCCTCTCAGTAAGTAAAAATATTGCAATATCTGCTCCTAAAGCATTCTCGCATTACTATTAAGTTACTGCTAACTGAATTCTACACTTCAGTTCCAGTTGGAAATCATCTGCTCCGCCATTAATAGAGAGACAGAATATCACTGGTGAAAGAGAAATCACAATGGGATCTGATGGAGAAGGCCACACACATCTGTAGGTCTTGGATTTTTTGCTGCATAGAGTAATCAGATGAGAGCTTGGGTGGTCTCCCTTGATAAGGAGGTAAGCATATTGTCTGTGTAGGAAAAAGAGAAATGAAAATTTATGATCAAGGCTCTTTTGCAAGCAGCTGGATCTATGTGAGGAGTCTGGCCGATGAAATGATAGAGAAAGTGATGTGTCTCCTAGTTTGGGGCCCTAAAGCTTACAAGATCCTGCATATTCTTTCTCTTTCTGGCTTGCCACCCAGATTCAGAAGCACCAGTGAAGGTCTCTAAGAGCCCAGAACATGGAGGATCCACATAATAAAAAAAGCATGGGTCCCTAAATGTTGATGTGGAGCAAAGCCCTCATGCATTGGAATGAGATGTGGATGAGAAGGAAACTTTTTTTGTGTTAGGCCACTGTGCTATCATTGTTACAGTAGCTAACTTTAATTGCATTGACTAATTCAATGTGTATGGGTTTTTAGTGTACTCTGCCTTTGATATCTATAATCTGGAGTATGAAAAACTTAGGAAACTACAAATCTATCCAGTGAAAGATTAAAAATATACCTCAATCCCTAGACTCTGAAGAAGCAAAAATGGGTTTATGTAGCAAAATGCCTTACTTCTCAATTTTAACTCCGGTCCCTGTTGATTAAATGACTATGTATAATTTATCATTTTGCTCAGTTGCCTCATCTGCAAAAATGGGAATTATAATTCATGGGCTATTTTGACCATAATCTCTCTAAAACTTAGTTTTCCTGTATGTTCAGAGTGCTAATCACACGTAAAGAACTCAATAACTAATTTTTGGTTGAATAGGTGCAGAAATGTTGTTATTATATACAGTACTCAGCCAAATGCTGATAATGTAATATGTTATGAAACACTAAGGATATTCACTATTCTTATGAATACCTGACTCATGTCAGTGATTTGGTATTGACTTTTAAATGTTGCTGAAGAAAAGAAAATCATGGTACAAATTGGTATGTCTCTTTTATTTGTTAAATTAATCACTCAAGTCCCTATGTGCCCTATGAGCAGGAAGTACAGGAGTTTTCTAAACAGACTTGTCACGTTCTCTTTCAAACACCTGAGATTGAGAACTGGCATTCAATACAGTACCGTTATTCCCACAAATAGCCACAAAGGGGCAATGTTGACTTGCCAACTGTGAAGAGTTTGCTTAACTTCAGACGTTGCTGTTTAAGTTCTACAGTTGCAGTCTTGATGCCCTAAACTTGGTCTCTGATGTCTCAGAACTCTCCTGCCTAGAATATACACCAAAGCATAATAAAGTATCAGGATGGCACTAAAAAGCTTTCTGTGATAAATGGAAAGTGTAGTATTGTTCCCTCAACAATACTTAGGTGTTTGTTTTGAGCTTTGGCTACCAACATAGGGTCCCTTCTTCTTCCACCTTAATTCCAGAGGACTTGCTATTCTTTCTTTCCACTGGCCTTGACTTAAGTCAGCTATGGTATTGAATAGCAATGTGCAATGATACCAGATCTTCCTGCTCAAGAGGCTGTGTTCCTCACACAAATATGACTAACCTGCAAACCAGGGAGTGAGGGGAGTGACCTTTGGAAAGCTACTCCTGTCTCTCTTCTCATGTTCTGAATGCACCCTCTTCCAATGCAGCTGGAACATATTCAGGTTGTATCAGCAAAGCAAATCTTCATAGACTTTCTCAGTTTTAAAAAACTGACAAAACATTGGTACCCCATCCATTTAAAATGCCTTTAATTTATACTACTTCATTATATCCACTCAAGACAGTGCTTGAAAACCTTTACAGAGAGGACATGTTTTAACATTTTGCTATGGAACTTCACAGCAGAGTTGGGTCTGCCCTTCAAGGTCTGATTCTTTGGTTATCTTGCTCCTTTATCATCTGCATGAGGATTTACTTCAAAGCCTATCTAGGACCCTTGAGACCAGTTATTTTACCACTTGCAGTGAGCTTGACAATTTTGTGAGAAATCTGTGGTCCTCTAAACCTCTATACTTAGAACCAGAGCAGACAGCCAACTTTTCAAGTATGTGGTTTATCCATTTGTTACGTTTAGGACTCTACTACTGGGGAACTAGAGATTAAAGATAGACATGATTTTTCAACTCTTCTTTTAGCCAATTCAATATCATAAGTAAGGAAATGTTTACTGAGCCCCTCAATATGCGAGAGCTGTGCTAGTTACTGTGAGGGGTGATCACTGTGGTCCCACTGCTGTCTTGGTCCCTCCATCCTTTACAAATCCCTACAACAAAGTTGGTAGTTTCTATCCCTATGTACACCCAGTTTGAGTCAAGCATCTCATAATTGTGTCGGCCATTTGCATTGATCTACAGAAGCCTGGTTCGGGAATTAAGATCTGAGTTTTGGCCAAATAACATAGACTCCTCTTTGAGTTCATTCTGGGCTTGCTTCCGGGTGAAATCATGGCAGATGCAGGGAAAGCACTCCTGGAAAGACCAATGGAGTTGACCAAATGCTTGAAAATATCACCTGATTACAGATGTATTATATTCCTATGAATTATATCCTATTAGATTCCTTTTTAAAAACTCACTTTTATAATCATGTATAGAAGGCTCTTATGAAAATTAAATATTATTATTCATAGACATTGGTATATTGCAAGTGCTCAAAACACATGAACTTTGATTTTCATTATAAGTATTATTTTAGAAAATCAGTGGTGAAGTTGGCCTTTATATCATCTAAGGGACAATAGGAAAACAGTGAGAGATAAAACTCTCTTAGCAACTGTGAAATGGAGAGAAGTTCTATTAGAGAATTCCGTGCTTAAAATATGACAAATACTGAGTTGAACCTGTGGCTCTGGCTTGAGACAATGAGAGCCAAGCCTGAAGGTACTAAGAGCCCCTTCCTGTAAGCCAATGGGTATAATTTTTCTTTCCTACTGTTGTTGAGTGACTGGAAGAAACTCTCCTCCTAGAGCCCACACCAGCATTGGGTTGCAGTTACTTTATCTAATCCCCACAATGTGGGGCAGTTGATCTTACTCCTTTTACCAGCTTCATGTCAATTCCTTCATAGCTATGAATGCTGCCTCTAAACATGATGTCATGTTTCTCCACCCACCTGCACTAGGGGACTTGATTCTGACTCTAATTCCCTGGTAGGAACAGTGCACTGCAGGGTGATGTTATAGGTGCTCCTCAGTAGTCACAAGCTTTCAGACCCACATAATATTAGAGCTGCGCCAGTTACTAACACTTATCTCTCAGTCCCAAGCCTGCCGTCCATACTGTACTCTGTCATGCTGGCGCTGGGAGTCAAACCCTTCTTTGCCAGCTGTCTCTCTCTGAGTTTCTACCTACAGAGAGCAACAGAAACATTAGAAGGTTGAAACATGGAGAGGGACACTTGCTCTTTCTGTCTGTTCCTGTCTTGTCAGTATTCCTTAGCAGCAACTCTTTATCTTGGAAGTGGAATTGATTCTAGTCTCCAGATTGGTTGGTTGGTTGATTGGTTTTTGTTTTTGTTTAACTCCCAGCCTTATTGAACTCTCTCAAAAATACCAGCACCATCAAGGTAGTGTCCCATCCTCAAAGGTTTTAGTCCCAGCTCTGAGGGCCACATCCTCTGAGGTCCTATGGCATAAGTACCAATTAGGGACAGCATCCTTCCTCAGATATCTGAGATCCAGTTCTATGGGCCACTTCCTAGCCTTTTAGGTTCTAATGACCCAACCTCTTTCCAAGTGGAGGTTTCTTCCCATAGATACTATTTATCTGTTACTTGAACCTCCTTTTTTTCATCATTGTCTCCAATACCCACTTAAACAATTGTTTACATTAAATTATCTGTAAATAACCAGTGTAAGGTTTTTTTTTCACCTAACTGGAACCATTATTATCCAGGAACCTGACACTATGACATATCTTTCCACATTCAACTACAGCACTTGGGCAGTCAACAGATCAAGTAAGACTTGATATTCAGTTCACTGAATGTGTAGCTTAAACATATAGGGAAAGTGGCCAACACAATGTCCTAGTCAGCTTTCCTGTTTCCTGCTCTCTTAGGGTCCCCTCTACCTGTCTGCATCCATCCTCACCTTCAAGACTGTCTCTAAGGTGATGAGGCTGTATAGGATAGAATAGAAAGCTGACATTGCTTTATCTTGTTATGAAGTTCTTTTCTTCTTGCCCAGCAGAAGTTTTGTCAAGCAAGACTCTGCCTTCTCTGAGAAGTCCCTTTGGTCTCAAAGAAGTAAGAATAGGCAGAAAATACCTGTCGACATCCAGAAAGACAAAATACGGGTCAAAGGAAAGCAAAGGCTGGTCTTGAGCTTCAATTGCAATTGATGAGGCATTTCAACTATGTAGAAAGAGCCTAGGTTTTATTCTTTTTGCTTCCCACATATGTGATCTTTGGTCATTTCCCTTCCTAAAAGCATCTCTTTTTCTACTATGTGAAATGAAAGTAACAATGCCTGCAGAGATGTGTTGAAGATTAAATTACTTAAATGTAACTGCCAAGGTTCAAAGCAGCTACTCAATAAATATGAGTTTCTTCCCCTTGCCTACCTCCACCTGAACTAGGCAAGGAAAGTAAAGGAAGGAATCTGGTTCAGTAATGAAGGGAGCCTCAGTGCATGCAATAAATACTCACTAACTGACATTTCTCTGCTTCACTGCCTAGGTAAAATCACTGAAGAGGAAGAACAGGAGGTATTAGAAATGTTTTACATATTCACCTCCCTCTCTGCAGTAACTTCTGAATTCCTTGTTTTATCTCTTTGGTCCGAACCCCATACACAATAGGGTTCAATGCAGGAGGAATAAGGTGATGAAGGACATTGAGCAGGATCAGGATGTCCATGGGGACCTTCTTTCTGGCCACATTTGTCAACACCACAACCAGCAGTATGGTGCTGAAGAAAAGAATGAGGATGAAGTGGGAGCCACATGTGCTCAGGGCCTTCACTGCCGCCCCCTCTGCTTTGAATCTAAGCACAGCTCTTAGAATGAAGGTGTAAGAGAGGAAGATGAGGATGAAATCCGAGCCCAGCAAGGTCCAACCAGCCACAAATTGGTAGATTCTGTTTAGGGTGAAATTATCACAGGAGAGACTGGACACAGACAAGTTGGCACAGATGCAGTTCTCAATGACATTTTTCCCACAGTAATGGAGCAGGGAAGTGAGGATAGGAATGGGTGCAGTAAGAAGGGCATTCCGCACCACAATGAAGACACTAGATTTGGCCACAAATTGATTAGTGATGATGGATGGGTACCGCAGTGGGTGGCAGATGGCCACATAACGGTCATAGGCCATGACCATAAACGTGCAGGACTCCATGGGGAGGAAACTGTTCATGATGAACATCTGGAGGAAGCAGGCAGGGAAGCTGATCGACCTAAGATCAAACCAGAAGATGGCCAGGACCTTGGGGATGACGGTGAGGCAGAGCACGATGTCCAGCAGGGAGAGGAGGCTGAGCAGGTAGTACAGGGGTTGGTGCAGAGAGGCCTCCAGCTGGATGGTGATCAGGAGGGTGGTGTTAGCTCCCATGGCCAGGAGGAAGAGAAGGCTGAGGGGCAGGGAGAGCCAGTGCTGCCAACTCTGGAAGTTGGGGAAGCAGATGAGGAGGAATTCAGAGACTGGGACAGTGGAGCTGTTGCTGGGTGATGCCATAGGCTGAATCATGAGCTGAGTAGGCTTCTCATGACTATGTGTATGGGCAGATACAAGAGGTTATTTTTACAAATTGCTTTGAAAAGTATCCCTTTTACTTACTCTTTAGGAAGCCAATGATAGGCAGTTCACTTTTGCCAAGTAAGGCAAATTTCAGCTAATATTTTAAAGGTAGAATTGTGAGACTTGATAAATAATGGTGTGGTCTATGAAGAAAAATGAATGAATGAAAAACCTATGAAGTTTTAAAAAAAAAAGGGTAGTGACAGGCAGTAACCTCACTATACGTTAAAACATATTACAAACACGCAACGAATTAGGCCAGTATGTTACCAGTGTAAGAAAAGCAATGGTAGATGATAAGTTTTTTAATAAATCATTTTGGAGAAAAATAGCTTTAATTAGGTCTTTGCTTTCTACTATACACCAATATAACTTGAGATGGATATTTTTGTTACATCTCTTACCCAAACTCATGGTACACTAGAAGAAAATAGAATATAAATTTGATTAAGTCATCCCTTTGCTAAAACTTCAATCTATATGAATATAACTATTCATTTCCTACAACCTGAGCCTGAACATCCTAGTTCTCCTGGAATAAAACTAAAAAAAAAAAAGAAGAAGAGGCTGGTTTTACTATAAATTTGTGATCATCAACCTTAAATGTGCCTTCAATAAATATTGCACCCTACAAATCTTCCCTAATCAACTTTCTCCTCTAGAAAAAAATTATTTTCCAAATGTCTTCATTTTTTTCAAACCTGAAACTCTACTTCTTTCAGAAGGTGACATCAACTACTACCTCATGGAGAAAGTAGAAAGTAATCAGTAAAATTTTCCTCAACTTTTCAAAATAAAATCTACAAATCTAAAATCATAGTGAGATACATATTACCCTAGTCAGAATGGCTATTATCAAAAATACAAAAAATAACAGATATTTGCAAGGATGCCAACATGTATAAGGGAACTTTTATATGCAATTGGTGGGAATGTAAATTAGTACAGCCTCAATGGAAAACAGTATGGAAATTCCTGAAAGAGATAAAAATAGAACTACCCTTAGATCCAAAAGTCCTACTACTAGGTATCTACCTAAAAGAAAAGAAAACGATATATCAAAAAGATAATTGTACTGGTATGTTTATCACAGCACTATACACAATAGCAAAGATGTGGAATCAACCCAAGAGTTCAACAACAGATGATAGGATAAAGAAAATATGGCATACACACAATGGAATACTACTCAGCTATTAAGAAGAATGAAATCATGTCTTTTGCACCAACGTAGATAGAACTGGAGGCCATTATCTTAAATGAAACAAGCCAGACACAAAAAGACAAATGTTGCATGTTCTCACTCATAAGTATGTGTTCAAAATGTGTACATATAGATGTAGAGAGTGAAATGATTGACAACGGAGACTCAGAAGGGTGAGGGCGGTGAAAGGGGGTGGATAATGAGAAATTACTTAATGAGAATAATGTACATCATTCAGGTGATGGATACCCTAAAAGCCCTGACTTAACTACTATACAATCTATGCATGGGACAAAATTGCACTTTGATCCTATAAATTTATATAAAATTTTGTAAGACTTATAAATAATGTGTATATACTCTCATCCTTTTCTTGTTTCCTTTCATTAAAATAAATAATCTGTCCATCTTCAAGAATCGATCCCATCTCTCCCAGCTTTGAATTCTGGCTCTTTCTCTAACTCTCCCCTTCCCTTCATGCACAAACCTCTCACAAGCACTTACACTCACTGTCTCCATTCCCTCACCTTACATCCATTCCACAACTCACTTCAATTTGGCTTCCATCTTCATTAGTTCCACAAAGCAGCTCTCAGAAATCACCTACAGCTTCCCTATTGTTAAATCTTGTTGAAACAGTTGATCAAATCCTCTTCCTTGAAACACTCTCTTTGGCCTAATTCATATATCACAGACTTCTAGTTTACCTTGTACCTCCTGGTCACTCCCTCTCATTTTCTCGAACACATCCATCATCCACTACCTTGACGTCAATTTAAAGTTTCAGTCCTACATTTTCTTCACTTTTCTTCTTTCCTCTCTGATATTCTGTTTTCCCTTCTTCCACTTCTTTTATCTTGTCTATGTCATTAGACAATTACCATCTCTATTACTAAATTACTGAATTATGTTTCTTATTTAGACCTCTCCAGAAGCCTACTTTATGTATCAACCTGGGTTTCCCAAAGATATTCAAAGCTCACCAAGTCCAAAATTTAAAAACCTGGTCTTTTGCCAGCATCGCAGTGACTGGTGTAAATATTTGTCAGTTTTAGAAGCCAGCGCCCAGAAAATGTCTTGAACATTTATTCTACCCATTGAAAATGATACAAAGTACAGGATGAAACCACTAAGACATGTCGTTTTCCCTTTTAATTAGCCCTGGAATCCATCCACTTCTCCATATCCACTCTCACCATCCAAGTACTATTTATTACCTCGAGTAAAAAGTAAATATTGCCTCCTAATGCAGTCTAGGTTTCTTTATAAACCATTCTCTACATTGAAATCAAAGAAATGTTTTTAAATATAAATATTACCAGTCATCTGATTAAAATATTTCAGTGGCTTCTCATTGCTAATATTATAAAAGGGAAATTTTTTACTTGAACTTCATGAGACCATAAGTTCATGAGGGAAGAAACCATGTGTGGTTTTTCTTTTATCATCACTATATATACAGGGTATAGATAGATTGCTAGGTACACATAGTTAACTGACTACATTATGGAAGGAAGGAAGGAAGGAAGGAAAAGGAAGGAGGAAGGAAGGAGGGGAGGAAGGAAAGCAGGCAATGCCATATATTATCTACCTCCTTCCTCATTTTCCAGTTCCATCTAACACCCCATCTCCCTTGCTCTCTGAGCTTCAGCCACACCGTCCTTTCAGATCTTCAAACATTACATGAGCTTTCTGATCCCACTTCTCTTGGAAGGCTGTGCATCTTACGCTTCTACACAACACTTACTTTCTCCTCATCCTTTACATCTCAATTCAAATACTCTCTTCTCTGAGAGGTTTGTTCTAACCCCCTTTACACAAGATCAAGTCCTCCTATTTTATGTTTCTGTAGTACTTTGAACCATCCTCATCATCTGTAGTTATACATTTGTATGATAAGTTGCTTACATACTCCTTCTTCCAATGCCCAATTAGACATTTCATGCCATGAAAATGACATCAATTAGCACAGTGCTTGACATGAAATGGCTAAAAATATTTGTAGAGTGAGTTAATTAGACATATGAGTAAGATAATAGGAAGGCACAAAGGAAAATTTCTGAACTCAACCCTAGAGGAAAAGAGAAGCTTTCCTAAAGCTGCTAACAACTTAGCTGAGTTTTATTTCAATAGATGTGGAGGATTTACATGCATTAAATCTGTGTAGTGTATTGAAGATATAAAAAATGGATTATGTGAAAGCATGGAGATGAGTCTGAGAATAACTTTGGAAGGAAATTCTATGCAATATTTAATCTGACTGGAGCCAAAAGGATGAGGAGTTGAAAGAAAGAGCCAAAAATGGAGTTGATAAAAGAAAAAGCCAGATCTTAAGTACGTTTTCTATGCTGAAGATTTTAGAACTAGTCATATGGATGAAAAGAAATGGAAAAAAATATTTCCATTAGAAGAGAGACATGACCAGATTTAGGGTACGTACAGAAAGATCACTCTGGACACATTATTATGCATGAACTTGGGTAAGGCAAGAGAGCAGAAATAGAAAGAATGGCGGCCGCAATAGCCAAGGTGAGAAGTGATGTGCAACTGAACAAAGGCTGAGGCACTGAGGATGGGAAGAAGGAGAATCTTCCAGAAGTCATATAGACAGAACTTATTGACAGATTTGTTTTAAAGGAGAAAATAGGTGAGAAGCCCAGAGTGACCCCCGGTTTACTAGCTTGAGTAAATAAGTTGCATCACCAAGATGTAAAATACAGTTAAATGAGTAAGATTAGCGTGTACTGGGATACGTCAAGAACGAGGTGTTTATAATCGCCACACATAGATTTGTTTTCGGCTGTTTCAAACTGAAGAGTTTGAGAAAATTAGAAGGATCGTAGTTTAGGACATAAATACAGAAAGCATTAGAACATAGCCTGTAGAGTTGGAATAGCACAAGGCTAAGATTGGAACCCTAGAAAATAGTAACATTGAAGGGGTGGAAAAAGAAAAGGGAGACATAAATGGAAGGGCTAGAAAGGTATAAAGAAAATCTTAAGAATAAGATGCCCCAGAAAAAACCAAGGGGAAAATTTCAAGAAGGGTTTTACCAACTTGTTAGTCAAGTGGAAGTTCAATAACATAAGGACAGTGAATATTCATTAAATATTATAATAAGGGTGTGTCATTGGTAACCTGGCCAAGAGAGATTCATTTGACTGGTAGCAACAGAAACCAGAATGAAGGGAGCTGGAGAGCTAGTAAGTGAGGAAGTGTAGATGGGGAAAGTTGACTGTGTAGCTAAAGTCCATTTCAAACTTATAATAGAAGAAAAAGCAAGGTGGAAATGAAAGATACTGCGGTATGTTTATATGTTCAGGGAAAGATTAAAGATTCAGAAGGAAAGTAAGATAATTGAGGTAGCTACTTCACTGAGGAAGCCACTTCTACCATTAATAAATTTTATCTGTAAACCTTAGCACGTTGTTTTTGTACCTCTCTATCTCCCTCCACTCTGCTGTGAAATAGAGGGCAGATAAAGGGTACTTTTCCATTTGTACATACTACATTCTCTAACACCCCATAGATTCTTAATAAAAGCCCACTGAAAAATATTTTGGCGTTACTGGCCCTGGTGTTTAACGTAGATAGAAAATTTTAAAGAGGAAGAATGAGAAAGGAGAATTAACCACAGTTTCAGTGGGCTGAGGGACAGCTCTGATCAGTGTTGTGAAGGGTAGCCACAGGGGGGTTGTCTGGTGGACTAGAGGGAAGCGGGGCATGGCACAGAATACATGATGGAACTCAGGGATCTATTTATGCCCCTGCTCACAGGTGCCCCCCAAGATTCACCCACTTGCTTGATGAAAAAGCCCTGAGCTAGGTTTCTGACTTAATGGGTCTTGTCCTTTTCCTAATATAAACATAAAATGACCCACTTGCTCCTAATGTTGGTAAGAATTGTTTTGAATTTCATCCTGTCAAAATCATTACCAATTTATCCAAACAGAAATCTCATCTTCCTACGTGAGTCTTCCCTCTGTTTGAACCTCATCCCCCAACATTCTATTTTACCATCCCTGATGTACATCCCCCTTAATGCTCTGTCCTTTTCTAGCATTGTTTGACATAATCTTCATATCTCTTCATGCTCCTCAGATGACATTTGTGGATCAATCCTCCTATCTGCTTCCAGTCATCACACATTAGCCTTTTACTCATGAAGAGTCAAAGCTCTACTGCCTGAATGAGCCCAGGACACTTGCCTCCACCCATCCAGTGTTATCACCTAGGCTCTAACTCTGTTAAAGTCCATTTCTTCACTACTGAACATTGGAAAATGGGTGTGGACGAGTGAGAAAGTCTGGAACAGGAGGAAAAGAAAAGGGAACAGATTCCTAGATGTTCCAGCAAGTGGAAGTACATATATAAACATAAGTCAATAATGTGGTCCATAGAGTAAAAACTAATTTATTGTTTCTAAAACTGGATTGGCAATATTAACCAACATGAACCAAGTATCTAGTATGTACCAGACATTCTTCTGAGTATTTGATGTGTATTAATTTAATGTCAGAAGTACAATGCCAAGAGCAAAGTAGTTGAGAATCTTTCTCAATCCTGTTCCAATTAGTACATCTGGAGTGGACTATCCAATACAGGGCACTATGCATTAAAAAGTTTTTTGGCAAACTGAGACACAGTCATATAGTTACAGGATGATAAGAGGCATTGCTCTCTACTGAAGGAGGAGGGTCATTTTTACATTGTATGTGTGTGGCCTCCAGAAAACAAGAATATCAATGATAACATTAACATTTATGAATGGCTATTAGGGGAAAAGGACAAAATAAGGACCACTAGAGGGAAATCACAGAAAAAATGATCTTGATTAAATATGAAGAATGTTCTAACAGTCTAAAGAAAGTTATATTTTTCTATTTTAAACTGCTCTTCTGAGACAGAGTTCAGGGAAATATTGACCAGCTTCTTCATCAATACTTTCTTTGAACCCATGATCCAGGTGACCAGTGACATACTTAACCCAGCATGCCTGGCTCTGCTCTGTCTCTATACCCTTTATCCCATTGTGGGATCTATAGACCTTCTGTTCCTGGTCAGGCAAGATGAAGCCCAGTCTTTCACTTGCACTACATACCCTACCCGAGTAAGAAAATCAAACCCTCTTATCTGAAGGCAGAAGGAAGAAATACAATCTACGAGGCTGTTTACTGAAGTGTTCAGGATCAAAATGCATCGAGTTGCCACACTTCCCACCTCTCTGCCTATAAGGAAAGGATCCCTGCCTGCCTTGTATCCTCCTGGTCACTCTTCCTATCTAGGTCCAATATAGCCTAGGCTCCCCTCCCTTGGCCCTGGGACTTACAGAGGATGCAAAAGAACGAGCTCTTAGTGTTGTAACTGCTGCAGGGGTGGCCATGCTAGGATTTTGGTGAATAAATCATGAGGGTTTTATGAACTCTTTACCCTCTCTTACCCGTCTTCTTAGACACAGTTGGGAAAACATGGCTTGGGAAGCAGAGACTTGGAGGAGGAGGAACTGTGTCCCTGGGGAAACCCGTCTTATTGTGCTCCAACAGGTAGGAAGTGGGGGTGTGAGGGATGAAGTGGTTTGAAACTAAGATAATAAATTCTCTAGAACCCAGAATCCAGGGATCTGGTATGTAAGTCTGACACACAGACATGGATGAAAATACAGAAAAAGAGATTACAGAGCAACTCCTTTATAATAACTCCAATGTTTTGAGTGCTTTCTGAGTGACCTAAATTACTGAAGTTTTATGTATTTTTTTCTCATTCAATCATCTCCCTTAGATATGAAAAAGCAACTCTTCAGGTTAGAAACTATTATCCCCACTGTGTAGGGGAGAGACAGAGAACGCCTTGCCCCAAATCACACAGCCAGCCACACTTAAACCTCCTCTACCTGATCTAATGTCTGTTTTCTAAATGACTCCTCTCTAGTCTCCACTTACACTGATGAATATGACTATATGTATTGCAATTCTAAACAAGATTGTAGAAAATCAAGTTCAGTAAACTATTAACTTTTCTAAACTAGCAAATATATTTATCTCCTAAGGAATGTGAAAAGAGTTGAATACAGACAAATCTACCAACCTTGTTTATTATATTGAGGTTGTGGATAAGCATAGGAATAAAGTCATTCAATTTGAATGCAAATTTGAATCCCAGCTCTGAAAGTATGTACTAAGCTCTTCAAACTTTGACATTATATACGATGGTGATAAGATAAGCATGGCTCCTGCCTTCAACAAGATTTTATTCTAATTATGTGATTTTTAAAAGAAAATAGGTATCTCTAAATGTATTTGCATAATTCCTAAGATATATTGTTCAGCAGAGATGCGAGAAGAACAGAGCATAGAAAGCCACACAAAATTATGTTGTAATGCTGCACAAATGAACTCATAAGTGTATGTATCCATAGATACAAATACATCCAATACATGTAAATATTTTTATACTCTATATATAAAAATACATAAGTATGTGTGTATATAGTCTCATATTCTTATGTATAATCAAGTTGCTTCTAGAAGGAGACACAAGTAATTTGTAATAATTGGCCCTGGGAAGGACAAATGTGTGCTTGAAAGACAGAAATAGAATAGTATATTAGAGATTGCTAACTGCTTACTCAATATTCCCTATTATTCCTTAGTAACAAACATCATGATTTTATTGGGGTACCCACATATACTGCAAAAATATGACACTTCCCAGACTCCAGATGTTAATTGATGTCACGTGGTGGAGCCTCCAAGAAGACTCTTTGATGTGAACTAACTCAGCTGAGAAGTGAAGATTATATGCCCCACCATCTTCTAAACATAGCAAAGCAGAAATAGATAAACTGGGGCATTGATGTCTTTGTGATGATCTGATTTTGGCTCTAGATGTCCACCCCTGAACTTCCTTTACGTGAAGGAGAAGAAAATTCTAATTTGTTTAAGCCACTACTATTTGGGCTTTCTATTATACGCAGTCAAAAATAATACTAACTGATACAGAGAATGAATTACTTTTAATAAATAACATTTTTAGCTTTTAAAATTTGAACCATGTGCATATATTACATATTTCTAAATTAAGTTTTAGATTTTACTATTTTGATGATAGAAATAAAATATAAAACACATAAATTCAGAAACCTTTGGTAATTATACAAAAGGAAATATATGAAATCCTGATGCGGTGATCATTTCAGGTCAAGTGAGTCAAAAAGGCCTTAGCACAGAGAGATATGGAAACAAGAGCAGAAGCAGGGCAATCAGGGAAAGGCTGTCATTTAATCCAGGCAAGAGATGGCCTGAAGCAGGTTGGTGGCAGAGGAAATGAAAGGGAGTAGACAAATTTGGGGAGAACAGTCAAGCAGACATACTGGTGAAGAAGAAACGAAGAAATTAATGTAGAAATCAAATGTGATTCTTCCGATTCCATCTTGGGAAACTTGGTGGATATGGGCCCATTTACCTTAATGACATCACACAATAAGATTTCTGAATAGTGTTGAATTTACATCTGAAGTTTGTGATGATATATTTAATGTGAAACCAATAACTTTATTAAGGGATTTTTTTCTGACAAGTTTCAAACTCTCACAGAGGAGACAGGTATTTGTATTCAAACAGAATTTGGGTGTTTTCAAATAATACAATGGAGGGAGCAAAAAAAAAAAAAGTTAGGCTATTTCCAGGAGAGTCAGTCATGAAATGGTGGGCCATACAATCTAAGCTAAGCAAGAAATAACTTCAAGACAAGAGAAGGATGAGTTGGTAGTCTTGACATTCAGCAATTGCAATTTTGCTAGGGATCCCTGAAAAATTGAGTCTGAAGTTAGAAAGTGTACAGTGTTTCAAATCTAAATTTTAGAGGGAACTACCCACAAAGATGAGATAAGTCAAAACTGGGAGTGTAAACAAGAAAGGTTAAGTTTTGGGTACAGGCTGAACTAAGCGCACAAACATTTTCCAGTTTTATCAGCAATGGGACTCCCATTGCATTCTCATTTCATCCAATGACATTCTGATAAAAATAAATGCAGACCACAGAAATGAAAATTGACAAATGGGACCTAATTAAACTTAAGAGCTTCTGGAAAGCAAAACAAACTATAAACAGGGTAAACAGACAACCTACAGAATGGGAGAAAATATTTGCAAACTATGCATCAGACACAGGTCTAATATCCGGCATCTGTAAGGAACTTAAACAAATTAACAAGCAAAAAACAAAAACTCCATTAAAAAGTAGGCAAAGGACATGAACAGACACTATTCAAAAGAAAATGTGGCCAAAAAAATGTGAAAAAAATGCTCAATATCACCAGTAATTAAAGAAATGCAAATAAAAACCACAATGAGATACCATCTCACACCCATCAGAATGGCTATTATTAAAAAGTCAAAAAATAACAAATGCTGGTAAAGTTGTGGAGAAAAAATGGAATGCTTATACACTACCAGTGGGAATGTAAATTAGTTCAGCCACTGTGGAAAGCAGTCTGGCAAATCCTCAAGGAACTTAAAGCAGAACTACCACTTGATTCAGCAATCCCATTACTGGGTATAGAGCCAAAGGAATATATATATAGTTTCACCATAAAGACACATGCATTTGTATGTTCATTGCAGCACTATTCACAAGAGCAAAGATATGGAATCAACCTAGATGAGCGTAAGTGGTAGACTGGATAAAGGAAATATGGTACATACACACCATGGAATACCACGCAGCCATAAAAAAACAAGTTCCCATCTTTTGTAGCAAGATGGAAGGAGCTGGAGGTCATTATCCTGAGCAAACTAATGCAGGAACAGAAAACCAAACACCACATGTTGTCACTTATAAGCAGGAGCTAATTTGAGTACACGTGGACACAAATAAGGGAACCACAGACTCCAGGGCCTACTTGACAGCGGAGGTTGGGACGAGGGTGAAGGTCACTGAGCTACCTATTGGGTATAATGCTTATTATCTGGTTAACAAAATGATCTGTACACAAAGCCCCTGTGACATGTAATTTACCTATATAACAAACCTGCACATGTACTCCTGAAACTAAAAGTTGAAAAAAAAAGAAAAAGAAAAGCATACAAATTAAGTAATTTATAATTACAGGAGGAACTACATACAGTACAATTACTTAATTTAAGGCAAATCTGAGGGGAGTTTGGAAGTGGTTTAAACTTCAGCAAATAATATGTTCAGAAACAATTTTAGATCTGTTTTAATGCTTAGCCTATAGTATATCCCACTGACTTCAGACAAATTATTTTGTTAGGTAATAATTTATTTAATGTCTTTGTTGTCTCATCTGATCCACCTATAGACATCAAAGCCTGGAAGATACCTGAACTAGAAAATGGGAAGAAAATTATTCTCCTGGTGGCTTTTGTAAATTCGTTTTGTATTCGGTGTAATTGTCACCTGCTGCTTCGGTGGAACTCCCTGTCCCTTTCTGTTGTGCAGAAGGAATGGGCCCATCCGTAATAGATACGGAGAGGAAAACAAAGTGATGACAACTCAGTGGGCAAGCAGGGCAAGAGCTGTTTCTGCAGAGAGCTTAGTAGCACAGCCCTATTCACTTTTGCTGGGATGTATGCGTCTGGGACATAATGGGGCTGTGCAGAGATAGCACTGGAACAGACTGATAACCAAAACTGAAATTTCAAAAGGGAGGCTACAATCGAGCCAATAAAAAGTGAAAGGGCTGCTTTATAGTTCCCAGTTCTCCCATTCTTATTTTTTTCTGTTTTCCACAGGTTCCAAGCTGAAGAGTTTTAAATGTGTCCATGAATTTATTCAGTTCTTGCATTTGTTTACTTATAAATACTGATGCATTGTTTACTTATAAATACTGATGCATTTCTCTCATCAATCCAATACTCATCCTTTGAACTACCACTCTGAACAATACAGCACAATCAATAATAATTTTTAATTTTTTCTCTGATTACAAAATAATATGTCAATATCCTAAAATGCAAATTATATAATATTGTATATCATTTAATATCCAACAAAATCCCACCAATCTTCACTTAAATACTTTGAACATTATTTTAAAATAATGGAGACTGACAATAAGACTCCAGTCTCCTCCACAGCTGGCTGTGTGAGTTACTCATTTCCTATTGCCATTGGCATTCCCCTGTCTTGATAAATCTGCTCTGTCTAGGCAGCGGGCAATGTGAACCCACTGGGTGGTTACAAATTTGGGGGCTTGTCTGGGATAGTCCTTGTGACTACCTGCCCATGGTTCCATAGTCTCCCCTCTGGCAACAGATCTAGAGGCCAGCCCAAGCAGCCGCCTAGTTCTCCTGGACTAGAGGCTGACTCTGGTACCATCTCTGCCAGCAGGGCACTGCTGACCCAATGTGTATGAATTTAATTGCAGTGGAAAAATAATCCTGGGGAGATTTCCCATAACTGTAGCCCTATCACAGGTTGTCTGACTGTAGCCCCATGGTGGGGTGTCTGTAGCCCCATTGCAGTGTGTCTGGGTTGGTGAGTATCCTAGGTGCTGCCAGTGCCTCCTTCCTTCTCCTGGTTCTGTAGCGCCATGGTGGCGTATCTGTCTGTAGCCTCATGGTGGGGTGTCTGTTTGTAGCTCCACTACTGGGTGTCTGTCTCGGTTTGGCTCTTTCAGGGGTCTCGTTTTGTCTGTAGCCCCATTGCTGGATGTCTGTCTCAATTCAGAACCTGGGGGGTTTCGGCTGGCTCTCCCTAACTAGTAAAAAGAGTCTTGGTTTGGGAGACTTCTCCTTATTCAGGAAGATTTTGGGGAGATTTCTTAAACAGAGAATAGCAGGATAGTTTGGAAGGGATACGCTTGGAGTTCTTGGTTAGGGATCTGATTTGGAAGGCCTTCTGTCCGTCTTGTCTTTGTATATGTGTATATATATGGAGGGGACCTCAGAAGGACTTGCTGATGGAAGTTCAGCAGGCCTAACTCAGAAAACCCTCCTTATTGGTCTGGTCACATTTGTTGAGCCCTAAAGGAAGCTCAACAGGCCTGTCTCAGGGTGACTATTTGCTCTGTGCCTTGCCCAGAGACCACCCATTGTGAATTACCATTCAGAGGTCATCCCTTCTCACTTGGAGTGGATCAAAGACAACAGGGACCAACAGGAGAAAGTTTGAGCTTTACCAGGCTGATATTGGGTGCTGAATGAGGTGGCTAGTATCTGTTTTGTTATGTGTATTTTGCTGGAATTGAAAATGTTAATTCATTTCCCCACGTAGCCCATTGGGCAACATCTTGCAAAATTGAGAAACTTTTCTCCATGGCTTCATCAAACAGAATTTTCTTTTGTAAAGTGGCTTGACCCTCACAGCTACGGCACAGATAGCAGGGTCATCAAAAGCTGCTCCATTCTTCTGGAAGCTACAGAGAAAGGGAACCCAGAAACCTGGTATGCTGGCAAAAAGGGTAAGAAATTCTTACCAGCCAAGTTTCTCGTCTCATTCTCTCTCTCTCTCTCTCTCTCTCTCTCTCTCTCTCTCTCTCTGTGTGTGTGTGTGTGTGTGTGTCTCTAGCTCTCTCTGACTCTCTCTCTCTCTATTCTCTCTCTCTGACTCTCTCTCTCTGTGTGTGTGTGTGTGTAAATGGTAAACATCACTATTTGTCTTCTCTGCAAGAGTTTGATTGATAGAAAAAAGGATTTGTGAGACTAGTCTTAGGCTATAGCAAATCTGATGCACGTTGTGCTAAGAATTTTTCTTTCTGTAATGGAGACAGGGGTATCACAGGATAGAATGTGGGTTTGAGATCCCTATAACCCTGCTTTCAAGCCAGGCCAGCAGGCTAATCAGCTACAAACTTTGTTGTGTGTCCCTGAAACCAATACCAAATGAAATTTCGTCTTGTTTTGTGTCCTTAAGAGCTTAACCCTGGGACTGTGTGGGGATACTTTCTCTTGGTCTCCACCATCTAGAGGACAGAAATTTGGGGGTTCACATTATAGTTAGCCCTAAAAATTATCTTGAGCAGTTAAAAGCCTTTTCATGCTTGAAATTGGCTGCTCCAGGCTTCTGGAAAGAGCAATAGAAACTGCTCAATGCTGTGTAGCTCAGGAGCTGAGGCTTTATCTTTTGACAATTGTGGCAAGGGTTCAATTCTTGGCTTCCGGAAGGATTCCTTCCTGGTTTGTTATTTGTGTAACTTTGCCATTTATTGAGGGTTTTTCCCCCCATGGATAGCCTCTGATTTCCTGTCTTGAATTGTCCTTTCCCTGAACTACCCTTGGGGAGATTCTAAATCTTGTAAAAATAGAAACTACTTACCATCTCTTTGAGACATCTTATGCATCCATAGTTAAGTTAACCTTAGTTAAAACTTATTAATTAATTTCATGTGGGAAATTACTATGGCAGAATTCAAAAGCCAGAAATATTGGCTGTCCTAGCTAGAGTCGGGTAATAAAAGATTTAAAAGAATTTTTTTTTAGAAAAAAAAATAGCTCTACAGCTAAAATCAGCTTAATTAAAAACAGATATCCAAGTTAAATGTATTTAAGAGAGCTTTATCTTTTTCCTCTTCTGGAATCATGTTCTTCCGAAAGTTTTTTCTTTTCAGTAGACTGAATTGTTTTTCTCCATTTTATCTTCTTCCCACTCTTGATGCCCACACGAGAGAACCTAAGATAAATTCTAACAGCCTGGGACTCCTGGGGAAAAGCAGAGGAGGCACCACAGAAAAACCTAGGAAAAACCTCCGTTTTCCTCACAGAAGCCCAAGAATGGAAAGAGAATAGATCCCTCTCAAAATCTAAGACACTGTTCTGTTTTGCATTGTATTACCTGACAGTTTTGACTTTTGGGGGTATCAAAAATTACTTTGTGTTATGGGAGAGCTTTTAGCCTTGGTGTGTTAATAACTAGGTAGGAAATATACTTTAAGGGATGGCTAATGGCAGTTATGGAGAGATACTTGGCTCTTTACATGCCTGGATCAGAGAAGCTTGCCCTTGGCCACCTGGAAGATATGGAAACATACCCACCTCCTACTGAGAGGTGAGACTCTCAGGGGAATGGGCTGATTACACAATGGACTGATTGGCTTTGGGTTGCCTTGCAATGAAATGCACGGTGAAAACACTGCACAGTTTGAATTGTCATTATCCAGTTTTAGAGACAAGGTTACTCTAGCTTCATAAAATAAGTTGGTAAAAATTTTCCATCTTCTTCTATTATCTTGAAGAATGTATGCATGATAGAGATGATCTATTTCTTAAAATTTTAGAACTCACCTATAAACCCATAGTGTACTGAAGCTTTTGTTGGGAAAAGGTCTTTAATGAATATTTCAAATTTTTAATGGTTATTTATATATTTGAGTTTTATTATCTGAAGCTACTGGTGATTTTTAAATTTTTAGTTTTTCAAATTCATTGGCATAAAAGTTATTCAGAACATTATGCAGAATTTTGTTGTTTTCTTATATGTTTGACTCTGTTAGTTGTCTTTTCAACACCCATTTCTGTCTCACTATCATCCCCTCTCCATTTCTTCCTTGATAGAAGATATCTAATTTATTTCAGATATTTAGCCCTTCATGAAGTTCCCTCACATGCATATACTAATCAGTACATTGCTGAACACTCAAGGGGGAATTTCTATAAATCTTTAGGATTCTCTTTCTATGCAGTTTTCTCTTCCTCAATACTCTACCTTGTGAACTCTAGCTTCTTTGGACTCCCTTCCCCTTCTCCTCGACACAGAAAGATTGCCAGGCTGCAGCTGAGTTTGCCCTCTCTTTGACGTAGCATGGAATCTCTCCCTAACAAATTGGAACAATCACTTTCCAGTAAACAAGACTCACCTTTTTTGTTTCCTATCTCTTGGGGTTCACTGTCCTCCATTGCCTGATGTCCAATGCCTTCAGAAACATTATTTCACATATTTTGTTCAGTCTTTTAGTTATTTCAAGTGACAGGGTAATCTAGCTCCTGTTACTTCATATTGACCAGCTAAAGTCCCTCTTGAGTATATAAAATCATGCTATACCAGCATATCAAAGCACAATTTAACTCTTATCTCCTCACTGGGTTCATGGTTGGATTTGTGGCTGCATAAGCCTCATCCTTCTCCACAGTCAAGAGAGATCAGGCCAGGCACGGTGGCTCACGCCTGTAATCCCAGCACTTCAGAAGGCCGAGGTGAGTGGACCACCTGAGGTTGGGAGTTCTAGACCAGCCTGGTCAACATGGTGAAACCCCGTCTCTACTAAAAATACAAAAATTAGCTGGGGGTGGTGGCATATGCCTGTAATCTTAGCTACTCAGGATGCTGAGTCAGGAGAATCTCTTGAACCTGGGAGGCAGAGGTTGTGGTGGGCTGAGATCCGGCCATTGCATTCCAGCCTGGGCAACAAGAGCGAAACTCTGTCTAAAAAAATAAAATAAAATAGAGTTCTATTTCCCAGCTGAAGCTTTCATATCTTAGAAGAACTATGCATCACAATGAAAGAAAATATACGTCTGTAGGAACCTAAGGTCAGAATGATTTGGGGACTCCAAAATGTATCTAAAACATTTGATAAAAATAAATTTTAGCATAGGAAAAGGGCAGCAGCATCCAGAAATGGGAAATCAAGTGAAATGCAACTAATGCAGGACCTTCAGGATTAAGAATGGCATTTGAATGTTTTTAAGTAAAACGTCTACCCAAACTTTCTTTCTTGTGTGTGCAATCAGATGTGTGACCAGAATTAACGAGACTGTCTTAGGGAAGACCATGTAACTATAAACCTTTTCTCAGGAAGCTAAGCAAGCACAACCTCCAGGTCAAAATTCCATAGAGTGAAAGCAAGGGCCAGCAAGGGCAACTGTCTTCTCACTGGGCTCATGGTTGGATTCGTGGCTGCATAAGCCTCATCCATCTCCACAGTTAGCAGAGATCTCTTCCCAGCTAAAGCTTTAGTTCATCTAATATTTGCAATTTTACATTCAAAAGATATTTCACAGAACAAAGAAGATCATATTTGATGGAAACAAGAGATTAAATTATAGTGGCCCTTACTTTCACCCTATGGAATTTTGCAAATAAGAATTATCTCTGAGTTCGTTTGGTTCTGGAGAGCCCAATCTCTGTCTTAGCCCATAAAAAAGGGAAGCTTATACCAATATTTCTTGAATAACCAAAGAACGAAGCTGACAAAACCCACAGAAGTGTCAGCATACAAACTTGAAAATGTAATCACCTTTCTCTTCCTCTCATCTACTCCACACATCCAATTGATGACCAAGCTCTGCTCATCTTTTAAATAAATTGCTTTAAAATACTTTATAACCACTTTTCCATTCCTTTCACAATTAAAGGAATCAAGCAACTCCCCTGCTTTCCACCATTCACCAAGATATTGTTATACTCTAATGCCAGATAGCATATATCTATTTATTCCATATTTGCAATTTGCAATTCAAAAGATATTTGATAGGACAAAAAAAATTATATTTGATGAAAACAAGGATTTAGTACCCTCTACATTTCTTTCATTATTTTTTCTTTCTTTCTTTCTTTTTTTGAGATGGAGTCTTGCTCTGTCACCCAGGCTGGAGTGCAGTGGTGGGATCTCAGCTCATTGCAACATCCACCTCCTGGGTTCAAGTGATTCTCCTGCCTCAGCTTCCTGAGTAGTTGAGACTACAGGTGCACACCACCACACCCAGCTGATTTTTGTATTCTTGGTAGAGACAGGGTTTCACCATGTTGGCCAGTCTTGTCTCGAACTCCTACCTCGGCCTCCCAAAGTGCTGGGATTACAGGCATGATCCACCATGCCTGGCCTATGTTTCAAATGCTTTTAAGTTAATACTTTTGGGATCTACTCACCAGAACTGGTGTTTAAGGACTTCTTAATACAGTGGCCCTTGCTTTCAGCCTATGGAATTTTGCAAATAAGAATTATCTCTTACCTTTGGGTAAGGTTCTTAAATGAGCCTGAACCTCAGTTTTCTATTACCCATGTAAATAATGACAGCGTTGCCTACCATCTACAATAATATGTTGTTTCTTCACCCATTTTCACCAGATTATGACATCCAGAAGTTTAACAATATGCCATACATACATTCCCCACACTCCTGGTTCTTGAGCTGCAAAGCATATGGGGTGTGGTTTTGAGTACACAGAATGCCCCCAAATCACCACAGTCAGTTTGACCACTTCCCACACTGCTGGTCTTCTCATTCCTACCTCTGCCAGCTGGATCCTCAGTGTCCTGGTCTTGTCATAAAGAATTTCAAGGTTTGTGAGCCTTCCACTGGGCATAAACTAGTACTATGATTAATATCTTTTGGTGACAGAAGCCTGGGCAGTCAGAAAAAGATTGGCAACATCTCTGGGTTCTGTTCCTCTGTTTGGTTCTTTTGGACTCTGAAGGTGGAGGGTGATTAGAGAAGACCTATTGACAGCAACAAATTCATAAAAATGGTGGAGAGATCCTGGCCTACAGAGCAGAACCAGGGCTTCAATGGTGTCTGAGGAATTGATGCCTCACCACTCATCAGACGTGACCTTTGTCAGTATTCCTCCCTAAACTTGTGTTTTCTAATATATAAAGTGGAATAATAATCCTACCCTGCAGAATTTTTGCGAGGATGAGATTGTTCAAATATGTAAATATCTAAACACAAAGTTAAATCTCTAAGAATGTTAGTTACATGAGCTAGGCAAATGAATTTATGTCAGGTACTAAGGAGTCCTCACTAATTCCTGATACTGGAGAGAGAGAAATGGGTAGGAAATACTCAGTATTTAAGCATTAGTTTATTTTCTGGAATCACAGCTTCTGAAATAGAAACAGTAATAGGTGCTTCTATGGAGAGTCCCTTCCGTGTTTTCAAAGGCCCCTCTGCAGCAACTTCTAAAATTCCTTCTTTAACTCTTTAGTTTGAAATCCACATACGACAGGGTTTAATGCAGGAGGACTAAAGGGATGAAGGACATTAAACAGAATCAGGATGTCCATAGGGACCTTCTTTCTGGCCACATTTGTCAACACCACAACCAGCAGGTGCTGAAGAAGAGGATGAGGATGAAGTGGGAGCCACATGTGCTCAGGGCCTTCACTGCCGCCCCCTCCACCTTGAATCTAAGCACGGCTCTTAGAATGAAGGTGTAGGAGAGGAAGATGAGGATGAAATCCGAGCCCAGCAAGGTCCAACCAGCCACAAATTGGTAGAGTCTGTTAAGGGTGAAATTATCACAGGAGAGCCTGGACACAGACAGGTTGGCACAGATGCAGTTCTCAATCACATTTTTCCTACAGTAATGGAGCTGGGCAGAGAGAATAGGAACAGGTGAAAGCAGCAAAGCATTCTGCACCACAATGAAGACACTAGCTTTGGCCACAAATTGATTAGTGATGATGGACAGGTACTGCAGTGGGTGGCAGATGGCCACATAATGATCATAGTCCTTGACCATGAATGTGCAGGACTCCATGGGGAGGAAACTGTTCATGACGAACATCTGAAGGAAGCAGGCAGGGAAGCCGATCGACCTAAGATCAAACCAGAAGATGGCCAGGACCTTGGGGATGACGGTGAGGCAGAGCACGATGTCCAGCAGGGAGAGGAGGCTGAGCAGGTAGTACAGGGGCAGGTGCAGAGAGGCCTCCAGGTGGATGGTGATGTGGGGGTGGGTGTTGGCCCCCATGGCCAGGAGGAAAGGAGGCTGAGGGGCAGGGACAGCAAGTGCTGCCAACTCTGAAAGTTGGGGAAGCAGATGAGGAGGAATTCAGAGACTGGGACAGTGGAGTCATCACTGGGTAATGTCATGAAATAAATTCTCAGTTGAGAAAATTTCACCTGGATTTTTGTATGATAAGACACATGAATTAGGTCAATGGAAAACAAAGTTGTCAACATATTTGCTAACACTTTCTCATCCAGAAAATTGATGAGATACTGATAGGAGATATAGATGAGAAATGGAAAAATGTATGATACACTCCCAATCCTATTATAAAGTAGAAGAAAATTAAGTTAAACACTGATTAAATATAAAAGAGAATCACTCAAACCTCTGTCATTCTGACTTCCTGTACTGCTGACACAACTCATCCTGGACATACTTAATCCAAGCCTGCACAAGTGCAATTCATTGTTTCTATAGAAAGTTAGGCTCAAAGACAGGCTCTTCTCATTAAAATGTGTAACTGCCAACCTCAAATGAGTACTTAATATACATATTACATATTCATCACAATAATCTTCTCTGGTTAATTCATTCCTCAACCCATTTCAAGCAACTTTTCAAATTTTCAAAGTTCTTTTCAAATACAAAATCTCCTCCTCTCTCAGATAACTCTCTAACCACTTCGTAAAGACAGCAGAAACATCAGATGCAAGTCCTCTACTTCCCAAGATAGATTCATAAACCCATCAACATCTACATCCTTGATCTCTTCATTGCATCAGTAGAATCAAGGATCTATCCCTCCTCCAAATAGCTATCCTTGACCTCACATTTGGATGCTATCTACCTTGACCTTAGGAACCTTGACTTACGAATCATCCTGCCCATTCCCTATGTGTTAAACTTCTCCTAAATCCTTCCCATAAATATTCAAAATTTCCAAGTCTTTCATATCCTAATTATTTTCTTTATCTGTCCCCCATCTCCATTTAGTATAAAAACCATGATTTTGTTTTGGGGGGAAATATACCAAATCTCTTTCTTCTTCTTTCACACCCAAACTTAAGGGTCCAAAAGAGGCAAAGGACATCTAAAAGGGGACAAGTGACTGTTGGCTTCAGTAGTCCAATTGAGAAGTGATCAGTGAGTGAATAAATGGCTCTGAGATGGCTCTGAAGATGAGGGAAAGGGGCATATCTTAGAGGTATAAATATGACAGACAGCGATTAGACTACTTGTATAGAAGAAAAGAGGGTAGGATTATAAAACTGCACTGTCCAATCTGACTTAAATGACTAAGTAAATTTCACAAGACAAAAAAATAGGCTTTGAAAAGATTTGATGTATGTTGCAGAGGTAGAAATTATAGAACCAATTTTGATATGTTCAGCTTATTGGGTCTATAAACTATCACAATATATATGACATTAAATGTTGTAGAAAGTAGTTTGATTTCATGTGAAAGCTCAAAGATAGAGAATTGGAAATCATCAGCACATCATGTATAATTCAAACTATAGAACTGAATAAATTACTTAAGGGAAAAATATAAATTTAAAATAAAACATGATAATGAAATTCTATGAAACACCTACCCTTAATCTTAGGACCAGAAGAGGTAAAGAGATTGCAAGGAAACTGAAAAGGAATGAACAGAGACATAATTGAAAATCCAATGGAGTGGACAGACATGCTCACATAAAGAATTTCAGCAATGTGAGAAAGAGATTATCCATTGCATTTGGCAATTAGGTAATCATTGGTGATCCTAGCAAACTGTTTCATGTGAAGAGAGAAATAGATGTGGGAGGACAATGAGACAGCAGGCCTGGAGTGAACAAACACAGGGAGGACTGATCACCTTGTCAGAGATTCTTCACTTCAGCAAACAGCTTCACACGAAGGGAAAACTGAATGCACAGGTAGAAGTGCCTATGTTAAAAAGAGGATTGTGTTGATTTTTTTAAAATAAAAGAAATTTGAATATGTTTAAGGGGCTAAAGACTGTAGAAAGAAAAACATAAATGATAAAAAGAAAGATAAGTAAAGGACCAGCCCTTGGGGAAACAACTACTGTTACTACTTCATACAGTATAAAACACGTCACTGGCCTTTCTCCTCATCTCTTTCCCCAATCCACTATAAAATCACTAAAGTACATGTGATATATTTTCCATCTTTTTATCCCATGCTGTGTTTACAGTACCTAGCACTCAATAATTTTTTTTTTTTTTGAGACAAAGTCTCACTCTGTCACCCAGGCTAGAGTGCAGTGACATGATCTTGGCTCACTGCAACCTCTGCTCTCTGGGTTCAAGCAATTCTCCTGCCTCAGCCTCCCAAGTAGCTGGGATTACAGGTGCATGCCACCACACCCAGCTAATTTTTGTATTTTTAGTAGAGATAGGGTTTTACCACGTTGGCAAGGCTGGTCTTGAACTCCTGATCTCAAGTGATCTGCTCATCTCAGCCCCCCAGACTGCTGGGGATTACAGGAGTAAGCCACCACGCCCAGCCAATAAATTCTTAATAAATGCTAGTGAGATAAATATTTCAAGTTTACAGTTTTGAGTTTTCCAAGTCTGTCATCTTAATTATTTTCTTTATCTGTCCCACATCCCCATTTAGTATAAAGACCACGATTTTATTTTTTTTGGGGAAATATACTAAATATATCTCTTCTTCCTCTTTCACACCCAAACTTAAGGGACCAAAAGCAGCAAAGGACATCTAAAAGGGGACAAGTGACTGTTGGCTTGATTCAAAAAAGATTCAAATAATTCAAAAAAGAAAAAATTAATGTGAAAACATTAACCAAAGTAACCAAGGGAACTGATGGAGGAATTGAGGCAAACCACAAGAAAGAACTCAAAATATAAATAAGAGCTGAGCAAGCTGTGAGCCACAGGTAGGGACAGCAATGGCACAAATTTCCTGCGGAAGCTTGAGGATCTTAAACAAGTCATTCCATTTAAGGGCCCTGTGGCCCCAAAAGCCCAACTCTTGGTGGAAGGGATATCCTTGATTCAGTCCTCTGACCTACTGGGTATTTTTTCTTTATACACACAGCACCACCAAACTACCTTCTTTATGAAAAAGAATACCTTAGAGATCTTGCAGTCCTTCACTGCAGACAATATCCCCTCACCCTACAATATCCTTATTTCTCACCCTCTGCTCATTCTTTTTTCTTTAGTCCACGATCTCTGAAAGATTCTTTCCTTGACTTGTTTTTTTTTCCAGTTTTTTATGTGTAGTCCCCATCTATGATTGTGCTTTACAATTCTCAGACTCTGATCCATCCTCTCCAAGTCCTCATTCCTTCCTCACATAGTGGGAAATTATTCCAGTTAAGCTCATCCTCTGCTACATAGATTTTATGAAGATCATGCATAATATAAAGGATAAGAGAAGGGATACAAAAAGAAATAGGAGTAGAGAAAAAGTGGTCAGATACCTGGATGTATTGTCGGGTGGCAGTATAGACAAGAATATGAGTCAAATTTTGATGTTGTGTTAATGAGAAATATTAGAAAGGAATGCTGTACTAACAGAAGTAACAGTGATCAGAGGAAAATAACTTCTATTTCATGTTGCCCTTGTTCAACCATGCTTAGAATATTGTGTCCAATTCAATGCACTCTGATTTAAGGACCAATTTAAAACTGTACCACCTAGAAAAAGTGCCCAGGATAAAGAAGACATTAAAAACTCATTATGAGAAACATTTCACTATAAGTGTAGATGTTTTAACTAAGCAACACCTTCCCAATATATGACTGACCTTTAAGGGGAAGAGGAGAAAACTAGGGCAATTAGGAGAAAATCACAGGGAAGTCTGTTCCTGCTGGCTATAAATCATGTCTAATAATCAGAGGAAGCTTTCTCTCCCATTAACACTGGAACATGTTGGGAGAAGGCAATGAGTACATTTCCTCACCAGCTCTTGCGCTGAGCCTCAAGGACCTGGGTGCCCTGTGTCATGTTAAACTCAAAATGCTATCCTAGAACCATTCTTTCCCTCTCAAATCCCTAGAATGCTTTTCTGGGCACACTTGCATAAAGTTCTCAGCCACAGAACACATGGGATCCCTTGTACGCAATACTAATGGGATTGCTGAGAGTATAAAAGGGCCTTCCAGGAGGAATACAGGATTTTAAATATTAGTGCATCCAGTACCACAGTTCCTACACTTTTTTCTTTTTTCATGGGAGCCAGTATAAGCATGAGGAGAAAATTTTCTCTTCTGAGTCCTCTGGTAACCCAGTATCTACTGGCCCAATGCAGTGATGCTCCCCTCCCTTAGCCCTGGAACTCACAGAGGATGCAACAGATTGGGTCCTGCTTGAGGAGTCAGCTGACTGCATCCAGTAACCAGAGCTGAGACTGCTTCAGAATCTAAAGGATTTTATGATGGACAGTCAGTTCGTCACACTGTCCCACCCTCTTCAACAAGCTAGCTGAAAGCAGTAGTTTGGGAGACTGGGACTCAGCAGCTGATGAGCTGGCTCCCTTGCAGGGACCCTCCTCTTGGCTTATATTAAGGGGCTACTGAGTGCCTGTGGTTGAGATGCAGGGAACAGGACTTTAGCTTGTTGAAATTCCAATCTGTATCTATCTGCTTGACTACACAGACCATTCTCTTAAACATTTCCGTATTCTACTTTCAACATCTTGAAATATTATATTGATAGATTTCCTTATATTAAATCTTTTCAGATTTTGTTTGTTTGTTTGTTTGTTTGTTTGTTTGTTTTTTGAGACGGAATCTCCCTCTGTCGCCCAGGCTGGAGAGCAATGGCGCGATCTCTGCTCACTGCAACCTCTGCTTCCTGGGTTCAAATGATTTTCCTCCCTCAGCCTCCTGAGTAGCTGGGATTACAGGTGCCCACCGCTGCGCCTGGCTAATTTTTGTATTTTTAGTAGAGATGGGGTTTTGCCATTTTGGCCAGGCTGGTTTCAAACTCCTGACCTCAGGTGATCTGCCTGCCTCAGCCTTGCAAAGTGCTGGGATTACAGGCATGAGCCACTGCACCCAGCCAGAATTTTTAATATAACTATACAATTCCCTTCTTTTTACAGAATCCTGAACTCAACTCTGCTATTTGATCTCTGCATGAATTTTGGTAGCTAACTTACCATACATAAATCTCAGTCATTCAATAAATACCTATTCATTATTGTCAACTATATGTCCAGAACAAGATTAGTCACAGGAATAAAAGGTGACTAAAGTAGTTACAGTCCCTGCCCTCATCAAAATTTTGTTACAGTAATTGCATTACATTATGGTATCAGTAGTTTCTCATTGTTCATAAAACAAAACCAACTTTCCTACTAGGGACTACTCAAAACTACACATGAACTAGACTGTAAGCTTCATGAGGATTAGATCCATGTCAATTTTGTTTCCCATTAACGTGGTGTCTAGTACAATGTTTACAATGCAGTAGAATCAAGACACTTCTACCTAATTAATTATTCAAGATCATTCATCTATCTCCCTCTTACCTCTCCAGTGTATTCAGAAGCACTTTTTCAGTGAATGATTATTTCTACCATAGTCATTGCTTAATGCCTTTTCAGGGTTTGTGATTATGAAGTTAAACTGAAGCCAATCGCTCCATTATGTGATTTTTTTCTTAACTTTAATTCCTAGGTCCAACCTTAGAAAAGGCAAACAGTTGGGTTTAACCCAGTGTGCTGTTTATTTATTACTCGACTACAAATCCATTTTCTTCTCTTATCTGCTCCGTGCTTGAGGAGGCTGATCTCTGTGGCCTGCTTCAGCTGGGCTTTCTAACATGACTCCCTGGCTTCCAGTTCAAACAATAGGGGCCACCTGAAAGGGATCGAGATATGGAAAGAGAAAGAGGGACCCCTTTGTTTTTATGCAGTTCTGTCAGTGGCTGTGTTTCTCTATAGCCAGAAATTCTACTGGGAAGCATCTCTTACACAGCTCCAGGGCTCCCTAGGTTTAAGGAATGTTGCTGCCTGTCCTTGCCCTTTAGGTCTGGAGGTGCTTCCTGTTCTTGCTAGCTCCTAGATGTTTCTTGTTGCTTTCCTCGACCCTCCCATCACCTCTACAAATTATCCCTTTATTAAGCTCCTTTTCATGAAATCCTTTTCTTGTATTCCCTCTTTCCTGCTTAGATCATAAATGATACAGTAATTGGTAACAGAAGGGGACTCAATACCAAACCCTCCAAATGGGATGCTAGGACTGGGTTATTTACATATTCGGTGATATGTGGAAAACCTACTTGCCAGAGCAAACTGAAACATTAAAATGCAGCATGGAGTGGCATCTTGATAATGCAAATTATCAACAGTGTGCATAGGAGGCAGGCTAGTGGAGGGCAAGGGCCTGTGGTGAGAAAGACTGTAGGCAGTCTGGATTAAAATCCCAGCACCATCACTTCCTAGCTGCGTTACTTTGGACAGATCACTTTCCCTCTCTGGGTCTCAGTTTCCGTATTTAACATGAAGATAATAATAGTGACCTATCTTGTAGATTGCTTGTGAAGATTAAGAGTCAATATATATATAAATAGCACTTTCAACAGTGCTGGTCTCATAGGAAGCACTATATGAGCTAGCTATTATCAATTGCATGATTTTGTATGTAACTCATGTTAATTCCTTTGTGTCTTCATCTTTTCTTTTGGGTAGAGACTCCTCACACATGCTTCAGACTTTTCTCCAGTTTGGAACTAACTAAAAAATATAAAGTTCTACCTCTGATGCTTATGTCTTCCTCTAATATGTGGGTTTTTTTCTCATTATGCTGTCATCAGCATAGAGAGAGCTCAGAATGGGTTTTTCAGATAACATTTGCTGGAAATAAGATTCAAAGCCTGGAGCCTGAGGAAGCTAGGAGTCCATATCAGAGGGCCCTTTAAGGCCAGGACCTGAGAAAGAAGATATTCTTAGTGGGTAAAAATAGAGGAATTACCGAAAATGAATATGATAGGGATACCTGTTGTCTTGGATTTGGCGCTAGATTAGAGAATAAGAGAGAGAGAGGCAGGGAAGGAAGGAGGGAGGGGAAACAAGGTAAAGGGAAGGAAATGATAAGGGAAGGGGAGAGGACAGAAGAGGAGAAAAGGAAAGAGGGGAGGAGGGAAGGAGAGACTACTCCTTGAGAATTCCTAATCACAAGTCTGCACTTATGGTGTTTGATGGCTGGAATTCACATAACATGTGTGTCCTCATAGCTCATAAGTAAAGTACTGTTTATACTGGTTTAAAGTTCCTTGTAACATTTCTTTTACTATCATTTTAATGTCTAGTAAGATCTGTAGTAGTAACTCCTTTTTAAATCATCATTTTGATTCTTGGTGTTTCTTTCTTTTTTCTTGATAGGTCTTACTAGGGCTTTATCAACTTTATTAATCTTTCCCAAAAGCCAAATTAAAGATTTGTTGATTTTATCTATTGTTTCTGTTTTCTATTTTATTTATTCTGCTCTTCTCTTTATTAATTCCCTACTCTTGTTTACCTTGGGTTTAATTTATTGTTTCTTTTCTAAATTATTAAGTTGTCAACTTAGGTAATTAATTTTAAATCTTTATTCTTTTCTAACATAAGCATTTAAATTTATAAATGTCCTTCTATTTTCTCTTTAGCTGCGTCCTGCAACTTTTGCTATATGTCATTATCAATCAGTTTGAAATATTTTCTAAATTTCCCTCTGATTTATTATTTGATCCATGGATTATTTATGTATATTTTGTTTAGTTTCCAAATGTTTAGGGCTTTTCATGCCATCCTGTTGTTATTGTTGTTCAATTTAATTCTGCATTGGTAAGACAATATATTCTGTAACATTTCACTCCTTTGGAATTTATTGAGATATGATTTATGAGCAAACACACACAAAAATGCCCCACCCCCTCCTTGTGGCTTTCCAAGTCCCCATGTAACATTATCAACAGGCTCTAAGTTCCCTCACCCAAAGGATGAGAAAGAGCCCACATTCTGCCAGTTAGGGAAGAATCTCATTTCCTCCACTTGACACTTCCACGGAGGGAGGCTTTTCTTCTCACCACAAGGGGAAACATGGGAGTGAATACTTCTCTTTCCTCTCCTCTTCTCCCTTCCTCTGCTTGCTTTTCCATATGGAAAGAAGGATCACTAATACAGTTGAAGAGATTGTTGGGAGCAATGGCTGCAATGGTATGAAACATGCTCTACCTGTTTCACTGCCTGCCTCATGGATATGTAAGGATGGCAGTGGCCTCTTTTGCTTTATACTCGAATACCACAACCTCACCTGCAAAAAAGCCCATGATTTGCCTTCTAGGGAGAGAAACCTAGAAGATAGCCATGCTCTGTTTTGCATTTTATGTTCTGCTAGGGGTTCTGTTTATGGGGTCCTATAGTCCTCCGTGCAGATGGCTGGCAAATTATACTTGGAGCCTAATTTTCCAGGTCACATCTCCTCATGGATAGGGGAAGGGAGTAGAAAGAAATCTCAAGATCTAGAATTAAGGGAAGGGAATTGAGGGTCTCTTGTTTGTCCCCTGGTCCCACTTGTATTTTCCAACCATGAATAACCAGACAATCCTGGATACAGAAGTTACTGGGTTCTAATTGTTATGATTTTGACCCCTATTTAATTACTTGTGGACATTCACTACTGCTAAGAGTGTGAATGGGCTAGCGAGAAATCTGCACTTTTAATCTCTGACAGCACTACTGAGCTTCTTCCTCTCAAAAACGTACCCTGTCTCCTCCAGGTGGAGAAGGATCTAATTCTAGAATGGGAGATCTGTTCCCCTAGTCCTACATAGAAAATGACACTAAAATTATTAAAAGGAAAAACTGAGCACTCACTGCAGAGGTATCAATTCTGTGTATTCATTGACTATAATATTTCTTACCACAAATAATTATTGAGGGTGTATATTGTGTTGAAAAATGACAGGCACTTGGTAATGAGAAGTACATGGAAGACAAAAGAATCCTGCCTCCCTGAAGCCTACAATCTAGCATGAAAGATATACACAGCACAAGTAATATCACAAATTTTGCTAGAATTGTAATCATTCCAATTCAAGACATTGGATTGCAAACATTGTTTACTTCCTCTCTCTCTCCCAGTGTACCCATTAAATTGCTAAAGAAATATAAAAATGAAAATAATGCAATAACAATATAGAATATGAGCAAATATACTTGGATTGCATCATATACTTTGAGAAATTTTTGGAATTCATAAATCAGACTAAATTGGATTCATAGAAAAACTGGGACCCAAAAACCTGCAAACCAATGTGTAGTGATGTATATGTGGAGGGTAGGAACTATAGGGGAAGAGGAATTGGAAAAGTTAAAGCTTGATGCAGGGCTGGGAAATGTTCTCATTAAGAGATTCAGGGTGCAAACCTCATCATTACACAATATATCCCTGTACCAAACCTGCATATCTAACCCCTGAATCTATTTTTAAAATCTAAAAATTTTAAGAGATCCCAAGGGATACTCCAAGTTTAAAATCAATAAAATGATAACAGTAATTGAAAGCAATTAATTAGTGCATTGATTAATTTATTGTTATTCTACTTCCAGCAATTGGATCAGTTTAGTATGAAACCTAGCTCCCTATAAAATGAAAGAGGCTTTGTATCTTCAAACCCTATAATTGCAGTGGGGCAGATGTAATCAGAGGCAATTACAAGGTAACTTTGGTTCTCCAAGTTACAAATAGAGAAAAGGTATGGAGAGGCAGCTCCACAGGTCAGCAAACTATACCAGATTATCTCTGATTGCAGATATAAAAGCTTCTCTACTTCAGCAAAAGATGAGGGAATGCAGCTCATCTTTCATTTTCCTCTTGACAGCCTGAGGGGAATTCTGTCTGTTAGCAAATCCGTGTACAATGACCTACAAAGTCCTACAATTGGGGCACAAGAGCGGTGACCTTCACAGGCTCTGAGAAAACTCACAGTGAGGACCCAACCATTTAATTCTCATCTACAAACAAATAAGAGTAAAAATCTACAAATAATTGAGAAAAAACTAGTATCGTGAAGAAAGGACCAGGCTGAACAAGTGGAGAAACTCATCCCTTAAAGAAAAGAGTAAATGCAAGAAAAAAGTCATTTATAATATGCATAATAATATTTTAGAAATGTCCTAATTTATGCATTTTGATGTGGCAGAAAAGTAAAGGAATCTAAGTCATCCTAAAAGACACGAAAAGGTTAATCTAAAGGGTTAACACTAGCATTTAGCTGAATGGCTGTACCATGTAAATGTACTGCCAGCACAAACTTAGAGGTTTGGAAGACACTCTAAACCTAAAACCAAGCAGAGGGTGGGACTTCCCATTGCCATTCCAGAGAATGTTGCATAGTCTATCACTAGGCAATGGCAGGAAAGATGACACATCCAGAGCTGTCATCCATTTCTACTGTCCTCAAGTCTCTCTGACACATGAGTAGGAAAATGTTGGAATCAGGAGCAAAAGAAAGAATGGAAAAACTATTCACAAATTCAGGTATCCAGATACATCCCAATAAGCTGTGAAGCCAGGTGCCTCTGGATATTCTTTGCTGTGATATAAGTGACACTAGAAGGACTACTCGCTGTGAAAATTACCCCATCCATATAATCTGCACCAGCCATGAGTTCCTGGCTGTGTCCCTGGCAGGTGCCTCTGAAGGAAACAGTGAGAATATATTCAGATCAATCCTTTTGTGTAAACACCCTGAGCACTCGCTGGCGGATCTTCTGGGTCTTCACCCCATAGACAAGAGGATTGAGCGCAGGTGGCATGAGGAGATACAGTATGGCCAGAAGAACATGGGCATGATGGGGTACATGATGACCAAAGCGGTGAGTGAGGAAGGAGAACATTCCCGGGATATAGAAGACCAGGATGACACAAACATGAGAGCCACATGTGCTAAACGCCTTAAGTCGGGCCTCACTCCCTGGTACCTTCAGCACTGCCTGGAGAATGTGGGCATAGGAAACACCAATGGCCAGGACATCCAGCCCAACCACAAGCAAGGCCACAGTCAGCCCATAAGCTCGATTGACTGTGGTTTCTGAGCAGGCAAGTTTCACAACAGCCATATGTTCACAATAGGCATGGCCTATGATGGTGGCTTGGCAGAAGATAAGTTTTCCCAACAGAATGAGGAAGGGGATGAGGAGTAGTAATCCCCTCACCAGCACCACCATTCCGATGTGCCCTATGACCCCTGGATGCAGGATCGTGGAATGGTGCAAGGGGTGACAAATGGCTACATAGCGATCCAGAGCCATGGCCACAAGTACCCCTGACTCCATGGAGGAGAATGCATGGGTGAAGAACATCTGGATCAGGCAGACAGTGTACCCAATCTCTTGGGCACGAACCAGGAGCACTGCAAGGGCTTTGGGTGCAGTGGAGGAGGCCAGAACCAGGTCGATGGCAGCTAGCATGGACAGGAAGAGGTACATAGGTTGGTGCAAGGATGGGTCCATCCAGATGATGAAGAGAATGGTAACATTGCCCACTAGAGCAAGGAGGTAAAGGATGCCCAGGGGCAGTGCAATCCAGTGCTGGCTTTCCTCTAAACCCAGAATTCCTACCAGGAAAAAAGAAGGCTGGGGTAGCCTCCAGCTGGAATGGCTAAGGGCCATTATCAATGACTTGAGGAGGAAAGAGAAAAAAGAATCCAAATTCATGATTTCTGCATTTCTGGTACATTATCACATAGTCCAGATCACATTGTCTACCATCTTCACGAAAAGAATAAAGTGACTAAAACTGCAACCAAAGGGAATAAAGTTAGATACGAGAAAGAAAATCTTTGGTGGAGATAAATTTTTTTACAGGTGAGACATCCACATGTCTGAATTAGAATAGGTCTAGTTTTTTTAGAGATAAGAGTAAACATACACTGTTTTGGGAGAGATGCATAAGCTTTAACCATTCAGTTGCTTATGTTTCGAAGCTGCCAACTTCAAAGGGTTCTCTTTATTAGCCTCTTGGCGTTACTGAACACAGTACATTAAACTGTTGTTTTTGAAATTAGCCTCCCTCAGTTTCCGTGACGTGGCACTCTAGAGTTGTTTCTCCTATAGCCTCAGTCCCACCATTTTCTCCATCTCATTATGTTGTTGATTCCAGGGATCCATCCTCTCCTCTTTTCCCTATTCAGTACATTATCTCTGAATTGACCTCATCCACTTTCATGGTTTTATCTATCTACTTTTATTTCTTTCAAATCTATGTTTCTAAGTCAAATATCTTTCTGAAACACAAATCATTCTTTCCATTTGCTTCCTGAATAGCTATACTATAGCCTCAACATATTCAAAACTAAATTAATTCATCTATCCTTCTTAAATCTGTTCTACCTACTTTGGGCAATATTTTTATGAATTACATTACTATCCATCTACCAAACCCAATCTAGAAACTCGGAAACTATCTTTACTTATTCTTATCTCTCATCCCTTTTCCCCATTCGCCAATTCCTGTTAACTGCATTTTTAACACATAGCTGTTATATCCACTCCTGTTTTCAACCCCCGATGTCAAACATCCAACTTCTCTCACCTGTACTGTTTCATTACATCTCTCTGCCTTTGCTATAAACATCTTCCCAATTCACTCTCAACCTTAAAGTCAGGTTTTTCCTAAAATGCAGATGCCGTTATGTCGTGCCTATGGCTAAAATCCTTCAGTGAATCTATTGCATGGAATAAAATCATACTCTTAAGACTGCATTAAAGGTTTTCAAGGGTTATCTATTGTGTATTACTTTGGTCTTACAGTTAACATATTTCTACATGTATGTTTTACTAAACCATTCCAACTCCAAGTCTTGGAGTTATATGACTAAACTATCCTATTTTACATATGCCTTTTGTGTAGTCTTTCTTCCAGTTCCTTTATCTGAATTGGTCTTCCTCACTCTTGAAAATTTAGAGTCTACTCTCTGCTGCTGCTCAAAAGGACTCATTAGCTGTGTTAGGTCAAGAGTGATTATGTCAGGAGCACTGTATGTTATGATCCTTCTTTGTTCATCCATAACTTTCTTGCTTATCTCCATCACAGAAATCCTGTCAGCATCTTAATGGCTTGTTTTAAAGAACTGTATCTCATTACATTTCATGATTATAAGCTAGCATGGATGCTTCACAATGCAGTGTGATAAATACAAGCTTTGTGGGCAAAGTTTGTTAAAATTCTGTCCATTTCATATTCTAGGAATAAAATCTTGCTAGGCTTCTAAAACTCTCTAAGTCTTAATTTCCTTATTTCATATTAGAATAAATATTAATCTTAAATACTACAAATTTTAACTAATGTATGTAAAGTCTTGATATATAGGTTACTTTATAAAGTATAGTCTATAAATTATAGTTCTTTTTTAATGTTACTAATAAAAGATGGCTATGAGCTCTGAGTCATCTTTTATTAAGTTGATACAAAAGTAATTGTGATTTTTGCCGTTGAAAGTAATGGCAAATATTAATAGCAATATTATTAATGTTTAAAAAGATAACTATAATTATCTTTCCTTTCTTCTTTGTCTTCATGACTCTGCTTCTCTGTTTCAAACTTTTGATATGTTTACCTCTCATCATGATGTTATAGCAATTCAGTGTCTCTGACACCCCATGTTAACATGAACTATTGAATAAACAGCTGTCTGTTTAACCTTCTCCATGGGATTCACCCCTCAAGTATTAAAATAAGAAACTTGCAACTGGTTACATTTGTGTCTGTATGTTTATCTTAAAAGACAGATGTAGTCTGAAACAATTATATTTTTCTTTGTTGGGGTGGTGGTTCATGTACATGTACATGTGAAGATTTTTAAAAGTCAAGAATGACTCAGTTCTTGTGGATTATGCATCTATAGATCACTCAGTGTGTCTTTTTTACGAATCAATAATGTTTGGGAACTATCATATTGCCCCCAAACTCTCAATATAACAACTATAAGTTCTGAAATTCTAGGTGGGCATATGTCTCCCAGCCTTTGTCTTTCTTCAAGAGTCAACTTAAAATAATGATGACATTTTTATTGAGACTTCCAGGGGAATCTCATACTCTTGCAAAAAAAAAAAAAAAAAAATCACCTTTCAGTGCTTAATATTCCACATACTGAGGAAGTTAATTCTCTTTCTTAGCTACTCCCCTTCTGTTACAACCATCAGCTCATTTCTCATTTTATAGCTATGAAGTTGAAGAACAGGTATGTGTTTGTGGAAGGCACCCGTGGTTTTAATAGAAACAGTGTGCATAAAGCAGTGAGACTGAAACCATACTACAGAAGGTGAAGCAGAGGGGCAGAGACACAAGCCTGAATATAATCTGCTTCTTTTTTATGCTGCATGGCTTGTGAGACTAGAGCAAAAGCCTACATCTGCTTATTAAGCACTAATTATTAAAGTAAATAGGAGATGCCTCTGTGATTCTTAGAAGAAAAGCAGAAGGGACTTTATTCCCAAGAACCTAAAAGTGAAGCTCTATTTAGTTCTCTAACCAGAAAGCAGGGGACAATTAGCGAAGAGCTGATGCTGTTGAACTAGTACTTATTCATCTACATTCAATCTAAGCAACCTATCTTCTGTAAAGTTGTGCTTGAATTCTGTAAGACAGCATAATGTGTCTCCTTTTCTTTCCTTTTGTGATGTCTTTACGACTTTGTCATTGCATTGATGACCTTGCACTTTAAAAAGCAGGGACTATGCCTTGCTTATTGCAGCAGCCCCGGGGCAAGCTCCAGAAGCACCTAGAATCCAGTCAGTAATCAGTAATGTTGGTTGAATAAATATCCATATGATTAGATTAAATAATAAATAAATAAGTGTATGAGTGTCTTAAAAGGCTGAAGATTATGAAAATTTGATAAGGCAGAGACTGAATTTAAGTAAAGGAATAATGTAGCAGACACTGGGTTGCCATCTGAGGGGATTATTGATTGAGTGTTGACAGTCCTCACCTTAAGTGATGCTCTGGGTGCTTCATGGCAGAAAGATCCCTGCTGATTCATCACTATCTTGCATGCAAAGAAGTGATAAAGAAATCCTAGATGTATCAGAAATAAGGGGATTCCTGTGGTCACTGGTAGTCACTTCTGCTCCTAGCAGGCAGGGAGGCCTCTATGGGATGTGACTTGTCTCTCTCTCTCTTTAATCTCCTTCTCAGCAGTGACCTGGACTCTATGATAGTCGGGAGGAAAGGAGGCAAGAACCTAGGCAGAAAAAGAGCAGTGGAGGGCACAGAAATAGTGGGTCCATGATAATGACCTAATAAGAGAGGAAGATACAGAAATCAAGCACTAAGAGGCAGAGTTTCACTGCACAAATTGGAGACACATAGATAATCAATAAAGTAAGCCTGGCAAAGGGCACTGTCCTACTGGTCTCTGGATTGTCTTTGAGGATGTGCCCTTTAAAGTCTTGGGTCAACCTGGAGGGAGACTCAGCAACACAAAGAGAACTAGGAAAGGGAGAAAATTCCCAGACTCAGGAAGGTTCTGTTATAGCCCTCCCTGCTCATCTCCAGGAACACCCTGAGTCCTCTGTTCAACCTCCACAATGGTCTTCTGCCTTAGCTTATGTGTAGCAATGATGAAGAGGATTTTCTGTTCAGAAGGGCTGCACAGCAGTCTCTGAATGCCAAAGAGGACATCAAATGCATCCCTCGAGGTCTGTACAGCTAAAGTTTCCCAAAGATATGAAACATGAGTACTAGCTTTGGCAACACATGGGTAAACTGTATCTACATGCATGATATTTGATGGTGAGGACGCCACCTACGACCATGCTAAATGGTCCTGTGAATGCCTCAGGCTGATCATGAAGGCTTAAAGAGATTGGTAGGCACCTGTAGGCACACAAGTTAACTTGCAGCAATAAGCCCTCCCCTAATCTCTCTCTGTCTGTATTCTTTCTTATCTTTCTTTTTTCCCCACTGTCATAGAGTCCAGGCCACTGTTAAGAAGGAGATTAAGGATAGAGAAATAGGTCACATTTCACAGAAGAGCCTCCCTGCCCACTAGCATCTAAATGGTAGAAACTAGGAGAGGCTTCATTTTCAGAAGTCAGGCCAGGAGAGAGCAACTACTCTAACTCAGGGGGAAATAAAGACTACGAAGAAGTATCAGACCAGAGGTATTGGGAAACTCAGAGTCACACTAGCCAAGCCAAAAAATAACCCCTGTCACAGGGAAAATGAGAAGGGCAGGAGTTAGCTGGCTGTAGTCTTCCCCCACCATGAGCCCCAAAACTGACCTCATTTTTCACACCTGAATTTCTGTGCACCAGGGGTCGCTGGTTCTGTCATCGTCACCCTGAAAGGAAGGTCATTCTTGATACCTTACCAAGGCAGTGATGGTGACTGTGAGCAAGGCACTGGGCAGGCAGGATGTTATTACCAACTGGCAGGTCCCAGAGCTCTCACAGACACACCTGGGCAAAGCCAAAAGTAGCCCCTAGATTGACTAGAGGAACACAGAGCTAAAGTTACAGCCCACGGGGATGGGTGATTGGACAGAGAGGCCAAGCAGGGAGAGTGACTTCTGCACCTAACCAGGTGGCCCATATCTGTTCAGCGTTGTTCATTGCCCCTAAGTCTGTACATCCTGTTGGTGATAGGAAACCTTGTGCAGTGAGCTGGGAAATTTCACATTGCTCTGTGAGCTCAGACTTCTCATTCTCACAGAACAATCTTAGACCCCAGGAAATGCTTTAGTGAATGCTGTGGCTCAATGTGCTTATTCCTCCAGGTGCAGGTAGTGTTGGCTTCTGGAAGTTGATAACTAAGTCACTCTCCTTTGGCTAAAGAGAGCAGTCTCGCCTAAGGTTACTTTTCCTTCCCCAAGCAGCTCATAGCCAATGACTGGTGATATAAGAATACAAAGTCCTGGCCCCCTTTCTTCATCTTAAACAACACTGAGGAGTCATTCTAACTCATGAGGTCCTATTTGATTAGCTAAGTCACCTGAGACAACTCGATCATAGTTTAATTTCTTCTTCGGCCCCATTTCACTCCTCTCACTCCATGACAGTCATTGTTACCATATATATGTCACAATAAACTTCCTGCATGCAAATCTCTGCTCCAGAGTCTGTTTCTGGGGAAGCCAACCTAAGACAAATGCTGCCAGCCTCAGGTGAGTTGAGCACTTTGCTTCTCCTCTATAGGATAGTGACAAACCCAAGGGCCTCAAAACCATTGCCATGGTACATGTGGGATAAATAGGGCTCCTCCAACAGTCCATCCAAGGAAGTTCCCAATGAGATGGGCTGAGGCTTCCTTTATCATATTTTCCCATCATAAATAGACCCTTCTGTTAGTTCCATCTCTGATTGAAGCAGCTTCCCACTCTACCCAGTGGCCATATTCTCCTTGGGAACAATGCCTCAAGTGCACAGTCGTTCCATTCATCCAGTCAACAAGTATCTCATTCACAGCTTGTGGGGAGCCCTATTTATTCATTTATTCAATAAATATTAAATATATACTAATTCCATGTACTCTACTAGATTTTGGAAAAAAACAAACGATATGATAAAATGGTTCTCATGGGTCTTGGGATGATATATGTTAAGTATATGATCATAGAATTAATTACAGTTATAAGTGTTATATATTAAAACTATAATGTTTTAAAAGCATATAATAGAAGGACCTCCCCAGTATGGGGACTTCAGGAAAGCCCTCCCTAATTTAAGTTAGGGACCAGAAGACTTGGTTAAAGTGAAGGGCAATATGGAGATAGGGTGCGTGCACAAAACATGAGCAGAAGAAAAAGGACTCTGGTAATTTCAAAGACCTGAAAGAATTTTTAAAATTAGAGATTGTAGTACTCAGGACTGAGCCTGGAGTGCAAGCAGGAACCCGAGAATACTGGGTCTTTTGGGCCATGTTAAAGGGCCATGGAAATCATGAAGGATTTTAAGCAGAGGATTGAGATATGATCAACATCTCATTAACAAAATGACATCTTAGGAAAATGGAGAGGCCAAGGCTAAGCATAGATGGCAGGAGATCTTTGGGGTTTCAAATTCAGTGATCTCTACAGAGGTTTAAGGATGTGTCATGAGAATGGATAGATGAGGTAGGTATCTTTGGGAATAAAGAAATTGAGAATATGAAAAGCCAGAGTGTTCAATGGATTATCCACATAAATACTGATGTCTCCCACCAGGGTCATGGGTGGCAAAATAAAAACAGAGAAGATGCGGACCATGTCATCATTTAATGAAGGCGAGTAGAGGAGAGATAACAGTAACCAGGAGTGGTAGAGGATGATATGAGTGAGTGACATGAACCTCAAAGAAGCACCAGTCTTTGCTTATTTGTTTGTTTGTTTGCTTTTACAGGAAAGAACTGAAAATTGTATTTGAGAACAAAGACAATAAACTTACCACCATGCCAAAGGTAGAAGAGATATGAGAAACTAAATGATCCCCACTTAGTAGGAAGCATAATATTGCATCAGACATAAAATGGGAATAATTATAGCACCTGCTTTATTTGCATTTTGTGAGCATTAAATGAAAGAGTGTATCTGCAAAGATTTTACTTCAAGGACTCAAGGTACCATGTAGTAAGAGCTGAACACACAGGAGCTGCCTTTGTTATCAAGATTTCTCACTAATACAACATATTCAAGATAGAATTCTTCAGAGCTAGTTTGCGCAGAGCACTTAGAGACCTCTAAGCCCTTATAGCAGTGCTGTCTTATAATAGTAACTATGCCCTCCAATGCCCCTGCACAGCATCCAAAATACTGCCATTTGAAATTACAACTTTTGCAAAGACTATTGAGGTTAAGGTGATGTTTGAAGTGATGATGGTAGTAAAGAAAATAGTGTTAGTAGTTATTGTTACAGCAATGTTTTTTCATTTCTTTAACAAAAATATATTGAATGTCCACTGTCATAAAAATATTTGTAGTCATTTATTCAAAAGCACATACTATGTTAATAGGACTAATGAAGAAATACGCTAGGGACCATTAAAATAATGAGACTTATTTATTCACACATGCTTATTGATAGCATATTATATGCCAGGAACTATTTTAAGAATACAGTAGAAATCACTATCTAGTAGGAATGCAGACAGAGATTATTTATCCAACAAAAATATATATAATTATAAATTATAATGAATAATAAAAGAAACACACAGTACTCTGAGATCAGAAAACAAATGATTTAACGTAATTAAAAGAATCTTTTCTAAGGAGATGAGGTTTGAACTGAGGTGAAAGACGAGTAGAAACAGCAAGAATAAGGACAGGGAAAAGCATTTGTATTAGGAGGAGCCTGGACAACCTGCCTGGAGGGAGCATACATATTTGAGGAAATAAAGAAGAGTATTTATGTATATTAGGAATACATAACACTCAAATAATACTAATATATTTCAAGGATATGCAAATACATAAGCGCATAACACAAACACATTAAAGTGAATGCCAATGGTAGGAACTGGGAAGGAAATGAACAAGAGATTAAGAAATAAAGACAGAAAATAAACAAACAGAACAAGAATCAGAACAATAATCGTTGCATGCAATAAGCACACAAGTATGATTAACTCAAAGTCTTGCAGCTGAGACTAAAAATGAAGAAATGAAACTACAGGTATCATAGAGGGCCATTCATCTCAAAAATAGAATGAAAAAATACTGGAAATAGAGAAAACAACCTTAATCTGCAATTCCAGTCAGATGGAACATGAATATTTTAAAGTATTTCTTTCATAAATTTGAACTCAAAATTATCTCCATACTTTGCCACCCTTCTTTCTCTGAAGCTAAGTAGGTGGTAGAGAGGCCATTCTCTTCCCATGGACTGGCTGTGAGTGAGAGCTGTGGTGGTGTGAGGTGCCCCATTTTTTTCATATGTCCAGCTCATCTCTTTCTGATCTCCTAAAACACTTGAATTCAGATTCATCATATTACCTGATGCATTTATCTTATCAACACAAATAAAACATAAGCTTTCAGAAGAAAAAATATCAAAAAGATTTCCTGCTTATTGATCAATTAAGATACCCCAGCCCTTCTAATAGTTTTCCATCCCAATGTATAAATACCATAGACCTCAGAAGAGATTTCCTAACTTCCAAACACCTAGGATAACTTTCCCTGCTTTCTTTTTACTCTCTGCACAAGATAAATGACCTGGGCTATGGGGCTTCCACCCAGTGAGGGAGGGCCACGCTGGACCCTGAAGTCCAGCTGGTGATAACTATACTCAGGTAGTCTCAATCTGCTTGGGGCTTAGAATCGTCAACAGCCGCTCCTAGATCTGCTTGGTCTTCATGCCACAGACAATGGGATCCAGTGCTGGGGGAAAGAGCAAGTAGAGGTTGGCAAGGATGACCTTGGCAGCAGAAGCTCTGGGTGCTCCAAAGCGCTGCATGACCACAGAAAGAAAGCCCGGTCCATAGAAGAAGAGGATGACACAGACATGAGCTGTACATGTGCTGCCTGATTTAGCACGTTCCTCAGGTGAAGGAAAATGCATTACAGTCCTCACAATCTGCCTATAAGAATAGGCAATAAAGGCCACATCCCCCCCACCAAGAAAGATTGCCACCACAAAGGCATAGAGGTTGTCCACAGTGGTGGCCCCACAGGCAAGCTTCACCACTGCCATATGCTCACAGAAGGTATAGGCAATCATGTGTGTGCCACGGTAGGGCAGCCTATGAGCCAAGCTTGGAAAGGAGATGGTCAATCCCACCCCTCACAACACCACCAGGCCTCCAATCTTGGCAACAACAACAGGTGGAAGGATGGTTGCATAACGCAGTGGGTTCCAGATGGCCACAGAGTGGTCCAGGGCCATGGCCACTAGCACCCCTGACTCCATGGCAGAGAATGCATGGATGAAGAACATCTGGGAAAGACAGGAATGAGAGCTGATGGCTGTAGCACCAAACCAGAAAATGGCCAGCATCTTAGGCAGTGTGGAGAGAGAGAGGACCAAGTCGACAAAGGAGAGCATGGCAAGAAAAAGAAACATGGGCTGGTGAAGGCTGCATTCTGTCCGGATGAGAAAAAGCAGGACACCATTCCCAGTCAATGACAGGAAAAACATAAAGCAAAAGGGAAGTGAGATCCAAATGTGGGTGGCAGTCAATCCTGGGATGCCAGCCAGGAAGAAAGTATGTGGGAAGAGAACAGAATTATTGGGAAAAAACCATGGTTATCATCTCACATGGAAGAACAAAGTGACATTGCAGGGAAAGGCAGGCTGGTGAAATTCAGTGATGTAGCAGTTGGGAGCTCAGGACATATGCTCTCACTGACACCATCACCACCACATCACTCTCCCCTACAGTTCTCAGAAAAGAGTAAAAAATAATTTTCAGTTTACTCAATATTTCTGCAAGGTCTTCAAACACAAAAGAGGCAAGTTAGTGGGAAATGCATTGGGTGAGATTTTTCCAGTGGCAAATAAATGCATTGGACAGGAAGTTCAGAAACCAGTTTCTAGTATTAGATATTCTACAATATGTGTGACCTGGGGAAATTCACACAAACAGATTTAAGTAGATGCCCAGGGCTTGTTGTTGAATAAAAATTATCCCATTAAGTTCATATCTCCAAGTTTTGAATTCAGGTGCTTGATTTAATCAATGCTGACCTCATATAGTTCTCCAGTCTTATCCCACTAAGCCTCATTTAAAATTGCCAAAAATTCTAACATCTGAAAAAATCCCTTAATTTAGAGACATTCCACTCTTCCAAGCTTCATTTGACTGTAAAGTTTACAGAACAACATATGGTCCCTGATAATTCCGACACTGATCAGGCTCTTCCTTGGATATTCCTGTCCACTTCACTTGCTCCTCTACCAGATATCTCAATGGTTGTCTGCTTTACCACCTCCTGTATTTTCTGCTCCTTCAAGTTGGTGTTGTATAGGGATAGACACAAAGTTCAGAGCTGTGGTGACCTGGATAAACAAAAGCTCCGGTAATAACAATAATGTGAAAGCCGAAAAATTCTATACCACTGCCACCTTACTGAGATCATGAGAGACCTTGGCAGATGTGCCCTCCAGTTCTTCTTTTCAGGTTATTACATTAAGAGTACACAACATTATTCATCATTATTCATGTCCCTAGCATACACTACGTTCAACATATTCATTTTATTTATTAGAAAACTGAGGTCTGTAAAAAGTACATTTCCCAGGGCTATAGCTCTCTGTAGTGACAGAATCAGACCACAGCTCAAATCCACTGACCTCCAAGCTAGGAAGCCATCCTCCTATCTCCATGTTAGCAGTGGCTATTGCAGAGCCAGGGAAGAAACTCCAGGGCCCCATGGCCAAAGGTAGGAAGTACAGAGTGATCAAACAATAGGGCAAACAAGGAATGATTTACGGATCATGTGAATCCCCCAATATCCCCAATACCTCAAGTACCACAATCCTCTCAGGTGAGAGACAAACACAGGACTCACATATACCTGGGTCCAGGGCCTGGTAGGGCTTTGGAATGTGAGACAAGTGATTCACATTCTAGGCATAAAAGCTGCAGCCTTAATAACAGCAAGAAGAGGTCTCTAAGTGTGAGAGAAAGGAGCAGAAGTCAGCCTGGAACATAGTCTAAGTAAGAAGAAACGGTACAGATTTAAAACGGCCAAAGTTTTGCTTTTCTCTCCAAGAGAACATATAGTTATTGCCCATACCTTCCACCACAGCTGCTGAGGAGACTGCAATGACAACAGACAGTGAGAGGGCTGGGAAGATGGGAAATCAACGTGGACCTATAGTTCTTGTGTCATAGAATAAACTCTACAATAGAAGTCAAGATCCTGGTTTGAGGTACTATTTCTGCCATATATCTGCATGTGACTTTCAGCAAAGCATCTAACCATTTTCAAGCCTTAGTTTCTTCACATGTGAAAGGACTAAACTAAAATCTGCCTCGTAGGATCATTGTGAGAACTGAAGGAAATATAATATGTGGAAATACTTTGTCAAATGCTGAAAATATTATTATTATTATATTCACTGAATTATAAGCAATAAATGGTGCACAGGGAGCACTTTAGTTAAGAACAAGAGAAATTTTTGAAATTCAGAGACAATGGATTTGATTTGGCAAAGGTGATCAGATAGATGCAGCCCATGGGTGGATAACGTGTAGTAGTTAACTGGAGCAACCCAGTCAAAAACACTATATCCTCCCTCATGTTTCTCCCTTCATTATTCCAAATTTTCATGCACGTCCATGTGAAGAGACCACCAAACAGGCTTTGTGTGAGCAACATGGCTGTTTATTTCACCTGGGTGCAGGCGGGCTGAGTCCGAAAAGAGAGTCAGCAAAGGGAGATAAGGGAGGGGTCGTTTTATAGGATTTGGGTAGGTAAAAGAAAATTACAGTCAAAGGGGGTTTGTTCTCTGGTGGGCAGAAGTGGGGGGTCGCAAGGTGCTCAGTGGGGGAGCTTTTCCAGGATGAGCCAGGATGAGCCAGGAAAAGGACTTTCACAAGGTAATGTCATCAGTTAAGGCAAGGACTGGCCATTTACCTTCTTTTGTGGTGGAATGTCATCAGTTGAGGTGGGGCAGGGCATATTCACTTCTTTTGTGATTCTTCAGTTACTTCAGGCCACCTGGGTATATATGTGCAAGTCACAGGGGATGCGATGGCTTGGCTTGGGCTCAGAGGCCTGACATTCCTGCCTTCTTCTATTAATAAGAAAAATAAAACAAAATAGTGTTGAAGTGTTGGGGCGGCGTAAATTTTTGGGGGGTGGTATGGAGAGAGAATGGGCGATGTTTCTCAGGGCTGCTTCAAGCGGGATTAGGGGTGGTGTGGGAACCTAGAGTGGGAGACATTAAGCTGAAGGGAGGTCTTGTGGTAAGGGGTGATATTGTGGGGATGTTAGAAGAAATATTTGTCATATAGAATGATTGGTGATGGCCTGGATACGGTTTTGGATGAATTGAGAAACTAAATGGAATAACAGAAGGAGAAAAGCAGGTATAAAAGGTCTAAGAATTGGGACAACTCAGGATATCTGATTAGAGAGTGCCTAAGGAGATTCAGCACAGCCCTGCCAGCAAAGATTATTTATTTACTTCAAGAGTTAAGAGTGGCAGTTTGGGGATAGCACCAGGAGATATCAGCTGTGATGGCTTGGAAAAACAGTGTAAACCGGCAGTGTAAACAAGAGCAGGGCATGTATGAGTAGTTGAGAATGGTGAATAAGAGTATGACTAGACAGAAGATAGTAGGGATGACAAGTTTTTTTGGGGCACAGTCTAAGTTGGTCTGGTGTCTGGAATGAGACTGGGGTCTAATAAAAAGGAGCGTCTATACAGGAGCTTAAATGGGCTGTACCCTGTAGCATTCCAAGGACAGGCCTGAATTCTGAGAAGGGAAAGTGGTAAAAGTATTGTCCAGTCCTTTTTAAGTTGGTGGCTGAGCTTGGTGAGGTGTGTTTTTAAAAGACCTTTAGTCCGTTCTACTTTTCTTGAAGATGGAGGACCATAAGGGATATAAAGGTTTCACTGAATACTAAGAGCCTGAAAAACTGCTTGGCCGATTTGACTGATAAAGGCTCATCTGTTATCAGACTGTATAGAGGTGGGAAGGCTAAACTGAGGAATTATGTCTGACAGAACGGAAGAAATGACTGCAGTGGCCTTCTCAGACCCTGTAGGAAAGGCCTCTACCTATCCAGTGAAAGTATCTACCTAGACTGAGAGGTATTTTAGTTATCTGACTCAGGGCATGTTGAGTAAAGCTAATTTGCCAGTCCTGGGTGGGGCAAATCCTCGAGCTTGATGTGTAGGGAAGGGAGTGGGCCTGAATAATCCCTGAGAAGTAGTAGAATAGCAGATGGAACACTGAGAAGTTATTTCCTTGAGGATAGATTTCCATGATGGAAAGGAAATGAGAGGTTCTAAGAGGCAGGCTAGTGGCTTGTACTATAGCATAACCTGCCTTTGCTGGTGTGTGGCGATTAGGCCTGGTGGAACCACCATCAATAAATCAAGCGTGATCACGGTGAGGAACAGGAAAGAAGGACATTTGGGGAAATGGGGTAAATGTCAGGTGGATCAGAGAGATACAGTCATGGGGGTCAGGTGTGGTATCAGGAATAATGTGGGAGGCCGGATTGAAGTCCAGGCCAGGAACAATGGTAATTGTGGGACTTAAAGAGTAAGTACAGCAAAAGAAACCACCATCAGAGTGAACAAGCAACCTACAAAATGGGAGAAAACTTTCACAACCTACTCATCTGACAAAGGGCTAATATCCAGAATCTACAATGAACTCAAACAAATTTACAAGAAAAAAACAAACAACCCCATCAAAAAGTGGGCGAAGGACATGAACAGACACTTCTCAAAAGAAGACATTTATGCAGCCAAAAAACACATGAAAAAATGCTCATCATCACTGGCCATCAGAGAAATGCAAATCAAAACCACAATGAGATACCATCTCACACCAGTTAGAATGGCAATCATTAAAAAGTCGGGAAACAACAGGCGCTGGAGAGGATGTGGAGAAATAGGAACACTTTTACACTATTGGTGGGACTGTAAACTAGTTCAACCATTGTGGAAGTCAGTGTGGCGATTCCTCAGGGATCTAGAACTGGAAATACCATTTGGCCCAGCCATCCCATTACTGGGTATATACCCAAAGGACTATAAATCATGCTGCTATAAAGACACATGCACATGTATGTTTATTGTGGCATTATTCACAATAGCAAAGACTTGGAACCAACCCAAATGTCCAACAATGATAGACTGGATTAAGAAAATGTGGCACATATACACCATGGAATACTATGCAGCCATAAAAAATGAAGAGTTCATGTCCTTTGTAGGGACATGGATGAAACTGGAAATCATCATTCTCAGTAAACTATCTCAAGAACAAAAAACCGAACACCGCATATTCTCACTCATAGGTGGGAACTGAACAATGAGATCACATGGACACAGGAAGGAGAATATCACACTCTGGGGACTGTTGTGGGGTGGGGGGAGGGGGGAGGGATAGCATTGGGAGATATACCTAATACTAGATGACGAGTTAGTGGGTGCAGTGCACCAGCATGGCACATGTATACATATGTAACTAACCTGCACAAAGTGCACATGTACCCTAAAACTTAAAGTACAATAAAAATATATATATTTATATATAAAAAAAAAGAAAGCAGAAGTAAGTAGTAATGTTGTATGGAAGGAGAAAATATTTCACTGGGAGGGGCTCATTTGTACCCTTCTGCTCCCCCTGCTCTCCCTTTTTTGCCTGCCATAAAGTGTGATCAATGGAAATCCAATAAATATCTTGAACCATAAAGCAAAAAAAAAAAAAAAAAAAAAAAGAGTAAGTACAGCTGAAGGAGCCAGGGAGCAGAAAGTATATGCATCAGATATGAGGAAGAAAATAGATTTTGGAAGTTATGAGAAATGTAGAGAGTGAGTTGAGCATAGTTTGTGATTTTTAGGGCCTCTAACAGTATTAAAGCAGTGGCAACCACTGCACACAGACATGAGGGCTAGGCTAAAACAGTAAGGTCAACTTGTTTGGACAGGAAGGCTACACAGTGTGGTCCTGGCTCTTGTGTAAGAATTCTGACTGCACTAACCATGCCTAGGAAGGAAAGGAGTTGTTCTTTTGTAAGGGATTGAGGTTTGGGAGATTAATCGGACACAATCAGCAGGGAAAGCACGTACGTTTTTATGAGAATTATGCCAAGTTAGGTAACAGATGAGGATGAAATTTGGGCTTGACTGAAGTAATGGGGGCTGTCTATGAAGCCTTGCGGCAGTACAGCCCAGGTAATTTGCTGAGCCTAATGGGTGTCAGGGTCAGTCTAAGTGAAAGCAAAGAGATGCTGGGACGAGGGGTGCAGGGGAATAGTGAAAAAAGCATCTTTAAGATCAAGCACGCAATAGTGAGTTGTGGAGGAAGGTATTGAGGACAAAAGAGTGTATGGATTGGGCACCACGGGGTGGATTGGCAAAACAATTTGGTTGATAAGGCACGGATTCTGAACTAACCTGTAAGCCTTGTCTGGTTTTAGGACGGGTAAAATGGGGGAATTGTAAGGAGAGTTTATAGGCTTTAAAAGGCCATGCTGTAGCAGGTGAGTGATAACAGGCTTTAATCTTTTTAAAGCATGCTGTGGGATGGGATATTGGCATTGAGTGGGGTAAGGGTGATTAGGTTTCAATGAGATGGTAAGGGGTGCATGATCGGTTGCCAAGGAGGGAGTAGATGTATTTTATACTTGTGGGTTAAGGTGGGGGGATACAAGAGGAGGACACAAAGGAGGCTTTGGATTGGGAAGAAGGGTGGCAATGAGATATAGCTGTAGTCCGGGAATAGTCAAGGAAGCAGGTAATTTAGTTAAAGTGTCTCAGCCTAATAAGGGAACTGGGCAGGTGGGGATAACTAAAAAGGAGTGCTTAAAAGAGTATTGTCTAAGTTGGCACCAGAGTTGGGGAGTTTTAAGAGGTTTAGAAGCCTGACCGTCAATACCCACAACAGTTATGGAGGCAAGGGAAACAGGCCCTTGAAAAGAAGATAATGTGGAGTGGGTAGCCTCCGTATTGATTAAGAAGGGGACGGGCTTATCTTCCACTGTGAGAGTTACCTGAAGCTCGGCGTCCGTGATGGTCTGGGGCCTTCCGAGGCGATCAGGCAGTGTCAGTCTTCAGCCGCTAAGCCAAGAAGATCTGGGAAGGAGTCAGTCAGAGAGCCTTGGGCCAGAGTTCCAGGGCTCTGGGAGTGGCTGCCAGGTGAGTTGAACAGTCTGATTTTCAGTGGGGTTCCACACAGATGGGACGCAGCTTAGGAGGAATCCCGGGCTGCGGGCATTCCTTGGCCCAGTGGCCAGATTTCCGGCACGTGTAGCCAGCTCCTGTGGGAGGAGGTTCTGGAGGAAGGCCTGGCTGCTGCAGTTCAGGCATTTGGAAGTTCCTGTGTGCTGGAGATGTGGCTGGGGTTTGTCTCACAGTGGAGGCAAGGAATTGCAACTTTTTTCTATTATTGTACACCTTGAAGGCGAGGTTCATTAAATCCTGTTGTGGGGTTTGAGGGCTGGAATTTAATTTTTGGAGTTTTATTTAATGTCGGGAGCAGATTGGGTAATAAAATGTATATTGAGAATAAGACGGCCTTTTGACCTTTTAGGGTCTAGGGCTGTAAAGTGTCTCAGGGTTGCTGCCAAACAAGTCATGAACTGGGCTGGATTTTTATATTTGATGAAAAAGAGCCTAAACGCTATCTGATTTGGGATAAAGAAAAAGGAGCATTAACCTTGACTATGCCTTTAGCTCCAGCCACCTTTTTAAGAGTAAATTGCTGGGCAGGAGGGGGAGGGCTAGTCACGGAATGAAACTGTAAGCCGGACCAGGTGTGAGGAGGGGAAGTGATAAAAAGATTATAGGGTGGAGGAGCAGAGGCTGAGGAAGAATTGGGACCTAGCTCGGCCTGGCGAGGAGCAGCCTGGGGAGGAAGGGAGAGGTCAGATGGGTCTGTAGAAAATGAAGATTAGAAAGACTCAGTGATGCTTGGGGTTGGTACTGAGGGGACAGGCGGGAGGGAAAGAAGGAAGATTTGGGACGAGTTGCACTGGGCACAGAGACTAGGAAGGGACTGATGTGTAAAAGAATGCCTGGATGTCAGACACCTCAGACCGTTTGCCTATTTTACGACAAGAATTATTTAGATCTTGCAGGATGGAAAAATTCAAAGTGCCATTTTCTGGCTATTTGGAACTACTGTCGAGTTTGTATTGGGGTCAAGCAGTATTGCAGAAGAAAATAAGGCATTTAGGTTTTAGGTCAGGTGTGAGTTGAAGAGGTTATAAGTTTTTGAGAACACAGGCCAAGGGAGTAGAAGGAGGAATGGAGAGTGGAAGGTTGCCCATAGTGAAGGAAGCAAGCCTAGAGAAAAGAGAGAGTACAGAAATGGAGGGAAGGGATTCGGGGGTTCTTACCTTCCAGAAAAGTGGGAAAAGGGGTTGGGGCACAGAGATAAGAGGTCAGGGTGCAGAAATAAGGGATGAGGCACAGAAATAAGGGGCTGGGGCATGGAAATAAGGGGTCGAGGCATGGAAATAAGGGGTTGGGGCACAGAAATAAGGGATTGGGGCACAGAGATAAGAGGTCGGGGCATGGAAATAAGGGATTGGGGCGCAGATATAAGAGGTTGGGGCATGGAAATAAGGGATTGGGGCACAGAGATAAAAGGTTGGGGTGCAGAGATAAGAGGTTGGGTTGCAGAAATAAGGGATTGGGGTGCAGAGATAAGAGGTTGGGGTGCAGAAATAAGGGATTGGGGTGCAGAGATAAGAGGTTGGGGTGCAGAAATAAGGGATTGGGGCACAGAGATAAGAGGTTGGGTGTGGAAATAAGGGATTGGGGGTTCTTGCCCCATAGAAAAGCGGGACTTGCCACTAAGGGTGAAGGAGAAGGGGTTGAGGAGTACTTGCCCCTCTCCCAGAAAAGTGGGACTTGCCGCTAAGGGCGAAGGAGAAGGGATTGAGGGGTACTTGCCCCTCTCCCAGAAAAGCGGGACTTGCCGCTAAGGGCGAAGGAGAAGGAGTTGAGGGGTACTTGCCCCTCTCCCATAAAAGCGGGACTTCCCACTAAGGGTGAATGAGAAGGTGTTGAGGGGTACTTGCCCCTCTCCCAGAAAAGCAGAGAAGGGGTAGAGACAAGGAGAGAAGGGGTTGAGGTACTTGCCCCTTCCCCAGAAAAGTGGGACTTGCCACTAAGGGTGAAGGACCAAGGCAGGCGTCACTGCGTGGTCTGACACCCTTGAAACGTGGGTGTATAATCAGAGAGGCATCCTTGCAATGATTAAACACCAAGGGAAGGCTGTCTTCCCAGTCCGTGACCGGCGCCGGAGTTTTGGGTCCACAAATAAAACGTGTCTCCTTTGTCTCTCCCAGAAAATGAAAGGAATTGAAATTAAGAGAAGGGAGAGATTGAAGAGTGGAAAGGAGAAAGTGGTTGAGGGACAGTGAAAGAGGTTGGAGAAGAGAGTAAGAAGAGGCCGCTTACCTGATTTAAAATTGGTGAGATGTTCCTTGGGCTGGTCGGTCTGAGGACCTGAGGTCATAGGTGGATCTTTCTCACAGAGCAAAGAACAGGAGGACAGGGGATTGATCTCCCAAGGGAGGTCCCCCGATACGAGTCACAGCACTAAATTTCATGCACGTCTGTGTGAAGAGACCACCAAACAGGCTTTGTGTGAGCAACATGGCTGTTTATTTCACCTGGGTGCAGGCGGGCTGAGTCCAAAAAGAGAGTCAGCAAAGGGAGATAAGGGTGGGGCCGTTTTATAGGATTTGGGTAGGTAAAGGAAAAAGGGGGTTTGTTCTCTGGCAGGCAGGAGTGGGGGTCGCAAGGTGCTCAGTGGGGAAGCTTTTTGAGCCAGGATGAGCCAGGAAAAGGACTTTCACAAGGTAATGTCATCAGTTAAGGCAAGGACTGGCCATTTACACTTCTTTTGTGGTGGAATGTCATCAGTTAAGGTGGGACAGGGCATATTCACTTCTTTTGTGATTCTTCAGTTACTTCAGGCCATCTGGGCATATATGTGCAAGTCACAGGGGATGCGATGGCTTGGCTTGGGCTCAGAGGCCTGACACAAATAATACATTCTTTCTCTCAGCAACCCCAGTGTGTGGTGTTGGGAGGAGGATGGGGAGTGTCAAGAAATATGACTCTGATCACTTCAGCATCTGCTTCAAATTATCCCCAAAGCAGCCCATCCTTAAGCCTCTGTCTTCAGAAAACTAATAGATAATTACACCTGATTGTTGTGGCAAGTCAGGGACCCCAAACGGAGGGACCTGCTGAAGCCATGACAGAAGAACAGAAATTGTGAAGATTTCATGGACATTTGTTAGTTCTCCAAATTAATACTTTTATAATTTCTTATGCCTGTCTTTACTGCAATCTTTGAACATAAATTATGAAGATTTCATGAACATTTATCACTTCCCCAATCGATACTCTTATAATTTCCTATGCCTGTCTTTAATCTCTTAATCCTGTCATGTTCATAAGCTGAGGATGTATGTCACTTCAGGACCCTGTGATGATTGCGTTAATTGCACAAATTGCTCATAAAGCATGTATGTTTAAACAATATGAAATCTGGGCACCTTGAGAACAGGATAACAGCAATTTTCAGGGAACAAGGGAGATAATCTTAAAGTCTGGTTGCCTGTGGGCTGGGCAGGACACAGCCATATTTCTCTTATTACTGAAAACGGGTAAGAGAAATATGGCTGAATTCTTTCCCCAGTAAGGAATATTAATAATTAACAGCTCTGGGAAAAGAATGCATTCCCAGGGGGGGGCCTCTAATATGGCTGCCCTAGGAATGTCTGCCCTATGCAGTTGTAGATAAGGGATGAAACATGCCCTGGCTTCCTGCAGGATCCCTAGGCTTGCTAGGATTAGGAAATTCCAGCCTGGTGAATTCTAGTCAGACCAGTTCTCTGCTCTTGAACCCTGTTAAGATGTTTATCAATGACAATGCATGCACAGTGGGACAGGGAACCTCATCAGTAATGCTAATTTCACCTTTGCCTTGTGACCTTGCCCTGCTCATTTGCCTTGTGATATTTTGTTGCCCTTGAAGCATGTGATCTCTGTGACCCACACCCTATTCATATACTCCCTCCCCTTTGAAAATTGCTAATAAAAACTTGCTGATTTTGCAGCTCAGGGGGCATCATGGAACCTGCCCACATGTGATGTCTCCCCTGGATACCCAGCTTTAAAATTTCTCTCTTGTACTCTTTCCATTTATTTCTCAGACCAGCTGACACTTAGGGAAATAGAAAAGAACCTATGTGAAATAATGATGAATTAGCAGGGGCAGGCTCCCCCGATATCTGGCACCCACATGGTTTTTCTTTTTCCCAAGTGCATGTGGGAACCCGATTCCTTTTGGTAGGTGTGGAGAAACATCATCGGTTTGGTCCACATAAATGCTTGTTTGACTCCCTGATGACTGGTGAGTAGTCTGTGTATGGTCCGGGTTAACTATGGGTCACATGGAGTATAAAAATTATACTTATCTCTTCTATATTACACTCCAGTTAAAACAGAAAAGGGTTCAAGTGCCCATGGAAAATATGGTCACTCTATTCAGGGCAGTGGGAAAATACTGTCCTTGGTTTCCTGAAAAAGGAACCTTAGATGTAGACCTGTTAAAACAGGGAAGGGTTCGAGTAACCATTGAAAATATGGTCACTGTATTCAGGGCCGTGGAAAAATACTGTCCTTGGTTTCCTGAAAAAGGAACCGTATATGTAAAAGTATGGGATCGTGTTGGTTCAACATTCTGGGAACTGGTCTTGACAGGGAATTATGTTCCCATCACTGTTTGGGGTGATTGGGCCTTGGTACGTGCCGTTCTGATACCTCCTCAACTTTCCTCTCCCATAAGGCCTTTGTTATCTGCTCAGTCTCTCCCTTCGCCTACTCCTCCTCCAACTGTTGAAAATTCAATGTCTAACTCCGGTGACTTTGGCTTAATGTCACCCCCTGATGACCTTATTTCTTTTCACAAACAGCCAGTACTTGCACCTCCCACGGCCCGACTCACACAGCCCAGGACCACATACATGCTAATTCTTCCCTTAACAAACCTTTGCAGCATTTGCCTTCGGGCGTCACCTAACGGCTCCGGGACCAAACTACCATTTACCTGTAATTCTCCAGGCCTTCCCCCATCCACTGCAGCCCTCCTGTCATTTCAGTTCCTCAACTGGTCTGCATTGTTATGTACCTCTCAATCTTATCTTTTTGAAAGAATTTAAAGATGCTTGTACTCAGTACATCCCTACTTCTCCTTATGTTAAAATGGTATTACAAACTTTGTACTGAGGTCATTTTGCTTCCTTTAGACTGGGACCTTTTAGCAAAAGCTGTTCTAACCACATCTTAGCCTGGTAGGCAGAGAAGGCCCGTCTCCAGGCTCAGCTAAATCGGACTAATGGCATTCTAATTACTCAGGCTCAGCTCACAGGCTCCAGTAGTTTCTCTCATACTTATGCCCAATTAGGCTTTGATGCTTTTATCACAAAACAAGTAGCAAAGGTGTGTATGAGAGCTTAGGATAAATTATGCACCCCAGGCCAAACTCCTGCTTCTTTTACTAGGGTTAAACAAGGTCACACTGAATTAGAGATTTAATGGCACAACAGGGGGCTGAAATTAATATTCCACATAACTCTTATGGTGCTCCCAGTCAGCATATGATGGAAAACATGGGGTTTGTTCCTGGACTCAGTCTCGGTCCAAAACATGAAGGGATTACTAAACCCCTCCCAGTTACTGTAAAAGAAAACAGGGTGGGTTTAGGTTATCCTTTCTAGTGGCAGCTACTGCCACGCCTCCTGGTCCTACCCCTTTACAATGGAAATCGGACACACCCATTTGGATTCAGCAGTGGCCACTCTCTAAAGAAAAACTGGAAGCTTTAACTCAATTAGTTTCTGAACAGTTACAACTTGGAGGTAAGTAAAACAGAATGTCTGGATCTACGTTGATACTGAGGGAGAGGGATGGTATCAGGGACAACAGACAGAATAGTTTCCCCTTCCCAACTATAATCTCCCCAACTATCCCCTCAGGACCCAGAAAATGTCCTTCATTATATCCTTGTGCTTCAAGAAAAGTTTGACCCAGTAAGCTCAGCTCCTCTCCCTCCATCAGAGAAGTAGGTAAAGGGAGGCAGTGGGCCCAGGAATCAGGAGCTCAGGACTTAGGTGCTTTCATAAACGTTTCCCTGTGATTCACCTCATAGGCTTCAAAGAGGAGCAGCCTTCCAAATAGCTTACTGATCACCCAGGACTAGAATGATGTTTGCCTGCTTTGAAGTGAAAAATTCGCACATACTCCATCCCATCTTTGCCTGTTTCACACAATACCAAAGGTCCAGATAAGCTCCTGACAATGTACACAGCATTCCCTGTATTTCTGATTTTCCCTAGTGATATCAAGAGCATGTTATTATACCCCAGACTGCCTATCAAATTGTCCAGATCTGGGGAGGCTAGGGATAAGTTAATATGTGGATGTCACCTGTATTTATTTCTCTTCCTTGGGCCTACCCTTAGCCATTACTTACCAAAGAGCTGCATTGATTGACCTACAGGGCGATGAGAAGTTAAGCTACTAGTCAAGCATGAAGAAAGGGGTATTTAATGGGCACTTTTTCAAGCATTGTCTGTAGGGATACAAGGCAAAGTTCCCATCACCTAGACACCAATGAGTACTTTTGCCTCCTCTTCAAACAAAGTTCTAACAAGATCTCTCTCTCTTATTGGGGCCCCAGGGAATAGCCCCAGCAGGGAATATTTTGAACAGCATACTCCAGGGTGCCTTGCCAAGGCCCTGCACTGAGGAGGAAGGAAAGGCTTCCTGTCATGGGGACCGGTGAGGTAGGAGGCAGGATTCAACTCCAGAGGGTGAGCTCAGACACCAGACTAAATTGAGGAGTAGCTGAAACAGGGATGGGGCAGAAGCAGCTTTCCATAAGACATGCCCACTCGTTTGCCATGTTGGTTTACCATTGCCAGGACACCTTGGAGTTACTGCCCCTTTCCATGGCAATGACCCAACTACCCAGAAGTTACTACACTTTCCCTAAAAATTTCTGCATATGCTGCTCCTTAATCTACATGCAATTAAAAGTAGATACAGGGCGGGTGCGGTAGCTCATGCCTGTAATCCCAGCACTTCGGGAGACCAAGGCAGGCAGATCACCTGAGGTCAGGAGTTTGAGACCAGCCTGACCAACATGGCGAAACCCCTTCTCTACTAAAAATACAAAAATTAGCCTGGTGTATGGGCACATGCCTGTAGTCCCAGTTACTCAGGAAGGCTGAGGCAGGAGAATTGCTTTAACCCAGGAGGTAGAGTTTGCGGTGAGCTGAGATAACACCACTGAACTCCAGCCTGGGCGGCAGAGTGAGACTCCATCTCAAAAAAAAAAAAAAAAAAAAAAAAAAAAAGCTGTAAATATGACTGCAAAGCTGCCCTGAGTTGCTACTCTCAGCACACTGCCTGTGGGGTATCCCTGCTCTGCCAGAACAGTCACAGAGCTGTGGCACTTCCAGAGCTGTAATACTGCCAAAGCTGTAACACTGCCACTTCAATAAAGCCGTTTTCTTCTACTCTACCACCAACTTGCCCTTGAATTTTTTCCTGGGTGAAGCCTCACAGGCTAAGCTCCACTTTGGGGCTCACCTGCCCTGTGTCAGTGGGACCACCCAGCTTGATGGCCCAGAAAAATCTGATCTAGGGAAGTTCAGTAAGAAGGCAAGGAGATGAGGAGGGGCACCCCCAGAACCAGCACAGAACATTCCCTAGAAAACTCCCACTGATATAGGTGGGACCATGAGTGGAAGAGTGAATTAATAAGTGAGAGCCTTTACAAGAAGGAAGAACCTGACCAGAGAATAAGTTTGGAGAAAACAGCAAATGTTTCCTATACCTGGAATTGAAATGGTAGGTAAAAGGCTAGGCCAAGTCCTATAGGTATTGCTAGTCATACGCTTTCTAATCTTAGTGAAATTACTCAACGACTTTTGCTCATCTTAACTGTCTCCCTACATTTGACTTTCCTCTCATCCACAAAAATCCCTCCTGAAAATAGAGCTAGATTAATCTGTTGGAAAGTATCCAAGAGCATAAAGGATTTAGACATTACAACATTACAATGGTAAGGAGGAGTTAGAGAACTGAGTGTGTTCAGCTTACATAGGAGAAGACTTCTGGTCATATGCATGATCCTTCATGGATTGTTCAAATCCAGGAAGAGACTCCTGGTGAGGGACAAATAATTTATTTTACGAAGCCAAAGGAAACGCAAGAAAAAAATGCATACCAAACCCTATGAAAATGCCAGTGACATCATAGCATAGAAAAAACAATCTTAAAGTTTGTATGGAACCAAAAGAGACCCTGAATAGCCAAAGCCATCCAAAGCAAAAAGAGCAAAACTGAAGAAATCACATTACCTGACTTCAAATTATACTACAGGGCTATAGTAACCAAAACAGCATGTTACTGGCATAAAAACAGACATATAGACCAATGAAACAGAATAGAGAACCTAGAAACGAATCCACACACCTACAGTGAATCCATTTTTGACAAAGGTGCCAAAAACATACACTGGGGAAAAGCTAGTCTCTTCAATAAATGGTGCTGGGAAAACTGGATATACATATGGAAAAGAATGAAACTAGACCCTTATTGCCCACCATATACAAAAATCAAATCAAAATGGATTAAAGACTTAAATCTAAGACTTCAAACTATGAAATTACTACAAGAAAACAATGAGGAAAATCTCCAGGACATTGATCTGGGCAAAGATTTCTTGAGCAATGCCCCACAAGCACAGGCAACCAAAGTAAACATGGACAAATGGGATCAAATCAAGTTAAAAAGCTTCTGCACAGCAAAGGAGACAATCAACAAAGTGAAGGGACAATCCACAGAATGGGAGAAAATATTTGCAAACTACCAGTCTGATATATAAGGAGGTCAAACAACTCTATAGGAAAAAAAATATAATAATCTGATCAAAGAAAGGGCAAAAGATTTGAATAGACATTTATCAAAAGAAGACCTACAAATGGCAAACCGGCATATGAAAAGGTACTCAACATCAATGATCATCAGAGAAATGCATATCAAAACTACAATGAGATATCATCTTACCCCAGTTAAAATGGCTTGTATTTAAAAGATAGGCAATAACAAATGCTGGCGAGGATGTGGAGAAAAGGGAGCCCTCATAGACTGTTGGTGGGAATGTAAGTTAGTGCAAGCACTATGGAGAACAGTTTGGCGATTCCTCAAAAAAACTAAAAATTGAGCTATTATATGATTCAGAAATCACACTGCTGGGTGTACACCCAAAAGAAAGGAAATCAGGATATCAAAGAGATGTCTGCACTCCTAATGTTTGTTGCAGCACTGTTTATAATAGCTAAGATTTGGAAGCAACATAAGTGCCCATCAGCAGAGGAATAGATAAAGAATATGTAGTACATATACACAATGGAGTACTACTCATCCCTAAAGAAAGAATGAGATCCAGTCATTGGCAACAACATAGATGGAACTGGAGATTATTATGTTAAGTGAAATAAGCCAGCAACAGAAAGACAAACATCACATATTCACACTTATTTGTGGGATCTAAAAATAAAAACAATTGAACCTATGGTCACAGAGAATACAAGGATGGTTACCAGAGGCTGGAAAGAGTAATGTGGGGTTGGGGGAAGGTGGCAATGGTTAATGGGTACAAAAGAATAGAAAGAATAAATAAGACATACTATTTAATAGCACAACAGGGTGACTATAGCCTATAATAATTATATATTTTAAAATAAAGAATGTAATCAGATTGTTTGTAACTCAAAGGATAAATGCTTGAGAGAATGGAGCCCCTATTCTCCTTGATGTGCTTATTTCACATTGCATGTCCCTATCAAAACATCTCATGTACCCCATAAATATATATACCTACTATGTACCCACAAAAAAATTTTAAAATAATTGAATTTTTTTAAAAACAGAAAAAGTTAAAAAAAATAACAAATGCATAAAACTATATAGAGTTCAGGATGCAGCCAGGTCTACGTGTCTTCAGAATAATAATCCTTTATCCGAAAGACAGAGGTCAACACAAGCTGTATTGGAAGGGAACAGCACAGGGTTCATTGGGAATGGTCAGTATCCTGAATCAGGCCATCCATTTAGGAGGGCCACATTCTAAGGGTACTAACTCAGTTTCAAAGTGAATTAGAAGATATAGCAGGTGTCATTTCATGTAGAAGCAAGATTGTGAACCCTAACATGTTTTCTGGCAGATAAACCAACCTTGGTAACAGTGAATTTAGGATAAACGATACTATGATAACTCTGAGATGGCAGGAGACAGGTATTATGAAACAGCAAAATATCAACCCAGAAACCCAATGGAGAAGGAAAGAGTAGGCACGACAAGGAACAAAAGCAACAAAAAGATCAGTCCAAGAGGCACAGAGGAGATGAACAGATAACTCAAACAGGAATTGGGACCCAGGAAATAAAGAAAAGTCTTAGAACAGGGACATAGATTAGTGTGAATGAAGACCACGTGACTGAAACTCATAACCTTCTCCTAAAGTCAAACATTGCATAAAACATCAAGAGATGAGGACAAGGCTGAAGTTTCAAACACAGTCAAGAGTCCTGAGATCAATAATATAGATCAGAAAAATATTTTCTGAGTTCCCCTTAAAGTTCTGGAAAGAAATATAGAGATTTAAAAAAGGGTCAGGTAGAAGATACTCATCAAACTAAGACAAAATACTACCAAGGGGCAAAGCAGAGGTATGAGCAAACATCTGTGGCAACACCTTGGAGAGATGGAAACACCTTGGAGAAAAATCATCTAATTAAGTCTATGGGGACCATGAAAAGCTTCTCAAATGAGGCAACATTAGAGAGAAAAGTTGAAGGATACCAATAGGATGTTCCAGAATCACTCACTAGTATTAAAAGGAACATTAAAACTTATAAAGTAAGGAATTCTTGATGAACATCTAAGAGATCCATGTTGAAAATTTGCATGTCAACCTCTGTGAGATTACATGAATTTTCTTGGATTATATCCTCAATATATTTCCAAATTGCTTACTCTCTCTCCATCTCTCTCAAGAATGCCAATGAGTAGTAAGTTTGGTCTGCTTACATAATCCCATATTTTTCAGAGGTTTTGTTCATTATTTGAAATTCTTTTTTCTATATTTCTGTCTGAGTTTATTCAAAGGACCAGTATTCAGGTTTTGAGGTTCTTTTTTCAGCTCTGTCTATTCTGCTCTTAATACTTCAAATCGTATCATAATATTCTTTTAGTGAATTTTTCAGCTCTAGAAGTTCAGTTTGGTTCTTTCTTAAAACAGCTATTTCATCTTTCAGCTCTTGGATCATTTTACTGGATTACTTGGACTGTGTTTCAACTTTCTCCTTGATCTCAATAAGCTTCCTTGCCATCCAGATTCTGAATTTTGTGTCTATTATTTCAGTTATTTCAGTCTAGTTAAGAACCAGTGCTGAGGAGCTAGTGGGCTCGTTTGAAGGTAAGGGGTCACTCTGGCTTTTTGAATTGCCAGAGCTCTTGAGCTGATTCTTTCTCATCTGGGGAGGTAGTATTCCTTTAACTGTGGTGTTAGTTGACTGTACTCAGTTTGGTTCATTTCTAGATGCTATCAGAGGGCCAAGGGTCTGTATAGGAACTTTATAGATGAATTCTCGAGCTTGGTTTCACAAAGGGTATATATTAGCAGAATAATTTTTAGTGTTGTATTTGGGCTGTGATCCAGTAGATGGTGTGATCCAGTAGATGGTGTTTAAGAGTAATAGCCAGTAGATAGGCTTTTAGCCCCACTAGGCTCTTTAGTATTTCCTCACATTTACAGGTGTGCTTTGTGGTGGGGGTAGGGGCAGACATGACTCCTTAACCAAGGGTGCCTTAGGGCAGCCCCCTCTGATCACTGGTGCCATGCCCGTGTTTCATAAGTGTTCCAGACCTCAGAGCTTCCTCAAGCAGAAGCTGTGACAGGGAGATATGTCACACTCTTTCCGTACTAGCCCTGCAGAATGAGGCATGCCTCGCTCCCACACTGGCCCACAGACCCACACATCTCACCTGTCTCAGTGCCCTGAGAGTGGCACTCCCTCCCATGCTTGAGTGCCGGCCACAGATCTCAGCTCTGCATTCTTGAGCTGTAACCACCAACCATGGGATACCTAGACAGCCCACGGGGTTGGGTTATAGCTGCGCTGGGGGATCCAACATGCACCCAGATGTCTGAGAAAATACTCAGGGAGAGGAAAGCACCCAGGCTGGACAATGGAGGTTTCACTGTGCACATGCTCCTGCAGAGCAACCAGGCAGGGGCCTTGGGAGAGGCTGGCAGGCAAGAGGGCCTGCTCATCAGAGGTGCCCCAGTTCCATAGAGAGCAGGAAGCTGGACCTGCTCTCTCCTGGTTCAACTCTCAGCTGGGGCTACAGCCTCTTGGATGTAGATGAGAAGCCCTAGGGGATGGGTGCCTATGGCAACACTCTGCCAGAGGTGCCCCATGCATGAAATCACCTGGCCCCTATGCCAGCTGAATCCCTGTCTCTGCCTACTCCCCAGACAGATCCCCCTGGCAGCTCACAGGTATGTGGGGGACATGGGGTGCCCTCTAGATAGGATCCCAGAGGACCATCGTGAGAGTGGGCTGTTCCTCAGTCCCCTCACTCACCCCTTCCCCAGGAGCTGTTTGGGGCTGGGAACTAGCACTGGTATTCAGGTGCCCCACGCAGGGTTTCCAGCTTCCTCTCTCTTCAGCTTCAGTGACAGTGTCAACTCTCAATCCACCCTCGGTGTTTTCTCTCTGAAGATCTGCCCAAATTATATTGGGTTACTAGATGATTTGATCTCTCTCAGTGGGAGCAGTGCTTCCTAACTGTATCTAGTCAACCATCTTGTTCCCCTCCTCTACTCAATTTTTTGTAAACCTAAAATAATTCCTGGCTTCTGGGGTGTGCCAGCCCCTTCCCTACAAATCTCCCAGTACCTGCAGGCCACAGGCAACACAAGTTTTGGTGGAGCCATCTGGGACCTCACGGAACTGAGGAGACAGGGGAGCAAAGATGGAACACTGACCTCACTCGGACAGAGACCTGATTTCTTTTTTTTCTTTTTCTTTTTTTTTTTCTTACTAAAGTCCCAAAGTAGTTCAGTGAAAAAGGATAAACTCTTCAATAAGCGGTGCTGAAACAATGGAATATCTATATGAAAAAACAACTTGAACCCTTACCTTATATTACACAAAAATTAACTTGAAATAGATCTTAAACTTAATGTAAAAACTAGAGCTATAAACATTTTAAGGAAAAGAGGATAAAAATGTTTGCAGAGATTTGGCAAAGATTTCTTCAATAGAACACAAAAAGCATGAACCATAAAATAAAAATTGATAAATTACAGTTCACTAAAATGTTTTAATTCTGATCATCAAAAGAGACCATAAAGAAAATAAAAAGGCAAGCTACAGACTAGGTAGAAATATTTGGACTACATATTTCTGAGAAAAGACTTGATCCAGATTATACAAAGAACTATTGCAAAGCAATATGAAAAACAACCAACTAAAAATGGTAAAAACGATTGAACAGAGACTTCTCAAAGGAAGATATCTGAATGACAAACGATCCCAAAAAGCATGTAAAATGATGTTCAATGTCATTAGTCATCAAATAAATGCACATTAAAACTGCAATTATTTACAGCAAAAGACAAATTAGAATAGTTAAAATTGACAACACTGACAATACCAAGTGCTGATGAGGATGCAAGGCAACTGGAGATTTCATACATTGCTGGTGAGAATGTAAAATGCTACAACCACTTTGGAAAGCAACTTGCAGACTTACTTAATAAAACTAAACATACACTTACTATAGAACCCAGCATCTTCATGTTTAGGTATTTACCCAAATAAATTAAAAATTTTAATTGCAAAATTATCCAGTTTTTTTCATCCTTTCCTTTATGTTTAGCTCATTTTTTTATTATTATTATACTTTAAGTTTTAGGGTACATGTGCCCATTGTGCAGGTTTGTTACATATGTATACATGTGCCATGTTGGTGTGCTCCACCCATTAACTCGTCATTTAGCATTAGGTATATCTCCTAATGCTATCCCTCCCCACTCCCCGCGCCCCACAACAGTCCCCGGAGTGTGATGTTCCCCTTCCTGTGTCCATGTGTTCTCATTGTTCAATTCCCGCCTATGAGTGAGAACATGTGGTGTTTGGTTTTTTGTCCTTGTGACAGTTTGCTGAGAATGATGGTTTCCAGTTTCATCCATGTCCCTACAAAGGACATGAACTCTTCATTTTTTATGGCTGCATAGTATTCCATGGTGTATATGTGCCACATTTTCTTAATCCAGTCTATCGTTGTTGGACATTTGGGTTAGTTCCAAGTCTTTGCTATTGTGAATAGTGCTGCAATAAACATACGTGTGCATGTGTCTTTATAGCAGCATGATTTATAATCCTTTGGGTATATACCCAGTAATGGGATGGCTGGGTCAAATGGTATTTCTAGTTCTAGATCCCTGAGGAATCGTCACACTGACTTCCACAATGTTTGAACTAGTTTACAGTCCCACCAACAGTGTAAAAGTGTTCCTATGTCTCCACATCCTCTCCAGCACCTGTTTTTTCCTGACTTTTTAATGATCGCCATTCTAACTGGTGTGAGATGGTATCTCATTGTGGTTTTAATTTCCATTTCTCTGATGGCCAGTGATGATGACTGGATCCCTTCCTTACACCTTATACAAAAATTAATTCAAGATGGATTAAAGACTTACATGTTAGACCTCAAACCATAAAAACCCTAGAAGAAAACCTAGGCAATACCACTCAGGACATAGGCATGGGCAAGGACTTCATGTCTAAAATACCAAAAGCAATGGCAACAAAAGCCAAAATTGACAAATGGGATCTCATTAAACTAAAGACCTTCTGCACAGCAAAAGAAACTACCATCAGTGTCAACAGGCAACCTACAAAATGGGAGAAAATTTTCACAACCTACTCATCTGACAAAGGGCTAATATCCAGAATCTACAATGAACTCAAACAAATTTACAAGAAAAAAACAAACAACCCCATCAAAAAGTGGGCAAAGGAAGGATATGAACAGACACTTCTCAAAAGAAGACATTTATACAGCCAAAAAACACATGAAAAAATGTTTAGCTCATTTTTATGCCCTATTTAAGAAAATATTCTCTGCCTCAAAGTAAAGAACAATTTCAAAGTCATGAACATATTTCATTATGCTATCATTAGGAAGCTTTACTGTTTTTAACTTTTCATGTTTGGTCTCAAAATGACTGTATATATGTGTATATATGAGGGATCAAGATTCATTTTTCTCTATGGATAGCCTGTTGACCTAGCACATTTTACAGAAAAGACTATCCTTTCCCCCACAGCTTATAACAAAGTTTTATCTTTGTCAGAAGTCAAGTGTTTATATATATGTAGGTTTATCTTTGTACTCCCTAATATTTTTCATTAATCTTTGTTTATTAGGTTGGTGTAAACATATTGCAGTTTTTTCATTGTTGAAATTTGCCATTTGATATTGGAATACATTCTTAAATAAATGTGGTTATGTTATACAACATTTTAATGCACACTTCTCACTTTATGTTTATTTGCTAATGAGTTATTGCTTGCTGTTTATTTCATATTTACTTTAGAGTATGGAAATGATGTTAGACAAAATACAAATTTGAGCAATTTTCTTATTTGAATACAAAATGAGTTGTAAAGCAGCGGAGACAACTTGCAACATCAACACATTTGGCCCAGGAATAGCTAATGAACATACAGTGCAGTGGTGGTTCAAGTTTTGCAAAAGAGATAAAAGGCTTGAAGATGAGGTGTGTAGTGGCTGACCATCAGAAGTTGACAACAACCAATTGAGAGCAATCATCAAAACTGATCCTCTTACAACTACACGAGAAATTGCCAAAGAACTCAATGTTGATCATTCTACTTGCTTGGCATTTGAAGCAAATTGGAAAGGTGAAAAAGTCTGATAAGTGGGTCCCTCATGAGCTGAGCAAAAATCAGAAAAATCATTGTTTTGAAGGGTTGTCTTCTCTTATTCTATTCAACAACAATGAACAATTTCTCAATCAGATTTTGACACGTGATGAAAAGTGAATTTTATATGACAACCAGTCAATGACCAGTTCAGTGGTTGGACTGAGAAGGAGCTCCAAAGCACTTCTCAAAGCCAAACTTGCACCAAAAAAGGGTTATAGTCACTGTTTGGTGGTCTGCTGCAGGTCTGATCCACTACAGCTTTCTGAATCCTGGCGAAACCATTGCTTCTGAGAAGTATGCTCAGTAAATCAATGAGATGCACTGAAAACTGAAATGCCTACAGCCCGTGTTGGTCAGCAGGAAGGCCCAATTTTTCTCCATGACGGTGCCCAACCGCATGTCACACAACCAATGCTACAAAAGTTGAACAAATTGGGATATGAAGTTTTGCCTAATCCACCATATTCAACTGACCTCTCACAAACCAGTTATCACTTCTTCAAGCATCTCAACAACTTTTTGCAAGGAAAACACTTCCACAACCAAGAGAATGCAAAAAATGCTTTCTAAGAGTTTGTTGAATCCGAAAGCATGGATGTTTATGCTATTGGAATAAACAAACTTATTTCTCATTGACAAAAATGTGTTGATTGTAATGGTTCCTATTTTAATTAATAAATATGTGTTTGAGCCTAGTTATAATGATTTAAAATTCATGATCCAAAACAGCAATTACTGTTGCACCAACCTAAATTTTTTTTAACTTTTATTTTATGTTTGGGGTGCATGTGCAGGTTTGTTATATAGGTAAACTCATGTCACAGGGGTTTGTTATACAGCTTATTTTATCACCCAGGTACTAAACCTAGTACCTAATAGTTATTTTTTTCTGATCCTTTCCCTCCTCCTATCCTCCACCCTCAAGTAGATCTCAGTGTCTGTTGTTCCTCTCTTTTTGTCCGTATTTTTCATGATTAAGTTCCCACTTTTCAATAAGAACATGCAGTATTTGGTTTTCTGTTCCTGCATTCATTTGCTAAGGATAACGGCCTTCAGCTCTATCCATGTTTCTACAAAGGACATTATCTCATTCTTTTTATGGCTGCATAGTATTTCATGGTATGTATGTACCACATTTTCTTTATTCAATCTGCCATAGATGGACATTTAGGTTTATTCCATGTCTTTGCTATTATGAGTAGTGCTGCAATGAATGTACATGTGCCTTGGTCTTTATGATAGAACAATTTATATTCTGTTAGTATATACCCAGTAATGGGATTCCTGCATCAAATGGTAGTTCTGTTTTTAGCTCTCTGAGAAATGGCCACACTGCTTTCCACAATGGTTGAACTAATTTACACTCCCACCAGCAGTGTATAAGCATTCCCTTTTCTCTGCAACCTCACCAGCATGTTATTTTTTGACTTTTTAATCATAGCCATTTTGACTGTTACAAGATGGTATCTCATTGCAGTTTTTATTTGAACTTCTCTAATTATCAGTGATATTGAGTTTTTAAATATGCTTCTTGGCCACATCTATGTCTTTTTAAAAGTGCCTGTTCGTGTTCTTTGCCCACTTTTTAATGGGTTTTTTTTTTGCTTTCTTATAGATGCTAGATATTAGCACTTATGAGATTAATAGTTTGCAAATATTTTCTCCCATTCTGTAGATTGTCTGTTTCCTCTGTTGATAGTTTCTTTTACAGTACAGAAGCTCTTTAAGAGCTTAGATCCCACTTGTCATTTTTTGCTTTTCTTGCAATTGCTTTTGGTGTCTTGGTCACGAAATCTTTGCTTTTTCCTATTTCCAGAATGGTTGTCTTCCAGGTAAGTTGTCTTTCAGGATTTTTATAGTTTGGGGTTTTACATTTAAGTCTTTAATCCATCTTGAGTTGATTTTTGTATATTGTGTGAGGAAGGGATCCAGTTTCAATCACCTGCATATGGCTAGCCAGTTATCCTAGCACCATTTATTGAATACGGAGTCTTTCCGCATTGCCTGTTTTTGTCAGGTTTGTCTAAGATAAGATAGTTGTAAGTGTGTGACCTTATTTCTTGTCTCTCTATTCTGCTTCTTTGGTCTGTGTGTCTGTTTTTGTACCAGTACCATGCTGTTTTGGTCACTGTAGCCCTGTAGTACAGTTTGAAGTCAGGTAATGTGATGCCTCCAGCTTTGTTCTTTTGCTTAGGATTGCCTTGGCTGTTCAGACTCTTTTTTGATTCCATATGAATTTTAAAATAGTTTTTCTAGTTCTGTGAAGAATGTCATTGGTAGTTTGATAGGAATAACATTGAATCTATACATTGCTTTTGGCAGTATGGCCATTTTAATGATATTAATTCGTCCTATCTATAAGCATAGACTGTTTTTTCCATTTGTTTGTGTCATCTCTGATTTCTTTGAGCAGTGTTTTGCAGTTCTCTTTGTAGAGATCTTTCACCTACCTAGTTAGCTGTATTCCTAGGTGTTTTATTCTTTCTGTGGCAATTGTGACTAGGACTGTGTTCCTGATTTGGCTTTGGCTTGACTCTTTTTGGTATATAGCAATGCTAGCAATTTTTGTACATTGATTTTGTATCCTAAAACTTTGCTGACGTTATCAGCTTAAGGAGCTTTTAGGCCAACATTATGGGGTTTTCTATATGTAGAGTCATGTCATCTGCAAACAGAGATAGTTTGACTTCCTGTCTTCCTATTTGGATGTGCTTTCTTTCTTTCTCTTGCCTGATTGCTCTGACCAGGACTTCCAATACTATGTTGAATAGGAGTGGTGAGAGAGGACATCATGTCCTATGCTGGTTTTCCAGGGGAATGCTTCCACCTTCTGCCCATTCAGTATAATGTTGGCTGTGGGTTTATCATAGATGGCTTTTATTTATGTTCATGTATGTTTGGTCAATACCTAGTTTATTGAGAGTTTTTAACATGAAGAGGTGTTGAACTTTATCAAAAGCCTTTTCTTCATCTATTGAGATAATCAGGTGGTTTTGCCTTTAGTTCTGTTTATGTGATGATGTGATGAATCACATTTATTGATTCATTTATGTTGAACCAACACAAATATCAGGAATAAAGCCCACTTGATCATGGTGGATTAGCTTTTTGATGAGCTGCTGGATTCAGTTTGCTAGTATTTTTTTTGAGTATTTTTGCATCAATGTCCATCAAGGATATTGACCTGAAGTTTTCTTTTTGTGTTGTGTCACTGCCAGATTTTGGTACAAGGATGATGCTGGCCCCATAGATTGAGTTGGGGAGCAACTCCTCCTCAGTTATTTGGGAACAGTTTCAGTAGAAGTGGTACCAGTTTTCTTTGTCCATCTATAAGAATTTGGCTGTGAATCTATCTGATCCTGGGCTTTTTTTGATTGGAAGGCTATTTATTACTATTTATTACTATTTATTACTAATTCAATTTCAAAGTTTTTTGTTGGCCTGTTCAGATATTTAATTTTTCCTAGTTTAGACTTGGGAGTGTGCATGTGTATAGGAATTTTTCTATTTATTCTAGATTTTCTAGTTTGTGTACATAAAATTCATGGTAGTCTCTGATGGTTATTTGTATTTCTGTGGGGTCAGTGGTAACATCCCCTTTGTCATTTCTAATTGTGTTTATTTGGATCTTCTCTCTTTTCTTCTTTATTTGTCTAGCTAGAGGTCTATTTATCTTATTTATTTTTTTCAAAAAACAAACTCCTAGATTAACTGATCTTTTGATGGTTTTTGATGACTGAATCTCCTTCAGTTCAGCTCTGATTTTGGTAATCTCTTGACTTCTGCTAGCTTTAGGGTTGGTTTACTCTTGCTTCTCTAGTTCTTTTAGTTGTGATGTTAGGTTGTTAACTTGAGATGTCTCTAACTTTTTGATGTGGGCATTTAGTGCTACCAATTTCCCTCTTAACACTCCCTTAGCTGTGTCCCAGAGATTGTGGTATGTTGTAGCTTTGTTCTCATTAGTTTCAAAGAACTTCTTGATTTCTGCCTTAATTTCATTTATTTACCCAAAAGTCATTCAGGAGCAGGTTGTTTAATTTCCATGTAATTGTACGGTTTTAAGCAAATAGTCTTAAATTCTATGTTTATAGCACTGTCATCCAGGAGAGTGGTTGGTATGATTTCAGTTCTTTGGCATTTTCTGAGGAATGTTTTACTTCCGATTGGGTGGTCAATTTTAAAGTATGTGCCATGTGCAGGTTAGAAGAATGTATATTCTGTTGTTTTGGGGTGGAGAGTTCTGTAGATATCTATCAGGTCCATTTGGTCCAGTGTTGAGTTCAGGTCCTGAATATCTTTGTTAATATTCTGCCTCGATGATCTAGCTAATACTGTCAGTGGGGTGTTGAAGTCTACCACTATTATTGTGTAGGAGTCTAAGTGTCTTTCAGGGTCTCTATAAACTTGCTTTATGAATCTGAGTGCTCCTGTGTTGGGTACATATATATTTAGGATACATAGGTCTTCTTGTTGAATTGAATGCTTTACCATTATGTAATGCCCTTTTTTGCCTTTTTTGATGTTTGTTGGCTTAAAGTCTATTTTGTCTGAAATTAGAATTGCAACTCCTGCTGTTTTCTGTTTCCTGTTTCCTTGGTAGATTTTTCTCTGTCCCTTTATTTTGAGCCTATGGGTGTGATTGCAAATAAGATGGGTTTCTTGAAGACAGCATACCATTGGATCTTGATTTTTTATCCAGTTTGTCACTCTATACCTTTTAATTGGGGCATTTAGCCTGTTTACATTCAAGGTTAATATTGATATGTATGAATTTGATCCTGTCATCATGTTGTTGGCTAGTTAATATGCATACTTGTTTGTGCAGTTGCTTTATAATGTCACTAGTCTGTGTACTTTATTGTGTTTTTGTAGTGGCTGGTAATGGTCTTTCCTTTCCATATTTAGTGCTTTTTTCAGGAGTTCTTATAAGGCATGTTTGGTGGTAATGAATTCCCTTAGCAGTTTCTTGTCTGAAAAGGATCTTACTTCTCCTTTGCTCATGAAGTGTTTCATTTTTTTGTCAATACCACACTATGTTAATTATTGTAGCTTAATGATATATCTTACTTGCGTAGTATGAATTCTTCAATCTTGTTCTCTAATGAACTTTGATGTAAAACCTGTCACCAGGCTACAGATTATAGGTCAGCTTTTCCAGATATGTCAATAGGAATTTTCAAACATGTGAATGAAATCACAATAATCTCATTAAATATTATCAAATTTATGAATATCATGCTGATGGGAAGGCATTAGAGTATAAGCAATTCTCATGAATCTGCCCTTTATTTTTTCACAAGCCAATAGTCCCAAGTTTTCTATTGATTGTAACTCTGAACACTCATGAAGGCTTGGATCAAAATGCCTGGCCATACAAATCTTAGCCAGTTTATTTTCAAAATTTTATTGTATCTTATTAAGTCTGAGTGATAGGAAGAAGGGGGCACTCTTTAATTTGTAGGGCTTTACAGAGTTTCTTTACACTCATATGTAGGATGTGGGCCTCTCACTCCATAGATAAGATTGTCATAAATCAGGAAATTCAAACTTCCTTTAAAAACATAATTTCTGTTTCAACACTACTCATACAGGGAGTTAATAAGACAAGATTTTTTTGTCACCACAGTCCATAGTAACTGATCTCCAAAATATCCCCAGATGTTATACTCAACCTCTGTCTTATGAATTCTTTCTTTCCTAATAACCTGAACCTGTCTCTTTCAGGATTTGTGCCATCTTCTTAATCTCCACCATCCAGCCTGGACTTGATACTTTAAATGGCCTTAACACCTATATATGTGCAAGTTTTATTATCTGATTTCCAGCATCATGAATCAATCCCCTTCAAGGAACAGATAAAAAAGCCCATCCCTTGATAGGACAGACAAAGTACAAAACAAATTGGCATAGAAATATGTCTCCCTAAAAGTTTTCAATAATTTCTGGTTGATGTTCATTGTCAGTCATAGTAATAGATATTACCAAAGAAAATAATGTGGGTTGAAGAGAGACCAGAACACTGGACAGTACTTGCATTTGAGAGGTAACTAGAAAACAAATGAAAATGAAGAGTCCTTAATTTTCAGTTGTTTTCTAGTTACCTCTCAAATGCAACTACTATCTCAAATGAAAATGTGCGGCACTGAATTTGCTAGCATTAAAAAGAGAGTTTATTAAAGTATTTGGATTCAATATCAATATGTTTACTGTATATTATTATACATAACAAAGTGTGAAGATATGGCATTATGGCAGCTAAGAGAAAATATGATTCCAACTTAATATTTATTGAACATCTATTATCAGCTTGCTACCCTGAAAGATACTAGGAATAAAACAGTGAATAAAACAGGCACAGTTGCTGCTATCTGACAATTTAAAGTAATGATGAAAAGAGAAACACAATTCCATCCAATAATATCTTCCAAGATGGCAGACTGGAGGCATTGTTAGCATGCCTCTCCCACTTGGAAAGGAAAAACAGTGAGTAGAGATTCATGCTGTGAACTTTTTTCCAAGAAGCAACACTGGAACTTAACAGAAAAACTGAAGAAAACCACAGACCCTTTGAAAGAAGTGGTGGGCTACAGCCTACACTGTGATCCAGGCAGAAAACTGTAAATCCCCAGAGTGTGAGAGGGGAATAAACTGCCTTCGGGATATAAATTCCCACTGGAGAACCTGGCAATCCAGACCACAGGGGAAGGCCTTAACCCTACCCAGAGCTGGAGCTTAGTGAGCAGTCCAGAGTATATGAGAAGGAGCAACATCAGAACGTGCTTTACATGCACTCCCAGTCTCCAGAGGCGATGGAAAGAAGCCACTCTAGGGCTTACCTCACAGGGGACCCCACAGAGGTCAGCCAGTTAACTCAGGCAGCAGTCACATGTTGAGAGAAGCTCCCAATTGAGCTTCATGATATAATCTCAAGTGTGGACAAACTTCCTTGACCTGAACTGAGGGGCGAGTGGGAAGGGGGTTGTAGCTACCTGCATAGAAACTGGGTGCCCCGGATTCATGGGCATACTGGGAGGGGCATGACCTGAAAGCTGCAGTTTCTGTCTCCCCCTGGAAGGCTTGTGGCCTGGGGCAGTTTTGAGTTCTCAGTGCAGACTGCCTGGAACCTAGCTAGCTGATGCTAGTGAAACACTGAGGGTATGAGACCTGCCTTGCTAAAGCGTATGGGAGCTGGGTGGGGCTCATTGCCACCTGCTAATCCCCACACTCTGTGTGGAGTATTTTGTGCAGAAGAGACAGCTGTGCTCCTCCCTGGAACATTACCACAGTGGCTACAGAAAATCCCTCCAATTCCCAATGGGGCCATTGATTGTGCCTGCATGTGGAGAGACAGAGCATGGATTTATCTGACCCAGCCCCCACCTGGCTTTGCCTCCCCACCTGGCTTTGCCTCTCCACCTGCCTTGGTAGCTTAACACAAAGGACAGAACCTTTAAAGAATTTTATGTACCTATCCATTCCCTGAGACACCACAGTATCTCTCCTGGGTAACATAAGGCAAGCACAAATTCCACCGCTACCTCTGCAGCTGATGTTCTTTTCCAAGTGCCATTTCCTGGATGGAAGCCAACCAACACAGTCCATTACAGCATCTGCAGGCAGAATAACAGTGCCCAAGAAGGAGAAAACTTGTATGTGACCTCAGCTATCACTATTGCCTGCATTACCCTGGATAACCAGGATGTCCTGAGTCTGTCCACATGACCAGTTCATTACTACTACAGCTGGCATTTGAGAAAGCCAACACACCAAGGCTATTTATAACCAAGAATATCACAGAGCCTACATCACTTCCTGGCCACCTGCATCAGACTTGCTGCTGGTACCCGCTTCTGGGAGACTTGAGGAGAGGTCACATAACTAGATCTCTTGCAGACATTTCCCAGCGCTATCCTGGAATGTGGCAGCCCCCCTGGCTGGCTGCACCAAGAGGACCAGCAGCATTCACAGTAGTCCAGCCCCCAGAAACTTCTAATTCTAGGGGAAGAAGGAGTGCACAACATCAAGGGAGCATCCCATGGGACAAAAAAAAAAACATCAGATGGCAGGTCTTGAGTCCCAGAACATTCCACTTATGGGAAGTTTCTTTCAGCAGAGGCATAGGTGCAGTGCTGGGTTTAGTGGAGAAGGCCTGTGGCTCTACCCTAATAGTCAGGCAACCCTGGTGCTCATGAAAGTTCTTGGAAAAAGACACTTTTCTCCCCATCACTCACCATGGCAGGCGCAGATAGAGTTTCTCCCATGAGATCTCAGTGTGGTTGCATGTGTTGTCGACCTTTCAGGAACACTTCAAAGTGACTACATACCCATAGGAGAATTGCCCTCCAGGTTCAGGATTGCTATGAGGGGTTAGAGTCCCAATCCCTCTCTAAATGGAATATCAACATCATTGCAGATGAAAAGTGGTGCCTGTCTGATCTGAATAGCCAGCTCACTGGGTCAGGAGTGTGACCAGGAGGTGAAAGACTTTCTTGCTGGCCTGGCAGGGGAGCTGAGGCAGCTCCCTCCCTTTCCCCTGAAAAGACTTCAGTGCTTTTCACTGAGAACTCCCCCAGCTGCCTCTGTCAAGGCTGGAACCTCTGCCCATCATGGGGTATTGTATTTACCCACCTGCTTTATCCAAGCCAGTTTTTACCTATGGACACCTCCCCTACTGCCCTGAAGCCTGAGCTGTTCAACCCAGTAAATAAAATACTGCGAGGAAAATAAATTAAAAATAGTGTACACTACTGGGGAACAAGATAAGCTTCAAGAGATCTCTATCATTCCAAACCCACAGGAGACAGCGAACCTGCTCACACACCAAACACATTGCTACTACAACCTGCATCTGAAAAAGCCATTATACAAAGACCATAACCACGGAACTTGTACAGAGTCTTCATTCCAGAAAGCACCCAGAGCCAAATTAGGTTACAAAAACTATAATCGTTAAACTCACATCCTCAAGGGGAAAAAAAGAAACTACAAAAACCAGCTGAATCCAAAATAAATTCAAAAATTAATTAGAAAAAAATCGTGTACCCAAATGAGAAGGAACCAGAATAGTAATTCTGGCAGTATGACAAAACAGGGTTGTATAACACTCCCAAAAGATCACATTAGCTCTCCAGCAATGGATCCAACTCAACATGAAATCCTTTAAATGCAAGATAAAGAATTCAAAAGGTTGATTATTAAGTTACTCAAGAAGAAACAATAGAAAGGTAAAAACCAACAAATAAATCTAAAAATTCACAATATGAAGGAAAAACTTGCTAAGGAGATAGATATTTTACAGAAAAACCAATCAGAACTTCTGGAAATGAAAGACACATTTATGTAATTACAAAATGCAGTAGAAAATTTTTAAACACAAACTACGTGAAGTAGAATAAATAATTTCAGAGCTTGAAGAAAAGGTTTTTGAATTAACCCAATCAGACAAAAATAAAGAAATAACGAGAAGAAATTAGCAAAGTCTTAAGGAAATATGGGATTATGTAAAATAGCCAAACTTAAGAATCATTGGTATTCCTGAGGGAGAATAACAAGCAGAAAGTTTGGAAAAATTATTTGAGGAAATAATTGAGGAAAACTTCCCTGTCCATGCTAGAGATTTAGACATCCAAATACAAGAAGCCCAAAGAACTCCTAGGAGATTCCCTGGAAAAAGATATCACCAAGGCATATAATTATCAGGCTATCCAAAGTCAATGTGAAGGAAAAAATTCTAAGAGCAGTAAGAAAAACCATCAGGTAGCCTATAATAGAAAACCTATGAGACCAACAGTAGACTTCTCAGCAGAAACCTTCTCAGCAGAAACCTCAGCCAGAAGGGACTGAGGTCCTATCTTTAGCCTTCCTAAACAGAGTAACTGTCAGTCAAGAATTTTGTATCCAGAAAAGCTAAGTTTCATAAATAAGAAATAAAGTATTTTTCAGACAAGCAAATGTTGAGAGAATTTGTCACCACCAAACCAGCTCTATAAAAATGTTAAAAGAAGTTCTAAATCCTGAAACCAAAAGTCAATATGCATCAGAATAGAACCTCTTGAAAGCATAAAACTCACAGGGCCTATAAAACCATAATGCAATGAAGAAAACAATGTATCTAAGTAACAATCAACATGATGAATGGAACAGTACCTTCCATCTCAATATTAATGTTGAGTGTAAACGATCTAAATGCTTCACTTAAAAGATATGGATTGATAAAATAGATAAAAATTCACAAACCAAATATTTACTGTCTTTAAAAGAGTCACCTAACACATAAGGATTCTTATAGACACAAGGTAAAGAGGTGGAAAAAGATATTGCATGCAAATGAGAACCAACAGTCGACAGGAGCAGCTATTCTTATATAAGATAAAACAGACTTTAATGCAGCAACAGTAAAAAAAAAAAAAGGCAAAGGTCATTATATAACAATAAAAGGATCAATCCAACAAGAAGATATTACAATCCTAAATATATATGCACCAAACTCTGGAGCTCCAGAGAGTAGATTTTAGGTCCTCCTACCACCAAAACAAAAAACAAAACCAAAAAAAAAAAAAACAGAAAAGTAGCTACATGAGATGGTGGAATGTTAATTTGCCTCACTGTTAGTAATCAACATGCATATATATATCAAAGTATGCTATACACCTCAAATATACACACACACACACACACACACACACACACACACACACACACAATAATTTTTAAACAGCCATTGCCATTTCTAAGCCTGAAAAGCAGTGGGAAGAAATAGTTCTTAATACTGACAGGAGCTATGCAGAGAGGGACCACCTGACAGGATCAGTGGTTTTTAGTAGAGAAACACAGGCACTGTCAAACAGTGAGCCAATAGGAAGAGAGTCAGAAAAATAAATCCTCTACTTGTAGTCCCTGCTGCCCTCTGATCTCCCACCAGTGCCTCCCCCTGGCCAAATCCAACAATAAACCAGAGGCCGTAGATTTTAAACTCTCTGGATACAGAGCAAGGTGGGAAAGACATCTGGAGAGACAGACAGGAAATAGCCAACAAAGGGGGCATCTGCATTTTATATATGTGTGTACACGGAGAGAAAACCCACGATAAAGGAAGTGGTAAAACATGAAGTATAGACTAGAAAATACATCCACTGGAAAATGGCTCCTGAAGAGGCTGAATTGAGCTGTTTGTATTGGGAAGAGAAACAGACATTCAGGGATTCACACCAGAAGGAGGGACACCTCCTCCCAACCCTTCATCATGACACAGAAGACTATCTAAGAGTGCTTCCCATGGGACTAGGGGCTGAGTAATTCTGTTCCCTAAGTTGAGTTTGATACTCCTCTAAAATCATGGGGAGGTCACTTGGGGTGGTGGTGAGAAAACTCCAAGTATTGAGGCACACAGGAAGAAAATTAGAGGAAGCCTCATGGAGCACATAGGGAGTAGCAAAGAAGGTCCAGGGCATCTTGGTGCTCCAATTTGTTCAACAGCCCAAACCCCACGGGAGAGAATGAGACGTACTCTCAGCAACAAAGTGATAAAAGAGAGGTGTAGCCAAGAGAACAGAAGCAGCTACAGAAAGCAATTCCATTTAAAAAGGATCTGTCCTGGATCTCCTAGCAGGGAGGAACCAAGAGGCCAGAGATGAGAAGCTGTTTCCTTTTCTGTTCATAGGTCTCTGTCTTGGTTGCTGCTGCCTCTTTTTCTCCTTCCTCCCTGGCTTTCTCAGTTTGATCCTTCCAACTCTGGCCCTCTTTTCCCTCAAGATCCTCACCTGTGCAGAGACAAAGACCTGAGACCTGGAGAAAAAGTGAGAAAAAAGTGAGAAAAATGAATCTGAGGTCTTTTCTGGACATGCTGGAAACTTCCCTACCAGTGGAAGTACACACTCCTGCCTCATGGAGTCTGACACAGAGGAAGAGCTCTATAAATACTGAAGGAATGGTGAAAGCAGGAGATCCTGCCACTTAAATCACACATTTGAGACTCCCGAAAATAGTTATTGATTTCATCAATGCCTAATTAAAAAAAAAATTAAGAACTAGAAATAAACATCAAATCACCTAAATAAATAAAAACGTTTATCAGAAAAGGATTAGCCAGTGCCGTAAGAGAGAGAGCTCTACAGAGGGTTTAAAGTTCAGAGCTAGAATAGATGTTGATTATCACCATTTCTTTTGTATAGTTTTGAAAATTCTAAATATTGTAATAATATGCAAAATAAAAATAAAAGTGTACATTATTCAAAACTATCGTAATGATAGGTAATACATTTTTCTGCCAAAAACAGAAAATTTGAAAGAGACAATAATTTAATAAAAAGCTGCTAGCTTTGGAAAGTACTACTGTAAAATAACTGTATTTTGGAAAATATTTCCTTAAAATTATAATAATCAGGTTTCTTAGGTAACAATAGCCAATTAGAAAGTATAAGTATAATGGAGGGAAAAGGTAACAATAATGGAAAAAAAATCCAAAAATACCTATGACAGAAAGGAAAAACATAATATTTCTGAATGGAAAGAATCAATGAGATAATGACATCACTTCTTCCATAATTGATTTACATGTTTTAATATAATACTCAAAAAATTGCAACCAGTTTTTTATTAATTTTGAAAAAGTTATTTGAAGTTAGTAATAAGAATCTCTTCTACAAAATAGCAAATAAACTAATTCAATTGGTACGTGCACTAAAACCAGAAAAGATTGTGCAGGCAGGCAGTGATCTTTGAATATATTTTAAAATTTAATATATGACAAAAAAGCGCCTTGCAAACTAATGGGGAAGAGAGGGGTTATTTACTGAATGGTACTGGAACAATGGTCTAGTTATTTGCAGGGGAAAATTAATTTAGAGACTTTCTCGCTTTATCAGTTAAAAATTATTTTTTTAATAAATTTTTATAAAGAAAATGCAAACAAATGGTTATTAAAATACTGAATTTGGCAGGGTGCGTTGGCCCACGCCTGTAATCCCAACACTTTGGGAGATCCCAGCACTTTTGGAGACCAAGGCAGGCGGATCCTGAGGTCAAGAGATCGAGACCATCCTGGCCAACATAGTGAAACCCTCTCTCTACTAAAAATACAAAAATTAGCCGGGCGTGGTGCTGCATGCCTGTTGTCCCAGCTACTTCGGAGGCTGAGGCAGGAGAATTGCTTAAACCCAGGATCAGAGGTTGCAGTGAGCCGAGATCATGCCACTGCTCTCCAGCCTGGGCAACAGAGCAAGACTGTTTCAAAAAAAAAAAAACTGAGTTTACGTTATTAAAAGCTTACTAGTCATGAAATAACTAATTTTAAAAGTGCAAATGTTAGGACTACATAAAAGTTTAAATGTGGCCTGGTGCAGTGGCTCATGTCTGTAGTCCCAGCTCTTTGGGAGGCCAAGATGGGCAGATCACTTGAGCCCAGAAGTTTGAGACCAGCCTGAGCAATATGGTGAAACGTCGTCTCTACAAAAAAATACAAAAATTAGCCAAGCCTGGTGGTTCACGCCTGTAGTCCCAGCCACTCAGGAGGCTGAGGTGGGAAGATTGCTTGGGCCCATGAGGTCAAGGCTGCAGTGAGCCGTGATCATGCCACTGCACTCCAGCCTGAGTGAAATAGACCCTGTCTTTAAAAAAAAAAAAAATTAAACGTTTGCATGTGCATAATACATTTTTAAAGGATAAATAGAATTTAACAGAAAATGAATTGGAGGAAAATTTCCCAGAAAATTCAACAGATGGAGGTAATATCCTTATGAGAGGAATATAGGCCAATTGCACTGCTACTTACAAGCTTTTGGCGATAAATTTGATTGGGAAGGATACCAAGTGGTTTGGAAATGCTCTGAATTTTACTTTTTCTACTCCCGATTAATCAGGAGTTGACAATGCCATGAGTACGACTGTCTGCATGATTGAGGAGCATGCACTGTGTCTGTAGGGTAAGAATGGGAAGACAGGTTTGTGGAGTGGCACCAACAGGACTGATTGTGTGTGGGCTGCCCCACATTTCTTCGGGGGATACTTATGTGAGAGTGGGCCTGGTGAAAGAGTTACCAAGCCACCCACACCCCAACACTGTTCTAGATGGGAGACGAGAACAGACCGGCTTCTCCCCATGCTGTACACCTCTAGAGGAGCCCTAGGGCCAGACCAGGTTAGGTACACAATCTTTTCAAATTTTGTATGGTTGCCAGCTTATTTCTTTCACTTGTTTACTGTAATATCTGATGTTTTTTATAATTTTCTATTTAGTTATAACCATGGTAGGGGTAGTGAATAACAAGATAATACTGTGAATCTCCCTCCTTCATCCCCTCTAACTTGTTTTCTCTTCATTTTTCCCCCTAGCCTCTTGCATCCCTTTTCTACTTTGTCCTACAACTATCATATGAACAGCCTTCTCTCTTTGTGTGTGACTGTTATAAAATTTCAGTTTTCAAAATTAAATTCAGGTGTCTGCTCAAATGAGGGGAGTTTTTTTTTTTTTAATGCTCAGCAGAGTACTTTTCTTTTGGTTTCCCCCACAAACCCATCAGTCTGGGAGAGCATTGGAAGAAGAAATCATGCTGCTTGGGATGCTATATTATATAAAATGTATGTAAATGTCTCTTCATTTGGGCTGGGGTTTGCATTGTCCCCTTGGCTGTTAACCAAAGGGAGAGGCCAGTGGGCAAGCGGCCCTCACCCTGCCTAGCAGCGACAGAGACCCCAGCCACTCTGTGTGGGCAGGGTGCTGTCAAGACCAAATTTCCAGGGGGAGGTCAGGGCAAAGGAGGTGGGGGGAACTTTTGGAAGTGAAGAAGTATCTCTTTATTCTCATGTGGAGTGTTTACACATTGCTGTAACATTTGAACTTTCTGAGATGTAATAATTTTGATAATAAAATTCTTAACCATAATAATCTTTAAAATGAAGTCATATTCTCAAGATATAGTGAAACTCATACATATTAATAAGGTTGTGCTGCCAGACTCTATGGTAAGCACTTTACTATTTCTATTTTTATTGTTAATATTTTAATAGTTTTGGGGGAACTGGTGGTGTTTGGTTACATGGATAAGTTCTTTAGTGGTAATTTCTGAGATTTTGGTGCATCCATTACCCAAGTAGTATATACTGCAATGGTAAGCACTTTAAAAACATTATTTTCTTTAGTACTACAAGACAAATTGGATAAATAACAAATAGACAATAAGATAAAATAGAAAATTAATGAGTAAGCTTATAAGTGGAAAATGAGTGCTTGAAAATGTTAAAATTTACTAAACAATGAAGTGAACACTAAAACAAAATTGATATATCAATTTTCATTCTATTATATTAATAGAATAATTAATACATATTTTAAATTAAAATTCCCAATTTTGGCATGGACATGATGAAACAGACACACTCATGAACAAATTCTGGGTGTGTAAAGTACTACAATGTACCTATGTAACAACATTTTAGTATATACATCAAGAGCATTCAAAATCCCCATACTTTCATACAGGGTCAGAATAACCTCTTTAAAAGACAATTTGGCTTGTCAAATCAATATCGTTTCATTCCATTTGACCCAGCAGTTTAGTTCTTAGAAATTATTATGTGGAGAAACTTATACATATGCATAAAGATACAAGAAAAAGTACATTCACAGCTTCATTTTTTATAGTAGAAAATACTGGAAACAGATTAAATGCCCAACAAATATACAACCTACAGAATCTTTAAGAAAGTGAGCTTACATTTACTTTTTATGGGTGGATTTTTCCGTGGGCCAACTGACACCTATTGGAGGAAGAAACATGTCTGATAACTTTTTGATGTTTTCTTGCAAACTTCCTTCCGTTTCAAACTCACATGTTTACTGAAAGAAAAACAATTTATGAGGAGAGAAAGGGAGAAAATATTTGCAAACTCTCTGACAAGGGATTAAGAACCAGAATATATATGAAACTCACTAGAAAAAAATAGATAATCCAACTAAAAAGGAAGCAGAGGCTGGGTGCGGTGGCTCACGCCTGTAATTCCAGCACTTTGGGAAGCCGAGGCGGGCGGATCACTAGGTCAGGAGATCGAGACCATCCTGGCTAACAGAGTGAAACCCAAAATACAAAAAGTTAGCCAAGCATGGTGGTGGGCGCCTGTAGTCCCAGCTACTGGGGAGGCTGAGGCCAGAGGCAGAGCTTGCAGTGAGCCCAGATTGTGCCACTGCACTCCAGCCTGGGCGACAGAGCAAGACTCTGTCTCAACAACAAAAAAAAAAAAAGCAGAATATCTGAATAGATATCTCAAAAGAAGACATACAAATGGCGAATAGCTATATTAAAAACTGCTCAACATCACTAATCATTGGGGAAATGAAAATTGAAACCACAAAAGATATCATCTCATTCCAGTTAGAATGGCAATTATCAAAAATATAAAGTGCAAGCAAAGGTGCAGAGAAAGGGGAATGTTTGTACACTTTTGGTGGGATTGTAAAGTAGTACAGCCATTATGGAAAACAATATGGAGGTTCCTCAAAAAAACTAAAAAGAGAACTACCATATGGTACAGCAACTTCACTGCTAGGTTTATATCCAAAAGAAAGGAAATCAGTAAATAGAAGAGATATCTGCACTGTCATGTTTATTGCAGCACTATTCACAATAGCGAAGATATGGAATCAACCTAAGTGTTCATGAATGGATGAATGGATAAAGAAAATATGAGATATATAGAGAGAGATATATATAGATACATACACACTATATATACACACACTGTATATAGTATAGAGAGTGTATATATATATCCAATGTGATACACACACGCACACACACACACACACACACACACACAGTGGCCTATTATTCAGCCACAAAAAGGAATAAAATCCTGTCATTTGCAGAAACATGAATGGAACTGGAGGTTATTGTGTTAAGTGAAATAAATCAAGTAGAGAAAGACAAATATTACATGTTCTTACACATGTTTGGGAGCTTAAAAAGTGGATCTCAGCTGGGCACGGTGGTTCACGCCTGTAATCCCAGCACTTTGGGAGGCCGAGGCAGGCGGATCACCTGAGGTCAGGAGTTTGAGACCAGCCTCGCCAACATGGTGAAACCCCGTCTCTACTGAAAATACAAAAATTAGGCGGGTGTGGTGGCACACACCTGTAATCCCAGCTACTCGGGAGGCTGAGGCAGGAGAATCGCTTGAACCTGGGAGGCGGAGTTTGCAGTGAGCCGGCAAAAGAAAAAAAGTGGATCTCACAGAAGTAATGAATAGAATGGTGGTTACCAGAGGCTGGAAAGGGTGGGGGTAGGGGAAGAATAGACGGTGGCTGATGGGGACAAAAATACAGTTAGGTAGAAGAAATAAGTTCTAGTATTCAATAGCACAGTAGGAAAATTATAGTTAATAATTTACTGTATGTTTCAAAATCGCTAAAAGAGAATTGTAATGTTCCTAACACAAAGAAAAGATAAATGCTTGAGGTGATGGATATCCTAATTACACTGATTTGATCATTACACATTGTATACATGTATCAAAATATCACATGTACCTCCAAAATATCTACAACTATGATATATCAATTCTAAAAATACAAAAAAACTTATCATTAAACTATAGGACATCTAGGTGGTAGAAAATAATGCAACTTAACAGCAGTATGGAAATATGGAACAGTCTCCAAAATATTAGGTTAAAAAAGAAAAGGAAAGAAAAAAGGAGAAGGGTATGCTAACAATTGATTATGTCTTTTATGAAAATTATATATATATATATGTTTTTATCCATGCATAAACTATTAATGGAAGGATTCCCAAGAAACATATTACTGGCTGCCTCTGGTGAAAAGGAAAAAGATTTCGAAGCCCCAAGCATGAGAGTCTTACTTTTCATTGTTTATATTTTTCATTTTATTTTGATTTTTACCACGTATAGATAATATATCTTAAAATAAAATCAAAATTATATTTAAAATTTTAAGACTATTATATCCTTTGTATATATAACTTTTGCATCACTTTTGAAACTCTACTCAAGGAAAACAATATTAAAAGCAAAATACCTGTCAGTAAATTATAGAATAGCCAAATGCAAAAATTTAAAGCAGCAATTAAAATTAACATCACACTTTTTAAATAATATTGTGAAGTCTTTGGTTAATGTATTCATCCATGAAATAAAATTTTTGAGTGCTTATATTACATCTTAACACATACTGCTAAAAGACAAAAACAAGATACAAAATTATCTCTAGATAATGATGTAGACTGTTTAAAAATAAAACAGAAAATTGGAAGTAAATTCAAATACTAACATTTGTTATCTGTTAGTGATAAGACTGTTGTTAATATATGTGGACATGCTTATTAGACATACAAGTGGTGATGAAAAATAGTTATTCCAACTTTTCTGTTTAGAATTTTTTTGCTTTTTTTGTTATTCCTCTGTGGAATATTTCCAGAAGTCAAATAAAGTTGAGGGTCATTCATGAATAAAAGGAGCTGGTTCATTATTGAGGGGCTCTTACCAAGACACTTAACTTTTTGTTTTGTTTTGTTTTTTAAGACAGGGTCTCACTCTGTTGTCCAGGCTGGGGTGCAGTGGCACAATCTTGGCTCAAGGCAACCTCCGCCTCCCAGGGTCAATGATTCTCATGCCTCAGCCTCCCGAGTAGCTGGGATTACAGACAGGCACCACCACACCCAGCTAATTTTTGTATTCTCAGCAGAGATGAGATTTTGCCATGTTAGCCAGGTCAGTCTCGAGCTCCTGACCTCAAATTATCTGCCTGTCTCAACCTCCCAAAGTGCTGGGATTACAGGCATGAACTACGATGCTCAGCCCCTTAGCTGAACTTTTAAACAGAGATTCCTTCTATTTCAGAAAGACACTGAGACTGAGGCACCCATTCCATGGATACATCCACCAGTGTTACCTATGACTCCAGCCTCCAGATTTCCCAGTTCATCCTGATGGGATTACCAGGCATTCATGAGTGGCAGCACTGGCTCTCCCTGCCCCTGACTCTGCTCTACCTCTTAGCTCTTGGTGCCAATCTCCTCATCATAATCACCATTCAACATGAGACCGTGCTACATGAACCCATGTATCATTTGCTGGGCATATTAGCAGTGGTGGACATTGGCCTGGCCACCACCATCATGCCCAAGATCCTGGCCATCTTCTGGTTTGATGCCAAGGCCATCAGCCTCCCCATGTGTTTTGCTCAGATCTATGCTATCCACTGCTTCTTCTGCATAGAGTCAGGCATCTTTCTCTGCATGGCAGTAGACAGATACATAGCCATCTGTCGCCCTCTTCAGTACCCCTCCATAGTCACTAAAGCTTTTGTCTTCAAAGCCACAGGGTTCATCGTGCTCAAGAATGGCCTCTTGACCATCCCAGTGCCTATACTGGCTGCCCAGAGACACTACTGTTCCAGGAATGAAATCGAGCACTGCCTCTGCTCTAACTTGGGGGTTATCAGCCTGGCTTGTGATGACATCACTGTGAACAAATTTTACCAACTGATGCTAGCATGGGTCTTGGTTGGGAGTGATATGGCTCTGGTATTTTCTTCCTATGCTGTAATCCTTCACTCTGTGCTGAGGCTGAACTCAGCAGAAGCAATGTCCAAGGCTCTGAGCACTTGTAGCTCCCACCTCATCCTCATCCTCTTCTACACAGGTATCATTGTGCTGTCTGTCACACACCTTGCAGAGAAAAAGATTCCCCTTATTCCTGTGTTCCTTAATGTGCTGCACAATGTCATCCCCCCTGCACTCAACCCCCTGGCCTGTGCACTCAGGATGCAGAAACTCAGACTGGGCTTTCAGAGACTGCTTGGACTGGGTCAGGATGTGTCCAAGTAACTCCAGCTTTAGGAATCCAGTAAGATGTTAGGAAATGACAGAGGTTTTAGTTCTCAGTAGATCAGGGTTATAATCTGCACTTACCACACTCCCTAGGAAAAAAAAAGGCCAATAAAATCATGAAAACTGTCAGCCTCACTAATCAAAATATGTATATTAAAATTACAAGAAAATTTCCTATTACCTGGAAAATAAGTAAGAACAAAAAAGTGAAATGTTTCTAACTATTAATGCTAGCCTACCCCAAGAGTAACACTTTCCTACACAACTGGTAGGACTATAAACACACCAAAAAGCAATTTGGTAAAATTTATCAAAATGTTTATAAATGTTTAAATGTTCTTAACCAGTAATTCTATTTTAGAAAAATATCCAAAAGAAATAGTCTAAATGCAGTCAAAAAGTTATTCATAAAAATCATTATAATATAACTAACAGAAAACAAAGCCTTTAATATTTACACATATTTAACTCTTACATATTTATGTGCTTTTCATATGTAATTTTTATAATAAAAAGTAAACAATAAATGTTTATTAAAAAGGAGTAAAGTTTAATTTTCGTACCCAAAAAATCTCAATAATTAATGAATTAATGGTTAACAAGTGTTAAATACTTCTTGTAGGCCAGAAACTTTGATAAAATATGTATGTAGATTGTCTGACTCAATTCTCACAATAACCCTTTGGGCAGGTACAATATTATTCCCAATTTCCAGCTAAGAAAACTCGGGCACTGGAAATTATAGAACTTGCCCCCTGACAGCACAGTTTCTAAGTGGGAAAGCTGGGATTCAAGTCCTGGGAAGTCTGATTGAAAAACCATAGCACTATTCTTACTCTCAGTCTTGCTCTGTTCCAAAATTTCTGTGTGAACTTGAAAAACTTATGAAACCTCCCTATGTTTCAATTCTTCTGATTAAAAGTGACAAAAATCATAACATTTTGCTGAGCCAAATCGCAAACATGCTGTGACAATCAAAAGAGATAAAGAATACATGCTTTGAAATAAGATATACACATGGAAATATAAATCTAACTATGTGGCAGTTTTCTTGCTAGGAAAGGAAGAAAATGGATCCTAGGACATGCCCTATAATAACAGTTTCAAATAACCTGTTAATTAAAGCTAACTGAATTTTTGCTGTTTGCTCACCTAACAAAATTGCACACTTTTTGAGTACAAGAACCATTCATGTGTACTTTCTCTGAGCCTCAGTCCGAACACTGCACACAGTAGGTGCTTAATTCATTATATAATCAAGGAGAATTATAGATCTGTTGAATTCTGTGTATCAAATAAAACACCTGGACCATGGTCTGAATAATGACCTCAGGAAGTTTGCACATGAGTCCACCTTGGAAAACAACTTCTGAGGAAATAGCACAATGACTAAAGCAACATCAGAAACCATCAGCTCATCTTACCAGAGTAATGGATGCTGGGCAGCATAACAGAGCTGCAGGGGGAAGTCATCTGTGTGCGGGACAGGACTTCTTAAGAGTTATGCTTGGAAACTTACCCAAAAAGAGACTATCAACTTCCTCCAAAAGAGTTGGCTGCTTCATTCTTTCTTGACAGTGATTCAAATGGAAGCAACTGATCATCTAATAAGAGGAGGCAAGAGAGAGACAATTACAGAAAGGATTTTAACTTAACTCAACCTCCCATGGTTTTTTACCCTGAAGGATCAGAGTAATAACATCTAATCCTGCAGAGTTCTTCACAGTTTGCAAAATACTTTCCCACAGTGGATTGAGTAATTTCACATAATTTTCATAGCAGTCCTCTTAATTAGGAAGCTGTTAAAGGATTACTATTAATTCTTTTCTACAAAGAAATAGGGGCTAAGTTTGGATAATTACATAAATTCACCCACTGGGAAGTGGCAGTACTGAGGCTCAGGCAGTTTAGATGTCTCTGGTAGATGGCAATACTGTGCCATCCTCAAAGCTGCCTTTAAACTTTCATTCATACATACCTTTATTTATTTGTTTATTTATTCATTCATTCAAAAATACATAGCATGAGTCTATGCACAGCAGCCCAGATTGTAGGCCACTCTCAACAACTTCTGTGGGCATGTGTCTCAGTTCTTTTGAAAATAAATAAACACCTAACATTCATCTTGGAGTCAGGAAGATTTATGCAATTAATTATTCTCTCCTCTATATGTGCCATGAGGATAAAAAAAGATTGTGCATTGTTTTATTTTTATGAATTATTTATGTTTGTCATGTATTTCATATTTGCCCATATGCTTTGCTTTATATGATTTTAATACTGTCATACTACTTTATTTGCCTGTTTGTCTTCTCCCATTCACTTCTTTCCATATTCCTTTGATATTTTAACTTCAGTCTGTCTTTTGGAAACACCGTTAGTTTGATCTTTATTTTTAACCATATTTGAGGAACTTTCCCTTTAAATAGGGGAACTAAGTCCATTCATATTTGTTATAATTCCTATGATTTTGTTTTGTTTCACCCTGTCATCTTATTTATTTTTATTATGTTTTCTGGCAGATTTCTCCTACTCCTGACTTTTGCTGAACTGATCTCTTTCACACATCTCCCCACATCCCCATTTCACTGATCTGCACATTTTATTAAATATATCTATTTGACAGGTTGTTGTATGCATAACTTTATTAACACATTCAAACTTATACTTTTTTATTAATATACCCAAATTACATAATAGTTATGCAGTATTTTCTCATTCCAATTCCAAGCTCAAGATAAGAACTTTATCATTTTTATGTCTCTTTTATTCTCTGTTGAACATCTCACTGAATATGGCACATTCCAAAGACAAGCATAATAATAGCTCCCACCTCACATGCTCTTTTGCAGTGAAACATTAACAATTCCGTATCAAGAGATTGAACTTAGTTCCCCTTCTCCTTGAATCTGAGCCTTACTGATTCACTTTTAACCAAGAGAATGTGACAGAAGTCCAGAAAAAGCCATTCAGCATCCACTTGTGTCTCCTGGAAAATGTGCTCCCTGGTTGCTCTCTGGAGGATGCTCCCTGTCAGAATCCAGCTGTCATGTGATGAGAAGTCTAAACCACATGACAAGGCCAAGTATGGGGACTCTAGTCAACAGCCCCAGCTGAGCCCAGCCTTGGAATCATGCTATCCCAGGAAGTCTAACATGTGAGTGAAGATGTCTTCAACAGATTCCAGTCACTAACCATTTGATCAGCTCCAGCTGTCTGAGTCTTCGAGCAGAGGCTGCATATTTGTGAAGTAGAAGTATGCCATCATCACAGCACTGCTCTTAAATTCCTGACACACAGAATCTGTGAGCATGATAAAATCAGTGTTGTTTGATACCACTATCTTCAGGGTGGTCTGTTAAAAAGCATAGATAACTAGAACACTGGATTTTACTAAAATAATTTGGAATTTTAGTTCTAAGTCATAATTACTTTTTAAAGCATGTCGCTTCCAATTCAAAAATGTCTTAGAATTTTTAATATTCACAACTACATTATCAAAATGTATTTCTATTTGACTGTGAAGCTTTACTAAATTCATTGTTCATAGCAATTTCTAGTATGCTTCATTCTTCCAATATACTATTTGGTGTCCAATCAGGAGAGAGAAACCACATGAATTTCAACAGGAGAAAGTTAATATAAATAATTTTTAACTATAACAAGGGATTGGAGTATCAAGAGATTGACTAGTAAGTAGAGAAAACTCTAAAGAATATAAGAATAGTAGATGCAGGGAGGAGTCATTGTCACTACAGATGAGAGAGACTGCCTAAGATAAAGGACTCCTGGGCTGAGATCCAGACCTTATTGGAGAGGATACAGAATGGAGAGAAAATGCAATCATGCTGTGCTGATGAAACATGCTGAAAATCTACATTCTAGGATGCTAGGGAAAGTTGTTCATAAGGAGATAGCTCACCAGAGACCCTCTGCTATAAAATCACCCCCAGGAAGCTACTGGGGGAAGCTGCTGGCCACTGGATGCTGCTGACTGCCATGTACTGCAGGAACTGGGTATTGGAGAAGCTGTACATGCTGCAGCTAAGCCTGACAACAAGGCACATCAGAACCAGGAAATAAAATCCTCTCTAGTGACTTTAGTGAGAATAGTGAATTAAGAAATTCCAAGAGCCTGTCCCTCCACCAAACTAACAAATAAACAGGCACAAATTGTTAGAGTGAACTTTAATGGAACTGGTCAAAGGTCTGCATCAATGAGGTGAACACTTGATCAAAAAAAAGATGACAATCTCAGTAGGAGACCTCTGTGGCATTCTAACTCACTCTGGCTCCGTTCTTTCTCCAGTTTGGTGGTAGTCTTCAGAACAGCATCCCATGTTTCCTATGTGAGTTCACGGTACCAGAAGGAGCAGAGGAGACCTGTTCTCTAAGAATTATTGTTGTTTTGACCCATCTGATGGTTCACTGAAGGACAGGTGCAAAGAGCTTGCCTTTATTTTGCCTAACTCAGAATCTCCCAGGGCAGAATGGCAGCTGTCTAGGGGCCTTGTCAAAAACATTTGGTGAATGTGTTAGCCTCTGCCACCAGAGAGAAGGAATAACAGTCAGGAAACAACAGACACACTTAAAAGCTTGGACTGCTTATAATATTTAAGAGGTTAACTTTTTAACAAAAACTATGAGGCACGCAAAAAAAAAAAAAAGTAAGTATAGCCAATACACAGGGGTTAAAAAAAAATAGAAACTGTCTGAGGAAGCCCAAGTATTAGGATTTACTAGACAAAAACTTCAAATCAAATGTATTTACTCAGTGAGCTAAAGGAAACTTTGGACAAAGAACTAAAGCAAACCAGGAAGGAGAACAATGTCCCACCAAACAGAGAATGTTAATAAGGAGAGAGAAATTATAAAAGAAACAAAATGAAAATACTAGAATTGAAGTGTGCTTTTCTATATATCCAAGAGCTCAACAAATTCCAATTAGGATAAACTCAAAGAGATGTACATTGAGACATATTACAATCTAACTTTAGAAAGATAAAAACACAAAAAGAAAAAAAAAAGAAAAATTTAAAAAGAAAGACAAAAACAAAGACAGACACCCAAAAGAAAAGGTCAACCAACATTTCTATATCCAGCAAAACTATGCGCAAGAGTAAAGGAAAAATTAAGATATTCCCAGTGGCACAAAAACAAAAAAAAAAGAGACAGTCCATAGCTAGTAGAGCTACCCTACAAAAAATGTTAATGGGAATCCTTCAGAATGAAATGGAAGGACACAATAGTAACTCAAATTTGCTTAAAGAAATAAAGAACGTAATATATTTATGTTATTTGAAAGATAATTACATAAACAAAATTATAAATATATGTTAATGGGCACACAATGTATAAAGATGAAATTTGTGATAATCACAAGATAAAGGGAAACAGCTAGATAGAAACAAAGTTCTTGTATACAGTCAGCCCTCTGTATCCATGGGTTCTATATATATGGATTCAACAAACTACAGATTTAAAATATTTTAAAAAATAATGATTTTTTTACAGAGGGCAGAACTGAATAATTGAGAATGAAAAAGGTCCAAAACATGAAACAACAAGTAGCAAAATGACAGAAGTCCTTCCTTATCAGTAATTACTTCAGGTGTAAATAGATTAAACTCTCCAATTAAAAGGTATAAATGGCTAAAATGGATTAAAGGAAACATAATAGGTTATCTATAAGAGACTCACATTAAAATAAAAAACAAATACTTCGAAATGGAAAGGGTGGGAAAAGATATCCTATGCAAATAGTGAGCAAAAGAAAGCTATGCTATATTATACTAGAATACAATATATGAGTATACAGTAGTCCCCCTTTATCCGTGGTTTTACATTTCATGGTTTCAGTTAACTGCATTCAACCATGATCTTAAAATATTAAATTAAAACATCCAGAAATAAACAATTCATAAGTTTGTCATTGCATACCATTTTGAGTAGCATGATGAAATCTCACACCACTCTATTTCACTCAGGACATGAATCTTCCCTTTGTCCAGGATATCCACACTGTATATCCACACTGCTATCCACCCATTAGTCACTTAGTAGTCCTCTAGACTATCAGATCAAATGTCACATATAGTGTACATAGGTTTTGGTACTATTTGTGGTTTCAGGCATTCATTCACTTGGAATCTTAGAGCATATCCCCCATAGATAAGTATATACAGCTATACTAATATGTGACAAAACAGATTTTTTAAAACTGTTATGAGAGATGAAGAACAATATTATATAATGATAAAAGGCAAAAAGGCAAATCTATCAAGCAACTTCAACAATTATACATATATATGCACCAAAAAACAGAGCCCCTAAATAAATAAGGCAAAAACTGATAGAATTGAAGGAAGACATAGACCAACTAAACCTAATAGGCATATATAGAACACTCTAACCCAACAATAGAATACGCATTATTCTCAAGAGCATTTGTAACATTCTCCAAGGTAGACCATATGCTAGGCCATGAGAAGATTCAATAAATTTTAAAACATTGAAATCATGGGGAAGATGCCAAGACGGCCAACTAGAAAGAGCCACAGTAGAAAGCTACCACCAAGAAGAACAAAAATGGTGAGTGAATCCTGCGCTGGCAACTGAGGTATCCACATTCTCTCATTGGGAGTGACTAGGCAGTTGGTGCAACCCACAGAGAGTGAGAAAAAGAAGGGTGGTGCAATGGTCCACCTGGGAGCCATACAGTGCAGGCGGAGCTTCCACCCCCAGCCAAGGGAGGCAGTGAGTGATTGAGCTACTCTGCTCAGGAAACCATGCTTTTTCCATAGATCTATGTAACCTGCATATCAGATCTCCCTCATGAGCCCATGCCACCGGGGCCTTGGGTCACAAGCACAGAGCCATGCAGATTCTCTGTGGCCACTTGGCTAAAGACTGCCTAAGATTACCTAGTTCCTGGCGGAAGGGGCAGCCACCATCACTGCAGCTGCCTGCTGCCTAAGATGAGTGAGCTCCCAAGGGAAGGAGTGGCAGCCATCACTGCAGCTCCAGTCTGGCATTTTTCCCCTGCCAGTGCCAGGGAGATTGGATGGTTTGGACCCAGAATGAATTCCCCACAGTGCAACACAAAGGCTGTGGCAAATCATGACCAGACTGCCTCTTTAGGCCAGACCCTGACCCATCCCGGGCAAGGTCTTCCTACGGGAATTTCAGCAACTCCAGCCAGGAGTTTATGGACAGAACTCTGATCTCCCTAGTACAAAGCCCCTGGGGGGAGGGGTGGCCATGATCCCCATGGATCAGCAGACTTAATATTTCCCCCTGCTGGCTCTGAGAAATCTGGGGAGTCTGGACAAGTGGGATTCCCCCCATCACAGTGCACCCCTTCCACCAAGGAGTAGCCAGAGTGCTTTGTAAAGTGGGTCCCAGATCTCATGTCTCCTGACTGGATAAGACCCTAACAGGGGTCACCAGACACCTTATACAGCAGCGTTCCCACTGGCATCACGGAGATCCCAGAGGAAGAAGCAGGCAGCCATCTTTGCTGTTCTACAGTCTCCACTGGTGACACCTCCAGGGATGGGAGGGACCCAGGAAAATAGGGTCTGGAGTGGACCCCTGGAAAACCACAGCAGCCCTACAGAAGAGGGGCCTGATTGTAAAAAGAAAAACAAACAGAAAGCAACAACAACAGCATCAACAAAAAAGTTCCCACAAAAACCCCATCCAAAGGTTAGCAGCCTCAAAGATCAAAGCTAGATAATCTCACAAAGATGAGAAAGAGTCAATGAAAAAATGCTGAAAACTCAAAAAGCCAGAGTGCCTCTTCTTCTCCAAGTGATCACAACACCTCTTCAGCAAGGGCACAGAACTGGGCTGAGGCTGACATGGATGAATTGACAGAAATAGGCTTCAGAAGGTAGGTAATAACTAACTCCACTGAGCTAAAGGAGCATGTTCTAACCCAATGCAAACAAGCTAAGAACCACAATAAAACATTATCGGAGCTGTTAACCAGAATAACCAGTTTAGCCTGATGGAGCTGAAAATGAGAACACAACATGAGAACTTCACAATGCAACTGCAAGTACCAATAGCCAAATAAACCAAGTGGAGGAAGAAATTTCAGTGCTTGAAGACTGTTGCTGAAATAAGACAGAAAGATAAGATTAGAGAAAAAAGAATAAAAAGGAATGAACAAAGTCTACAAGAACTATGGGATTATATAAAAAAGACTGGACCTACGGCTGATTGGGGTACCTGAAGGAGATGGGGAGAATGGAAATAAGCTGAAAAACATACTTCAGGATATCATCCAGGAGAAATTCCCTAACCTAGCAAGACAGGCCAACATTCAAATTCAGGAAATCCAGAGAACCCCAGTTAGATATTCCATGAGAAAATCAACCCCAAGACACATAATCATCAGATTCTCTAAGGTTGAAATGAAGGAAAAAATGTTAAGGGGAGCCAGAGAGGAAGGCCAGGTCACCTAAAGGAAAGTCCATCAGACTAACAGTGGACCTCTCAGTGGAAAACCTATAAGCCAGAAGAGACTGGGGGCCAATATTCAATATTATTAAATAAAAGAATTTCCAATCCAGAATTTCATATCCAGTCAAACTAAGCTTCACAAGCAAAGGAGAAATAAAATCCTTTTCAGACAAGCAAATGTTGAGGGAATCTGTCACCACTGGGTCTACCTTGAAAGAGCCCCTGAAGGAAACACTAAATATGCAAAAGAAAAACCCTTACCAGCCACTACAAAAACACACTGAAGTAAAGAGACCATTTACACTATGAAGCAACTACATCAACAAATCTATAAAATAACCAGCTAGCATCATGATGACAAGATCAAATTTACACACAACAATATTATCCTTAAATATGAATGGGCTAAATGCCCCAATTAAAAGAGACAGAAGACAAGCTGAATAAAAAGCCAAGACCCGTTGGTGTACTATATTGAAGAGACTTGTCTCACATGCAAAGACACACACAGTCTCAAAATGAATAGAAGGAGGAAAATTTACCAAGCAAGCAGAAAGCAGAAAAAAGCAGGGGTTGCAATCCTTGTTTCTGACAGAACAGACTTTAAAGCAACAAAGATCAAAAAAGACAAAGAAGGGCATTACATAATGGTAAAGGGTTCAACAAGAAGAGCAAGAAGAGCTAACTATCCTAAATATATATGCACCAAATACAGGAGAACCCAGATTCATAAAACAAGTTCTTAGAGACCTACAAAGAGACAGATTCCCACACAATAATAGTGGGAGACTTTAACACCCTATTGTCAATATTAGATCATTGATACAGAAAATTAACAAAGATATACAGGACTTGAACTCAGCTCTAGATCAAGTGGACCTGATAGATGTCTACAAAACTTTCCACCCAAAAACAACAGAATATACATTTTCTTGGTGCCATGTGGCACTTACTCTAAAATCGATCACATAATTGCAAGTAAAATACTCCTCAGCAAATGCAAAAGAACTGAAACAATGGTCTTTCAGACCACAATGCAATCAAATTAGAACTCAAGATTAAGAAACTCATTCAAAACCACATAACTACACGGAAATTGAACAACTGATTGCTGAAAGACTCCTGGGTAAATAGTGAAAGTAAGACAGAAATAAAGAAGTTCTTTGAAGCCAATGAGAATGAAGAGACCACATACCAAAATCTCTGGGGCACAGCTAAAGCAGTCTTAAGAGGGAAATTTGTAGCACTAAATGCCCACATCAAAAAGCTAGAAAGATCTCAAATTGACACCCTAACATCACAACTACAAGAACTAGAGAACCAAGAGCAAATAAACCCCAAAGCTAGCAGAAGACAAGAAAATCAAAGTGGAACTGAAGGAAATAGAGACATGAAAAACATTTCAAAAAATCAATGAATCCAGGAGCTGGTTTTTTGAAAAAATTAATAAAATAGATAGACTTCTAGCTAGACTAATGAAGAAAGGAGAGAAGAATCAAATAGACACAAAAAATGATAAAAGGGATATCACCACTGACCCCACAGAAATACAAACAACCATAAAAGAATACCATAAACTCCTCTACGCAAATAAACTAGAAAATCTAGAAGAAATAGATAAATTCTTGGACACATACACCGTCCCAAAACTGAATCAGGAAGAAGTTGAATCCCTGAATAGACCAATAACAAGTTCTGAAATTGAGGCAGTAATAAATAGCCTACCAGCCAAAAGAAAGCCCAGGAGCAGATGGATTTGCATCTGAATTATACCAAAGATACAAAGAGGAGCTGGTACCATTTCTTCTGAAATTATTCCAAACAAGTGAAAAGGAGGGACTCTTCCCTAACTCATTTTATGGGGCCAGCATCACCCTAATACAAAAATCTGGCAGAGATACAACAAAAAAAGAAAACTTCAGGCCAATATTCCTGATGAACATCCATGCAAAAATCCTCCATAAAATACTGGCAAACCAAATCCAGCAGCACATCAAAAAGCTTATCCACCATGATAAAGTCAGCTTCATCCCTGGGATGCAAGCCTGCTACAACATATGCAAATTAATAAACGTACTTCATCACATAAACAGAACTAAAGACAAAAACCATGTGATTATCTCAATAGTTGCAAAAAAAGGCCTTTGATAAAATTCAGCATCTCTTCACATAAAAAACTCTCAATAAACTAGGTATTGAGGAAACTTACCACAAAATAATTAGAGCCATTTATGACACACCCACAGCAAATATCATAACAAATGGGCAAAAGCTGGAAGCATTCCCCTTGAAAGCTGGCACAAGAAAGTGGGCAAAGGACATGAGCAGACACTTCTCAAAACAAGACATTTATGTGGCCAACGAACATATCACCACCGATCCCACAGAAATACAAACTACCATCAGAGAATACTACAAACACCTCTACGCAAATAAACTAGAAAATCTAGAAGAAATGGATAAATTCCTCGACACTTACACTATCCCAAGAAACCAGGAAGAAGTTGAATCTCTGAATAGACCAATAACAGGAGCTGAAATTGTGGCAATAATCAATAGCTTACCAACCAAAAAGAGTCCAGGACCAGATGGATTCACAGCCGAATTCTACCAGAGGTACAAGGAGGAACTGGTATCATTCCTTCTGAAACTATTCCAATCAATAGAAAAAGAGGGAATCCTCCCTAACTCATTTTATGAGGCCAGCATCATTCTGATACCAAAGCCAGGCAGAGACACAACAAAAAAAGAGAATTTTAGACCAATATCCTTGATGAACATTGATGCAAAAATCCTCAATAAAATACTGGCAAAATGAATCCAGCAGCACATCAAAAAGCTTATCCACCATGATCAAGTGGGCTTCATCCCTGGGATGCAAGGCTGGTTCAATACACGCAAATCAATAAATGTAATCCAGCATATAAACAGAGCCAAAGACAAAAACCACATGATTATCTCAATAGATGCAGAAAAAGCCTTTGACAAAATTCAACAACGCTTCATGCTAAAAACTCTCAATAAATTAGGTATTGATGGGACGTATTTCAAAATAATAAGAGCTATCTATGACAAACCCACAGCCAATATCATACTGAATGGGCAAAAACTGGAAGCATTCCCTTTGAAAACTGGCACAAGACAGGGATGCCCTCTCTCACCACTCCTATTCAACATAGTGTTGTAAGTTCTGGCCAGGGCAATTAGGCAGGAGAAGGAAATAAAGGGTATTCAATTAGGAAAAGAGGAAGTCAAATTGTCCCTGTTTGCAGATGACATGATTGTATATCTGGAAAACCCCATTGCATATGGAACCAAAAAAGAGCCCGCATCGCCAAGGCAATCCTAAGCCAAAAGGACAAAGCTGGAGGCATCACACTACCTGACTTCAAACTATACTACAAGGCTACAGTAACCAAAACAGCATGGTACTGGTACCAAAACAGAGATATAGATCAATGGAACAGAACACAGCCCTCAGAAATAACGCCGCATATCTACAACTATCTGATCTTTGACAAACCTGAGAAAAACAAGCAATGGGGAAAGGATTCCCTATTTAATAAATGGTGCTGGGAAAACTGGCTAGCCATATGTAGAAAGCTGAAACTGGATCCCTTCCTTACACCTTATACAAAAATCAATTCAAGATGGATTAAAGACTTAAACATTAGACCTCAAACCATAAAAACCCTAGAAGAAAACCTAGGCATTACCACTCAGGACATAGGCACGGGCAAGGACTTCATGTCTAAAACACCAAAAGCAATGGCAACAGAAGCCAAAATTGACCAATGGGATCTCATTAAACTAAAGAGCTTCTGCACAGCAAAAGAAACTACCATCAGAGTGAACAGGCAACCTACAAAACGGGAGAAAATTTTCGCAACCTGCTCATCTGACAAAGGGCTAATATCCAGAATCTACTATGAACTCAAACAAATTTACAAGAAAAAAACAAACAACCCCATCAAAAAGTGGGCGAAGGACATGAACAGACACTTCTCAAAAGAAGACATTTATGCAGCCAAAAAACACATGAAAAAATGCTCATCGTCACTGGCCATCAGAGAAATGCAAATCAAAACCACAATGAGATACCATCTCACACCAGTTAGAATGGCAATCATTAAAAAGTCAGGAAACAACAGGTGCTGGAGAGGATGTGGAGAAATAGGAACACTTTTACACTGTTGGTGGGACTGTAAACTAGTTCAACCATTGTGGAAGTCAGTGTGGCGATTCCTCAGGGATCTAGCACTGGAAATACCATTTGACCCAGCCATCCCATTACTGGGTATATACCCAAAGGACTATAAATCATGCTGCTATAAAGACACATGCACACGTATGTTTATTGTGGCATTATTTACAATAGCAAAGACTTGGAACCAACCCAAATGTCCAACAACGATAGACTGGATTAAGAAAATGTGGCACATATACACCATGGAATACTATGCAGCCATAAAAAATGATGAGTTCATGTCCTTTGTAGGGACATGGATGAAATTGGAAATCATCATTCTCAGTAAACTATCGCAAGAAAAAAAACCAAACACCGCATATTCTCACTCATAGGTGGGAATTGAACAATGAGATCACATGGACACAGGAAAGGGAATATCACACTCTGGGGACTGTTGTGGGGTGGGGGGAGGGGGGAGGGATAGCATCAGGAGATATACCTAATGCTAGATGACGAGTTATTGGGTGCAGTGCACCAGCATGGCACATGTATACATATGTAACTAACCTGCACAATGGGCACATGTACCCTAAAACTTAAAGTATAATTAAAAAAAAAAAAAGAAAAAGAAAAAAAGCTCAACATCACTGATCTTTAGACAAATGTAATCAAAACCACATGAAAAGTAGCCCAAAACTTTATAGAGTTGCCTACCAGGGTCACTGTAATGGAATTTATGGTCTTAAGAAATTACTAGTTGTATCATAAAAAAAAGACTGAATTGTAAAGTTAACTTCCAATAGCTTGTATATAAAATAAAAATGGACAGGAGAGAGAAGAAAATGGTTAACATATAGAAATAAAAGCATGCATATAAAAAGCAAATAAAAATATTTAAAACTGCTATAGTTCTTATTTCTATAATTGGTCACAAAGCCAAACTGATATCTACCATATTTCCCCAACCTCTACCAGAACCTGGAGGAAACTTGTCTCCACTATATAGAAGCAACTCAACTTCCCCTTGGTAATTGGGATCAATCATTCCAACTGATAGATAAACGTCTTTTTTTTTCTGTTAGTTATGTGGTATAAGGCAGTAAAATGAGCCCTTTGATATGAGAATATATAAACATAGGGTCCAAATTAAAATATTTTCTGTTCTAATCCTCTTATGATATTTGAAGCATTTGCTTCCATTACTATACATGCAAATTGAAATCCGGAATATCTCCCTATCCCAGTTAGGAACTATTAGTAACCTCCTGGGGCCAATAAAATCCACTTGCTAGCTATATATCAGTCTAGACAGTAGCTCATAGTGGCTTAGGTCTCTCATTATCATGTTGACAAGCAAAACACTTTTGAACTTCAGAAGGATTCAGTAGATTAGATTTATCTATCTGATTTACCTATTTACTTACTTCTCATTACAGCATCGCTAGAATAGCCTCATGACCACTCATCTCAGAAACCCAAAAATACTCTTCCAGGAAGCAGATTAGAACATTCAGTTGTTGATTCTAGTCCATTTCTGAATTCAGAAGAGTATTTTTCTGATGAGCTGTAACATGTACCTCTTTAAATTCTCACTTTCCGAGCTCATAAAGTTTTCCATAATATACCATGCCGTAGTGAGATTCCTGACATCATTCAGTAATTCAAGGTTCATCTCAGATCATATCACCAATTTATTGTCTGTGATCTTAAAATGGTTATAATTCTATCTTACTAAATTTTTATCATTTAGCTCCTCTAATATCATGAAAAAAATCCATTGAGCAGATTTATCTTTCTTTGGGGTAAGTTGATTGATTAAAAAAAAAAAACTATCACAGAGAACAGTCTGTCCCAGAACAGACTAACATTTCTATCAGGGAAAGTAATTTCATCGCTCTTTTGTTCCAGTTTAATTAACACTAAAAATATGATGTCATGAATCACAAAAGAGACAAGTGATCCTAGAAGAAAGAACTGATCAACACGGATTAACTACTGGAGAGGATTCTGGTAAGATTAAGTTCTAAAATATACCTGTTATTTTTGACAATTTAAGGTCATTAGCAAAGGCAGTTTGTGTGATGTTATGACAAAAGTAAATTGCAGTGAGTTAAAATGCATTCAGGAAGTGAGAGAGAGAGCAAAATAAAGAAGCTACTCATAAAGTCTGGGAAAAGGGAAGTAGATAGGGGCAACCTCTGGAAGGGATATGGAGTAAAGATATGTTTGACATGGGGAGACTTCAGAACCTTACTGTAATGAGGGGCAATATTCATCAGATAGGGATGAATTAATGCCTGAGGAGTCTGGATGAAAAACTATTTGGTGGGCTGCCCCTGGGACTAGGGCTAAAGGGGTATACTCCTAGAAATTAGTTAGCTAACCCCAAAGAGTACCTGGGTCCTATTCCCATTGCAATGTTAAAAGCATTAGGCCCTCAAGGATGCTTGTAGAGTAGGGAGGGCATAAAGAGCAGCACGACAGGACCAGGTATCTCAGGGATCTAACTTACTCTAAATCCATAAACTCCAAGAGTGTTGAGCAAGGGCAGGAATCTGTTATGAACAATAAAAGGGTGAACATAGGCAGCTGTGGCCAGGAAGGTAGAAGCAGCTACAGAAGACTTTGCCAGCCTGAGAGCTTCTTCATAGCCCTTCCTGATGTAGTAAGTAAAGCAGTCAATGACCTGAATCTTGAGAGGTAAGGGAACAGACATGGTCCATGTCCTGTAATTCTGTCCTAATCTCTGAACTTGATTACGTGTCTTATCTTTGGTTTCCACAGTCAGCTTTCCTTGTTTGATTCTTCACCTCCAGTTCCCCCCTTTGCCCAGACTCTTCACCTTTAGTCCCTCTTAGTAGGGACTAAGGTCTGTGATCAGGAAACAGGAGAGAAATGAGGCTAAGCTAAGATGATCAGTGAATAAATGATAAACCAACGGATCTAGAATAATACAATAAATTCTTTGTTCAAGATTCCCAGAACGAAAAGTAACTCCAAACAAAGGACTATTTTATTACATTTGATAAAATACATGCAACTTTAAAACAAAAGACACCATATTTAATGTAAATTCTAGCTGAACTACCCGTTAAATTCAACCAAAAAGTCCAAGATGTTTGCCATCATAATTAGTTTACATTGATTTTGAATTTCCAACCATTTCATTAAGACAAGAAACAAAAATTAAGATGTATCAATATTTGTAAAGAAGGAATTTATATTATTGTTTGCAAGCAACTTTTTATTCTACCTAGAAAAAAATTTAATATAAATGAGAAAATCTAAGAATTGACAATAGTTTAGCAAAATGGATGATATACAAGACAAAATAACAAAACATATGCAACTGCACCTCTATAAAATAATAAAGACAAGATGTTTACCAGCAACAGATAATTGGTTGCTATAATACAAAAAAAATCACAAAACATTTAAAAATGACACAAGTTTAGAAAAGTAGGTAAATGCAAGAGGAAATAAAAACATTCTCATATATATTCTAATGCATCACATTAGCACAGATATATAGATACATTCTAATGTATATTTCTGTGATATGGATCCCCCTGAATTCATCTTTTTCAGTGTTATTATATCAATTAGAATGTATAATGCGGGCTGGGCATGGTGGCTCACTCCTGTAATCTCAGCACTTTGAAAGGCCAAGGTGGGCAAATCACCTTAAGTCAGGAATCGAGACCAGCCTGGCCAACATGGCGAAACCCCATCTCTACTAAAAATACAAAAATTACCTGGGTATGGTGGCATGCACCTGTAATCCCAGCTACTCACGAGGCTGAGGCAGGAGAATCGCTTGAACCCAGGAGGCAGAGGTTGCAGTGAGCCGAGATAGTGCCACTGCACTCCCGCCTGGGAGACAGAGCGAGATTCCATTTCAAAAAAAAAAAAGAAGTATAATGCAGAAAAACATATTCACTAAAAACATTCCAAATACTAATAATGATAAGAACATTGCAACACAAAATTTTAATGACACTTTTTTCAGATTTAAATAAAGGCAGACAGAATCTATATTTATGAATGAGAAGGCTTGATAATGTAGACATATCAACTTTTTTTCAAAATTAGTCTACAGATTTAACACAATCCCAACCAAAACCATGCTATTTTAGAACTCAACACAGAATTCGAAGGGTAATCTGGAAGATAAATATATAAAAAGGGTTTTAAATTAATGAGAATAATAAAAGGAATATAGTTGTTATGTGTTAAATTTATTATAAAACTTAATTTTTAAATTTGGTTTAATATTGACACAAAAATAACCAGAAAGAAATAGAAACAATAGAATCCCAGAAATGGAATTTTATCTATATGTGTATAAATTCACTATGTGACAAATGACACGTAATAATCACTTGGTGAGAGCTGTAGAAGCCATTGTCTATTTGAAATCTATTTATTTACATAAGTCTCATTAACAGCAAAAGTAATTCCATGTAAATAAGTTGTGTCACAAAACCAAAAAGCCAACTATTAAAAATATAGGGAAGTAAATATTGATCAAAATTTGAGTAAAGAATAATATTTTGTAATTGTTTTTTGTTTGTATTGTGCAATGCTTTGAGAATTTGATGAAAAACAGATCCTCTCTCTAGAAAAGTATAAATATAGACTTACAAATTTAGGAAGTTCACAAACTTCCATGAGACCATCTATAAATTCTTGATTAAAGAGTCCTATTTTAAGCATAAAAGATAAAAAATTCATAAAGGGAAAATAGTATAATGTTGCATATATGTATATATTTACAGTACATAAAACCAAACAAAAATTGGGGGAAATGTTATAAAATGATTTGATAACATTTAGTAGTCATTGAAAACATGTGTATAAAAATTTAAAATGTCTATAAGGAGTTTTCCAGTGAATTGGAAAGTTTATATGCATAATGTTAAGAAAAAGCACAGTTTGAAAGATCCTATTTTCATGAAACAGGAACTGTGTAAGAAGACTGCAAAGAAAAATGATAAAAATTAAATATTTTGAAATGTTAAATCTTTGCTAGGATTTTTATTTATAGCTATTTTTCTGCATTTTTGTTTTCTAAAAGTGTTGTTTTATTTTTCTTTTTATCAATTTCATGCATGATATATGTTTATTATAATGAATAAATGGCATAGTCATTCATTCTTCTCAGAGGCAGTGAGGGATGGAGCCTTGATCTTACACTTAATACCATGAAATGAAGCAAAGGCAGAGATCTGAGAAAGATAATATTGATACCTAAATATTTAACAAGGCAAGATATTATTCATAGATAAAGGCAATATAAAGAATTCTCAGATATTCAAGAACTCCAGGCATTTCGTCCAAGTACACTTTTTGATACAATTACTTGAAAATATTTTGCAACAATTCAAGAATAAACAAAGTAAGAGGGAAAAGAACCAAGTGTTACAGGAACAAAAATGAGCCATAAAATTACTTAATTTTAAAAAGTCAAAATGTGTGCAATAAATGCTTGCTATATTTCCAAATTATTCCACAGAAAAATCTGGATGTGGTTGGAAGTTCACTGGTGATTTTCTCTCCTTACACCTTTTATTAATAAAATTGATTATTTGAAAATATAATTTTAAGTATATCTTTAACATTAGCTTCATAATCAGAAGAGGAAACAAATGATATTCCTAAAGGGTACTGACCTATGGGCTACAATTTGATGGAGGGAGTGCTGGAATTAAATGCAAAAGATTAAAATTTTTTCTACAGATTAGTCACCAGTGTTTTCAACGTATGATTCTTATCTAGACGACTCATTCAACCTATTTCCTCATATGTGAGTAACAATACCTGCATGGCGAAGATTAAATGAGATGGTTTGTTTCAGAAACAATTTGCCAACCACAGGCATTGTTTAAAAGAAAGGCATGGTCAGGGTTTCCATTATGGCTACTTATTCTCTTCTCAAAGTTTCCCAAGAATGGAGACGACACCTCTGCCCTCTAACTTTACCTGCTGAAAATCAGGTTCTTTATAATGTACATGTCTCATACTTTCTATCTATATTCCCCACCTCCCGGAATTTCAGGAAAATAAAGCTAGAAAATTTTCTCTTTAATTCTACTCAATATTCTACTAAAATTTTTAATCTTAGCATCTATTTTGGCCTGTCTGTTCTTATCTGAACTGTTTCCAAGGGTCTCAAGAGTGTAGAGAATGCATTATGTTAAAAATGACTGAGGATTGTGGGTGAGCCTTATTTCTGTACAGAAATTTTGACCCTCAGCTGAGCTAACCACAGTCTTATTCTGTTTCCCCTTAATCCACAGGCAGATGCTGAGAACAAAACATCTCATGATATGGATATTGGCCTGAGTATAGCCAATAGCTCAGGGTTTCAGCTGTCTGAGTTCATTCTGATGGGGTTCCCAGGCATTCATGAGTGGCAGCACTGGCTCTCCCTGCCCTTAGCTCTTGGTGCCAATCTCCTCATCATAATCACCATTCAACATGAGACCATGCTACATGAACCCATGTACCATTTGCTGGGCATATTAGCAGTGGTGGACATTGGCCTGGTCACCACCATCATGCTCAAGATCCTGGCCATCTTCTGGTTTGATGCCAAGGCCATCAGCCTCCCTGAGTGTTTTGCTCAGATCTATGCCATCCACTCTTTCATGTGCATGGAGTCAGGCATCTTCCTCTGCATGGCAGTGGATAGATATATGGCCATTTGTTATCCCCTTCAGTACACTTCCATAGTTACTGAAGCTTTTGTCATCAAAGCCACACTGTCAGTAGTGCTCAGGAATGGCCTGTTGACCATCCCAGTGCCAGTATTGGCTGCCCAGCGACACTACTGCTCCAGGAATGAGATTGATCACTGCCTCTGCTCTAACTTGGGGGTCACAAGTCTGGCCTATGATGACTCCACTATTAACAGGTTTTGCCAGCTGGCCTTGGTCTGGGTTGTGGTTGGGAGTGACATGGGTCTGGTCTTTGCTTCCTATTCTTTGATTATTCGCTCAGTGCTGAAGCTGAACTCTGCTAAAGCAACATCTAAGACCCTGAATACCTGCAGCTCCCACCTTATCCTCATTCTCTTTTTCTACACAGCTATTATTGTAGTATCTGTCACCACCTGGCAGGAAGAAGGGCTCTCCTCATCCATGTTCTCCTCAATGTGCTGCATATTGTCATCCCCTCAGCCCTTAACCCCATAGTATATGCCCTTAGGACCTAGGAGCTGAGAGTGGGCTTCCAGAAGCTGCTTGGTTTGGGCGAGCATGTGTCCAGGAAGTGAGCTAACTTTAAATAGCAGAATATTATATGCAATGCTGAAGAAAGAGCACAGTCTTTGGAGTCCAACACACCTTGGTTAAAATTCCATCTCTCCCAATTGCTAGGAAGATTGATTCAAATTAATTCATCTCTTTTGTATAGAACATAGCATGTGCAAGGCATTGCTCTAAGCATTTCACATATATTAACTTTTTTAATCCTGTAACAACTCTATGAAGCAAGCACAATTGTTATTTATACACTTTGAGGACAGGGAAACTGAGTTGGGAAACTTGCCCAAGGTCACAGGGGAAGGAAGTTGCAGAGTAAGATTTGAACTGAAGCAATCAGCCTTCAGTGTCCCGTCTCTTAACTCTTTCTCTCTATTTAACCTCACTACTAATTTTTCTAAATGCAAATTAAGATAAACAAGGTGAAATTACATATTACTTCTTTTTAATAAAAGAAAATTCCATTTTAAAGTTGGCCAGTTTTTCTCTCTAATGGTAAAGAGAGTAGATTTTAAATCCTCTAGAAAGACTCGTTCTAGTGGACCTACTTATATAGATGTAAATCAAGAATTTGACAGGAATTATTTTGTGACTTCACAAACTCTTTACCAGCTCTTGAGTTAATTCGCATTAGAGCTCTAAAAGGAATATCCCAACCACTTTTTTTAAACACTCAACACTACTTGAACTTCTCTAATGAATTAAGAAATCTCAATGGGGCCAGGCTCGGTGGCTCACGCCTGTAATCCCAGCACTTTGGGAGGCCGAGGTGGGCGGATCACCTGAGATTGGGAGTTGGAGATCAGCCTGGCTAACATGGTGAAACCCTGTCTCTACTAAATATACAAAATTAACTGGGCATGGTGGCGCATGCCTGTAGTCCCACCTACTCGGGAGGCTGAGGGAGGAGAATCGCTTGAACCCAGGAGGCGGAGGTTGCAATGAGCTGGGATCACACCACTGCACTCCAGCCTGGGTGACAGAGTGAGACTCTGTCTCAAAAAAAAAACAAAAAAAGAAATCTCAATGAAGTCTTGTAGTTCAATGAAAGTATAAAGGACACCAAAGGTCTCTAAAGAGGAACTTTCCTCATAAGAAAAATGATATATGTTTGGAGACAGAGAGAAGAGAAAGTTAGTAAAATTGTTTCTTATTTATTTAAATGCTAGAGTATGTAGCTCAGCAAGGGTGAAATATTGGCTGCAGGATGAGGTTGGAAGTCTATCCTGACCCAGTCACATGGCATTATGGCAGACTTTGTGAAGAGAAGCCTAACTTGTGCCAGTAAGTTTGAAAGTCCATGTGTGAGAACCTTAAGCCATCACAACTCAGGCACTTAAATCATCTTCCCTTTGATAGAGTCAGATAGCGATAGCAAGGCATTATGGTATCTTTGGACAAAGCAGAATTGGACCCTGTGCTTTCATCTGTTTTTAACAGTGACCCCACATATCAAGAAGAGAAAGTAATTGCACTGTATCACTAAGGATCTTTACCTGACCACATCCTTATAAATGTCTCATTATAAGTATGCCCTCCTCAAAGTATTCAAATTGGAATGGGTTGGCTAGGTGCAGTGGCTCAATCCTGTAACCCCAGCACTTTGGGAGCCCGAAGCAGGCAGATTCCCTGAGGTCAGGAGTTCAAGACCATCCTGGCCAACATGGCGAAACTCCTGTCTCTACTAAAAATACAAAAATAAGCTGGGTGTGGTAGTGCATGCCTGTAATCCCAGCTACTAGGGAAGCTGAGGCAGGAGAATTGCTTGACCCAGGGGGAGGAGGTTGCAGTGAGCTGAGATCATGCCACTGCACTCCAGTCCAGGCGACAGAGGGAGACTCCATCTCAAAAAATAATAATAAAATAAAATAAAATAAAAAATAAAAACAATTGGGTTATCTGTTTTGTAATAAGACTAACATTCTGCTCATTCAATTTGGGAGTATGCAAGTCATTAGAAAGAGCAGTTTTGCTGGGCGCGGTGGCTCACGCCTGTAATCCTAGCACTTTGGGAGGCCGAGGCAGGTGGATTACCTGAGGTCAGTTCAAGACCAGCCTAGCCAACATGGTGAAACCCCGTGTCTACCAAAAATACAAAAATTAGCCGGGTGTGGTGGCAGGCACCTGTAATCCCAGCTACTCTGGAGGGTAAGGCAGGAGAATGGCTTGAACCCGGGAGGCAGAGGTTGCATTGAGCCAAGATCGTGCCACTTTACTCCTCCAGCCTGGGCAAAAGAGCAAGACTCAAAGAAAGAAAGAAGGAAAGAAAAAGAAAGAAGGAAGGAAAGAAAGAAAGAAAGAAAGAAAAAGAAAAGAAAGAAAGGAAGAAAAAGAAAGAGAAGAAAGAAAGAGAGAAAGAAAGAAAGAAAGAAAGAAAGAAAGAAAGAAAGAAAGACAGAAAGAAAGAAAGAAAGAAAGAAAGGGCAGTTTCAACACAGCGATAGGACAGATTTTAGATGGATGGCCATAGATTTTAAAGATAAAGAAGTGAAGGCAATATACAAGAATTCTCTTACAAGAGGTTGGGTCAGTGAAAAGTAGACCTTAGGGATACAGGAGAGAGACTAAGAAGTGCCATCGAAAGACGTAAGATGCATATGGAATTGAGGTATTTTTTGAAACTGGCAGTCCTTGGAATCTTCGTATACTAAGAAGCATGATTCAGGAGAGAGGAAAAGACTGTTAATATAGGAGAGGGAATACAATCACATCTGTTCTTTTATTTTGAACACACACATATGTTAGTTAACAACACTATTGATATATTAGTAAACAATTTAAGCCTAACTGAATTTTACATTTGCTTATGTTCAATTTCATCCACTAGAAATACTGACTGAATACAGTGTCAAAAGACAAAATTGCAATGAATTTAGGTTAAAAATACAATTGGCTTTGATTTATTATTCTAGAATCAGGTAACAACTCATTGTATAAAATAGAATGAGGGGTTCTGATTAGCTCAGCAGAGGAGGTTGGCTTTTTAGGCAGAAAAGAGCTGAAGAAAGTAGAAACAGAGAACAAAAAGCAGGTTGGACATTTCAAAGTTTCTTTCCTTATGGAATTAAAACAGAGGAGAATTCCATATTATGCTGACTCAGGTTGACTGAAATTTCTGTTATTTGATGGAAAACTGGCCCATTTCAAAGTTTAGTTTGATTATCTGGCACCTAGCACAAGTGACTCCATTCTGATTTGAGCTGGTCTGCTGGAGCCTAGTATAGAAGGCTAGTCCAAAACAATAGTATCCCATAAACTTTGTTTAACCATTCCCCCACTTTGGGTCATGCTCTCACCTAGGTTAGAGCATCAGTGCCACTCTCCATCACCATTGTTTTGAGTTTTCAGTCTCATCATGTTATTCATAGATTACAGTGTCCTTGTTATCATGCATCTTCTGGAGTTTGTCATGCCAGGCAGAGAGAGACCATTTAGCATTCAGCAGATGGCTGCATGTAGCTATTAAGATTTTTGAGAGTATACAGCATGCTAGGAAGATTACTACTACTACTGTTGTGACTGACATGGTTTGGCTGTGTCCCCACCCAAAGCTCACCTTGAGTTGTAACAATCCCCACATGTCAAGGGCAGGGCCAGGTGGAAATAACTGAATCATGGGGGCGGTTTCTCCTATCCTGTTCTCCTGGTGGTGAATAAGTCTCACAAGATCTAATGGTTTTATAAATGGGAGTTCCCCTGCACAAGCTCTCTTGCCTGTCACTATGTAAGACATGCTTTTACTCTTCCTTCATCTTCTGCCATGATTGTGAGGCCTCCCCAATTATGTGGAATTGTGAGTCCATTAAACCACTTTCCTTTATAAATTACCCAGTCTCCGGTATGCCTTTATTAGCAGCATAAGAACAGGCTAATATGTTGACTCTAAAGAGGATAATACCAAAAGTTTGAGTATGCCCTTCGGCCAGAGTCCCCATGAACAAAACCAACTAAAATTAAATAGATCAAAGAATGAGCTACATGAGGAATCTACCCACTTTAACCAAGTAGCCTACTCATTTATTTTTTGAAACTGAATCTCGAAAATACCAATGCATTTATCCATGTTTAATGAGAAGTGTTAGCAACTGCACAGACTCCTCCCTGTCCAGCTACTAAATAGCAATTCTGTTATCTAGTATCTGACAACTAAGTTAAATAAAAGGAAGGAGTGAGAACATGTGGGTCTAGAAGTCTGGCTCTATAAAATAGAACACTAGAGTAATTTGAACAAGCAGTTATATCAGGGCTGTTACTAGTTAGTCACTGGGTGGACTAGAGGATCTCTTAGGTCATGTAAAAAACTGGATTTGGCATGACATATCTGACATTTTGTCATGTCGCCTATAGAAGCTACTGATTGTGAAATTCTATAATAACTACAGCATTATCCTACCACGAGAAAGAGGTAGGCACAAGTGAGAAAAACTTAAGAGAGGTAAGGCCAAGTGCAGTGCCTCATACCTGCAATCCCAGAATTTTGGGAGGTTGAGGTGGGAAAGTCACTTGAGCCAGGGAGTTTGAGGTCAGTCTGAGCAACACAGCAAATCCTCATCTCTACGAAAAATTTAAAAATTACCTGGGCATGGTGGTACACACCTGTAGTCTCAGCTACTCAAAAGGCTGAGGCAGGAGGATTCCTTGAGCCCAGGAGTTTGAGGTTATAGTGAGCTTTAATCATGCCACTGCACTCCAGCCTCAGTGATGGAGTGAGACAATGTATCTTTTAAAAAAAAATTAGGAGTAAGAGTCTCATTATGATAGGGAGTCTTGTCCGATGTCTTGGGAAAAGCTGTGCACAGCATGAAGTTGCCAACTTCTTGTCCTAGTTTGCAGTTTGAACATCTGTGGTTATGACATCACATTTTGGTGGACTCTCTGAGTGGCCCAAACATCAGGTACAAGATTTGTCCCTTGAAATTTACATCTAGTTGTCCAGCTTCACCTTATATGGCTTCATGAACAGAGCATTTCTTGCTCTTAGCTGGAGAATTGTAGCCAGATACTGAAAGAAATTAGAATAATTCAGGATCCAGTCCAGTCTACAGGTAGATAATAAAAGCTCAAAAACAACGAGTATTAGCTACAATCTAATAACAGGTGTACTATAGTTTTTATCTTGGAACATAGTTTGTCTCTCTACAATCACCTCTATTTCTACAAAAGATACAGTAAGTCTAACTGGTTTGCAAGATAAGCTTAATATCATCAAACTTGGCTTGATTATTTACATAAGTGACACAAAACTAGTGATTGACAACATGGCTTTGTTAAAGTTTGTTTTCTTGGAACTTTTGATAAGGAATCCTAGATTGCACTTTTAAAAACCTCAAGAATCGGAAGCCAAACCAAGGCAGACTTCAGACTTTGGCTGAAGTACTTATAGATTCATTTTGACTTCCTAGCCAAAGCACTGGTTACTTAACCAATATTTCCAATTATGTATCCTGTCATAAAGAGAGAAGACTATTCCTGAACTTATGCAAATAACTATATTGCCATGAAAATAAGAATGGTCATAATAATTTCCAAATTCCGAAGAGATCAGGTGGGGGGGAAGTAAATATTTTCATTTTTGTTTACAAAAATAACTTTACAAAATTGCTAGAAACTTTAGATAGCTTAAAAGAAAAAGGTTTCCTTAAATCTGGAAAACAAAACATCAAAAGAACCAGCACAATTCAAAATGAAAAGTCATTAAAACATCTTAATCAGTTCATCCAATTCCATGTAATTAATTCTCATTCTGCTTGATTTTGGTTAGTAGTTTTATGAAGCCATTAGTTTCTTCATTAGAGTTTTGGAAATTCTTACCTAGTTCAAAGGTATTATCTGAAAACCATCAGAAACCTGTTTCTGTCAGAGTCCTTCCCATGAATCTCCTTAAGGATGAAGTACTTTAGGAATATAATGGCTTACAAAAAAAAAAAAAACTTTCAGAAAAGCATCAGAATAAAGTAATTAACTGTGAACAAAATGGCATGGCTAAAGAAATGATAAGAGCTTACTATAATAATGACACAATTGGCAAAGAAATTTTGTTATTTTGTGGCGTACAACATCTTAACACAATCAAAATTATGGCACATAGCCTTATACCAAGACATATCAGATTGCTAGGAATTTCAAACAGTTTCTGGAACACATATTAATAACATATTCATACAAATGTAACTCAAAGAAGGTTAAATATAATTTCTTATTTAATAATACTTCCCATATAATTTAACATATCAAATAGTTCAAGGTCAAAAGACATCATTTGGAATTTGATTTTGGAAAGTTAGTAACAAATGTCAAAAGGCTTAAAACACATGGTTAAACAGGATCATCAGTAATTATGAAACAATGAAAAGCAAATACGGAAAAGTTACATAGTTAAAAAAAAAGTAGCTCTTTTAATCTTAAGAAGATTCTATTTTTTAAGCAATCAAAAGACCTAATAAAAGACAACATAAAGTAAAAGAAATTATCTTGGTAAAACACAGAATTTCTTCTTTATTTTTCCTTATGCAGATCACTTAAAGGGTAAAGAATACCTTTCACAGTCTTTTATAAACACTCCAAGGAAATCCTGGGTTATTTTGTGCTTTTTTTTTTTTTCGCAGCCATAAAAAAGGATGAGCTCATGTCCTTTGCAGGGACATGGATGAAGCTGGAAACCATCACTCTAAGCAAGCTGTCACAAGGACAGAAAACCAAACACTGCATGTTCTCACTCATAGGTGGGAGTTGAACAATGAGAACACATGGACACAGGGCAGGGAACGTCACACACTGGGGCCTGTCAGGGGATCGGGGGCTGGGGGAGGGATAGCATTAGTAGAAACATCTAATGTAAATGACAAGTTGATGGGTGTAGCAAACCAACATGGCACATGTATACCTATGTAACAAAACTACACGTTGTGTACATGTACCCTAGAACTTAAGGTATAATAAAAAAAAAAAAAGATTAGATGCTTCTATATTACTGCTCATTTAAAAAACCACATAATAAATTCATTCAGTTTTAGCCCACTTGACCACACATGAAATTCTTTTCACAACCCTTCTACATACAGTGGGGAAAGGATAGTTGCTTTAATGAATGGTGCCTGGAAAAATGAATTTTCACATACAAAAGAATGAAATTGACCCTTATCTTACACCATACACAAAATCAACTCAAAACGGATAAAAGACCTAAATGTAAGGCCTGAATCCATACGTTTCTAGAAAAGAACATAGGAGAAAAAGTTCTTTGACGTGGCCTTGACAACAATTTTTTTGGATATCACATGAAAAGCCCAGGCTACAACAACAAAAATAAATAAATGAAATCATATCAAACTAAAAAGCTTCTGCACAGCAAAGAAACAAACATCAACAAAATGAAAAGGCAATCTACAGTCTGGTAAAAATATTCACAAACTGCATATCTAATAAAGAATTAATATTCAAAATTTATAAAGAACTCTTACTACTCAATGGCAGAAAAACAAATAACCCAATTGGAAAATGGCAAAGAAGCTGAATAGACATTTCTCAAAAGAAGACATAAAAATAGCCAAGAGGTACATGAAAAGGTATTCAATACTACCAATCATCAGCAAAATGCAAATTTAAACCACTATGAGATATCACCTCTCACTTTTTAGATGACAATTTTCAAAAAGATAAGAGAAAACGAAGTTGGCAAGGATGTGGAGAAAAGGATGCCCTATTCCATTGCTGGAAAAAATGTAGATTAGTACAGTTGTTATGGAAAACAGTATGGAGGTTTCTAATCAAATTAAAAATAGAACTACCATATGACCCAGCAACTCCTATTTTATATATACCCAAAGGAGATCATTGTGGTTAATTTTAGTTCATTTCAGCACATAGCACAATAGCAGCTACCCATTCCCCACCATCAGCCCCGTGGCAGACAGCTGTGCACGTGCTCTAGGAGCAGCTTGCATGCAGCTTGCAGGGGTCTCAGTGTGCAAAAATACACCCTGTCCTCCAAACATCATGGATCTAGGTTCTTATCACTAATTGCTGCTTCTAATCACAATGATACAGATAGACAGGAGCCATTGGTGTTGCTCCTTCACTCGTTTGTTCAAACTTCTCCCCCTCATCCAGCTGAAGTGACTTCCAGAGAATTCAAAGGGCTGGTCCAATTTCCCTGCCCTCCCCCTTTATTTTATTTCCCCTTTTGGAAGCTAGACATTAAATACTAGGACATTCAAAAGCCATTGCATATATAGTGAAAATTAGAAAGTAACTGTGCAAATCAGGAAAAGGCACAGGCTCAGAAAAGACTTGAGAGGACCCTAAGTTTTCACCTCAGGCTAATCCTGAAGACAGCCTACAATCATAACAAATAAATAAAAAAAAAATCAAACCCTGGAGAAGGGGAAGAATCTAATTTCCAGAGTTACCACATAATTAGATTCAAATATCCAATTTTCAATTAGAAAATTACAAAGTATACCAAAAAAAAAAAAAACAGGAAAGTGTGGCCTATTCAAAGGAAATAATTAATCAGCAGAAACTCTTGCTGAAAAAGAACCAATGGCAGAACTACTTTATTTAAAATAACTGTCTTAACAATGCTCAAAGAACTAAAGGAAGATGTGAAGAAAGTTAAGAAAACAATGTATAAACATGATGTAAATATCAATAAAGAGATAGAAAACCTAACATGAAACCAAAAAATAACCTTTCTGGGCTGAAAAAGACAACAATTGAAACATTTACTAGAGAGATTGAAAGGCAGATTTGAGCAGAAAGAAAAATTAACAAACCGGAAGATAGGACAATATAAATTATTGAGTATGAGAAACAGAAAGAAAAAAAATTCAAGAAAAGTGAACATAGCCTAAGGGCTTTGCAGGACAGCATCAAGCCAACCAACATAACCAAACAACAACCAGCATTATAGAGTCTCAGAAAGAAAAGAGAGAGGAAAGGGGGCAAAGGGAATATTTGAAGAAATAGTGGCTAAAAACTTCCAAAATTTGATGAAATATATAAATATGAAATTAAAGAAGCTCAATAATTTCCAAGTAAGAAGAATTCATAGAGACCCATGTGAAGACACATTATAAGCAAACTCTCTAAAATCAAAGACAATGAGAGATCTTTAAAGGAGCAAGAGAGGAGCAACTAACATCACACACAAGTGATGTACAATAGGATTATCAGCAGATTTCTCATCAGAAACTTCGGAGCATAGAAGGCAGTGGCCAATATATTCAGAGCGAAAAAAAAAAAAAAAGGCTGTCACCCAAGAATCCTATGTCCAACCAAACTGTACCTCAAAGATGAGAAAGAAGTTAAGACTTTCCCAGAGAAACAAAAACTGAGGGAGGTTGCTGCCATTAGCCCTGCCTTGCCAGACCTGATGGCTTCACTGGTGAATTCCACCAAACATTTAAAGAACTAACACCAATCTTTCTCAAACTTTTCCAAAAAATTAAAAAGGAGGGAATACTTCCAAACTCATTTTACAAGGCCAGCATTACCCTGCTACCAAGCCAGAAAAAGACACTACAGGAAAAAGAAGAAAAAAAAAACTACAGACCAATAACCCTTATGAACATTGCTGCAAAAATCCTCAGCAAAATACTAGCAAACCAAATTCAGCAGCATACTAAAAGGATTCTATACCATGACTAAGTGAGATTTATTACTGCGATACAAAGATGGTTTAAAATATAAATCTCACTTATAAGTAGGAGCTAAAAATTGAATACACATGAACATAATGTGAACAATAGACACTGCAGACTACTGATGGGGGAGGGAATGAGGGAGGCATGATAATCTACCTATTGTGTACTATGCTCACTACCTGAATGATGGATCTGTACCCCAAACCTCAGCATCACACAATATGCCCATGTAACAAACCTGCATATGTACTCTCTGTATCTAAAATAAAAGTTGAAAGTGAATAGTTGATATTTATTAAAAATAAAATAAAACGGCATTATAAAAAAAGTAATAGCACAGAAGGGTGAAGTTATGGACCTTTATTGGAGCAAAGTTTCTACATTTTATCAGAACTGTTTGTATTAATCTGAAGTAAACTGTGATTTTTAAAAATCCATAGAACAGCTAAAAATAACAAAAACATAATTTAAAATCGACAGAGAAAAGAAATTGGTACACTAAAAATAATGATTTTCCACAAAATAAGTCAAATAGTAGTAAAAGAGTAACAGAGGAACCAAAAAAAGGAACTTGAGACATAAAAAGAAAAATGAAGCTGGGCGTGATGGCTTACACCTGTAATCCCAACCCTTTGGGAGGCCAAGGTGGGCAAATCACCTGAGGTCAGGAGTTCGATACCAGCCTAGCCAATATGGCAAAACCACATCTGTAATCCCAGCTACTCAGGAGACTGAGGCGGGAGAATCGCTTGAACCAGGGAGGCGGAGGTTGCAGTGATCTGAGGTCGTGCCACTGCACTCCAGCCTGGGCGACAGAGTGAGACTCCTTCTCAGGGGAGAAAAAAGAAAAAGAAAGAAAAATGGCAGATGTAAACCCAGACATACTGGCAATAACACCAAATGTAAATGGACTACACACTCCAACCAAAAGCACTTTGGTTGAAAAATAAAAGTAGTTTGAAACAAAAAGAAAGTAAAAATATAAGTTATGTGAACAATAATCATTAGAATGCTGAAGTTACTATATCAATATCAAATAAAATAGACTTTAAGACACAAAATATTTCTGGAGTCATTTTATGTTTAAAGTGTAAATAAGTAAAGATACATTAATTATAAAATGTATAAACATTGCCCCAAAATGTATGAAGCAAAATATTACATAATTGAAAGAAGAAACACACAATTCAACTATAATAGCTGGTATTTTAATAAGCCACTCTCAAAAATTGACATAGTAGAATATCGGCAAGAATTTAGAAGGTTTGAGCAACAAATACTATCAACCATCTTGACATAAATGACCCTTATAGAACATTCCATCCAATGACAGCAGACTATAGATTCTTTTCAAGTGCACATGAATATTTTTCAGGACAAACCCATATACTTCTATTGTAGAAGGATAAGACTTTAAAAGAAAAAAACACCAAAAGAAATAATAAAAACAGGATAGAAATCAATGAAGTAGAAAACAGAAAAATAAAGGAAATCAATGAAACTAGTAATTTTATCCTAAATATTGATCTAAAGAAAATAATATATTTAAAATTTTTTCTTTAGAAAAATCCTCATTTCATCTGTACTCACAAGATTAAATGCATTATGTCTGCAGACCTTTATAATCACAGGATAAATTTCTTATGAAATAATATAAATTTTTAATAGAAAACTATAGAACATATTCAGTAAGCTATCCCTTATCTAGATCAGAAAGTACTTAAAATTTTATACATTTTTGTGGAAGAATAATAGATTTTTTCTTAAGACTACATATTTTTATGAGTTGTTACTCAAAAATTTCTAGATAAAAACAATAAACCAGTTTAGAAAAAAAGCAAATGTAGGCTATCTTTTGAAGTCACTTCTTCAAAATGTATTTATTTATTGAGTGTGAATTGCTGGAAATACAGTAGTGAACAAGGAAGCCATCACCTCACCCTCATACTGTTTATAGTCTGAAAGAGAACCTACACAGAAAACACAGAAATACATCTGAATACAGGGGTCTCTGAGAATCAGATCTAGATCCTGCACCTGATTCTGCCTCTGATTTGCCACTTGACTGTAGTCAGCAACTTCTATCTGCCCTGCTCTCCTTTTCTGAAAAACGCCCTCCCTATTCCTATGGTTGACATGGAGCAACCATGCCTGTGTAATGGCATCCCACCCTTCATCACAGCACTCTGGATTAGGAGTAGGAACCTGACTTTAGCTGAGCCAAGAGATCCTTCCCCCAAATTTTTAGACTGTCACTCTCCAGCGGACAAAATTTTCAAAATGTAAAACAGAAAAACTGTTTGCTTCCAGGCTGTGGAGAAAGCCAATCTTAGCATGATATAAAAATACCAGACCGAAAATAGAGATGACAGATGGAGGAGGCTAGTTCTAGTCCTTCTTATAGTCTAATATCCTTGCCCTTCCTACAGTCTAGTTTCTAAGTCTTTCCCTCTAGCCTATAAGCCAATAATTTCCAATTTTGCTTGACAGTGTGTGCTCTATTTTGGTCAGCTGCAGCCCAAAAGACAGAACAAATAGTGTCCTTTTCAATTTACCTACCCTCCCTACATCCCACAGTGGCCTAAGATACTCTGTATGAATAGCTCAGTCAGTCAGAGGAAAAAATCTTCTAGACCATGAACTGAGGGTAGTCTTCAGGAAATGGATGAATCCACTCTTGAGGATCACCTCTTTGGAGGACAGAACCCGGATGTGGAGCAGTGATAGGAACCATGAGGCCATCAGGACTGAATGGTTTAATGAAGGACATCACACAGGGGCTTAAAAACCCACAGCAGAGCTACAAGTAATCAGCCCTTACACTAGGATGGATGAACTTGAGAGCTATTGAGAGAACTGTGAAGACAGAAGCTGCATTTTTTTCTAACAAGACAAGCTGCTGCTCTCACCAGTGATTAGCAATTTCAGACACCAAAGAATAGAGGCAAGGAGAGAGGCAATCACTGAAAAGGGTTTCAATTAAACCAACAGCGTCTATGTTTCCATCTGGAAGAGGCATAAGAGTAACAGTTATATCCCATATGAAATACTTGCCAGATTAGAAATTACTTCAAACCCAATCTCGTTTAGTCCTCATAAAATTCTGCTGAATATGCTTCTTCACATCCAAAAAATTCTGAGAATCAGAGTGATTCAATGACTTACTCTGTTAATAAGGTTATAACTTCAAATTTTTGGTTAACACAATAAAACATGATTTGCTGTTCACAGAGAAAAGAAGAAAATGATGATGTTGCTGGTTGAATTGTGCTACTGATTGGCTCTCCTCCAAGTATTGACTTAGGATTCCAAACTCTTCTTTACTTGAAATGCTGCTATTTTCAGCATGTGTTCTCTGATGTCACCATGAACAAGAAAGAGCACATGGAAATGCTACACTGGATATTTAAGTACCTCAGTGTGGAAGTGACACACATCACTTCTGCCCACATTTCTTTGGCCATCCTAGTTATACAGTCCCATCTAGAAAAAAAGATTATTATTTGTTTAATGTATCACTAGCTTGTTAGCTGTTTCCCAGGAAGAGCTCTCTCCTATGGAAGGAGCAGAATGGCTTAAATGTTACTGCATCATAGCCTAATTGACTGCTGGAGATCATGTGAATGCGTTTACACCTGGGAATGTGATTGACAGTTAAGAGGACTATGAGTTCTCTAGACTGTCGCACCCATCTTCATGGCTGGAAGTAAATAACAAAAATGGAGGAAAACAATATAGATGCAGAATTTTATTTGCAAGTGGGGAGATAATAATCTCATAACAGAAATTGAAAAAATGGTGATCTGTGCTATGCAATAGAAAAATAGTTGGTATACCTGCAGCGTGTCAGGAGAATGGACCAGCTGCCTCCTAGACTTGTAGCTCTAGCAGAAGAGATGTTAGAAAACACAGTGTTGGTGAAGATGGCCGAATAGGAACAGCTCCGGTCTACAGCTCCCAGCGTGAGCGACGCAGAAGACGGGTGATTTCTGCATTTCCATCTGAGGTACCGGGTTCGTCTCACTAGGGAGTGCCAGACAGTGGGCGCAGGTCAGTGGGTGCGCACACTGTATGCGAGCTGAAGCAGGGCGAGGCATTGCCTCACTCGGGAAGCACAAGGGATCAGGGAGTTCCCTTTCCTAGTCAAAGAAAGTGGTGACAGACGGCACCTGGAAAATCGGGTCACTCCCACCCGAATGTTGCGCTTTTCCCACGGCCTTAAAAAACGATGCACCACGAGATTATATCCCCCACCTGGCTGGGAGGGTCCTACACCCACGGAGTCTTGCTGATTGCTAGCACAGCAGTCTGAGATCAAACTGCAAGGCAGCAGCGAGGCTGGGGGAGGGGCGCCCGCCATTGCCCAGGCTTGATTAGGTAAACAAAGCAGCCTGGAAGCTCGAACTGGGCGGAGCCCACCACAGCTCAAGGAGGCCTGCCTGCCTCTGTAGGCTCCACCTCTGGGGGCAGGGCACAGACAAACAAAAAGACAGCAGTAACCTCTGCAGACTTAAATATCCCTGTTCGACAGCTTTGAAGAGACCAGTGGTTCTCCCAGCACGCAGCTGGAGATCTGAGAATGGGCAGACTGCCTCCTCAAGTGGGTCCCTGACCCCTGACCCCCGAGCAGCCTAACTGGGAGGCACCCCCCAGCAGGGGCACACTGACACCTCACACGGCAGGGTATTCCAACAGACCTGCAGCTGAGGGTCCTGTCTGTTAGAAGGAAAACTAACAAACAGAAAGGACATCCACACCAAAAACCCATCTGTACATCACCATCATCAAAGACCAAAAGTAGATAAAACCACAAAGATGGGGAAAAAACAGAACAGAAAAACTGGAAACTCTAAAAAAGCAGAGCACCTCTCCTCCTCCAAAGGAATGCATTTCCTCACCAGCAACGGAACAAAGCTGGATGGAGAATGACTTTGACGAGCTGAGAGAAGAAGGCTTCAGACAATCAAATTACTCCGAGCTATGGGAGGACATTCAAACCAAAGGCAAAGAAGATGAAAACTTTGAAAAAAATTTAGAAGAATGTATAACTAGAATAACCAATACAGAGAAGTGCTTAAAGGAGCTGATGGAGCTGAAAACCAAGGCTCGAGAACTACGTGAAGAATGCAGAAGCCTCAGGAGCCGATGCGATCAACTGGAAGAAAGGGTATCAGTGATGGAAGATGAAATGAATGAAATGAAGCGAGAAGGGAAGTTTAGAGAAAAAAGAATAAAAAGAAATGAGCAAAGCCTCCAAGAAATATGGGACTATGTGAAAAGACCAAATTTACGTCTGACTGATGTACCTGAAAGTGATGGGGAGAATGGAACCAAGTTGGAAAACACTCTGCAGGATATTATCCAGGAGAACTTCCCCAATCTAGCAAGGCAGGCCAACGTTCAGATTCAGGAAATACAGAGAACGCCACAAAGATACTCCTCGAGAAGAGCAACTCCAAGACACATAATTGTCAGATTCACCAAAGTTGAAATGAAGGAAAAAATGTTAAGGGCAGCCAGAGAGAAAGGTCGGGTTACCCTCAAAGGGGAGCCCATCAGACTAACAGCAGATCTCTCAGCAGAAACTCTACAAGCCAGAAAAGAGTGGGGGCCAATATTCAACAATCTTAAAGAAAAGAATTTTCAACCCAGAATTTCATATCCAGCCAAACTAAGCTTCATAAGTGAAGGAGAAATAAAATACTTTACAGACAAGCAAATGCTGAGAGATTTTGTCACCACCAGGCCTGCCCTAAAAGAGCTCCTGAAGGAAGCGCTAAACATGGAAAGGAACAACCAGTACCAGCCGCTGCAAAATCATGCCAAAATGTAAAGACCATCGAGACTAGGAAGAAACTGCATCAACTAACGAGCAAAATCACCAGCTAACATCATAATGACAGGATCAAATTCACACATAACAATATTAACTTTAAATGTAAATGCACTAAATGCTCCAATTAAAAGACACAGACTGGCACATTGGATAAAGAGTCAAGACCCATCAGTGTGCTGTATTCAGGAAACCCATCTCACGGGCAGAGACACACATAGGCTCAAAATAAAGGATGGAGGAAGATCTACCAAGCAAATGAAAAACAAAAAAAGGCAGGGGTTGCAATCCTAGTCTCTGATAAAACAGACTTTAAACCAACAAAGATCAAAAGAGACAAAGAAGGCCATTACATAATGGTAAAGGGATCAATTCAACACGAAGAGCTAACTATCCTAAATATATATGCACCCAATACAGGAGCACCCAGATTCATAAAGCAAGTCCTGAGTGACCTACAAAGAGACTTAGACTCCCACACATTAATAATGGGAGACTTTAACACCCCATTGTCAACATTAGACAGATCAACGAGACAGAAAGTCAACAAGGATACCCAGGAATTGAACTCAGCTCTGCACCAAGCGGACCTAATAGACATCTACAGAACTCCCCACCCCAAATCAACAGAATACACATTTTTTTCAGCACCACACCACACCTATTCCAAAATTGACCACATACTTGGAAGTAAAGCTCTCCTCAGCAAATGTAAAAGAACAGAAATTATAACAAACTATCTCTCAGACCACAGTGCAATCAAACTAGAACTCAGGATTAAGAATCTCACTCAAAACCGCTCAACTACATGGAAACTGAACAACCTGCTCCTGAATGACTACTGGGTACATAATGAAATGAAGGCAGAAATAAAGATGTTCTTTGAAACCAACGAGAACAAAGACACAACATACCAGAATCTCTGGGACACATTCAAAGCAGTGTGTAGAGGGAAATTTTTTTTTTAATTTTTATTTTTAATTTTTTTTATTATTATACTTTAAGTTTTAGGGTACATGTGCATATTGCGCAGGTTAGTTACATACGTATACATGTGCCATGCTGGTGTGCTGCACCCACTAACTCGTCATCTAGCATTAGGTATATCTCCCAATGCTATCCCTCCCCCCTCCCCCCACCCCACAACAGTCCCCAGAGTATGATGTTCCCCTTCCTGTGTCCATGTGATCTCATTGTTCAAATCCCACCTATGAGTGAGAATATGCGGTGTTTGGTTTTTTGTTCTTGTGATAGTTTACTGAGAATGATGGTTTCCAATTTCATCCATGTCCCTACAAAGGACATGAACTCATCATTTTTTATGACCGCATAGGATTCCATGGTGTGAAATTTATAGCACTAAATGCCCACAAGAGAAAGCAGGAAAGATCCAAAATTGACACCCTAACATCACAATTAAAAGAACTAGAAAAGCAAGAGCAAACACATTCAAAAGCTAGCAGAAGGCAAGAAATAACTAAAATCAGAGCAGAACTGAAGGAAATAGAGACACAAAAAACCCTTCAAAAAATTAACGAATCCAGGAGCTGGTTTTTAGAAAGGATCAACAAAATTGATAGACCGCTAGCAAGACTGATAAAGAAAAAAAGAGAGAAGAATCAAATAGACGCAAGAAAAAATGATAAAGGGGATATCACCACCGATCCCACAGAAATACAAACTACCATCAGAGAATACTACAAACACCTCTATGCAAATAAACTAGAAAATCTAGAAGAAGTGGATAAATTCCTCGACACATACACTATCCCAAGACTAAACCAGGAAGAAGTTGAATCTCTGAATAGACCATAACAGGAGCTGAAATTGTGGCAATAATCAATAGCTTACCAACGAAAAACAGTCCAGGACCAGATGGATTCACAGCCGAATTCTACCAGAGGTACAAGGAGGAACTGGTACCATTCCTTCTGAAACTACTCCAATCAATAGAAAAAGAGGGAATCCTCCTTAACTCATTTTATGAGGCCAGCATCATCCTGATACCAAAGCCGGGCAGAGACACAACCAAAAAAGAGAATTTTAGACCAATATCCTTGATGAACATTGATGCAAAAATCCTCAATAAAATACTGGCAAACCAAATCCAGCAGCACATCAAAAAGCTTATCCACCATGATCAAGTGGGCTTCATCCCTGGGATGCAAGGCTGGTTCAACATATGCAAATCAATAAATGTAATCCAGCATATAAACAGAACCAAAGACAAAAACCACATGATTATCTCAATAGATGCAGAAAAAGCCTTTGACAAAATTCAACAACCTTCATGCTAAAAACTCTCAATAAATTAGGTATTGATGGGACATATCTCAAAATAATAAGAGCTATCTATGACAAACCCACAGCCAATATCATACTGAATGGGCAAAAACTGGAAGCATTCCCTTTGAAAACTGGCACAAGACAGGGATGCCCTCTCTCACCACTCCTATTCAACATAGTGTTGGAAGTTCTGGCCAGGGCAATCAGGCAGGAGAAGGAAATAAAGGGTATTCAATTAGGAAAAGAGGAAGTCAAATTGTCCCTGTTTGCAGTCGACATGATTGTATATCTAGAAAACCCCATTGTCTCAGCCCAAAATCTCCTTCAGCAGATAAGCAACTTCAGCAAAGTCTCAGGATACAAAATCAACATGCAAAAATCACAAGCATTCTTATACATCAACAACAGACAAACAGAGAGCCAAATCATGAGTGAACTCCCATTCACAATTGCTTCAAGGAGAATAAAATACCTAGGAATCCAACATACAAGGGACGTGAAGGACCTCTTCAAGGAGAACTACAAACCACTCCTCAAGGAAATAAAAGAGGATACAAATGGAAGAACATTCCATGCTCATGGATAGGAAGAATCAATATCGTGAAAATGGCCGTACTGCCCAAGGTAATTTATAGATTCAATGCCATCCCCATCAAGCTACCAATGACTTTCTTCACAGAATTGGAAAAAACTACTTTAAAGTTCATATGGAACCAAAAAAGAGCCCGCATCTCCAAGTCAATCCTGAGCCAAAAGAACAAAGCTGGAGGCATCACACTACCTGACTTCAAACTATACTACAAGGCTACAGTAACCAAAACAGCATGGTACTGGTACCAAAACAGAGATATAGATCAATGGAACAGAACAGAGCCCTCAGAAATAACGCCACATATCTACAACTATCTGATCTTTGACAAACCTGAGAAAAACAAGCAATGGGGAAAGGATTCCCTATTTAATAAATGGTGCTGGGAAAACTGGCTAGTCATATGTAGAAAGCTGAAACTGGATCCCTTCCTTACACCTTATACAAAAATCAATTCAAGATGGATTAAAGACTTAAACGTTAGACCTAAAACCATAAAAACCCTAGAAGAAAACCTAGGCATTACCATTCAGGACATAGGCATGGGCAAGGACTTCATGTCTAAAACACCAAAAGCAATGGCAACAAAAGCCAAAATTGACAAATGGGATCTCATTAAACTAAAGAGCTTCTGCACAGCAAAAGAAACTACCATCAGAGTGAACAGACAACCTACAAAATGGGAGAAAATTTTCGCAACCTACTCATCTGACAAAGGGCTAATATCCAGAATCTACTATGAACTCAAACAAATTTACAAGAAAAAAACAAACAACCCCATCAAAAAGTGGGCAAAGGACATGAACAGACACTTCTCAGAAGAAGACATCTATGCAGCCAAAAAACACATGAAAAAATGCTCACCATCACTGGCCGTCAGAGAAATGCAAATCAAAACCACAATAAGATACCATCTCACACCAGTTAGAATGGCAATCATTAAAAAGTCAGGAAACAACAGGTGCTGGAGAGGATGTGCAGAAATAGGAACACTTTTACACTGTTGGTGGGACTGTAAACTAGTTCAACCATTGTGGAAGTCAGTGTGGCGATTCCTCAAGGATCTAGAACTAGAAATACCATTTGACCCAGCCATCCCATTACTGGGTATATACCCAAAGGACTATAAATCATGCTGCTATAAAGACACATGCACACGTATGTTTATTGCGGCATTATTCACAATAGCAAAGACTTGGAACCAACCCAAATGTCCAACGATGATAGACTGGGTTAAGAAAATGTGGCTCATATACACCATGGAATACTATGCAGCCATAAAAAACGATGAGTTCATGTCCTTTGTAGGGACATGGATGAAATTGGAAATCATCATTCTCAGTAAACTATCGCAAGGACAAAAAACCAAACACCGCATGTTCTCAGTCATAGGTGGGAAGTGAAGAATTCCCACCTATGGAGTGTTGGGTGGGACTTTGGAGTCTCTCCTGTGGAGAGAATTTGGGTGTGGTCTCTACATTGGGAAAAGGGAGCAAATAAATATTAAGTAACCAAAAGTACAGATGGTGACAGAGACAATTAATACTGCAAATCCATGAGTACTCCTATATTTCCCAGCTTTCCCTGCAGTTGAGTTGGGGCCATGAGGCCACATGCTTATCAGTGAAAATGTGAATAAAAGTGATGAACTACTTAAGACCAAGACAGTTAATAATTGCTCTGTCTCATGCTTCTCTCTCTTTCCTGGCTTTAGCAACTCTGAAAAATGTATGTTTACATAACATCACAAGATGGAGGGATTCAGGATTCCTGAGCCACTAAATGGATAATGGATCCTATTGACACACACTACACTTTAAATGATAGAGGCATGAACTTTGTTTTGATAATTCACTGAAATTGTATGATGCATTACTGTAGCATAGCCTAAGCTACCCTTCTAATACAGACATGTTTATTTTGAGATACCTACTAAATATACAACTGGAGAAGTCAAGAAATAGTTCACTATATAAATATGGATCTCAAGGGAAAAGGCTGAGCTGAAGGGAACAGTTTGGAAGTAATCATAATTTATAAATGGAATTTAAAGCTATTCAAATTTAGCTCTGATTAGATTTTTTAAAAGGTACAAATAGGTAAGAGGAACTAACATCATAGAATATTAGCTTGCTTCATTTTTCTAACATCTGAATATATGATATATCATTTTTCCTATTATCAATGTGGGCCCAAAACTTGTTCTTTGTTCCTGTGAGTTCAGACCCTCAGCTCTCTATGAGTAGTGCCTGTGTCAGTGTCACCTGGCCCATTTCCTGGATGAATAAAAGGATTTTTTTTTATATTTATTTATTTATTTTGAGACGAAGTCTCACTTTGTCGCCCAGGCTGGAGTGCAATGGCGCGATCTCAGCTCACTGCAACCTCTGCCTACTGGGTTCAAGCAATTCTCCTGCCTCAGCCTCCCGAGTAGCTGGGATTACAGACACCCGCAACCATGTCTGGCTAATTTTGTATTTTTAGTAGAGATGGGGTTTCACCATGTTGGTCAGGCTGGTCTTGAAGTCCTGACCTCAGCTGATCCACCCACCTTAGCCTCCCGAAGTGCTGGGATTACAGGCATGAGCCACTGCACCCAACCTGTAAAAGGATTTTAAAATATAATAATGGTGATCGTTCCTTACATATAAAATATAATCAATGCAAACCTTAATCCTTTTTCAACAGCTTAGTGGGGTTCTCCCAACACACACCTTTTTTTTTTTTTTTTGAGACAGAATCTCTTGCTCTGTCATCCATGCTGGTGTGCAGTGGTGTGATCTCGGCTCACTGCAACCCCAGCCTCCCAGGTTCAAATGATCCTCCTGCCTCAGCCTCCCAAGTAGCTGGAATTGCAGACATGCGCTACCATGACTAGCTAATTTTGTGTGTGTGTGTGTATTTTTAGTAGACATGGGGTTTCTCCATGTTGGCCAGGCTCGTCTCAGGCTCCTCACTTCAAATAATCCATCTGCCTCAGCCTCCCAAAGTACTGGGATTACAAGTGTGAGCCACCATTCTGGAGTTTGTGGTAATGACAGCAGTGATGCTGGAGATGATGATGATCATGACACAGCCTTGGAAGGTAAGCAGGAGGAGGCAGAAGAGCCTCTGGAAATATTGGGACTCTCATATACATCAAATCTAAGACATCTTCCTCAGGCAACAAACTTCACGTTAAAATTATAGCTAACATGAGATCCCACGTAATACTGGGCAATGTGCCAAGTAGTTTACATATTTAATTTAATCCTTACAAAAACTTTAGAGCATAGATATGAGCAGTTCAACTTTACAGGTTAAAACTAAATTTTCAAAAGATGGGAACCTCTCCATGATTTTTCAAAATCAGAAAGTCAAGGAGCCAGGATTTGAATCCAAGTATATTTTATTCCAAAGTCCATGTGCTTTCTGCTACAACACACTATAGGGCCTAAACTTGGGAACTTGATTGGCAACTTCTCTTTTCTCCTACTGGTAAGAGAAAACTGTGAAGGGACCATGAACTGTCTCAAGACTTCCCCACCACAGATAACATGTCAGCCGTACTGTCCCTGATTTGCTTGGTCTTCCCTCCGTAGATAATGGGGTTAAGCATGGGGGAACTAGCACGTAGAGATTTGCCAGAAGTATGTGGACATGATGGGGGATATTCTTGCCAAAGTGGTGGGTCAGGAAAGTAAAAAATGATGGGATGAAGAAGAGGAGAATAACTCCAATGTAGAACCACAGGTGTTAAGAGCTTTGTGCTGGGAATCCTGGGAAGGAAGTCTAAACACAGCTTGGAGGATCAAAGTGTAGGAAAAACCAATGAATGCAACATCTACCAAAACCGATGCCATTGGCACTGAAAAGCCATACCAGATATTGACAGTTATGTCAGCACAGGACAATCGGGCCACCCCAATGTGCTCACAGTATGAGTGGGGGATGATATTGGTCTGAGAGTATGGCAGCCTCTTCAGCAGGAATATGACAGGAAAAATTGTCCCAATGCTTCATCCCCAGATTGCCAGGGTCATTTTTCCAATTACCATAGGAGTTAAGATGGTAGTGTATCTCAAGGGAGTACAAATGGCTACGTAACTGTCAAATGCCATGGCCAGCAGGATTCCTGACTCAGCCACAAAGGCAACATGAATGAAAAACATCTGAGTAATGCAGGCATCAAAGGCTATCTCCCCAGCATGGACCCAGAAGATCGCCAAGGCCTTAGGCACAGTGGTGGTGGATAGCAGGATATCAGTGCCAGCCAGCATGGATAGGAAGACATGGAGGGTGTGTTCACTGAGGACAACTAGGATCAGGGCTCCATTTCCCAAGACTGCAGTGATGTACATAAGGTAGAAAAGAATGGAAAGCCAGATGTGGTATTGCTCCAGTCCTGGGATGCCAAGGAGAATGAATAGAGTGGGATGGAAGGTGGTGAGATTAGCACCAAACATGCCTTCTTTTGGAGTCTCTCTATGAAGACTAAAGAACATGAGAGTTAGTCAGCAGAGCCAGTTGTAAGTTCCACTAAAAGTTGAACACGGAATCAATCACTAATGCCTTGACTGAGAGTATATAATGTTATTCTTCCACTTCTCACATTATAATTGCAGATACAAATATAAACAAAGGTTTCTGATCACATCTCAGCAATATCTAGAAGCCATACATACCTCCCCATTCTCATCGGCATGTTCTTGCTCAGGCTTTGATCATCATTTACCTGTTCTGTTGCAACAGTGTCCTAAACTAATCTGGTCTCCCTGTCTTCCAGCTTCCCAACCTCAACTCCTTCACATTCATCAGCTATGTTACAGTCTGGTTGGTATGCTCAAAACAAATATCTTCGTCTGTTTTCTCTTATTACTCTTATATAATTATTTATTGACTTATGAAGTCCAAAGTTCTCAAGCATGCAAAGCCCTCCACAATCCCACTGTTACTTTCTTCTCCAGCTTTAATCGCCTGTAGACTCTAATTAAGCTAAATTAGATTATTTATACTAAATATTCTCCACACAAAACCTGGGTTTCTAACTCTCATGACTTTTCTCAAGTTTTTACCCTAACCTGGAACATACTTTTCTATCTTTACTATTTGTTGAAACACTGATCTTCCAATTCACAGCTTAAATATTTATTATTGGGGAAGCCTTTCCTAGGTTCAAATCCTAGCCTTCTGATTTTCTGATTATTGGCAAAAAGAGTTTTTCACATATCAGAAATTTAGCCTGATCTGTGAAATTGAACTATCCACACTTATTTTGCAAGAATTAATTTAAATACTTTCTGCAAACTGCCCAGCATAGTGCCTGGAAGAGAAACACCAAACAAATGCTAGTTATTGGTATTATGTGGATCAGTACAACTTAGTAGACATGTTAGAAACCAATAAAAATATATTTAGAATTCAAAATGTGATAAAGTAGCATTCAATTTAGTGGGGGAAAGGAAAGCCTATTTGATTAATGGCTTTGAGATATTGGACTATATTATTTTTGTAAGAGAGTAAAATTAGTTCCCACCTTACTCAGTAAACAAACAGAAATTCCAGATTAATTAAAGATGTACATTTTTAAGATGAAACTATAAAAATATTTTCTAAACTTAAATGAGGGTCTGAAGCAAAAACATGATAAAATGTTTTGAAGGTTGGAAAGATCTGACTGAGATAAGAAAACCAAATTTCATAGAAAGTAGCCACTGAATGATGCAATTATGTAAAAATGTAGTCAATAATAAATAACAATTTTTGGAGAAAAAAACACAAAACATGTAATATACAGGAGGTTAATATATTCTTAAACACTAAAAGTTGGTATAATTGAAAAAGAAAAAATTAGAAAATGTGCAAAGAATTAAAATAGATAAAGTCAATGAAAAAAACAGATGGCCAATATACATATGACTAGATGCTTGACCTTACAAAATTTCAAGAAATGAAAATTAGCATCATCTTGAAATATCATAATTCTCTTATTATATTGGAAAACATTAGGAAAACAGCCCCCACTGCTGGTGGCAGGTAACTTAGTATAGTGATTTTGGAAAGTAATTTAACAGTAGCTATTAAGAATTCTAATTGTTCAAATCATTTAATCTGATAATATCACTTTTGGCAACTACCTGCTGAAATTACAGCTTAAGAACATAGAGATATATCTATAAGGATATTCTTTGGTACATTGCTGCAATGGCAAAAGAAACTGTTAACACTTCCATATCCATCAATAGGACAGTAAATAAATTATGGTACACATATTACAATGGAATGTTTTGTTTCCATTAAAAATTAAAAAGTATTCATCATGGCATACAGTTTGTTTGTTTATTTATTTATTTATTTATTTATTTATTTATTTGAGGCACAGTCTCACTCTATTGCCCAGGCTAGAGTACAGTGGCATGATCTCGGTTCACTGCAACCTCTACCACCCGGGTTCCAGCGATTCTCCTGCCTCAGCTTCCCAAGTAGCTGGGACTACAGGCGCACACCACCATGCCTGGCTAATTTTTGTATTTTTAGTAAAGACAGGGTTTGGCCATGTTGGCCAGGCTGTTCTTGAATTCCTGACCTCAGGTGATCTGCCCACCTCAGCCTCCCAAAGTGCTAGGATTACAGGTGTGAGCCACCATGCCCAGGCTCTTGTAGTTAAGTTTAAAAAAGCAAACTGAAGATTAAAGTGTGTAAGATAATTCTTTTTTCTGTCTATCAGGATACTTTATATTACGAATAAGAGAAAATCCAACTCAATTTTGGCCTGCAACAAAGGGGATGTCTTTGCCCTGTAACTGAAAAATATGACTCTAGTATCAGGTTTATCTAAAGATTCAAGACATCATTGGGGGCACCATTTCTTTATAACTCTCTTAGCCCTCCAGATGTTGACTCTCCTAGGACCAGAAATAAGGTGAGATGAGTGAGACACTTACCTTGAGTGCAAAATTTAAGTGGGTACCAAAAAACCACAGTAAGCAAGATAAATACTTTAATACAATGTTTTAGAATGAAAATTAATGCAAAAAATTCACAGTGAACACAATATTAAAATTTTAAATAAAGATAGGATCTGACAGTGCTATATACTGAGCTATTGTTTGGAGTCTGAAGCCCTTATAAATGTTTTCTTGTATTATTAATAGCTAAATTTTTTCAATAATTTTATTTTGAATATATTATTCATTATTTTTTCCATTAAAGCCAATAAAAATTTTTTAATTCTAATTTTTATCTAAATAAAATATTTAAACTTATACTAATGTTATGAGTTTTAATATGCTTACTTTTAAATATTTCAATATATTTAAAATACTTTAATATTCCAGAAAAAAAAATTAACCCTAATCCTAGCCCTGCATAGGGGAAATGTCTGCAGCAGTTCAAGATGTTAAGATGTACACATTAGATAGTGTGTACTTATAATACACTATCCAGAAGAATTGTGAAGATCTTGTCTGAATCAACAGTTTATTGGATTTATTTCAGGAAAACCTAAAAATCCTAGGAAACAAACATTTATTCCCTGCCCCAAAACTTACCCCAGTTGAAGAGAAAGTTATTCTCCAACATGGGGAAGGAGCTGCCAGATGCACAGTCTGGAGTGAAACAGGACGGTAATTGTACTTCATCCTTAGGAATCCCTGGGGTGAGGAGACAGCTTCTACCCTACTAGGTATTTAGGGAGTGTTTGGTTTAATTAGACAGATGGAGACCCCAGCAGAACCAGTCTCCAGTGATCACTGCCTCAGGAACCAAAGAGGATGGGTAATCTAACTGTCCTTCCTGCAGCGCTCTGTACATACTGTGTTTCCTAATGACTCCATATCTCTAACACATAAACACAGAATGGATTAGAGCTGCTACTAGTTAATACGTAGAATATTAAAGGCCAAGCTGTACCTACTAGACCTCAATATACATATAAACATATAAAGATAGAAGAAATAGTAGGTCAAAAGAAGCTAAGTGTATGGGGTGTGTGTGTGTGTGTGTGTGTGTGTGTGTGTGTGTAAGTGATTCCAGTTACAAAACTAGACAATATTTAACAAGGGTTCAGAGGTCAATCACCTCACCAATATTTCAATCCGTAAATATACATATGGATGCTCTATGCTAGATATTGGAACTATAATGATGAGGAAGACATTCTCTGCCCTCACAGAACTCAAGTTTTCGTGGGTTCATAAGTAGAGTTATTAATATTTAGTTGAGATGATAAATGTCATTGGTTTGGAGACCAAGAAGATAAGGTGATTACCTCTGAATTGGGGGGATCAGTGAAGAGTTCAAAGAACTCTACCATTTACCAAGTAAGTGACCTTGACTACTTATTCTCTCTGTGCCTTGGGTACCTCTGTGTATTAACCAGAGATAATAGCAACACTATCTAATGGGGTTGTATGAGAATTAAATGAGATAATGCAGCAGAGAACACAATATGGTTTCTAGCATAGAGTCATCCCTTCATAAACATGAGTTGTTGAGAGGAGCAGAGCAAGAAGGTCAAATAGAAGCCTCCACTGAGTGTCCCCCAACAGGAACATCAAACTTAACAACTATTTACACACAAAAACACAGCTTCATAAAAACCAAAAATCAGGTGAGCAGTCACAGTGCCTGGTTTTAACTTTATATCACTGAAAGAGGCACTGAAGAGTGTAGGAAAAATAGTCTTGAATCGCTGACGCCACCCCTCCCCCACCCCCCAGCAGTGGCCACGTGACACAGAGAATCTGTGCACTTGTGGGAGGAAGAGCGCAGCGATTGTGGAAGGTTTTGCATTGGAACTCAGTGCTGCCCTGTCACAGCAGAAAGCAAAACCAGGTTGAACTCAGCCAATACCCACAGAGGGAGCATTTAGATAAGCCCTAGCCACAGGTGAATCGTCCATGTCAGCGATTGGAACTTGAGCTTTGGTAAGTTTCACCACCACAAGCTAAAGTTCTCTGGAGTCCTAAATAAACTTGAAAGACAGTTAGGGCACAAGTTCTAGGCAACTCATAGGCAAGTTCTAGTGCTGTGGTGGGCTCAGAGCTAGTGGACGTGGGAGGCATGAAATCTAGTGAGACACCAGCTGAGGTGACTAAGGAAATGTTTGTACCACCCCTCCCCCAACCCCAGGCAGCACAGCTCACACAAATGAAAGTGACTCCCTTCTGCTTGAGGAGAGGGAAGTGTAAAGAGGACTTTGTCTTGCAACTTGGATATCAGCTTAGCCACAGTTGGATAGGACACCAGGCAAAGTCATGAGGCCCTCATTCCAGGCCCTAGCTCCCAGATGACATTTCTAGACACACCGTGGGCCAGAGGGGAACCCACCATCCTGAGAGGAAGGACTAAGTTCTGGCAGGATTCATCAGCTGCTGACTAAAGAGCTTTTGGTCCCTGAACAATCAGCAATACTACACAGGTAGTACCACAGTAGTAGTCGTGGGCTTTAGGTGAGACTCTGAGACGTGCTGGCTTCAGGTGAGACCCAGCATATTTCTAGCTGTGGCGGCTATAGTGAGAGATTCCTTCTGCTTGAGAAAAGCAGAGGGAAAAGTAAAGGGGACTTTGTCATGCATCTTAGGTACCAGCTCAACCCCAGTGAGGTAGAGCATCAAGTGGACTCAGGGTTCCCAGTTCTAGGTCTTAGCTCTTAGATAGCATTTCTGGACCTGCCCTAGGCAAGAGGGGAGCCCACTACCCTGAAGGGTGAGTCCCAGGTCTGGCAGCATTCACCATAGCTGACTGAAGAGCCCTGAGCCTTAAGTAAACATCAGTAGTAGCTTGGCAGTACTCCCCATGGGCCATGGGGTGGTGGCCATGGGAAGAAGCTATTCTGCCTGGGAAAGGAAAGAGTGGGGTCTTCCCTTTCCTTCCCTGGTATCTCGTGATTTGAGTGCCAGCATAGCTGCAAAGAATAGAGCACCAGGTAAATTTACAAGGTTTTTTACTGCAGTCCCTGGTCCTTAGACAGCATCTCTGGACCTGTCCAGGCCCTGGGAAAACTTATCGCCCTGAAGGGAAGGACACAAGACTGGCTGGCTTCATTGCACGCTGATCATAGACCCCTAAGGCCTTGAGCAAACACAGGTGGTAGCTAGGCAGTAAATAAGGGAAGAGAACAAGAGTCTCTGCCTAATAATACAAATAATTCTTCTGGTTATTATTTAAGACTGACAAGGTGGTACTTCTATAAGTATGCAAAACACCAGTGTTACTAGGCTTGGGGTGCCTACTAATGCAGATATGGCTTAGATCAAAACACCCAAATCTCTCCTTTGACTGGAGCAGTGAAAAAGAACAACAACAAAATTTAAAACAACAAAAGAAGATTACTACAGTAGGTGTAAGATTTTTCATTTGCCAGTTTTTAAGTTTCTTTTTTTTTCTTTTTGAGATGGAGTCTCACCTTGTCTCCCAGGCAGGAATGCAGTGGCGTGATCTCAGCTCACTGCAACCTCCGTCTCCAGAATTAAATTGATTCTCCTGCCTCAGCCTCCCAAGTAGCTGGGATTACAGGTGTGTGCCACCACACCTGGCTATTTTTTGTATTTTTAGTAGAGACAGGGTTTCACCATGTTGGCCAGGCTGGTATGGAATGCCTGACCCCAGGTGATCCACCTACCTTGGCCTCCCAAAATGCTGGGATTACAGGCAAGAGCCACAGCGCCCAGCCAGTTTTGAAATTTCTTAATTGAATTACTGGCTTTAGGGTTGAGCCCTTAGAAGAACAGGGCCAGGAAAGGGGTCTCTGGTGCCTCCTGTTTTTCCCAAGTAGTCCAGGCTGTTAGAGCTTGAATATCTGCTTTTAATTAAACTGAGTTTAACCATAGCAGTTTTTAATAAAGTCCTTTTAGAATTTCTTATGCCAAACGGCCCATATTTCTGGCTTTTGAACTTTACCAAAGGTAACCTCCCAGATGCTTAGAGAAAGGGAAATTTAAGACAGTCTGTGGAGAAGAAGAGAATAGACAAGGTCACGCAGATAATAAACCAGAAATAACTTACTTCCTGTATGGGGAATCCAGCCCAGACCACCACTGTGAAAGTGTAAAACCTTAGCTACTGAGCTACACAGCGCAGGGCAGTCTCCATTCCTTTTCCCAGAAGGAGTCTAGAGTAGTTCATTTTGAGATTGCATAGTCTTTTAACTATTTAATATATTTTTTAGAGGTAACTATGACATGAACTCTAAAATTCCTGTTCCCTGGAAGGTGGAGACCAAGAGAAAGTACATCACATGGTTAAAAGGTCAAGCTCCTAAGGACATTAAGCAAGGTGGAGACTTCATCCCATTTTTTTGTTTGTTTTTGCTGGGTCGTCTTGAAAAGTGTGTTTACAGGTGTTCTAAGCCCATGCTTTATGCTAAAGTACCCCTCAACACAGAAAAATGGAGTCATTGCACAAAATACACCAGCTTAAGACTAGCCTTAGAATTCTTTTTCATATTAATCAAAACTTTACAGAGGAGATAAACGTTGATTTTTTTTCCATTCATTCAACTGTTTGCACAGAGAGAAAGAAGGCAGAAATCTGACTGCTAAGAAATTCTAACCCTTTTGCCGGCATGCCAGGCTTCTGGCTTCCCTTTCCCTGAGTGGCCCTAGTGATCTGGCTTGCAGCCCCATTGCCCTAGGGGCCAAGCCACATCATAAAGGAAAATTATTTTTTTTTTGTTCTGGCCAGAGCAAAATACATTTGATAAAACATAAACATTAGCCACTCTGTTTAGCACCCAACAGAACGAGCAAGGCTTAAATTTGCCCCCAAATGGGCCCTGTCATCGTTAATCCAACCTCTGACTTGGAGTTTCCACACGTGGTCTCTGGGCAAGATGGTTGCCCTGAGTAACAGAAAAGACAGGAAAAGAAAAGTAGAGATGGAAAGTATTGCCTGTGGCAGGGTAAGGAGAGTAAAGAGCTTAGGGAGGCCAGAGAAAAGACCCACTCATTGCAGCAACAGTGAAAAAGTTCAGGCAGCCACTTGTCAGTAGTAGCAAAGAGATCTTTTCCAGCAGTGCCATCAGCGCTCAAGTTTCCCCTCTTAGGGAGGAAAAAGCTCCCTATGTCCCATGATCCTGTACATGCCCAGCCCTGTAACCCACAGCCATCAGCAATGAGTGCAAGGTAGATTAGCCCAAAGAGAATAGAAGTTAACATTCCATAGTGCCAAACCTGTTTTTAGCCGAGAGGGACTTTACCGAGAGGGGCCTGTAATGCCCTAAATCTTAGCAGGGACTCTAACCCTCGTAAGTTGGGCCTCTAATCCAAGGTGGTCAAGCATCCTTGCCTTTTATTAAGAGGGGTCTCTAACCTACTCTTAGGAGAGACTCTAACTCCCCTAAGTAGGGCCTCTGACACAAACCCATTCTTCACCAGGGTACTCCACAACTTGCCCAAACTCATCCAATCAGTGCTGCAGTCTGTTTCCTTTGGTTCAGTGGGCGGGGATTGGGGGTAGGGGGGCAGGGGGGGTCTCCTCAGTATTGTCCCTTTTGTGGTTTGTGAGAAAGATGTTACTGGACCCCACCACTTACCCAAAGTTAGCCTTTGGGTCAGGGGTTTCCACAATGTAGTCGCTTCCATGGTCGCCCGAAAGATGTTACGGGACTCCAACCTTTACCCAAAGGTAGCCGTTGGGTCAGGATTTCTGCATTATAGTCCCTTTGTAGTCACCAGAAATATATTACAGGACAGGGGTTCCGATATAGACCCCCAAGAGAGGGTTCTTAGATCTCACACAAGAAAGAATTCAGGGTGAGTCTGCAATGCAAAGTGAAAGCAAGTTTATTAAGAAAGTAAAGAAATAAAAGAATGGTTACTCCATAAACAGAGCAGCCCTCAGGGCTGCTGGTTGCCCATTTGTATGGTTATTTCTTGATGATATGCTAAAAAACAAAAAAAGGGGGGGGGGGTGGATTATTCATCCCTCCCCTTTTTAGACCATATAGGGTAACTTCCTGACATTGCCATGGCATTTGTAAACTGTCCTGGTGCTGGTGAGAGTGTAGCAGTGAGAACAACCAAGGTCATTCTCGTCGCCATTTTGGTTTTGGTGGGTTTTGGCCAGCTCCTTTACTGCAACCTGTTTTATCATCAAAGTCTTTATGACCTGTATCTTGTGCCACCTCCTATCTCATCCTGTGACTTAGAATGCCTTAACTGTCCGGGAATGCAGCCCAGTAGGTTTCAGCCTCATTTTACCCAGCTCCTAGTCAAGATGGAGTTGTTCTGATTCACATGCCTCTGACAGCATGACATATTAAGGTGCTGAAAGAAAAAAAAAAACTTTTAACCTAGAATAGTATATCTGGTGAAAATATCTGCTAAGCATTAAGTCCCCCAGGCAAACAAAAGCTGGGGGATTTCATCATCACCAGGCATATCCTACAAGAAAGGCTAAAGGGAGTTTTTAATCTGAAAGAAAACAATGTTAATGAGCAAGAAGAAGTCATCTGAAGTTATGAAACTCACTGGCAATAGTAAACAGAAAAAAAAACATGACAGTATGTGAACCCCAAAAATCTGAGACAGGTATCAGTTAATTTTGAAAGTTTATTTTGCCAAGGTTGAGGACACAGCCTCAGGAGGTTCTGATGACATATGCCCAAGGTGGTCAAAGCACAATTTGGTTTTATACATTTTAGGGAGATATGAGACATCAATCAACACATGTAAGGTGAACATTGGTTCAGTCTGGAAAGATAGGATGACTCAAACAGGGAGGGGGCTTCCAGGTCATAGATAGAAAAGAGACAAATGGTTGCATTCTTCTGAGTTTCTGATTAGCCTCTCCAAAGCAGGTAATTAGATATGCATTTATCTCAGTAAGCAGAGGGGTAACTTTGAATAGAATGGGAGGCAGGTTGGTTCTAAGCAATTCCTAGCTTGACTGTTCCCTTTAGCTTGGTGACTTTGGGGACCCAAGATATTTTTTCTTTCACAAGTATAGCACTGTAATTGTAGTGTATAATCTTCTCTTGACTTAAGTAGAAAAACTAAATTATGAAAAATAATAACTATAATAACTATAACAACTTTTTAAGACATAGTACAATGACATAAAGAGAAACAACAAAAATTTAAAAAGTAGGCAAAGTTAAAGTGAAGAGTTTGTGTTAGTTTACTTTTTGCATGTTTGTTTATGCAGTCAGTATTAAGCTGTCATCAGTTTGTTTTTATTTATTTATTTGTTTATTTATTTATTTATTTTTGAGACAGAGTCTTGCTCTGTTGCTCGGGCTGGAGTGTAATGGGGCGATCTTGGCTCACTGCAACCTCCACTTCCTGGATTCAAGCAATTCTCCTGCCTCAGCCTCCCGAGTAGCTGGGATTACAAGTGCACACCACCATGCCTGGCTAATTTTTGTATTTTTTAGTAGAGATGGGGTTTCACTACGTTGGCCAGGCTGGTCTCAAATTACTGACCTCAGGTGATCTGCCCACCTCAGCCTCCCAAACAGCTGGGATTACAGGCATGAGCCACCACCCCCCGCCTTGTCATCAGTTTAAAATAATGGGTTAGAAGATAGTATTTACAAGCTTCATGGTAACCTCAAATCAAAAAACATACAATAAATACACAAAAAATAAAAAGCAATAAATTAAAGCATACCACTACAGAAAATCACCTTCACTAAAAGGAAGACAGGAAAGAAAGAAGGATGAGAAGACCACAAAACAACCAGAAAAAAAATAACAAAATTGCAAGAGTAAGTTCTTACTTATCAATAATAACAATGAATGTAAATTGACTAAACTCTCCAATAAGAAGACACAAAATGGCTGAATTGATTCAAAAAAGAATCAACAATAATCTGTTGCCTACAAGAAACACACTTCACCTATAAAGACACAGAGACTGAAAATAATGGGATGGGAAAAGATTTATATCAGACAAAATAGATTTCAAGGCTAAAACTATGAGACAAAGATCATTATATAATGATTAAAAAGGTCAGTTCAGAAAGCGAATATAACAATTTAAAATATATATGCATCTTACACTGGAGCACCCAGATATATAAAGTAAACATTAGTAGAGCTAAAGAGAGAGATAGGTCCCAATGCAATAATAGCTAGAGACTTCAACACCCCACTTTCAGCATTATCCAGACAGAAAATCAACAAAGAAATATTGGACTTAATCTGCACTATAGACAAAATATGACCTAATACATATTTACAGAACATTTAATCTAATGGTTGTAGAATACACGTTCTTCTCCTCAGCACATAGATCATTCTCAAGGATAGGACAAAAGTTAGATCATGGAACAAGTATTAAAACATTAAACAAATGAAACAAGCATCTCCTCTGACAAAAATGGAATAAAGCTAGAAATCATTAACACAAGGAATTTTGGAAAGTATAAAGGCACAAAGATATTAAACAGTATATTCTTGAACAACCAGTGGATCAATGAAGAGATTAAGAAGGAAAATAAAAATTTTCTTGAAACAAATGATAGTGGAAATACAACTTATCAAAACCTATGGCATACGGCAAAAGCAGTACTAAAGTACTAACAGAGAAGTTTATAGCTAAAAGTGTCTACATCAAAAAAGAAGAAAGACTTCAAATAAACAACTTAATGATGCATCTTAAAGAACTAGAAAAGCAAGAGCAAGCCAAACCCCAAATTAGCAGAAGAAAAGAAATAATAAAGATCAGAGCAGAACTACATGAATTTGAAATGAAGAAAATACAAAAGATCAATGAAACAAAAAGTTTGTTTTTTGAAAACATAAACAAAATTGACAAACCTTTAGCCAGACTAAATAAGATAAAAGAGAGAAGGTCCAAATAAATAAAATCAGATATGAAAAAGGACACATTATAAAAACTGATACTGCAGAAATTCAAAGGATCATTAGTGGGTACTATAAGTAACTACATGCCAATAAATTAGAAAATCTAGAAGAAATGAATAAATTCCTAAACATATACAACCTGCCAAGATTGAACCATTAAGCGATTCAAAACATGAACAGGCCAATAACAAGTAACAAAATTGAAGCCATAGTAAAAAGTCTTCCAGAATTTAAAAAAAAAAATAAAAAAATCTTGGGACCTGATGGCTTCACTGTTGAATTCTAGCAAACATTTAAAGAAAAAACAATACCAATCCTACTCAAATTATTCTGAAAAATAGAGGAAGAGGGAATACTTCCAAACTCATTCTATGAAGCCAGTATTACCCTTGTACCAAAACCAAAGACATATCAAAAAGAAAACTATAGGTCAATATCACTGATGAATACTGATGCAAAAATCCTCAACAAAATACCAGCACACTGAATTCAACAGCACGCTGAAAAGATCATTCATCAAGACCAAGTGGGATTTATCCCAGGGATGCCAGATTGGTTCAACATATGCAAATCCATCAATGTGATACGTTATATCAACAGAATGAAGGACAAAAGCAACATAATCATTTCAATTGATGCTAAAAAAAAGTATTTGATAAAATTCAACATCTCTTCATGATAAAAACCCTCAAAAAACTGGGGATAAAAGGAACATAGCTCATGCTGTATACAATGGACTTACAGCTAATATTATACTGAATGGGGAAAAACTAAAAGCCTTTCTTCTAAGATCTGTAACATGACAAGAATACTCACTTTCTCTAGTGTTATTCAACGTAATACTGGGAATCCTAGCAAGAGTAATCATATAAGAGAAAAAAACGAAGGGCATCTACACTGGAAAAAAAAGAAGTCAAATTATCCTTGTTTGCAGATATACGATATGATTTTATATTTGGAAAAACCTAAAGATTCCACAGAAAAATTATTCAAACTGATAAACAATTCAGTAAAGGTGCAGGATACAATATTGACATACAATAATCAGTAGCATTTCTATATGCCTCCAGTAAACAATCTCAAGGAAAAATCAGGAAAGCAATGTCATTTATAATAGCTACAGATAAAATACAATACCTAGGAATTAACCAAAGAATTAGAGGAGCTCTACAATGAAAACTATAAAACATTGATGACAGAAATTGAAGAGGGCACACCAAAAAATGGAAGGATATTCCATGTTCATGGATTGGAAGAATCACTATTGTTAAAATGTTCATACTACCCAAAACAATCTACCAATTCAATGCAATCTCTATCAAAATACCAATGACATTATTCACAGAAATAGAAAAAAAAATTTCTATGGAACCACAAAAGATCCAGAATAGCCAAAGCTGTACTGAGCAAAGAGAACAAAACTGGAGGAATCATATTACCTGACTTTAAATTATACTACAGAGCTGTAGTAACCAAAACAGCATGGCACTGGCATAAAAACAGATACTTGGAGCAATGGAACAGAATAAAGAACCCAGAAACAAATCCATACATCTACAGTGAACTCACGTTCAACAAAGTTGCCAAAAACATACACTGGGGAAAGGACATTCTCTTCAATAGAAAATAGTGCTGGGAAAACTGGATATCCATATACAGAAGAATGAAACTAGACGCCTATCTCTTGCCATAAACAAAATTCAAATCAAAATGGATTAAAGACTTAAATCGAAGACCTCAAACTATAAAACTACTAAAAGCAAACAATGGGAAAACTTTCCAGGATATGAGAGTAGGCAAAGATTTCTTGAGTTTTATTCCAAAAGCCCAAGCAACCAAAGCAAAAATGGACGAATGAGATCACCTCAAGTTAAAAAGCTTCTGCACAGCAAAGAAAACAACAAAGTGAAGAGACAACCCAAAGAATAAGAGAAAATATTTGCAAACTATGTATCTGATGAGGGATTAGTAACTAAAACATATAAGAAGCTCAAACAACTCCATTAAAAAATCTAATAATGTGACCAAAAAATGGGCAAAATATCTGAATAGACATTTCTCAAAAGAAAACATACCAATGGCAAACAAGTATATGAAAAGGTGCTCAACATTATTGATCATCAGAGAAATGCAAATCAAAACTACAATGAGATAACATTTCACCCCAGTTAAAATGGCTTTTATCCAAGACAGGCAACATCAAATACTGGAGACAATGTGGAGAAAAGAGAACCCTCATACACTGTTGGCAGGGACGTAAATTAGTACAACCACTATGGAGAACAGTTTGGAGATTCCTCAAAAAACTGAAAATAGAGCTACTATATGATCCAGCAATCCCACTCCTATATATACCCAAAAGAAAGAAAATCAGTATATCGAAGAGATATCTGCACTCCCGTATCTGCAGCCCTATTCACAATAGCCAAGATTTGGAAGCAACCTAAGTGTCCATCAACAGGTGAATGGATAAAGGAAATGTGGTACATATACACAATGGAGTACTAGTAAGCCATAAAAAAATGAGATCCTGTCATTCGCAATAGCATGGATGAAACTGGAGTTCGTTATGTTAAGTGAAATAAGCCCGCCACAGAAGGACAAACTTAGCATGTTCTCATGTGCGAGCTAAAAATTAAAACAATTGAACTCATGAAGATAGAGAGAAGGATGGTTACCAGAGGCTGGGAAGGATAGTGGGGATAGTTAACGGGTACAAAAAAAAAAATAGAATGAATGAATAAGACCTAGTATCTGCTAGCAAAACAGGGTGACTATAGTCAGTAATAATTTAATTGCACATTTTAAAATAACTAAAAGTATAATTGGGCCAGTCTCGGTGGCTCACGCCTGTAATCCTAGCACTTTGGGAGGCCAAGGCGGGTAGATTGCCTGAGCTCAGGATTTCAAGACCACCCTGGGCAACATGGTGAAACCCATCTCTATTAAAAATACAAAAACTTAGCCAGACATGGTGATGGGTGCCTGTAGTCCCAGCTACCTGGGAGGCTGAGGCATGAGAATTGCTTAACCTGGGAGGTAAAGGTTGCAGTGAGCCGAGATCGCACCACTGCACTCCAGCCTCAGTGACAGAGCAAGACTCTGTCTCAAAAAGTAAATAAATAAAAGAGTATAATTGGATCGTTTGTCAAAATATAAATACTTAAGGTGATTTAATTTTTTTAAAAATAAAATAAACATTAGCTGTTATTGTAATATTGTTATCATTAATATTATCATGTTAATATTTTGTGTTATTATATAGTATGTTTTGTGATAGAGATGGAAAATAAGTTAGGACAAGATTATTAAATTAATGCTTAGCTTAGAACTTACTATGTAGTCCTGTGATTTCCAAACTATGTCTAATGGAACACTAGTTTATTTTACAGATGTAAATTTATATGCTTATCAAAATTATGCCAAAATTATGTGGACATTGATATAGATATCTACGATCACAGAAGTGTGGGGAACACTGCTGACTCTAACTTTCTCTTGGACAGCCATGTGCTGACTCACAGAATATCAGCATTTTCCACAATTATTTGACCATGGAACTTTTTAATAAAACATTTATTTATATCTGATATCTACTGCTACAGAATATTCTATGGAAAACTCTGTAATTAATGTAAAACCCTCCAAAGTATTTGACAGAAAGTGCCTTGATAAGCTCTGTCTTTTAGAAAATTTAATGTAGAGTCATTTCATAGTTTAGGCTAATGTGTAAAACATTGAAAACATTGATCTCAGCTAAGAAAGTAATGCAATATCTGACGTGAAAGATGAGAAAAGTCATAAGTAATTTGTATAGGCAGTGTTGAAAAGACTAACAATACTAGTAAGTATTAACAAAATATTTATCAGAAACTATGAGCTAAAGATTATGTTAAGTATAGTCATAAGGTTTATTTCATTTAATCTTCTAAATAACCCTGTGAAGGTAACCTATAAGGTACCCATTTTATAGATTTAAAAATTGAGGACCAAAAATGTTAAACAAACTGGCCAAGTTCGCACAGCTAGAAAATGATGATGACAAGACTGGAGTCCTGATATGAGTCCAAATACTATCCATATACTTATTTAGTGGTACAATCAATATAAATATCAACCAATAACTTTTTGAGTATCAGCCCTAAGAGGAGAAAGCTGAAAAAGACTATAGGGTTTCCAGCTCAGTGAAGTTGATGGGATCATCATAATCTAGTTCCCAAGAAATGAAATGTAGGAAGAAAAGTGGAGTGGGAGTTCTACATCCTAGGAAGAATAACCAGTTAATAGGTGGATTTATGTGTCTAACACTCAAAAGAGAGTTTTAGACTAGAGACAGGGATATGGGACTCATTGGTGTTGGTGGTGGCTAAAGAAATGAGTGTACATGACCTTTTCTGGAAAAGCATGAAAGAATAAGGGTTGAGACTGTGAATCCCAAGAGAGTACTCCAATTTTGCCAATCTGGCCATAAACAATGTACTATAATTCCTAATTCTGGGTCTGGTCAAAAACTAGATATAAGAGAGAATCAAGAGTACCCTGTTTCCTCCTACTTTGTCTTTTCGCTGGTCCCTGAGTTACAGCAGAGAGAAGTACTGCAAATCAGCAGTTGATTTGGCTCAATTATGCCAAACTGCCTTCATGAGGAGCTGATTTACTAATCACTGGTTTTGTGAAATAATTTAGCTGGTCATTTCAGTGTACCATAGAGATGCCTGTTCTGACCTCAAGGAGATAATTGCGCTCCCATTCATTTTCCAAAAATGTAGTATGTGTCAGGCATTTTGTAATGCATTGGGGATACAAATATGAATAATATACACTCTTCTGATTTCAAGGAGTTTGCAGTCAATTGAGGGTACAAATAAATGAACAACTCATTACATTACAATTTATTATGCACATTTGGAGATTTGTACAAGATACACTAGACATGCAAAGATAGGACCCTTGGCTTGCCTGGAGAAATTAGAAAAGACTCAACTTTTCTTGAACTAAAATTTGAAGGAAAGGAAGTTTTTCCAGATGACCAAAGGTCATGCATGGCTGTTCCTCAAACTCACCTGCCATTGTGGTAGTGGGTGGCAGGCCACTTGATTCTGTACAAAGAATCAATGCACATTTGGGATTTTTTTTAAAAATTAAAACTCCTTAAAATGGTAAATATAAAATTATTTTTATCCACTTCTTTATAACCTCATTTCATGTGGTGTTCAGATCCCTGCGCTTCTGGCGTCTATCTAGTCTACTGAGGGTACCAAAGCCTCATATCAGAGGCATGTACACTTAGTTATTATTTCTGGGTTGTAGGGAGGAATATGTAAAGAGGTTAGAGAAAACAAACAAGAGAAGGAGGAAGAATTATGAGAAAAGAAAGAAAAGTTGGGGGCGGAAGATGAAATAGAAAGAAGAGGAAGAAAAGCCTTCTCAGTCCAGGAAATCTCTGTATTTCACATCTAGCTTCCTTGAAGGAGCTGGACATGAAGATTCATGAGCCCAGAGGGGAGGTACAGCACCAAGTCTTGATGTCAAAGAACCGGTGGGCTACACCCTCACGTATCTGCTTAGTCTTCACACCATAGACAATGGGGTTCAGCACTGGTGGCACTGCCACATAAAGATTGGCCAGCAAGATATGGACATGTTGAGGAATATTACACCCAAAACGGTGGGTCAACAAGGTAAAGAAGGATGGAACATAAAACATAAGGATGACACAGAGGTGGGAGCCACAAGTGCTGAGGGCCTTGTGCCGAGCATCCTGGGAGGGCAAACGAAACACTGCTCGGAGGATCAGTGAGTAAGACACAGCGATGAGGATAACATCCAAGATGACCATGACAATGGGCACTGAGAAGCCATACCAAATGTTAACAGTGATGTCAGCACAGGCTAAACGAGCCACTCCAATATGCTCACAGTAGGAGTGAGGAACAATGTTGGTTCAGCAGAAGGGCAGCCGCTTCAGCAAGAATATGACTGGGAAGATGATGCAGAAGCTTCGGGTGATGACGGCCAGAGCAATCCTTCCCACAACAGGCCATGTTAGCACTGTTGTATATCTCAGTGGGGCACAAATGGCCACAAAGCGATCAAAGGCCATGGCTAACAGGATAGCTGACTCCCCCACAAACATCATATGGACAAAGAAGACTTGGGTGACACAGGCATCAAAAGCAATGTTATGTGCTTGAAGCCAAAAGATGGCTAGGGCCTTGGGCACAGTGGTGGTAGACAGCAGGATGTCCGTGACGGCCAGCATTGAGAGGAAGAACATGGGCTCATGAAGGTTACGTTCCATGACAATAACCACTATCAGGATGCTGTTTCCCAGGACTGCAGTGATGTAAATGAGGCAAAGAGGTATTGACAGCCAAATGTGATAAGCCTCCAACCCAGGGATGCCAAGAAGGACAAAAACTGCAGGATGGAAGATGGTAACATTGGTGTGACTCATGATGCACTTTATGGTCCTCTCTATAATGACTTAGAAGCTGATGAGTCTACTGAAAGTGATAGAAACAGAAAGCACTCCTGAATATGTATAAATATCATAAAAGACAGCATGGATTTCTAAATTGCTGGACTCTCCAGCGGCAAGTACTCCCAGAGAATGTTCACTTGGTGTAGGAATGGCTTCTGGCCCATAGTGCTTCCTTTGCAGATAGAGCTTCTGTGGCAATAATGCTTCAAGTATGAACAGAAGTGGCAGCACCTTCCTGCAACCACCCTGCCCCCAGAGTTTGGCCTCACTCTCCCTTTCTGACCTCATTCTACTATTTCCACACAAGCAGCATTTTCCACCTACCTGTGTTGTACTTGTCCCTTTCCCCAAGATTTTGTTCTGCATTTACCTTTAATTTCCCTCCCCTTCTACTTCTGTTTAACAAAATTTTAACCTTAAAATAAGTCCTCAAGACATACCACTTTGTAATGGTCTGTGTTCATAGCAATATATCTCCTTCCTAAAAAACTATTAACTAAACTATATTTTAACTGGGTTATATTTAATCCTATTAAGTTTATCTGGTTATTGCCTTGAACATTTCACAGGACACTTGCACCTCTGGCCCCTTGTGCAAGGGAGTACAGTATCAAGTGGGAATCCAGAGGAAGCCTAGAGGGGTACATTTCTCCACTCTGATCCAGATTCATATCTTCCCTAATGCAGTGAGCAATGGGGCAGCCAATGAAACTGAGACAGGCAATTTTCATCACCAGCTCCTCATGGACTTCTCATGCTCCTCCTCAAATATTTCTATACAGGAGCCTCTTGGTTATGTCTGGGCTTCCTTATCTGTAGAAGCCCCCCAGGAAAACGATTCTGAGCAAAAGAAATCAATATATTGCCCACCTGTAAACCCTGCTGACTCCACTAATACTGCCCTTCTTCCCACCCCACTGTTCCCCAACCCTCAGAAGGAACCATGTTTCCCTGCTGCCAAGAAGGATTAAGTATAGAGCCCTTCTTGGCTTTCCTGCCACTCAGGTAATATTCGTTTCATTCTGAAGTTCTGAACTATCTGTCAGCTATTAGGACTAGGGAAAGAGTGTATGATTAAGAATCTAGAAGGGAACATGAAGAAAAGGGACCACAGAGACAGTAAAGAGAGAATCAGAACTATAAAGGTACCAAATAAACACTAGACTGATCTTCTGATAATGGTATTCAGAGGGCCCCAAAGAAGAGATGCAAAGGAATAAAATCCTCAGTTTATTAGTCCATCCCTCTGCCTCTATGCAAATGAACTTTCTCAGAGCACAGTGGGCTGTGGGGAGGGAGCAATGGGACTCCAGATGGGTACAAGGAAGGGAATAGAGCCAGATCCAGACAAGTAAAGGCCACAGGCAGGCTAATAATTTGACAGCATTCAAGTCAGTATATTTTAAATATTTGGGCCAGGCACAGTGTCTCATGCCTATAATCCCAGAAGTTTGGGAGGCCAAGATGGGAGGATCGCTTGAGGCCAGGTATTCAAGACCTGCCTAGGTAACATAACAAGACCCTGTTGCTACAAAACAATTTAAAAATTAGCCGGGAATGGTGGCACGCACCTGTAGTCCCAGCTACTTGGAGGCGGAGGCAGGAGGATCTCTTGAGCCCAGGAGTTTGGGGCTGCAGTGAATGAGCTATGATGGCACCACTGCTCTCCAGCCTAGGTGATGGAGCAAGACTCTGTCTCTTTAAAAAAAAAAAATATATATATATATATGTATATATATAAAATACAGATTATATGTACACATATATGTATATATATATGTGCGTGTGTATATATGTATGTTCAACTTCTACTTAGAAGAGAGGCTGAGCTTTGCTGGAATGAGCACAGAGAAGAAGTCATTAGTAGCATTGCTCTGGCTCTATTTTAAAGTATTGAACTCAAATTTATACAAGCAAAAGCCCCAGCAAAAAAACAAATTCATTTTCCTTAGGAGGAAATTTATTGGACATTTATTTTCTCACAACTTTCCCAACCCCTCCAATTATTAACACACTCCTTCTCAGTAAAACAGTAAGACACCTGATATACGTCCTCATCAAAACAAGTCTGCTCTCTGCTTACGACTCTGTGATGTTTTATTACTCCAACAGTGAGTACCAAAGGCAGGGTGGAGAGAGGGGCAATGAGGCCTAGATGGCTGTTAATGAGGTCCTGGAAAGGAGGTTACTGCCCATGGAAAGAAGGACTTTTATTTTATTCAGTGGTGTCTTAGAGCTCCATCAAAGCCCTGCTGCTTCTCTGTCAAGCACCTTTGGAGCATTCGAGCCTCATTTAGGAAAGAGTTAAGGGTGAGAAGAAAGGAAACTCACAGGCAAAAAGAGGAATATCCAACGTCTCCCAGAAGTACTTCCCAGAGCTCCCAAGAGAACATCCAGCTGAGCGAGAAAAAAAAGAGCCAGAATAGTAGAGATGGAGCAGGAGCCAAGCTAGCTGGGAAAGAACACAACAAAGAAGGTGTAGATATTAAGTTCCGGAGCCAGACTTTCTGCATTCATTTCCCAGTTCTTCCCTAACTAACTAGATCTTGGGCAAGTCACTTTACTTCTGCATGCCTCAGTTTTTTTATTTGTAAGATGTGGATACCAAAAAAAAACTTCATGTGGTAATTGTGGGGATTAAATAAGTTTGTATGAGTGCTCAGAAAAGTAGGTTATTATTCTTGTTTATATCATCATCATCATCATCATTATTACCTCTGTTTGGCCATCATTCTCTTGTATTTTTTCCAGTAGGCAAAACACCTTAATGAATATTTAGCAACATTAAAGTCTTATTCTTCATCCAAATATGACCAAAGGAAACTCCTTTCTCAGGAAGAAAGAGGAGGAAGAGGAATGAAGGAAGTGCCCAATGAAAGGAAAATAGCCTGAGACCAGATCTCTCAGATAAACCTGGTGTCTCAAAAACCAGACCCAAGGGCTTTGGGTAGTGCACCAGGCATATCCACTACTGATGGACTTAGCTTGGGTGAGGACTACCTGGCAGTCTTCCTGTAAATGCTCTGAAAAACACCCACCTGTCTCAACACAAAGAGAAATTATCTCCATCATTTACAGAAGCCTCAGGAACATCGCAGAACAATGGGAGTCAGCTTCAACTGCAAAACTGAGGAGATTTGGAAGTGGGAATTACAGAGAAGATTTGGTCCACACTTTAAAGGCGAAATGGAGCCCACTTCTCCGCAGCTCCTGACCAGACTTCCTAACCAGCTCTATTTTTTGGTAATAACTGTTTCCTCTTTAGGGGGTTATATAAAGGTCTTTTATGTCTTTATGCAATCTCAATTCAGAAGACTCTCCTTCCATCATAACAATGTATTCAAATGTGTTCACAAACCACATGTGATACAATTTTTAGGTAACTATACAGGAGTTGAGTTACCTTTTTGCCGAGTTGTATTATCTAGATATTTATTTCTACAAGTATTAATTTCACTTTGCCATTTTCCTTGTTATGTGCATTTTAGATGTCAAGTATTTTTCACAAGTCTTAGGTTCTTCAAAATGCACAGTCTCTGTACACTAAAGCCATGTCCCTAATGGATAAAACAGCTGCAAACCTCACTACCCCACTGCCCTCTGCTTGTAAGACTGGTCTCTGTTTGTAGCACAATATATTGCAGGCTTTGTTATAATAAGTATCATAAGAAATTTGTTTCTAATAACATATAAGGTCTCAAAATTTATAAATTATTTACCCTTCTAATATGTTGGGGAAAATTCAGATTTATACCTTTAATAAGCTCACTCTTGCCCATGTGCACTTAAAGCTAGCATGTAAGATGTTTTCATAATCTAAAGCCAGTGCTATCCACGATGCAGAGGCACTAAAATTCCCTTAATTCAGACAACCCTTAACAGTAACTCACGGTTTTTTAATTACTTATTTTTTAGCTGACAAATAAAAATGGTATACATTTATGTTGTACAACATGATGTTTTGATAAATGTATACATCGTGGAATGGCTAAATCAAGCCAATTCATGCTTATTACCTCACATATTTATTTTTTGTTGTTAAAACATTTAAAATCTACTCTCTTAGCAATTTTCAAGTATATAATATATTGTTATTAACTATAGTCAGCATGATGTTCAATAGATTTTTTAAACGTATTCCTCCTAATTGTGTTGTTTTTTCATTTGACCAACATCTCTCTAATCACCCCTGAACCTCAAGCCTCTGGCAACCAGCATGATTTACTTTTGTAATGAATAAACATCTTGAGAAAAATTCCCACCTATCCATTTGTTTTACTATCTATAAACATTTTGGGTATTTTGCCAAGCTTGAGTAAGCATATGGTGATGTATCATGTGTAAATATCTTCTATGTTCTTGTGATGTAGTAGCAAAAATGTGGAGAACCCCAGCCCCAAAGCACCACCTCTTCCTTCCCAATGTCTATATCTGTTCTACAAGATGCAGGACAAAACAAAACAAAACAAAACAAAAAACTAAAAAAAAAACAAAAACAAAAAACAGAAGAAAGAGGATTTTTCAAGTTTAGACACAACTGACACCCAGATTACCAAAAGAAAGTTTCCTTAAGACTTTGGGACTGAGGAGCTCATAGCACTAAGTACAGAGCCTGACACATTGTAGGTTCTTAGGAAATATTTGAAAAAAATAAGCCATGGAATTAGTGAATTAATCTTTCTCCAGTAGCTTTGCTTGTTTCCCCAAAACAAGGTGTTGATAAAAACCCAAGCCATTTTCATGAATAGCACCCACTAATATACCCTTCCCTGGTACAGTCTGATTCTGATGGCTCTAAAAACTGCCCTGAAACCCTTAAACAGGAAGTTTTCTCTTTCTCATGTGCTCCTGGTGCTTTTCCTTGCCCCTCTCTGCGTTCCTATTCCTATCTCTCATCACTGTTTACCACATAAACCCACTGATGTATCTCCCAATGCCCACACTCCCCACTCTATGCTCTGTCATGCTGCAATCCCTCTCTCATCCTTTGTCTCACTGACCCCTTATCTTTCTCCCACATACCCATTTCCTTCTTCACAACTGCAGCCTTTGTCCTTTACAGATACCCCTAAATACACAAACACACACACTCTCTCTCTCTCTCTCTCACACACACACACACACACACCTGCCAATCCCTCCCTGTGCCACCACCAATGCTCTTAAACTCACCTACTGTATCACAATATCAGCTGAAGGATTGAGAAAATGGTAGGGAAGAGCTGAAAAAAAAACTCACTTTGCTTATTCTGAGGAAAGAAGAATGAAAAGAAAAGAGAAAGCTGGTGGCATGAGGAGATGTCACTGTTCCTGCCCGGTACAGGACCCTTATATCTGCACACTGAGAAGCTACATGCTTCCTTCTTCTGGAGGCAGGTGTCGGAGTCACCCCTGGGATCATTAAGCCTGGGGTCAATGAGCAAAAGGACATACAAAAACACTTCCCCTAGTGCCAACAGGGAACACTAATAACTCTAGGGATAATTAGTAGCTCCAGACAGAAAGCGCATAAAGTATTAGAAGACACAGCATAGAGCAATGACAGAAATCTCAGCAATAAAATAACATAATAACAGCTAACTTTTGTTGATCGATATCCCTGTCACTTTGTTAAGTTTTTAACATAAATTATCTTATTTAATTATCAGAACAACCCAATGAGAAAAGGCACCATTATTATGTATCCATTTTGCAGATGAGAAAATGGAGGCTTAGAAAGACTAAGTAGTTGATAAGCAGAAAAGACAAAAGTCCTCAAGTGAACATGTCAAAGTGTTCTGACTCAGTATGAAAACACTCATTAATTCCTCAGAAACTATAATTTTGGAGGAGTAATTTTGAAGCAACCCTACAGGGTCAATCACTGAAGATAAGTTCAAGAAAAAAAGAACAGAATAAATGAAGATTGACTAAAATGTGTGCACCATTCAAAGCAAAATTTATAAGCATGTAAAAAGATGCTCAATGTCACTAATTATCAGGGAAATGCAAATCAAAAATCACAATGCGCACCTAACACCCATTAGGATGGCTACCATAAAAAATCTAAAATTTAAATTTAAAAACAGAAAGTAAGTTTTTGCCAGGATTTGCAGACATTGGAGCCCAGTGCACTGTTGGAGGGAATGTAAAATGATACAATCACTGTAGAAAGCAGAATAGTGGTTCCTCAAAAACTTAAAAATACAATTATCATATGATATAGCAATTCTACTTCTAGGCATATATTCAAAAGAACTGAAAGCCAAGTCCTGAAAAGATAATTGTACAACCATGTTCACAGCAGCATTTTCCATAATCGCTAAAACACAGAAGGAACTGTGTCCATCGACAGATGAATAGGTAAGCAAAATATTATATATACCTGCAATGGAATATTATTCAGCTTTAAAAGGGACAGAAATTCTGACATATGCAACAATATGGATGAGCCTTGAAGACATTGTACTAAGTGAAATTAGCCAGTCACAAAAAGACAAGTGGAATCATACAATTCCACTTACATGAGCTACTTACAGTAGTGAAAATCATTGAGACGGAAAGTACAATGGTGGTTGCCAGGGGCTTAGGGGAAAGGGAATGGGGAGTCATTGCTTAGTAGGTATAGTTTTAGTTTTATAAGATGAAAAGAGCTCTGGAAATGGATTGTGGTGATGGTTGCACAATATAGATGTACTTAATCTCACTGAACTATACAATTAAAAAATGGTCAACATGGTAAATTTTATGATATGTAAATTTTACCATAATAGAAAACTGAAGAAAAAAGTAAATTTACCTTCTATGAGCATTTAATTAAAGTACTCCAACATTGTTGGGAGGAGAATAATTCTTCCCAAATCATCTTGTAACTTTTGGAGCAATGAAATAGCTAGGAATCCAACAATGGGGAAAAGGGGGTAGAATACCAGTGTTAGATATTTACTAAAAAAAAAAAAACACAAAAAGTCTTATACACAAATGTTATAGTGGCTTTATTTATAATAACCAAAAGTTGAGAAAAAAAAAAAAAAGAAATGTCCACCAACAGGAGAATGGACAAACCAATTGTGATATATTCATACCATGAAATATTATTCAGCAATTAAAATGAGCAAACTACTAAAACATGCAACAATACAGACTAAACTCAAGATCTTTATGTCAAGTGAAGGAATCCAGATACAAAAGTCTACATGCTGTAGGACTGCATTTATATGAGGTTCTACAACAGATAAAACCTAGTCTACACTGTAGAAATAAGAATAGCAATTGTCTTTGGGGTGGGAAGAACCAGAGGACATTTCTTTGATGAAAATATTCTACATTCTGAGGTGAGTGTAAGTTATATAGGTGTCTGCAATTGTCCAAAGGACTTTTGGGGGTATTAGTGAAGAATAAACAGCAATGGAAAGAGCAGAAATATGAGTAAATTCTTCTCATCAGTTCTTTATAATATATGCAATAATTAAAACAAATTATAAACCATCTGATAGTAAAGACAATGATATTTAAAAGTGGAAAGAGTAAAGGAACTTAAATAAAAGTAAAGTTTCCACAAAAGTGGTGAAATGTCGATACTAGCAGACTATGATGAGTCACATATGTATATTTTAATACACAAAGCAATCACTAAGAAAATTATACAAAGCAATACACTGAAAAACACTATAAATCAGGGGTCCTGTGGCCTGTTAGGAACCAGGCCGCACAGAAGGAGGTGGGTGGCAGGCAAGCGAGCATTACCACCTGAGCTCTGCCTCCTGTCAGATCTGCCACACATTACAGTCTCATAGGAGCCTGAACCCTATTGAGAACTGAGCATGTGAGGGACCTAGGTTGCGTGCTCTTTATGAGAATCTAATGCCTGATGATCTAAGGTGAAACAGTTTCATCCTGAAACCATCCGCCCTTCCCCTATCTGTGGAAAAATTGTTGTCCACAAAACTGGTCCCTGGTGCCAAAAAAAGGGTGGGGACTGGTGCTATAAATAAATCAACAGGAAATCCTAAAAATATTCAAGTAACCCACAGAAATGGAAGAAAACAGAAACAGAGGAATAAGACACAGAAGAAACAAAGAGAAAACAATAAAATGGCAGGTAAACCATAACATATTAATAATTGCCATAACTGTAATGGTCTAAATACACCAATTAAAAAACAGATTGGCAAAGTGGAAAAATAAAACATGATCCAACTATATGATATTTACAAGAATTAACTTCAAATTCAATGACGTAGGTAGGCTGAAAATACAAGTTTGCAAAAAATGTATCATGCAACTATTTATCCAAAAAGAAAGCAAGAATGCTAATATTTCAGAGAAAGTGGACTACAGGGCAAAGAAAATTACTGGTGATAAAGTCACACATTACAAAATGATAAAGTAATCAATTCACCATGAAGATACAATCTCAAGTATGTAGGCTTCAAACAACAGAGTCTCAAAACATTTTCAGAAGCAAAAACTGAAATAAATGAAGGGAGAAATAGACAAATCCACAATTAAAATTTGGGAACTCAAAAGCCACCTTGCAGTTGAAGTTCTATCTCAGCAACTCATAACAGAACTACAGGGTTTCAAGATGGCCAAATAGGAACAGTTCCAGTCTACAGCTCCCAGTGTGAGCGACGCAGAAGACAGGTGATTTCTGCATTTCCAACTGAGGTACTGGGTTCCTCTCACTGGGGCTTGTCAGACAGTGGGTGCAGCACACCAAATTCGAGATGAAGCAGAGCGAGGCATCGCCTCACCTGGGAAGCACAAGGGGTCAGTGAATTCCCTTTCATAGCCAAGCAAAGCTGTGACAGACGGCACCTGGAAAATCGGGTCACTCCCACCCTAATACTGCGCTTCTCCAATGGTCTTAGCAAACGGCACACCAGGAGATCATATCCTGCGCCTGGCTCAGAGGGTCCCACACCCATGGAGCCTTGCTTATTGCTAGCACAGCAGTCTGAGATCAAACTGCAAGGTGGCAGCGAGGCTGGGGGAGGGGCGCCCGCCATTGCTGAGGCTTGAGTAGGTAAACAAAGCCGCCAGGAAGCTCGAACTGGGTGGAGCCCACCACAGCTCAAGGAGGCCTGCCTGCCTCTGTAGACTCCACCTCTGGGGGCAGGGCATAGACAAACAAAAGGCAGCAGAAACCTCTGCAGACTTAAATGTCTGTCATTTAAGTCTGTCAAAGCTGTCTGACAGCTTTGAAGAGAGTAGTGGTTCTCCCAGCACGGAGTTTGAGATCTGAGAACGGACAGACTGTCTCCTCAAGTGGGTCCCTGACCCCTGAGTAGCCTATATGGGAGGCACCCCCCCAGTAGGGGAAGACTGACACCTCACACAGCCGGGTACCCCTCTGAGACGAAACCTCCAGAGGAACGATCAGACAGCAACATTTGCTGTTCAGCAATATTCACTGTTCTGCAGCCTCCGCTGCTGATACCCAGGCAAACAGGGTCTGGAGTGGACCTCCAGCAAACTCCAACAGACCTGCAGCTGAGGGTCCTGACTGTTAAACTAACAAACAGAAAGGACATCCACACCAAAACGCCATCTGTATGTCACCATCATCAAAGATCAAAGGTAGATAAAACCACAAAGATGGGGAAGAAACAGAACAGAAAAACAAAATTTTAAAAATCAGAGCACCTCTCCTCCTCCAAAGGAACGCAGCTCCTCACCAGCAATGGAACAAAGCTGGACGGAGAATGACTTTGATGAGTTGAGAGAAGAAGGCTTCAGATGATCAGACTTCTCCAGGCTAAAGGAGGAAGTTCAAACCCATTGCAAAGAAGTTAAAAACCTTGAAAAAAGATTAGATGAATGGCTAACTAGAATAATCAATGCAGAGAAGTCCTTAAAGGACCTGATGGGGCTGAAAACCATGGCACAAGAACTACTTTAAAGTTCATATGGAACCAAAAAAGAGCCCGCATTGCCAATTCAATCCTAAGCCAAAAGAACAAAGCTGGAGGCATCATGCTACCTGACTTCAAACTATACTATAAGCCTACAGTAACCAAAACAGCATGGTACTGGCACCAAAACAGAGAGATAGACCAATGGAACAGAACAGAACCCTCAGAAATAATACCACACATCTACAACTACCTGATCTTTGACAAACCTGAGAAAAACAAGAAATGGGGAAAGGAGTCCCTGTTTAACAAATGGTGCTGGGAAAACTGGCTAGCCATATATAGAAAGCTGAAACTGGATCCCTTCCTTACACCTTATACAAAAATTAATTCAAGATGGATTAAAGACTTAAATGTTAGACCTAAAACCATAAAAACCCTAGAAGAAAACCTAGGCAATATCATTCAGGACATAGGCATGGGCAAGGACTTCATGTCTAAAACACCAAAAGCAATGGCAACAAAAGCCAAAATTGACAAATGGGATCTCATTAAACTAAAGAGTTTCTGCACAGCAAAAGAAACTACCATCAGAGTGAACAGGCAACCTACAGAATGGGAGAAAATTTTTGCAACCTACTCATCTGACAAAGGGCTAATATCCAGAATATACAAAGAACTCAAACAAATTTACAAGAAAAAAAAAAACAGCCCCATCAAAAAGTGAGCAAAGGATATGAACAGACACTTCTCAAAAGAAGACTTTTATGCAGCCAACAGACACATGAAAAAATGCTCATCATCACTGGCCATCAGAGAAATGCAAATCAAAACCACAATGAGATATCATCTCACACCAGTTAGAATGGCAATTATTAAAAAGTCAGGAAACAACAAGTGCTGGAGAGGATGTGGAGAAATAGGAATACTTTTACACTGTTGGTGGGACTGTAAACTAGTTCAACCATTGTGGAAGTCAGTGTGGCGATTCCTCAGGGATCTTGAACTAGAAATACCATTTGACCCAGCAATCCCATTACTGGGTATATACCCAAAGGATTATAAATCATGCTGCTATAAAAACACATGCACATGTATGTTTATTGCGGCACTATTCACAATAGCAAAGACTTGGAACCAACCCAAATGTCCAGCAATGATAGACTGGATTAAGAAAATGTGGCTCATATACAACATGGAATACTATGCAGCCATAAAAAATGACGAGTTCATGTCCTTTGTAGGGACATGGATGAAGCTGGAAACCATCATTCTCAGCAAACTATCGCAAGGACAAAAAAACCAAACACCGCATGTTCTCACTCATAGATGGGAATTGAACAATGAGAACACCTGGACACAGGAAGGGGAACATCACACACCAGGGCTTGTTGTGGGGTGGGGGGGAAGGGGGAGGGATAGCATTAGGAGATATACCTAATGTAAATGATGAGTTAATGGGTGCAGCACACCAACATGGCACATGTATACATATGTAACAAACCTGCACATTGTGCACATGTACCCTAGAACTTAAAGTATAATAAAAAAAATTAAAAAAACAGAACTACAAGACAGAATATCAGTAAGGATATAGAACTACCAAAAAGTGAAATTACATAGACTGTGTTCCTGACAATACTGGAATCAAACTGGAAATCAATAACAGAGGGAGAACAAGAGAGTCTCTAAATAATTAGAAATTAAATAATAGACTTCTAAATAAAGTATGGGTCAAAAAAGTCATAAAATAATTTTTTTAAAAAACAGAACTGAATGGAAATGAAAATATAAAATATAAAAATGGGTGGGATATGGCTAAAGAAATGCTGAAAGGAATTTTTAGCACTACGTGCCTACATTAGAAAAAAGAAAAGGTCTCAAATCAATAATCAAAGTTCCTATCCCAAGAAACTAGGGGAGAAAGAGAAAAATAAGCCCAAAGCAATCAAAAACAAGAAAGTAATAAAGTTATGAGCAGAAATTAAAGAAATTGAAAAATGGAAAAATAAAAAAATCAATAAAATTAAAAGCTGGCTCTTCAAAACATCATGAAAATTAATAAGCCATCTAGCAAGACTGACAAAGAGAAGATACAAATCATCAATATGAGGAATAAAACGGGGGAATCTCACTATAGATTCTAGTATCACCACAGAAAACAAGGAAAAAATATGAACAACTTTATGCTCACAAATTTGACTGTTTAGAAAAAATAGACCAATTCATCAAAACCCACAAATTTTCTTTAAACTCAAGACAAAATAGATAATCTGAGAATAGCATCATAACTATTTTTAGAATGGAATCTTTAGTTAATAAAAAAGAACTCTCCAGGCCCAGATGGTTTCATTGAAGAATTCTACTGAACTTTAAAGAATTAACACCAATTATTACATAATTATTTCCAGAAAACAGAAGACTAGGAAACACTTCTCAAGCAGCCAATATTGCCCCAAACCAAAATCAGATGAAGACCATACAGAAAACAACCCTCAAAACATTAGCAAATTAAATCCAACAATGTATTTTTAAAAATTATATGCCACAACCAAGTGAGATTTTTTTCCAGGTTTGTAAAGTTGGTTCAACATTCAACAATCAATCAGTGTAATTTACTGTATGAATAAGCTCAAGAACAAAAATCATAAAGTCATATCCATTGAAGCAGGAAAAACTTTTGCCAAAACCCAATATCCATTCATAACTAAAACTCTTAGCAATGTAGAACAGAGAACTACCATAACTTGATAAAGAGCATTAACAAAAAAACCTGCAGCTAACATCGTACTAATGGTGAAAATGGAATGCTGTTTCTGTAAGGTCAGGAACATGACAAAGATATCCATTCATCAATCTTGTTCAACATCATACTGGAATTTCTGGCCACTTCCATAAGATAAGAAAAAGAAATAAAAGGCATACAGATGGGAAATTGTTAGTAGGAATGTAAATAGTATACCCGCTCATAAAATAGTTTGGGTATCTTAGCTCAGACTGCTGTTAACAAAAATATCATAGACTGGGTGACTTTACCATTTATTTCTCACACTTCTGAAGGCTGGGAAATCCAAGATGAAGCCAGCAGCAGATTTAGTGTCTAATAAGCAGCTTCCTGGTTCATAGCCAGCTGTCTTCTCACTGTTTCATCATATGGCAGAAGGGATAAGGGAGCTCTCTGGGGTTTCTTTTACAAGGGCACTAATCCCATTCATGAGAGTTCTGCTCTCATGACATAACCACCTCCCAAAGGCCCATTGTCAAATACCATCACATTGGGAATTAGGTTTTAACATATAAACTTGGGGTGACATAAACATACAGTCTATAGCAGGCAGTTTCTTATAAAACTAAACATCTAAATATGCAACTATATATGACCCAGCAATTGTACCCTTGGGCATTTATCTCAGAAAAATAAAAATTATGTTTCCACAGAAAACTCATATACAACAGTTCACTGAAGCTTTAATACTATTAGCCAAAAACTGGAAACATGCTAGATATCCTTCAACAGATGAACAGTTAAACAAACTGAGGCACATTTATACAATAAAATACCACCTGGCCAGGCACGGTGGCTCACACCTGTAATCCCAGGACTTTGGGAGGCCAAGGTGGGTGGATCACCTGAGTCAAGAGTTCAAGACCAGCCTGGCCAATATGGTGAAACCCCGTCTCTAGTAAAACTACAAAATCAGCCAGGTGTGGTGGCACATGCATGCAATCCCAGCTACTTGGGAGGCTGAGGCAGGAGACTCGCTTGAACCTGGGAGGCAGAGGTTGCAGTAAGCTGAGATCGTGCCACTGCACTCCAGCATGGGCAACAAGAGTGAAAACTCCATCTCAAAAAAAAAAAAAAATACCACTTAGTAGTAAAATGAATGAACTATTTATATACTGAGTCAAAAAAATTCCAAAGGGTTACATACTGTACGATTTCATTTATATAACATTCTTGAAATGACAAAATTATAGAAATGGAAAAAAAGAGTAGTGGTTTCTAGGGGTTATCACTGGAGGTGTAGGAAGGAAGGAATGAGGTAGATATGCCTATAAAAGGGCAAAAGGAGGGATCTTTGCAGTGCTGCAGCTAGTCTGTATCTTGATTTTACCAGTGTCACTATACTGGTTGTGGATACTGTACTATAGTTTTGCAAGGTATTATTATTGGAGGAAATTAGACAAATATTACCTGAAATCTCTCTGTATTGTTTCTTACAACTACATGCGAATATATAGTAACCTATAATGAAAAATGTATGTGTATGTGAAATTGGCTACAGTCGTGCACTACATAATGACATTTCAATCAAAGACAGATTACGTATACAGTCACGGTCCCATAAGATTATAGTGTCATATTTCTGCTTTACCTTTTCTATGTTTAGAGACTTACCATTGTGTTACCACTCCCTGCTATATTTAGTACAGTAACGTGCTATACAGGTGTGTACCTTTGGAGCAATAGGCTATACCCTACAGCCTAGATGCGTAGTAGGCTATACCACCTAGGTTGGTGTAAGTACACTCTATGATGTTCGCAAAACAAATAAATCACCTAATGATGTATTTCTTAGAACATATCCACATCACTAAACAACACATAACTGTATTTAAAAAGAACAGCTGTATCTATTGACCTAAAAAATGTATGCAATGTTATTGTTAAATATTTAAGTATAGTACTCAGTAAAAAGTAGGTGCTCATTATTTATTGAATGACTAAAAGGAAATTATGGAAAATATATATATTATTTGATACCAAAATTATAAAAATAAAAAAACTAAAAACTAAAAATATTTATGTTTGTTAGTACATATGAGCATGGAGAAATGTGTGAAAAGATGCATAAGAAGATGTTAATAAAAAGTGCCTTGGTAGTAGAGGAGAGGCTGGAGAGAGGACAAGATGAAAAGAATATTAAAATTTTCTTGAGGAGCCAAGATGGCCGAATAGGAACAGCTCCGGTCTACAGCTCCCAGCGTGAGCGACGCAGAAGACGGTGATTTCTGCATTTCCATCTGAGGTACCGGGTTCATCTCACCAGGGAGTGCCAGACAGTGGGCACAGGTCAGTGGGTGCGCGCACTGTGCGCGAGCGGAAGCAGGGCGAGGCATTGCCTCACTTGGGAAGTGCAAGGGGTCAGGGAGTTCCCTTTCCGAGTCAAAGAAAGGGGTGACGGACGCACCTGGAAAATTGGGTCACTCCCATCCGAATATTGCGCTTTTCGGACCGGCTTAAAAAACGGCGCACCACCAGATTATATTCCGCACCTGGCTCGGAGGGTCCTACACCCACGGAGTCTCGCTGATTCCTAGCACAGCAGTCTGAGATCAAACTGCAAGGCAGCAGCGACGGTGGGGGAGGGGCGCCCGCCATTGCCCAGGCTTGATTAGGTAAACAAAGCAGCCGGGAAGCTCCAACTGGGTGGAGCCCACCACAGCTCAAGGAGGCCTGCCTGCCTCTGTAGGCTCCACCTCTGGGGGCAGGGCACAGACAAACAAAAAGACAGCAGTAACCTCTGCAGACTTAAATGTCCCTGTCTGACAGCTTTGAAGAGAGCAGTGGTTCTCCCAGCACGCAGCTGGAGATCTGAGAACGGGCAGACTGCCTCCTCAAGTGGGTCCCTGATCCCCGAGCAGCCTAACTGGGAGGCACCCCCCAGCAGGGGCACACTGACACCTCACACGGCAGGGTATTCCAACAGACCTGCAGCTGAGGGTCCTGTCTGTTCGAAGGAAAACTAACAAACAGAAAGGACATCCACACCAAAAACCCATCTGTACATCACCATCATCAAAGACCAAAAGTAGATAAAACCACAAAGATGGGGAAAAAACAGAACAGAAAAACTGGAAACTCTAAAACGCAGAGCACCTCTCCTCCTCCAAAGGAGCACAGTTCCTCACCAGCAACGGAACAAAGCTGGATGGAGAATGACTTTGACGAGCTGAGAGAAGAAGGCTTCAGACCATCAAATTACTCTGAGCTACGGGAGGACATTCAAACCAAAGGCAAAGAAGTTGAAAACTTTGAAAAAAATTTAGAAGAATGTATAACTAGAATAACCAATACAGAGAAGTGCTTAAAGGAGCTGACGGAGCTGAAAACCAAGGCTCAAGAACTACATGAAGAATGCAGAAGCCTCAGGAGCCGATGCGATCAACTGGAAGAAAGGGTATCAGCAATGGAAGATGAAATAAATGAAATGAAGCGAGAAGGGAAGTTTAGAGAAAAAAGAATAAAAAGAAATGAGCAAAGCCTCCAAGAAGTATGGGACTATGTGAAAAGACCAAATCTACGTCTGACTGGTGTACCTGAAAGTGATGGGGAGAATGGAACCAAGTTGGAAAACACTCTGCAGGATATTATCCAGGAAAACTTCCCCAATCTAGCAAGGCAGGCCAACATTCAGATTCAGGAAATACAGAGAATGCCACAAAGATACTCCTCGAGAAGAGCAACTCCAAGACACATAATTGTCAGATTCACCAAAGTTGAAATGAAGGAAAAAATGTTAAGGGCAGCCAGAGAGAAAGGTCAGGTTACCCTCAAAGGGAAGCCCATCAGACTAACAGCGGATCTCTCGGCAGAAACCCTACAAGCCAGAAGAGAGTGGGGGCCAATATTCAACATTCTTAAAGAAAAGAATTTTCAACCCAGAATTTCATATCCAGCCAAACTAAGCTTTATAAGTGAAGGAGAAATAAAATACTTTGCAGACAAGCAAATGCTGAGAGATTTTGTCACCACCAGGCCTGCCCTAAAAGAGCTCCTGAAGGAAGCGCTAAACATGGAAAGGAACAACCGGTACCAGCCGCTGCAAAATCATGCCAAAATATAAAGACCATCGAGACTAGGAAGAAACTGCATCAACTAACGAGCAAAATCACCAGCTAACATCATAATGACAGGATCAAATTCACACATAACAATATTAACTTTAAATGTAAATGCACTAAATGCTCCAATTAAAAGACACAGACTGGCAGATTGGATAAAGAGTCAAGACCCATCAGTGTGCTGTATTCAGGAAACCCATCTCACGTGCAGAGACACACATAGGCTCAAAATAAAGGGATGGAGGAAGATCTACCAAGCAAATGGAAAACAAAAAAAGGCAGGGGTTGCAATCCTAGTCTCTGATAAAACAGACTTTAAACCAACAAAGATCAAAAGAGACAAAGAAGGCCATTACATAATGGTAAAGGGATCAATTCAACACGAAGAGCTAACTATCCTAAATATATATGCACCCAATACAGGAGCACCCAGATTCATAAAGCAAGTCCTGAGTGACCTACAAAGAGACTTAGACTCCCACACATTAATAATGGGAGACTTTCACTCCCCACTGTCAACATTAGACAGATCAACGAGACAGAAAGTCAACAAGGATACCCAGGAATTGAACTCAGCTCTGCACCAAGCCGACGTAATAGACATCTACAGAACTCTCCACCCCAAATCAACAGAATATACATTTTTTTCGGCACCACACCACACCTATTCCAAAATTGACCACATAGTTCGAAGTAAAGCTCTCCTCAGCAAATGTAAAAGAACAGAAATTATAACAAACTATCTCTCAGACCACAGTGCAATCAAACTAGAACTCAGGATTAAGAATCTCACTCAAAGCTGCTCAACTACATGGAAACTGAACAACCTGCTCCTGAATGACTACTGGGTACATAATGAAATGAAGGCAGAAATAAAGATGTTCTTTGAAACCAACGAGAACAAAGACACAACATACCAGAATCTCTGGGATGCATTCAAAGCAGTGTGTAGAGGGAAATTTATAGCACTAAATGCCCACAAGAGAAAGCAGGAAAGATCCAAAATTGACACCCTAACATCACAATTAAAAGAACTAGAAAAGCAACAGCAAACACATTCAAAAGCTAGCAGAAGGCAAGAAATAACTAAGATCAGAGCAGAACTGAAGGAAATAGAGACACAAAAAAACCCTTCAAAAAATCAATGAATCCAGGAGCTGGTTTTTTGAAAGGATCAACAAAATTGATAGACCGCTAGCAAGACTAATAAAGAAAAAAAGAGAGAAGAATCAAATAAACACAATAAAAAATGATAAAGGGGATATCACCACCGATCCCACAGAAATACAAACTACCATCAGAGAATACTACAAACACCTCTACGCAAATAAACTAGAAAATCTAGAAGAAATGGATACATTCCTCGACACATACACTCTCCCAAGACTAAACCAGGAAGAAGTTGAATCTCTGAATAGACCAATAACAGGAGCTGAAATTGTGGCAATAATCCATAGTTTACCAACCAAAAAGAGTCCAGGACCAGATAGATTCACAGCCAAATTCTACCAGAGGTACAAGGAGGAACTGGTACCATTCCTTCTGAAACTATTCCAATCAATAGAAAAAGAGGGAATCCTCCCTAACTCATTTTATGAGGCCAGCATCATTCTGATACCAAAGCCAGGCAGAGACACAACAAAAAAAGAGAATTTTAGACCAATATCCTTGATGAACATTGATGCAAAAATCCTGAATACTGGCAAACCGAATCCAGCAGCACATCAAAAAGCTTATCCACCATGATCAAGTGGGCTTCATCCCTGGGATGCAAGGCTGGTTCAATATACGCAAATCAATAAATGTAATCCAGCATATAAACAGAGCCAAAGACAAAAACCACATGATTATCTCAATAGATGCAGAAAAAGCCTTTGACAAAATTCAACAACCCTTCATGCTAAAAACTCTCAATAAATTAGGTATTGATGGGACGTATTTCAAAATAATAAGAGCTATCTATGACAAACCCACAGCCAATATCATACTGAATGGGCAAACACTGGAAGCATTCCCTTTGAAAACTGGCACAAGACAGGGATGCCCTCTCTCACCGCTCCTATTCAACATAGTGTTGGAAGTTCTGGCCAGGGCAATTAGGCAGGAGAAAGAAATAAAGGGTATTCAATTAGGAAAAGAGGAAGTCAAATTGACCCTGTTTGCAGACGACATGATTGTATATCTAGAAAACCCCATTGTCTCAGCCCAAAATCTCCTTAAGCTGATAAGCAACTTCAGCAAAGTCTCAGGATACAAAATCAATGTGCAAAAATCACAAGCATTCTTATACACCAACAACAGACAAACAGAGAGCCAAATCATGAGTGAACTCCCATTCACAATTGCTTCAAAGAGAATAAAATACCTAGGAATCCAACTTACAAGGGATGTGAAGGACCTCTTCAAGGAGAACTACAAACCACTGCTCAAGGAAATAAAAGAGGATACAAACAAATGGAAGAACATTCCATGCTCATGGGCGGGAAGAATTAATATCGTGAAAATGGCCGTACTGCCCAAGGTAATTTACAGATTCAATGCCATCCCCATCAAGCTACCAATGACTTTCTTCACAGAATTGGAAAAAACTACTTTAAAGTTCATATGGAACCAAAAAAGAGCCCGCATCACCAAGTCAATCCTAAGCCAAAAGAACAAAGCTGGAGGCATCACACTACCTGACTTCAAACTATACTACAAGGCTACAGTAACCAAAACAGCATGGTACTGGTACCAAAACAGAGATATAGATCAATGGAACAGAACAGAGCCCTCAGAAATAATGCCACATACCTACAACTATATGATCTTTGACAAACCTGAGAAAAACAAGCAATGGGGAAAGGATTCCCTATTTAATAAATGGTGCTGGGAAAACTGGCTAGCCATATGTAGAAAGCTGAAACTGGATCCCTTCCTTACACCTTATACAAAAATCAATTCAAGATGGATTAAAGATTTAAACGTTAGACCTAAAACTATAAAAACCCTAGAAGAAAACCTAGGCATTACCATTCAGGACATAGGCATGGGCAAGGACTTCATGTCCAAAACACCAAAAGCAATGGCAACAAAAGACAAAATTGACAAATGGGATCTCATTAAACTAAAGAGCTTCTGCACAGCAAAAGAAACTACCATCAGAGTGAACAGGCAACCTACAAAATGGGAGAAAATTTTCGCAACCTACTCATCTGACAAAGGGCTAATATCCAGAATCTACAATGAACTCCAACAAATTTACAAGAAAAAAACAAACAACCCCATCAAAAAGTGGGCAAAGGACATGAACAGACACTTCTCAAAAGAAGACATTTATGCAGCCAAAAAACACATGAAAAAATGCTCATCATCACTAGCCATCAGAGAAATGCAAATCAAAACCACTATGAGATACCATCTCACACCAGTTAGAATGGCAATCATTAAAAAGTCAGGAAACAACAGGTGCTGGAGAGGATGTGGAGAAATAGGAACACTTTTACACTGTTGGTGGGACTGTAAACTAGTTCAACCATTGTGGAAGTCAGTGTGGCGATTCCTCAGGGATCTAGAACTAGAAATACCATTTGACCCAGCCATCCCATTACTGGGTATATACCCAAAGGACTATAAATCATGCTCCTATAAAGACACATGCACACGTATGTTTATTGCGGTATTATTCACAATAGCAAAGACTTGGAACCAACCCAAATGTCCAACAATGATAGACTGGATTAAGAAAATGTGGCACATATACACCATGGAATACTATGCAGCCATAAAAAATGATGAGTTCATGTCCTTTGTAGGGACATGGATGAAATTGGAAATCATCATTCTTAGTAAACTATCGCAAGAACAAAAAACCAAACACCGCATATTCTCACTCATAGGTAGGAATTGAACAATGAGATCACATGGACACAGGAAGGGGAATATCACACTCTGGGGACTGTGGTGGGGTGGGGGGAGGGGGGAGGGATAGCATTGGGAGATATACCTAATGCTAGATGAAGAGTTAGTGGGTGCAGCGCACCAGCATGGCACATGTATACATATGTAACTAACCTGCACAATGTGCACATGTACCCTAAAACTTAAAGTATAATAAAAAAAAAAAACAGTGCCAATCACAAAAAAAAACAAAAAAAAAAACATTTCCAAGCCTCATATTGTCTACAGAATGAAGATTCTAATGAACTTACCTCATAAAGTTATTGTGATAATTAAATTTTAAATGTGTGCAAAGCAAAAAAAAAAAAAAAAAAAAAAAAAAAAGAGTCATTGGAAGACCATCCCAGCATTGTTCTCCTCAGCCACTACTGGTCAGAGAGGCTTAGTCAAAAACATCTCTTGAAGGAATAGAATGATTTGCTAAGTTAAGAGAGTATCAGGGTCCTAACCCAATTTTACAGGTATAGCATTGCCCCGGAAACAAAGATGGCAACTGTGACCTCGGCATGCATAGAGTCACTTCTATATATGGTCAAAGTTAGTGTCAGTCCCAGAGATTCTGGGATTGGAAGGAATGACCCTATTGCAGAGGAACGAGACATGGATAAGGAGAGTAGACAAGATCGAAAGAGGTTTAATTAAAAACTAGATGTGATCTATTCCATACCCCTACCATAATCTGACTTCTGGAAGATCCTACTATGATGGAGAGGGAGAACAATTCCCTTCTCAAATCTACAACCTCAATGCAAGCACATCTACTATCCTCCTAGGAACTGGGGATGCCCAATGCTCCAGAGCTTTATGGAATACTAAGGACCTGCTCATGGAAGGGCTGGGAAGCATGAAGTAGAGGAGTAAAACTAATACTAGAAGAATGGGCATAGTGGTTCCATGACTCCTTCCACATCTCTATAGGGTAGGGCAAACCTGATCTTACAGGGTCTCTCTACCTCTCCTGAAACTGAGTGAAGGAGGCCTGGGCTACTATGCTACCATTAGTCACAAAAAGATCTCATACTGACCCAGGAATTGGGATTTGACAATTGAGTTTGCTTTAGTAGGTTTCCAGAAGAGGATTTAGTGCTGTACAACACCACGAGGACCCAAGATTTCTGATCTGTAATCTATCATGTAAAGTGATAAGCTACTCATCTGTGTTCTTGCTCATGGATCATTTTAAGCGGAAAACAATAGAACAGGCCCACATGGAGCCAGCTGTTATCTAAGAACCCCTATTCCATAGATGTTGGTGGTAGCTGCACTAGCCAAAAATGTGAGAAAATCAGAGTCAGTCTCCAGACAGAACCCTCCTATCCTACTTTTCTTGTCAGTCTAACAGCAACTAAGAAATCCAACAAGACTCCCCTCTCCCTACCCCACCCAACTCCTCACAGAGAGCTGACACCCTGCTCTGGGGAGCAGGCTCTGGTATGTAGCCCCCAGATCACAGGTGTCAGATCCCCTCCTCTAATGGTCAACGTCACAGGAAAAGACCAGCCAGCTGGTTCCCAAGATGTGCTTAGATAGCTTCTATAAGTATGAACTGGAGCTCGGGAGACTAACCAATGAACCTTCTAAAGACGAAGTCAATGATATCTCCCAGCGTATCTTGGATTACTGGAGAATGGGAAACGCATAACACAGTAGATTTCCAAGAACCCAATGACTTCAAATTTGGACTTTTTGGGCTTATGGATTCTGTAATTTACCTTACAAACAATCTTTGCACAAAGAGCAAGTGTCCAAGACAGTCAAAATTTCCATTAGTGTTCTCTTGAAGCCAAGAGCACTTTTTCCTAACCCTCTCCTTCATGGCTCTTAACCCACTGCTCCCACCTGCTCAGTACTGCTCTCCTCCCTGAACTGATGACAGCTCACCATTTACTGCCAAATAATTACAGCTCTTTGTACATCTCTCCATTCAGCAATCCTAGGATCACCTGACAATCCCAAAATCTCCTGAACTCCTTCTCCCAGGAATGGGTGCATTTTGCTCCAACTGTTCTAAAAACTCATGTTCTAAACCTCAGCTACAATTTTTGAGGTAGTGGCTAACAGCAAGTATGCTAGAGCCAGACAGAGTTAGTATCCTAACTCTGCTATTTACTAGCTATACGACCTTGGCCAAGTTAACATCTGTCTCTTAGTTTCTTTTGTAAAATGGAAGAAAGAATTGTGCCCACCTCAAATGACTGTTGTGAGGTCAAGGCTTAGAGTAGTGCATGTACACGGGAAACTCCACAAGACTTTTAACCACTACTGTGATTCAGAGATTTCCCTGACTCCCCCAGGAAGAGTGAAAGTCTTCTTTCTCTGTGCTGCCATCGTATCTGGTATTGACTTGAGTTAAGGCAATTACTTTAACAACCCTTCGACAACTGTTTAGATCACTGTGTCCATTAGACTGTGAACTCCTTGAGAGCAGCAGGGTCTTGTTATTGCCACTGTATTCTCACCACATGACACAAGGCCAGGCAGAAAAGAGATTCAACTAGTTCTGCTATCATGCTAGTTTTAAAATACAAATTGTTCAAAGACAATCGACATATGTATTAGGGGACTGAGAATAATGTGAATTTCATGTTTGCTTGCATGTAACTCCACTTCCAAGAAAGTAGGTGAACCCAGAAAACTGAACCCAGCTGAACTGAGCTGAGTAAGAAAGCTCAACATGCACACATGCACACACCTCAAACATCGATCAGCTACTTCAGTTCACCACTTGTGTTATGAGCCACACCCATTCACATCTGGTATTACAACTTTCTGCCCAATTTCATTTTATTGGATTTATTTTTTAGAGGCAGCGTCTTACTCTATCACCCAGGCTGGAGTGCATGGCATGATTATAGCTCACTGTAGCCTTGAACTCCTGGGATCAAGTGATCCTCCTGCCTCGGCCTCTCGAGTAGGTAGAAGTACCAGTGCACACCACCGTGGCTGGCTAATTTGTTTAATTTTTTTGTAGAGATGGGCTCTCACGGACTGGTCTCCAACTCCTGGGCTCAAGTGATCTTCCTGTCTTGGCCTCCCAAAGTGCTGGGATTATAGGTGTGAGACACTGTGCCCAGCCCATCTTTTTTTTAAATGTGTCACTGATGAAGTTTTTGAGTGTTGTGCCCCTAACTTCATTTTTCCAATAGGCCCTGTGGTCTTTATTGTATGACTTTACATAGTGTGGTGAGTTTAAGTCTCCTTATAATAGAAAGAACTGTATTCAGTAGACTTGTGGTTGATGGTGAATAATTCTTTTTCTTCATGGATACCTAAAGCTCCTGAAACTGTAGGAGCCCCTATTAGTCAGCAAAAGCTGTTTGGACTAGCAGTCTGTCCCACACTTAAAAGCAATATATATTTATTCATAGCTAACTATATGCCAGATATTGTGGTAAGCAGTAGAGACACTGTAGCTAATAAAAAGCAATATCTGCAACTCTTTTTGTCTCGTGGGGAATTGAGAGACAAGAAATTACAACAGAGTGGGCTAGATGCTATTAAAGAATAAACCAAGGAATTTTCTCCCGGACTTCAGTGAGCCAGCAAAGACCTCCCTGAGAAAGTGTTCCTTGCCCAGATCTTTCCACCTGATAGTCTCTTTCCTGGCTTGCCCCCATCTCTGCCTCCTTACTCTACTTCCTGAGTCACCAGCCCATCAGCACTGAGCAAAGAGATACAAAACAGAGTTAATGTGGCACAGGTGGGAGGGAGAAAGGCCCTGAGGGAAGCAGGTAGAACAGCCACATAAAGAGCCCCACAGGCACTGATTAAAGCGAAGAGAAGCTGCCAACACACAGTGCTCGAGATCTTTCCCAGTCAAGCCTTCTGCTGGTGATTTCTTCCTCATTCATTTATCCATTCAACATGTATTAAGCTTCTTAGGTGGGCTGGATCCCACCTAAGTCAATCTACTTGTCCTGCCTCCTCCAATGTCAGAGATGCTTCTTCCTCAGATGGCTGCTACTCTGAGTTGAGTGCCATTTTCTCCCTCTATGTCACCTCCACTCGCTCTGGCATGCCAGGAATGAGACTGTAGTGGGACCCACTTTTGTATCGTGAAGAAGGAAAGGAAACGGAGAAGAAAAGTCCCGTTTCGTACTGCCATCTCTCTCTCTGTTGCTTCCCAGCCCCAACTTCAACTCTCCAGCTGGTGTTCAGCATCAAGTTCAGAACGTAAGCACCTTGCACCCCAAAAACCCAGCAAGTTTTCCCTTGCCACACCAAGCTCCCAGATTCACTCCAGATTCCATCTGCCTCCCACTACGGTTTCTCCCTTTCTTTATACTCTGCCTCCTCTCTTCCTGGATGGTTGGTGCTGAGAATGGGCAATTGCTCAGAGCTGGGCAAACCTTAATATCACTGTACCCACCAGGCCTATGCAGCTGAAGAAGCTGAGGTCCAGAGATCTTGCCCAAGGATACACAGGCAGGGACAGGACAGCCGGAAGCCTGATTCCCCACCCTGCCCCCAGCACTGGCTTTCTCCTCATATAGAGACTGAGACTGACTCTGGACCCTGAGGAAGAAAAGTATTCATCCCCACTCCACCCTCTGCTGACATCCAATTAGAAGGCTCCCTCAGGCTATCTATACCAACCACTGCAGCAGGCAGCCTCTTCCTCACTACCCCTTCCTCCCACTACAATACATATAGACTTTTAGGAGCAAAGGATTCTCCTATCTTAGCTAGAATTGCGACCTTAATTATCCATCCAAACCCCCCTAACCAAAAGTTATAAACCTGTGATCCTCCCAGCCCTGCACTACTCCTACACATATGCCATGGATGGGTTTGTGCCACTGTGACACCCCCAAAATCTCTCCCCTTATCTTTCCTGTCAGGAGTCATGCCCCCATGAGCCCTCAAGTTGTGCCCACCACAGAATGGCAGAAACTCTACAACTCAATTCCACCTTCCTACACCCAACCTTCTTCATACTGACTGGCTTTCCAGGGCTAGGAAGTGCCCAGACTTGGCTGACACTGGTCTTTGGGCCCACTTATCTGCTGGCCCTGCTGGGCAATGGAGCACTGTTGGCAGTGGTGTGGATAGACTCCACACTGCACCAGCCCATGTTTCTACTGTTGGCCATCCTTGGCAGCCACAGACCTGGGCTTAGTCACATCTATAGCCCCAGGGTTGCTGGCTGTGCTGTGGCTTGGGCCCCGATCTGTGCCATATGCTGTGTGCCTGGTCCAGATGTTCTTTGTACATGCACTGACTGCCATGGAATTAGGTGTGCTTTTGGCCATGGCCTGTGATCGTGCTGCGGCAATAGGGCGTCCACTGCACTACCCTGTCCTGGTCACCAAAGCCTGTGTGGTTATGCAGCCTTGGCCCTGGCACTGAAAGCTGTGGCTATTGTTGTACCTTTCCCACTGCTGGTGGCAAAGTTTGAGCACTTCCAAGCCAAGACCATAGGCCATACCTATTGTGCACACATGGCAGTGGTAGAACTGGTGGTGGGTAACACACAGGCCAACAACTTATATGGTCTGGCACTTTCACTGGCCATCTCAGGTATGGATATTCTGGGTATCACTGGCTCCTATGGACTCATTGCCCATGCTGTGCTGCAGCTACCTACCCGGGAGGCCCGTGCCAAGGCCTTTGGTACATGTAGTTCTCACATCTGTGTCATTCTGGCCTTCTACATACCTGGTCTCTTCTCCTACCTCACACACCGCTTTGGTCATCACACTGTCCCAAAGCCTGTGCACATCCTTCTCTCCAACATCTACTTGCTGCTGCCACCTGCCCTCAACCCCCTCATCTATGGGGCCCGCACCAAGCAGATCAGAGACCGACTCCTGGAAACCTTCACGTTCAGAAAAAGCCCATTGTAATGTCCAGTGGTAACAATGGAGCCTAAGAGTGGAGGTGAGGGGACAATCGGAGGGGAGTCTGGGGGTGTGGATCATGTTATTTTCATCCCACTGCATATGACTGTTATCATCATTTAACAGGTACTTGCTGTGGAGTCCCTATGTGCAACACTGGCATCTGTAGACTTTGACTTAAACATGTATTCTGCTTGGGAGGAGGCAGGAGGTAGAGGTCAGGGGGCTACACTACCATGCAGGAAAAATTAGCGAAGGACCATAATAAACAAGATCTAACAACTCCCTTTCCTGCTCCCCACCTCCATTATTTCAACCTAAGTCTGCCCATGTTTCCACACAAAAGCTCCTCTATAGATCCCAAACTTGAGGGAAGTGCTTGGCACTGCCGCAGAGGGTGGCGCTGTCCCTGGAGTCAAGTGCTTGGGTACCCGTCTGAAATCACAGCCCTCTCTACTCCTGGAGCCAGATTCTGTTTTCAGACTGCCCTCAGGAAACGAGTTCTACAGGCTCATCTCCTGCCTTCCGATAAACTAAATAATGTGCCCTGTGGTACCAATTTGGCCACTTCAAATTCAAAGAATCCTCTTTTGGTCTCATGTGTAATTACTATTCTTCCTTCCCCCAACTCCCACCAAAGCCCCCAAAATTAACAGCTGTAACTTCTTCCCCTGTGACTGCAGCTGCAGAGGTCAGGGGTCCACTGAAAGAAATGTTGATATCCCAGAAAATCACTGCAGCCACATCATCTGATTGCCTGAGGCTGAATTACTATGGTTTCTTGTCAATCTGCCCTTCTGTGCACCCTCAACAAGAAGGTATAATCCCCAAATAAAATCCCCATCGGCACCCCCATTTGTCTTGGCCAACATCAATAGAAGCACATGATGTTAGTGCAATATGATGAAATGAAACATTTCACACTTCTGTAACTGCCAGGGCAGTAAGAACAGGAAGTGTGGTGGTGTTGCCCAACAGGGGATTCATTTTCAGCTAAGACACCACACTGGAAGGGACATTACATAACAAAGGTCTTTAATACCATCACAGAGCTTAGAATAAGTATAATCTGACAGAAGGCAGGGAGTCACCGTTATGAGATCAGAAAAAGCTGCAGACTGCAAAGGCAAACCCAAGCTCTCCAGGAAAACGATCATAACCACAGGTATTAGAGTTAGCCATGAAAACCTGAAGCCAGGAGCAACCCAGTCCACTCAGCACAGATAGCTGGACCAAGATGGACCACAGAACACCACACAGAAGAGGAGACTGCAGATCAGAAAAAGCAGATGATGCCATCTCCGGTGCCACACTGGGTCTTAGCAGGTCATCAATAACAAGGACTAAAGAGCCCAGAAGCTCTGTATGATTTTCAGAGGCATCATCACACTGCATGCAAGTAGATACAGAGGAAATCTACGGTCAACCTAAGTGTGGGCTCATTCATTCTCAAGACTAATTTTTTTCAAGAAGTTCTGGGTTTAACTGGCCTCCAAGCAATGATTTTGCAGATAACTGTGACACAATTCTAATCGTAATGAGTCACAAGTCTTGAAGATGTTCATATCCTTCTCTTACTCTAAATTCCCCTTTATTGCAGTGAGCTGTGATCACACCACTGCACTCCAGCCTGGTGACAGTGAGACCTTGTCTCAAAAATAAATAAGTTCCCCCTTAATAAATCTATCCTAAGAAAATAATTGAGATGTGAACAAGCATATATGCAGTAAAATATTTATTGATTATAAATAAATATATGTGTGATAATCCTGTGTCTCACATACATACAGGTATACCATTTTTTGCCTTTCCCCTCTGATACATGAAAGGGAAATCATCTGCAGCCAACGTTCATAAACAATGAGTTCTGTCACCCTCCCACCACAGGAAGACTCTCTTCTAAGGCACCTTCAACCCGTGGTTGTGCACAACTTTTCAAGGTAGCTGGTTCCAGAGCTGTACGTTGTCCATTGTAGCAACTTTCTTCCTTCAAGCTAAAAATCCACTCCCTTGGACATTTGTATCTTGTTCCAAATGGAGATTGCATACATACCTACCATATGATGTGTTTCAAGAGCTTTACCACACTCTCATTCCTCATGACAACCTGAGAATTAATTATAAGCCCACAATCCCTCATCCATAATTCCAAAATAGAACTCTGAAGAAACAATATTTTTTTATAACTTTGGCCCAAAAGCTGACATCTCAACCATCATGATCCTATTTATAATCTTTATTTATCTTATTTAGTGTAAATGTTCATACATCTAACTTCAGAAATGTTGATGTTTGATTATAGGGCACTGTCCTGAATCCCACTGGGGTATTCCTTAATATATGATATATATATTATATTCCTTTTCTATAATCTGAAAAAAACTGAATTCCAAAATATCTGTCCCTAAAAGTTTCAAATAAGGTATGAGGGGTCTGTGTGATTATCCTTGAAGTCTGAGAGACATGAAGAGACTTGTTAGGGCTCTTTATCACTCTAAAGTCGTTGCTGTCAATACTATTCTATACTGCCCTACAGATTCATACTTAGAACCTCGTGTTCTCTGGATAAAAAGATCCATCTGTTTATTCCCCCCATGCTCTCCATTCAGATCACCCTCAGATACCCTGCAGATGGTCTGTCTCTCATGCCATACCAGAGGCAAATCCTATAAGCAGGATATGGCCCAAAGAGCGCAGCCCTTAGGCTCATGATCTCCATCCAGGACCAAGTTGTCATCCATTTTCCTTCAGTAACTTTTAGTTTCAGTCTCTCTCTGAGTCAAAAGGAAAGACCGACTTACTTACTGTTGGGGTAGATCAGCAGGGAATTTAGGGATCCTAGGGAATCATGATAATCAGGCAGCAGAAGAATGTATGGGCTTCTAACTGAGGAGTAATCAGTCAGAAGTTTTCAGTCACAATTTCCCCTCTGAGCCCCTCTCCCAAAAGTCCTAAAGAGATCCTCCTCGTCCTTTTTTTTTTTTTTTTTTGTATAAATTTGAAGGGTACAAGTGCAATTCTGCTATATGCATAGACTGCATAGTGGTAAAGTCACCACAGTCCACCATCCCTGCACCTACCTCATCCCTCCCCTTCTCATTCTGGAATCCCCTCGGGATCTGGATGTACACCATTCTCTGTCAGTCACTCTCACTGTCTCTGTACCACTGCATCTCTGTCTCCTTGCACCATTTGTCAGTTTTATCCCATATCTATGTCTCTTGTCCTTGTGTATGTCTCTCTCTTGCTCTATCTCCACCTGCCTCACTCAGAATTCTTTCCTGGAGAGAACAGAGGTGCAGCTATACTACACCAGGTGACCTCTTTTTGTCAACCATAATCAAAATGTGCTAAAGGAAGGAATTTGGTTTCACTTGTCTCAATAAGAAACTTGGGGTTTCTGATTCGGCCCATCGTGGCTCCTCTCTTATCCTGCCCATTTCCTTTTCACTAAACCACTTGGTACTTTCCATCTGGCAGACACTCCTCCCACCACACATTAAAGTGAGCCAAAGGAACGTGTTGGTTAAAGGTTCAGTCAAGCAGACTTTTACCTGAATCCTAGATCCTCTATAAACTCACCATATGCTTTGGAGTAATTATTTAACCTCTCTGAACCTGTTTCTTTGCTTGTAAAATGAGATAATAGTAGTAACTACTTCAAGAGGATACCAAATGGATTAATATAATGAATTCAAAGTATTTTGCACAGCTCCTAACACAAAAGAGCTCAACATTAATATTTGGCATAATTCCTCTCCTGGAAATATTTGATATTAATTCCTCTCTTGGAAAATAGGACCACACCCACTGTAAAACCTTTGCTCAAAGACCCAGCACCCATATCCATAGCTTTATCTAAGGAGACCTGCCCTCCCGAGGCCAGTTACATCTCCTTTAGGAAAATTTTACTAACACTCTTTCCCACCACTGCAGGACCTTTGCCTATGCCCCCACTCATACCACCTCAGCCAGCTCAGATGACAGCCAACTTTGTGGGACTGCTCTACAGAGCTATGCCGTGCTGGGCTATGGGAGGATACCTCCTACACACAAGAGGTATTCCTGGGCACAAAGGAGACTCTCCAGAGGGACTCAGAGAAAGGACTCCTTGAACAGATAAGGTACGGAGTAGAAAAGTTAACTACAGGAAAGGCTCTCTAGAATGGTTCTTCTTTAGCAAAACACAGTTGAGATCTCTGGACAAAGATGCAAAGGAGATAACACATAGCTAATATTCCAGCTCTTATCTAGCTACTAGGCACAAATCAGACTAGGACAGGGAGTGGAGCATGAAGAAATTTTTTCTCAAATTTACCTGGGTAATTCTGGCTTCCTGAAAATTCTCTCGTTACTAAGGCAACATTATCCCAATTATATTCTTACCCTCCACATTGTCACACTGCTTAGCACAGCAACCTCCTACACACACCTGGTTTTCATTGCAATTGTAACCCACCCATTAATAATGGTTTTCAACGTAAGTTATGCATTAAAATTGCCTGAAGAGCTTTTAGAAATTGTGATGCCCAGGCACACCCCAGATCAATTAAATCAGAATCTCTGGCACCAGTAATTGATCCAGGCAACAGTAATTTTTAAGCTCCCAGGCAATTCCAAAGTGCAGCCAAGGCTGGGAACCACTGCTTGGTTCTCAGTATAAGCCCTGATCTATATAGTCATGCATTGCTTAACAACAGGGTATGTTCTGAGAAATGCATCCTTAGGCAATTTTATCATTGCGCAAACATCATAGAGTGTACTTACACAAACCTAGATGGTATAGCCTACTACACAGCTAGGCTCTATGGTATAGCCTATTGCTCTTGGGCTACAAATCTGTACAGCATGTTATTGTAGTGAATACTATAAGAAATTGTAACACAATGGTATTTGTGTATCAAAATATACCTAAACATAGAAAAAGTAAAGTAAAAACATGGCATTATACTCTTATGGTGTCAGACTACTGTCAGTCACATATCATTTTCCAAAACACTGTTAGGTGGCTCATAACTGTACTTCTCCCATGTCCTTTAGGACCCCAATCCAACCTCACAGAGAAGCATCTGCAGCTAAGATAGTAAATTGCTTCAGAGATGCTGCTGAAGGGAGGAGAGGCCTGATCCTGTTTCCTTAAAGAACTCAGACCAAGAACTACACACACACATACACATATACAAACACACCCTAACAGACCCTGCATTTTCTTCCCCTAATGCAGGAGGATGGATAGGTGACTCAAGATTAAGAATTACAGACTGCAGTGAAGCTAGGAAAGTCACTGTCCTCCCCCTATCCAAGGTACAATTATCTAGCAGGACCTCTATGACGTCATGCAGTGGTTTAGGGCCCAAGACCTCAGGTCTCACCTCCCTGGGCCGCCTGGGGTTCCTGCAGCAGCCACTGCCCTGCCCAATCCCTCCCATACCCCACCATGTTGGTGGGTACCCCCAACCTGCTGACACTGGATGAAGCTGATGCCACCTGGACTCTCATCAAGGATAAGGTAGGTAAAGTAAGGAGGCTAAAGAGGAAGCAACGAAGTGTGACCTTCATGGGTCTGAGCAGCTTGTGAGTAGGAAGGGGTGGGAAGTCTGAAAACAATAATAACCAACATTTACTCACTGCTTCCATATGTGCCAGGCACTGCAGTAAAGTTATTGGCACGAACTGCCCCATTTAATGACAACTACAAAGACAGTAAAAAAGGTTCACTGAAAAGCAATGTATAGGGAATTATGAGCAAAGAGGAGACACGCTAAGTCAGGGGTGAGACAGGAGATCAGGAAGGCTTCCTGGAAAGAGTGACATTCTAGCTAGGCAAGCAGGAGTTATTCACACAAAGAGGGAGAGGAGAACCTGACAAAAAGTGCTTAATAAATACCTGAATTAATGAGCATGGCATGAGGGGGTGGTGAGTGTATAGTAATTTAATAGTAATTAAATGTAGAGTATTTGTAAAAACAAGGAGAGGAAAAAGAACAACTCATATTTGAGAACTCCTAATAATCTTCTAGAGCAGAGTTCAAAGAAGCAGTGGTAAAAATAAAGCCAAAGAGATACAGGGGCTAGTCTTAGAACCTGGACTTCCTATAGAACCAGCTTCCTATAGAATCTGAACTTTATCTGAAACTCTTTCACAGATCTCCTCCACCTTAACTTCCACAAAATAAGAAATTTGGATTTTGAGGCAAATTTGTATATTTTAAGGAGCAGGACAATCTCAGCTGTATCTGGGTTGCAGATATCCAACAAATCCTACCAAATCACTTTTCAGCTGCAGACTGGAAATTTCAGATCAGAGAATTTAGAATCAGATTCTATGTGATTTGAAGGAAGGTGAATTTAAAACATTCATAGAAGTCAGCCTATCAGGCTTAAAAAAAAAAAATCTTAAAGCAGTGCCTACCACACTCAAAGAAGATTTAATGGCATGCTGCTTCCATTCCAAATAGGGTAGCTGCTTACCACAAAGGCCAGCTTCCCAGAGAAGCAAAAACTGGAGAGCTCAAGGTCTTCCCAAGTATTAGAGCAACTGGCTTCAGCAGTGTAGAAGGTTGGTCCTGGACTAGATCAAGCAGAATTAGATTGAAAATAAACAGAGTCTCCCACTATTAGAAAGCTATGCCATCTCTGAGTATCAGAAAAACTCACTATCCTATTTAAATTGAAAATTGTCAGGAAAATCGGGGTAGAGATATGCAGGATAAATCACTGGCATTACGGGGCAAATTCAAGGATTAGGTCACCTTTAAGTGACCCGGTTTCCTGTGTCCAAAACCACGGACAGTTTACTGAACATATGGTAAAAACATTTGGCTAAACAGAATGTGGCTCAAGAGCTCCACATTCAGAATTCGAAGCAACCAAGAGACATCTAGGAAAACAATATTCCACCATCACTTTCCTGGGATGCCCCTGGAAAACCTAAATTTGTGGGCCTAAGGTCCATATAATTTCTACCCAGAAGCAGAAGTTCAGTAGGAGCACACAGTAGTCTTAAATAGTGATTCTACCAAGAACACAGTCTCCCTAACAAAGAACTGAGCTCCTTATTTTTCCTATTTTAGGATAACCACTGGGGCTGTCAAGGTTAAGGAGGGTTAGAATTAGGCAACTTAATGCCTGTCAGCATATAGGAAGAGCATATGGGGAATAAAGAGCCTCCAGCTAAACCAGAGATTCACCCTTTTAGCAGAAACTTGGATAATAAGCACCAGATATATTAAATGTCACACTCCTATCAGAGGGGCCTCTTCTAGAGACACTCCCATTTGTCTTATTCGTGTAGGATCCTTGACACCAAAGGAGCAGTTAGTGTGAGATTCTGATGTCATGTTTGGTGCCTCTGATTTCATGGTCATGGGGCAAAGCATTGCATCCAAAAATCTCAACCCACCAGTGTTCTGCTCTCTCCCTGGAAACGCAACTGGTCCTTCTCAGAGCCCCACCCAAAAGGAAGTGTTTTCCAGTGAAGCAAAGGAGAAGGAATGATGGGAAACTGTCCCATGCAGACCACAAAAGAACATCAGTTATTCCTTCAGCCAGGTGACAAGACAGTAGTCTACAAGCTACCTCAGCTTATCCAAGGTGCAGATGCAACTCCATAGTTAGCTACCTTCCTCTTATGCTAGGAGGCAGTACTTCCACAACAGCTTTGTAGAAAAAGCAGATCAGCCTTAAGGAGCCACTGGTGAATTCTACCAGAAGGCCAACAAAGAGGGCAATGCCATCAGTAGGGGCATAGATGTGCGAAATTTGGTCCTGGAGGTAGGGAGTAGAGTACAGCACCGTAAGCACTGGGCTCAAATATAAGAGATGCCCAAAGAGGAAATTCTGTGCGCCCTTGCTCCCTAGTAGAGCAGAGAACCAGAAACATCAGCCACAAAATCCTGAATGGGTTGAAACCATACTTAAGTACAATTACTAGAGAGGCTCTTATAGGTTTCCCAATTAGTCATGAAATAAACTTTCCAGGGTTACCAACCCCAAAAAGGCCATGACGAAACAAACAAACAAACAAACAAACAAACAAACCACACACACACGATTAACTAAAATCCCTGAAAGTATACCGTAACTAACACTATAAAGATGAGGCCTCAAATTCCCTACAAGAACTACCCCTTGCAGTTAGGGTAGAAGGTATATACTATGAGGTAAGAGATATGGTATAAGAATGGACATTCCAAATCTATTTCTGCGTAATCTACTATTGATTAAAGACATCACCCATGTAACCAGTCACCTAAGAAGAATCCTTAAAGATTCTTTTCTCTTTTTCTTGAGACTCTGTTGAGTGCAGTGGTGCCATCTCGGCTCACTGCAACCTCCGCTTCCCAGGTTCAAGCAATTCTCCTGCCTCAGTATCATGAGTAGCTGGGATTACAGGCGTGTGCCACCACACCCAGCTAATTTTTCTATTTTTAGTAGAGACAGGGTTTCACCATGTTGGTCAGGATGGTCTCCAACTCCTGACCTCAGGTGATCCACCCGTCTCGGCCTCCCAAAGTGCTGGGATTATAGGCATGAGCCAGCGTGCACGGCCGAGGATTCTTTTTTCCCTACCTCCTAAGTGACTAAGTTCTACTAATTCTATAACCTAAATATCTCTAATATCTTCCCCCCCTATTTTAGTTCAGGACCTTATTATGCCTTGCCTGGAGTATTGCAATACTCTTATTTTATGCCTTCCTATTAAAAATTGGCTTTCTGGCCAGGCGCGGTGGCTCACATCTGTAATCTCAACACTTTGGGAGGCTGAGGCAGGCGGACTGCCTGAGCTCAGGAGTTCAAAACCAGCCTGGGCAACAGAGTGAAACCCCATCTCTACTAAAAATACAAAAAACTAACCAGGTGTGGTGGTGGGTGCCTGTAGTTCCAGCTACTTGGGAGGCTGAGCCAGGACAATCACTTGAACCCAGGAGGCAGAGGTTTCAGTGAGCCGAGATCGCACCACTGTACTCCAGCCTAGGCGACGAAGGAGACTCGACTCAAAAAAAAAAAAAAAAAAAAAAATTAGCTTTCAGAAACACCTATCTGATCCTGTTCCTCCTACCCAGAGGCCTTCAAGCGGCTTCCCACTGCCTTCAGGACAAAATTCACTTGATATACACACAAGCCTTTCATAATCTAGTTCCTGTGTGCCTCTCCCTCCTCATACCATACATACCAGCAATATAAAATTATGTGTTCCTAAATGTGCCCCCCTTGGTTTGTAAATTCAAGTTTTTTCACCGACTGACTCTTATGCCTGAATTGACCATTCTCCTCCCTAGATAATTGCTTCAAAACTCAAGTATCACCATCTAGAAACCTTCCTTGATCCTCTTTCCATGAAAGGTAAAGACTGTTCAATCACTTCTTGTCTCCTTCACACCTTGCTCTCCATTAATATTTTACATAGCAGACTGTTTACATTTTTGTGTTCTCCAGTAGACTAAACTATATTAGGACAAAGACAAAGTCTCATTCTTTTATGTTTTCCCAGTACCTAGATAGTTTGACACGTAAACATTCAAGGTTTTGCTGCAGGAGAGCTGGGAGATAAGCAGAAAGCATAAATCTGAACACATTATAGAGACGTAACTGAATGTGAACCTGGGGGTCAATTTAAAGTAGGCAACCAGTTAACTTCCGACCCTAAGTCCCTGACCTATAAACTGGCCACCTGCAGGTCATCGAGGAGCACTTTGGGCCCAATGCAGTAGCAGTACCTTTCCTGTCAGATGCAGCCTGCTATGACCTACTGGGTGTGCTGGTAAAACAGTCCCGCCCAGCCCATACCCGCCTGGCTTTGCCAGGTCGGCAGGGCCGGAGGGCACTGAAACCAGTGGGGCCACTACCAAGCCTCCTGGAGCAGGCAGGATCTGAGGGTGCCTTCGCCCACTGCACTCGGGAATACTCACCAAATGGCCGAGCAGAGATAGCCTATGAAGAGACGCGAATGTTGGATGGACAGCCCTGCAAGATCCGCCTACATATGGGTGACCTGCGCAAGAAGGTTGCCTTCCTGTTGCTGCCACCAGGGCAGGTGAGCCTACAGCAGACTCTTCCCTGGCTCCGAAGCACCCACAGCATCTATGTCATCTACCAGGTCTTCTCTTGTTCCTGGCTGCAGCTGGGGCTGATGTCTACAGCCCGTGAGCCCGAGCTCCTCCGGCTACTTCGGTCATTACCTGTTGCCTTCTCCTGCCTCAAGTTTTCACTGCAGTCTAAGGGCGTGCTGGGACCACAGAAGCCTCTGACTAAAGACCCATTGCCCCATGGGGCCAACTGGGTCAGACCCAACCTGAGCATCATGCCGCCTCTGGCCCCCACATCAGCACCTGCTGATACAACTGAAGCTGCTGATGTGCCCCCACCTGTCCCAGCCCCACCTACGCCACCTCCCCAGGAAGGGCCAGAGGGCAAACCCACCAGATTCTCCTACAAGGGCCGAAACCCCTTCCGGAGGGGGCCCCAGACACTGTCAGGTACTACTAGGGGAAATGATGACGAGATGGATGGGAGGGACAAAGTGAAGGAGGGGAGAAGGCATGAGAATTAAGTACGTGGGGAGTCCATTACTCAGCACAGGGCTCTGGTGAAAGAGATGGAATGAGGGAGCCTGGGGAGGGTGAGATGGAATGAGGAGGCCCTAGGAAGGGGATTGGGATGGCACAGAGGACCAGAGGGAAAAGCTAGGGGGAAAAAGACCAGCCATGAGTCAAGCTGTGACTATCCCCAACCCCGGCAGAGAACTGGCTCTTCAGCCCCCGCAGCCCTCCACCAGGAGCCCAGGGTGGGGGCCCCAGGGACCCCGACGGGCACTCCATGTCCCTGCCCCTGCTGCAGGGTCTATCCTCAGAGTTCGACAGTGACAACTGAAGCTGAAGCAAAAGATTCCGGGGGCAAAGCCCCCAAGATCTGGCATAGGGGTACTGGTCTCTAATAAACATCAGCTGCTGCTCCCCCAAACCATCCTGGGCCCATGCTGCTTATTCCTTCTGGGATCCAGAGAAGAGGGAAGAGTCCCTTCACCCTCTAAGGGCATAAGGGGTACCTTGAAACCTTGGCAGCAATGTCCTCACCAAAGAGAAAATACTTCTGACCACCTCCCCCACTATGTACAACCTTTTCTGGGGCCCCAGCCCCACAGAAAAAAATGGGAAAGAAAAATGAGCACAGAATAGAGATTTCCCTTTTATACATATTGCAACAAGTTCTCCATAAAACATTCATCTGAAATAAATTAAAAAGTCCTTTTGCCACTGCCTCCAAACATAAAAAGGAGCCTGTGCCCTAGCCCCAGCCCGGGCCACCCATGGCCCTGATTGTCCATGGAAGAAAGTTAAGGATTGAGGGGCCCACAGCCTGAGATGAGAGGGCCAGATCCTTCCTCTGAAGTCTCCAACAAGAAAGGCGAGGTGACGGCATGAGCCTGGGAGATGGCAGCCAACTCCTTGAGAAATTCAGGGAAAATGACTGCACAGTAGACAGCATTCTTGACTCGAAGAGCCTCACCTTGGCGTTCAGGGGCCCCGCCCCGGGTGAGTAGAACTGGAGTTGAAGCCCCAGGGGAGCCCCCACTTAGGCCAAGTCCTGCTCCGTCTCGCCCAGGCTGAAGGACCAATTGTGCTGCCTGCCGGGCCCTGGTTGGACTGTGTGCATGCCGCAGGAGTAACTCCCCCAAGGATGGCCTCCGGCTCTTCACTGGGAATAAACAGGGGTATCATGAAGGTGCTGGGATCAGGGAACCTCCCTTGGACTGAGAGGGGAGATTCCCCCACCCCCTAGGTTCTTGGACTTCTCCTTTAGGGTTCTGAGGAAATGGAAAAAAGGACAAAATGGACCAGAAATGAACCTCAGGTACCATTTCCTGTCCCATCCCTGAAGTTGACTCTGAGGAGTAGAGTGAGGAGTTCTTTCTCACTCCAACACCAAAAATACTGCCTGCCCAGCCTTTTTCCCTCTAACCAGCCTCCCCACTCAGCCAACCATCCTTCTCAGTCTTAATCAACACTTTAGCCACTTCATTCCCAGTTAAGATCCATTCCTTCTCCATGCCCTCTCACCCTGACGAATTCTCCTATTTCCAATCACTAATCTACCACCACCAAGCTATTTCTCCTCTGTCTATAGCATGCCCTGATTTCATGCTTCCCATCACCCTTCCGAACTAGTCAACCACTTCCCTCTTCCCCAGCCTATCTATAACACCCAACCCACATCCTCTGCTCCTACAATATCCACAGGGGCTATATATGCAATTATAGTTCAGTGACAATTTCACTTCTGTCATGCTCTACTGTCCCTCCAAGATCTGCTCTTCACCATTCACCACTTCACCATTCACCAGTCCCTGTCCTGCACCAAAGCCTCTCTCCCACTGGTTGCGGCCAATTTCAAGTCAGCTTAGGCTCAAGTGAGCCATTCAAAACAACGTCCTCTTGCCTCTAACATTCTGCCTAGATTTCTGGGTCTGGATCCATATCTACTATAAAGGCCTAGATCATAATAACAATTCCCATTTCCTACATCTAATACTGGCTACAGAAATACCATACCGATCTATTAAATCTGGCATTCAGAGCCCTTCACAATCAGGCTCAAACTCCTTCTACAATTTCTTTTCAAACTCTCCACACCCCACCTTGCTTTTGCATCCACATCTATCATCTTGGAACCCTTCAGGCACTTTTCATGCGCCTGTAGCTCCCTCTGCCTAAATTTTCTTTTCTCCACTTTTTTCATCATTCTACGTGAAATTTTACTATCCCCACTTCTCTAGGAAGCCTCCTCTGATTTGTCTTCCACTGACTCCCAATTTTACTTCCCTTAACTCAACATACTTAACTTATTTCTATGTCTTCTACCTCATACACTAACCTGTGAACTTAAGGGCTTAGACTGTGTCTTGTCTACCTTGTCTACCTGGCCCCTCTAAAGTGACCCCAGCACCAGAATTGTAGAAGGAAGAAATATTCACGATACTAGACCATGAAGAAACCATGCAAAAGAACTTTACCTGAGACTTCACAGCTGTGCAGTAACTTTTATGGTACTCTCTTCCCAACCCATACACTTTTCTCATTAAGCCTCCATCTCTGCTTTCAGCATATCATTTTGCCTTCTACTTTGATTAGTAAATAATTAATGATGTGAAATCCCTTTCTCCTCTACACTTCACAACTACATTGGCACATGTCAATTCCTCCTTGCTCTCTCCTCATTTTCCTCAAAGGGAGAAAAACAAAAAGCCTTTTCCTGTCCAAAGTTAATCTTTTTCTATTGCTCTAGATCCCATTACTCCCAACATCTTTAGGACCTTGCTCCTTCTGGTATTACATTCCTCTAGTCACTCTCCAGATTGTACATTCTTTGAAGGCAGAAATTACATCTTGTACCTCCCTGAATTCCCTGTACTAAAGACAATGCCCGGCACACATTGCAAATGTTCAAGATACCTGTTAAGCGAAAAGTCTAGATTTAAAACTTCATAACGATATTTAATTCTTCCTCCTTCCTTATACCACTCACCAAACTCCACCAACACTTCCTTCTCATTTCTGCCTCATTAAATGCTTCCCGTCCACGTCCACTATTCTAATTCAAGCCTCCCTGGTAACATCTACATTATAGCAGAAGCCTCCTGATGCTTCCTGACTCTTTTCTCCTAGCTTGACTGCATCTGAGCTAACATACTAATCTCTCCACTTCCAGATTTAGAACTTCCAGTGGTTTTTCACTGCCTAAAACATCCCAACTTCTACTCTGAGAAATTCAGCTCCAGCCAAATCTCTCCAGCCTTACTGCCAATTATTCCACCAACTTTTAAATCCCCTACTCCAACTAAACAGTCCAGGACCTCTCCTGAAAAAAAAAAAAAAAAAAAGATTCCCCACTCCTTTGCCTACCTAAGTCCTACCCATCTCTCAAGGCCCATGTCAAATGTCATGTCCTTTACTAAGCTGTAATAATATCGCAACCTAGAGACTACTCTGTCCTCTTTCTTGTCCCCAAATTCTAGAGTAGTTTTTGCTAGAACTGCTGATCTGGCTCTTAATAGATAGAACTATGTTCTATCCCCTGACCAGAAGCCTGAGAACAAACATGAAGACTCAATTTTCTACAACTCACTAGGTCCTGGCACAACATTTCACTCTTAATAAGAGCTCAATTAACCTGGGTTAATAGGCTATCTAGGGAGGGCAGGTACGGGTGTGGTGGGATAGGCCTCACCTAGGGGATCAGAACGGCGTGGGGTAGGTCCTGCTGCAGGGCCCTCAGCCCAGTCCAACTTGCCACGGGCAATGAGGTACTTCTTGGCTTTGGACAGCAGTGCTGGGAAGTCCTCCTGGGAAGCCGCAAAGTTCTCAATCTTATTCTTCACAGAGCCCAGCACCTATGAAGCACACCTTCATGACATTTCTGAGCAGCTCTAGACTGATACAGTCCTTTCTAGTCCCACTGGGCCTGTTCCCAGCCCACCCAGGGTCACTCCAGCTGCGGGCCTGGCCCACCACGGAGCCTGGACGCACCCATGCATGCATGCATCGCACACCTGCAGCAGGGACTTGACACTGGGCTGGAAGACCATGTTGGTGTTGAGCAGGAAAGAGCGGAGCAGGGGCTGGGGGTGACAGGCCAGCTGGGCCACCAGCCCCGTCAGCAGGAAGTTGACATAGACGGAGTTCTGCAGCATGTTCTCGAGTTTGGCAAAGAGCACAGCCATGAAGGGGCCTGGGTTGGGGGGGAGGTGGGCACAAGGATACAAAGCCTGAACACAATGCACATCGCACGCATTCCTCCCCAAAACAAGAGACCCCCACCAGATGAAAAGTATTTGTATGTCAGCCTCTGGGTATGTTTAAATATCCCGTGGCCACGTATTCTGGAGGAAATAAGATGGCAGACACTATATGGACCCACAAGATTCCAGATGCCAGCTTTACACACATTCAAGCTGACAAGCCAGATCTTAGGCTCTGGATTCTGAAAGATCTGGTTTCATTGGCTTTGCCCTTTACTAGTTTGGATAGGTCAAAATTGTCCAAGCCTTAGTTTCCTAGTTCGTAAAATAGGAAAATATACCTACCTCATAAGGTGATGAAGAGGATCAAAGAGTTATCAATATAAAGCACTTAGCCTCAGATCTGGCAAATTTTAAGTGTTCAATTATAACCATAAGCTACAGTTACATATTGTTTTTATAAAAGATTCACCCAAGAGGCACAACAGAAGAACAAAGAGGTTGAGAAAGTAATTAGGTCCAAAAAGAATTAGGTTCCACAGAAAACGGAGGATAACACTAAACCTGCTCGGAAAGAAAGCTAGAAGATGGTGTTGCAAAGACAAAGTAACTATGTGAGCCAATTTAAAGTTAGGGAAAAAAATATTTGGAGGACCAGAGAAGACATCCGTTTTGTCTTTCAGAAGCTGGGAACCAAGACGGTGGAACAGAATATGTAGTAAAAGGATAGCTTAGTGCAGGGGCAGAGAATCTGACTGAGGACAGACTCTTTGGTGGGAGAGAAGGAAGGGAAAGGATCAGCATTATCCACTGGGAAAACTGACCTCACCTAAGCCAGATCACCAGCAGTAGGCCTCTATAACCATCACACTCCTTCTGATTAGGGATTTTTTTGGGGAAAGGGAGTATATCTAAGAACTGTACTATGAATTGAGACAGGAGAATGGTGGAGGGCAGGAGGGAGTGAATCCTGAAAAAGATACTAAAACATTTTTCACTCCAGGTGCACATGTCTAGCATTAGCTTCAAAACAACTCCAGCTTAACAGAGTCCTAAGACGCCCCATAATTTTGTCCTGTTCCTTTCATTTCCTGGAAGTTTGTTGGAAAAAAAAAAAAATTGAAAAGCTCAGATAAGTTTACCAAAGGAAAAAAAGACAAAAGCTTCAATTAATACTTCAAGACTGTGGTAAAACCTGCACGCTATCACCTAGTGGTACTGAGCTGAAAGGAACAGAGCAGAGGCTAAATAAATGGAAAGATAGATTTTCTGTAGGAGGCAAGAAAAGAGAATTGGCACAACTCCATGGCAGAAGCCCTGGTGCTGTATGAGCAGGATGGCCAGCATCTCCCAGGCCCAGTCAGGACATGAACTTATGAAGGCATGACAATCTGACTATGAACAACTGGAAGATGAGTGTTTGCCTTAGTCAACTTAAATCTGCTATGTACTCAGAGATCCTAGTGAAAAGCTACCACTTGCTGAGTTCTCACAATGTGCCATAATTGTAGTAAATGATTTATATGCATCGATGGCAGAGATAGGAGGCTAATGTAAGGTATGCCTAATCCAAGGCCTGTGATCTTAGCCTTAGCTACTGCTTCTCAGAGGTGGGTTTGTTTTTTGTTTGGTTGGTTTTTTTGTTTTTTGGTTTTCCTGGCCTGAGGTTTAGAATGGCAGGGTAAGCTGGCTCTCATACAAAAACAAAGAGGAGTTAGTCCAACCACTCAGATCGAGTCAGCTCCAGGGCATCCTTGAGAGTCCAAATGAACTCAGTCAGGGAGCTCAGGGCCACGCTTTGTCATTTGCCTTCAAAGAAATTGCACTCTATCTGCTTAAGACAGTCTTAGTGCTAGCAGACAGTCACAGCAACCAAGAAGGTACAAGGAAAGTGAACAGGAAAAACTTGAAATCAAGTCCTTCTTTGAAGAGGTGGGGAGGAAGGAGCTGAGTAGGGAGAAAAATACCAGAAGGTTAACCTTAGGCCCCAGGAGAGCTGACAGAAAACCCAAGACCCAGACAGATAAACTGGACGGAATGGCATAGAGAGTGTTTAGGTGCCTCTCCATACAGGACAGCACATATGTCTTCAATATGGTTCAGAAATATTGCTGTGATTCACCAGGAAACACCAAACACAGAATATCCTAATTACAAATCGCAGGAAATGGCCAGACTAGGGAAAGAGGAGGAACATGCACATAGGACATACATACAAGGCTCAGATATAAGTCAATACTCAAACCAGCACAAGCATGGAAGACGTACAGACAGACACAGGGACACAAGTATGACATGACACGTATCTGGAAGTGATGCAAGCAGGATGGATGAGGGGCTAGGCAAGTACACAGAAATGACATGGCCAAGAGGTCCAAGAAACCAGCACAAACACGTCGAGAACATGCAAAGAGTACACAGAAGGGAAGGCCTAGGCTAAGTAGCTTACCAGTGAAGGGCTGGCTTGGCAGCTGGTTGAGAGTCCGCAAAGGGCTGCTGAGGAAGGGGCCAGGGGGCTCAGGGGGACAAGTGAAGCTCTCGTAGGCCTCCTCCTCCTCAAGGGGCAGTGGAGGTTCTAAGGGGGACTCTGAGCCAGTTCCCCCATTGCTCAATGCCACCTCTAGCTCCCGGAGCTCCTGCCCAAAGCCCTCTAGTCCTGCCATGCCCTCGGAGATGCCCTCTAGCAGTTCCCCAGCTCCCTCCTTTGGCACCAGACGAACCTTCTTGGCCCCCTCAGGCCATGATCCTGGCACTCCATTGAGCTGGGGAGGGGGCAGGTGACCAGGGCCCTCCCCTGCACCCCCAGCCAGCCCCCTACTCCCCAGCTCTTCCTCCTCCCCTTCCCCCACGTTGTTCCTGTCCTCCTCAGGCAGTAGGCTGCGTTTCTTAGTCCGGGAGCCAAAAGGACTGGGCTCAGGAGAGGGCCGCTCGCCATCATAGGGGGCAGACCAGGTACGACAGGCTCGGACACAGCGGTCCACACCACGACGTGCCTCACGCAGATACTCCAGGTAATTGTCTTCCAGCTCTCCAGGCTCCTCTGCAGGGGTAGGCCGTCGGCCAGGGCTGGAGGCTGGGGATGCAGAAAGCCCTGGTGAGCAAGGGGCTGGGCCTGGAGACTCAGAGCCACCCAGGCTCTGCTGCCGCAGGAAGAGAGCCAGACGAGATGGTGTGGAGGGCCGGGGTACTGTCATCACAGAAGAGGAGTCCACACTTGGGCTTCCAGGACCTGCAAAGGGAAAAAATATAAGAGAAATCAAGGAGACAGAGGTTCAGAAGGAGAGATAAGACACCTCGGGAGACTAAGAAAGAAGATAATGGGGAGGCAGAAACATGGAATCTATTCAGACAGCTAGCTCTCCAACCTCCTAATTAACCTTATCCTCATCCACCACCCCCACTCACCACCATCACCACTGAAGACACAATGGAAACAGGAAGAGTATACGACTAGAGAGAAGAACAAGAATAGCTTTGCCCAGAAGTCCCACTCTAATTTTCTTTGGTGAGTGTTAAGGGTCCTCCCTCATCAACCTCCCCAAAGACAGAATATCATTCATGGACACCTTCCTCCCCTCACCCCAGCCCCTCCTTGCTACGCTCCCCCAGAACCTAGGCCATACCCGTGATGTCCTCCCTTCTCCCTGTCTCTCTGCTAGGCCCACCTCGTGCCCATGAGGCATGCTCTGGACGAGGTGGGCTGGGGGCGTGGTGCCGACAACAGCGTGGGATTAGGGAGAGAAACTTGTCAGCTGCTCGTCCATATAGGTCCACATCACGAACAGCCGGCTTCTGGCTCAGCATAACGTGGTTACATGGAACAAGATACCTGAGAAAGACATCAGAAAGGGGACACAGGGTAGATCAGGAAGGAAGGACAGGGCCTAGAGGAACATCAGGCCAATGAAACTGCATGGTTAAGCCAGGCTCCAAGTGGAAACTCATCAGTAACCCCTATATAGCCCATTGCCCAGCAATGCATAAGACTCTGAGGCTTCAGGGTCAGCCATCCCTCAGCCCTGCCCCAACAGATACCTGAGAACCAGCTGCAGCAGGACATCCTCACAGCTGAGGTTCAGGAGGGTCCTGAAGAGACTCAGAGAGACCATGCAGAGCTGGGGGGGTGGAGGGGAGGGAGGGAGTCACCATAACAGCTCTCTGCCCTCCAAGCCATTCACCAAATGGGAACCCCCCCAGCCCCAAGTTGGCCCAACCAACCACTCCTAGAGGAACTCCTAGAGGACCATGTACCACGCCTGGCACATAAGTCATTCAAGTATTAGCTAGATGATCACACGATCTTTGCGAGCAAGACTTTGCTATTCATACAAATGAAGCATCTCAGACCCAATGGACTTCTATAGACTCTCTAGCTATATATACCTGGTCAGCAGAGACTCCAGCAACACTTGAACGAAAATCCATGAGAAGAGACTAAGAAATACTGTGATTGAGTGAATGACTAACAGGAGACAACAGAAACATAGTAATTAAGTGAATGCCTGCCAGAAGGGACTGTAGCAATACAGTAACTGAATGCCTACCAATAAGAAACTAGAGGGAACCGGGAAGATTCCCAACTGGGAAGTAGGTGGGGCTGCAAACATGAAGTCTGAGTCACCTCTCTAACACTAGTGTATCTCTCAGAAGGCAGGATAAAGAACAACTCAAGCGCAGCTGACAGGAAAAGGAAAAAGTAGGTGGGTCAAGATTAGAGGAAATCTTTTATTTTAGAAAAGGAAGAAGGTTGGTTCATCTCTGACTAGGTAAAGAAAACACACATGTAACCTTTCCCTCACTTCTCTGAATCTTCCTAGCACTTTCTCTATACTTCCCTTACAGCAAGCGTGTCATACACCTTGAGCTCCCTGAAGACAACGAATGGGTCTTGGTCTAGGGCACCACCTGAACAGTTGAGGCATTCATTATTTGCTACATGACCACGGGAGAATTAAAAGTCAACCACACAGCAAGAAAAACACGTGACAGCAGTTCACATTTTGAATAGCATGGATGTTCAGGAGGCTATCCTAAATGACCACTTTAGCTAGCAATGAAAAAATTCAGACTCAATGAAAAGTAGTAAGTGGGTAGAAAAGTGGTCCCTCAAAGATGCTCACATCCTAATCTCCAGACCCTAAAAATATTTCACCTTACGTGGCAGAGACGACTTCGCAGATGTGATTATCCTAGATGAGATTATCCTAGATATCCACAGATAATAGAGATCCATAGATATCTATTATCTATGGATGAAGGGGGGCCATGAGCCAAGGAATCTGGTTGCTCTACAGGCTGAGAATGTTCTTCAGTTGTCCACCAGCAAGAAAACAGAGATCTCAATCCCACAACTGCTAGAAAATTAATTCTGCCAATAGAAATAAGGAAATGGCTCCTGTCCTACGGCCTCCTGAAAGGAACACAGACCCCACCCCCCAAAATTTTGATTTTAGCCTGGCGAGATCCATGTCGTACGTATGACCTACAAAACTGTAAGACAATAAATCTGTTTTAAGCATTAGGTTTGATAATCTGTTATGACAGCAATACGAAATTAACACAGGCTGGTTAGCCAAAATTAGTCACTTCAAGGCACACAAGACAGGCTATATACGTTACAAAGTCAAGCCAAAGAATCAAGCTTGAAAGGACCACAGTGGAAAGGAAAGCATCTACATGTTTAACACGGGCATCCTGAAATTAGAAGAGATCTGTTCCTCCAAGAACCAGGAACCAAGAAGAAACATCCCAAGAACACGTAAGGCTCCTAAGACCAGGGGACCAAATGGGAGATTAATAGAAACAACTACTAAAAAAATGGAAGATAGTGAGTAAGAATCAAAGTCAGGATAAGACAAAAGGAAGAAACAACAGATAAAACCTCAAAAAGAAAATCAACTGTCTCTAAACATGAACAGGACAATATGAGGCCAATCATGGCCTAATTTCAGCATAATGAGGGAAAAAAAATACTTTTGGTATCTTTGTAAAATTAAAGCTTTAATACCTATTCCCTATTGGTTCCAATAAATCTTAACCCAAGGCATCTATCATGATTACTTTTTGGAAAATTTTAAAAATACACATGTCCTGAGCCTACTCCCAAAGATTCAAGAAATCTGAGGTAGAGCTCAGAATCTGTTGTAGTTGTTAGTTGTCATCTTCAAAGATTCACAGACGTTTCTAAAGTATACACTTGGTTTAGAAACACTGGTTTAATCAGTCAGTCTGGAATATTTCTTATACACCCTAACTTAGCTTCAGAAACTGCACCTATACAAAACACAGCTATCCAGGAAACTGACCTGGAACTCTACTACCAAGTATCTCATTATCTAGAAGTTTTCCAGAGCTCTTAGTGATGAAAGAACTTCTATTTTAAACACATGGATCCAGGAAACTTTAACTTATAATAAAAAAAGGAAGCAAAAATGGTCCCAGAGGCAAAATAAATGCCATGAAGTCCATGGCAAAATTAATGCTTTATTCTCCTAGAGAGGCTTAAGTCTTTATAACTTGGAAACCATCCACTCCCATGTTATATATATTTCTATTTGTTAATATCCAAACTTCTTGCCATGGTCTTCCAGGTCATGCATGATCTGAATTTTACCCCTCTATTTTTATCTCATTCCCTTCTTCCCCTTGCTCACTACACCTCTAGTCTTTCATTTCCTCAAACATGTTAACCTCTTCCCCCATTTGATGTCCTTTGCATGCTGTTCCCCTTGCTTTCCCGTTCTTCTACTTGATCAATAAGTTAACTCCTTTATAATATCTATGTCTCAGTTCAATGTCATCTCTTCAGAGAGGTCTTCCTTGACCACCCTATTATTTCTAAGCACTCTAGTTTTTTCATAACCCTGACCACAACTTATTAATGTGTTTGCTTGTCTGTCTTCTCTACAAAGTAAGCTCCATGAAGTCAGCAACAATGTCCACCTTATTTATCACTGTATCCCCAGCACCAGCAAACAGTATGGCACACAGTGAACATTCAATAAAAATGTTTAGGAGGAAGGACCGAAAGTAGATAGGTGGGTGGATGAGTGCTCCAAGTTATAGTTCAAAAGCAGCAAATCCAAAGGAGAAAGAAGGCAAGCATATCAGTAGCACCTGGATCATCTACCAAAGCAGACACACAACCTAAAGTGCTCTCAAGTCACCCAAAGCAGGCCACAGAGTGATAAACAGTTTAAGAGAACTCAGGCCAATACTACATTACGAACACTGCACAGTAGCAAAACCTATAGTCATGATGAACAGCCAAAGTCATCCAGAAAAGTTGACTGTGTTCTAGATTCATCTATCATAAAAGCAGGGGAGTAGATTAAAATCTGTACCCAAAATGGTTAAAAGTTTAATGCTGGAAAGTTAATGCCACTTAATTTTGAGGTGACTGCTGGAGATACAGGCAAAAGAAGGGCAGGAATACCCTCCCAGAACAAAGGTCAGAGAAAGAAGATGGCTCACCCAGGTAAGCTAGGACAGGGGTAAGGGCCATACCCGGGAGTTACTGCCAATACGAGCAACGAGGGTGTCGAGGATGGTGTGGGTGTCATGCCGGTGCAACAACAGGAATCGCAGGAAGGTACGGAGCAAAGCAGGCTCTGAGATACTCCGTAGGAAAAGTTCCAGATAGGCAGTACTGGCGATCATCTCCTCCACAGAGGTCTGGACAAAAAGAAGGGAAAGTCTGGAAATGCACAGCTTCCCTGCACATACAGGGCCATTTTCCCTGGATTCTAAGAGAAATCAGGAGCAGACAGGGCAAAAGGGAGGAGTACTCTACCCACCGCCTCCTACGTCAGTCCTGGCACTGAGGTTACCACTGCAGCTTAGCCCCTTATATGCCTTGCCACCCATGACTCTCACCTTGTGCAAGGCAGGACCCATGACAGGCACCAGGAACCCATTATGGATATAATCAACCAACTGCTTCTGCACCAGGGGGTGAGCCACCTGCACGAGTGCCAGAGAGAAGGGGGAGGGTTATGAGGAGACCACTGCCTGGAAGGGAGTAGAATAGTACACTACAGAGAGGCATCCTACTTCCAAGATGGAAAAATGACAGAACTCCAGGGAATATACCCCCTCCTACCTAATCTCCCAAAAATGACCAAGGGCCAGACTTTCAGTCCTACCTGAATTACTGCATTGCAGAACTCCAGGGAACTCATGAAGAGTGCAAGGGCTGGCACTCCCAGCCAGTCTTCCCGTCGCAGACAGTGCCAATCATCCCCTGGAACCTCAATCTTTCGAGGCAGTGATGAGTACAGGGCACTGAGCCCTGTGGCCAGCACCTATGAGAAGTTACCAAAAGCTCATATATAAAATATATTTATAAAATATAAAAACTGGAACAGGGGAGCTAGTAATCCAGAGTTTTGATGGGAATAGGGGTATAAGCTATTACCAAAGCAAGCATTTGGCTACCCAATGTGCCTGAAACTCACCTAGAATTCACAGGCCTACAAAGAGACTTAGTATCTGCCCTATCCATCTAAGCCCATGATTCATCCCCACTACAACTCCAGGGGGCTGCTTTCAAATCCAGGAACTGTTTCCTAGGGGAACGGGCCCTGGAACATAGCCTCTCCCCATCTCCTGGATAGGAAGGTGCTGTTCAGTATCTACACACCATACCCTACCCTCCAAGCCAGGGGGTGCTAACCGGGCAGAAGTAAGAGTGATCCGCGATGTAGCGGCCCACAGTGGGGCTCCCAGCTGACAAAGCCATGAGAAGAAGTAGGGCATCACGGGCCTGCTGGCCCAGGGTGCCCTCTCGATGCACAAAAGGGACAAGGCGAGAAAAGAGAAGAAGACGGGGAGCAGCTCCAGGCTCAGGAGGTGGCTGCAAGAAGAACTCGAGCAATGAAGGCTCCTGCGCCACACAAACACACAGCTGGCTGAGAAGTAGCACCAAGCCTTCATCCAGTGCTGGGCTGCTGGGCACAGGGCGGCCACAGGCATCCAGCAGGGTGAGCAGAGCCTCACGAACTGGACCATGCCGCAACAGTGGCTGGCGAGCTTCGCTCACTAGCATTTCAAATAGTTTCAGTTGCTCAGCCCGCCGTTCCTCGACCCCATCCCCAAGCTCATCCCATTGCAGCTGCCATGTCAACACACGGGTCAGCAGATCCTCGCGCAGAGCAAACTCCAGCAGGGGCCCAGGGCCTGTGGGGGCCGAGGGAACTGCACGATCCTCTGCCAGCAGTGTCAACATCTGGTAAGTGTGGTTGCGCACAGCACTGAGATCGTCTGCACCCCCAGGAGCTGCCCGAGGGCCTTGCCGCTCCAGGATTCGCACCACCTAGGGAAAAAGGACAGAAGATGGAAGGAATCTAAATTGATAAGGTTACTAAATGGGATGAGGAGAATATAGAAGGTTGTGAGAACTCAGGTGATCAGCAGACAAGGCCCTTTGCCATACAGTCTCCTACCTGGGACCAGTGATTCTTGAAGACCATGAGGCAGGTCTCGGGATCAGCCATGACTGGGGTTTGGAGATTGGCCCCTTGAGGTATACGGTGCCCAGGGCCCCGGGAGGCCAGTCTGCTCAGCCAATTCATCCTCTCCATGAGGCAGGCTGGGCAGGACTGGCAGCCAGAGGCCTATACTCTGAGGATTTGCCAGCTGGAGGTTTTCTCCACTTGTGTCTCCAGTCTGCTTCATCCGGTCTGTAGGAGCCAGTAGCTGCCCATGGAGCCAGAGGTTATACCAGGCTGGAATGGCAAGCCCAGAGGTCACTGGCCAGTCCAGATTTCTAAATCTAATTCAGAGAAGAGATAATGGAAGGGATAAATAGAAGCTCACTTTCCAGAACTCAGAACCACCACTCCACTGAAAACTCCACACACCTATATATACATACACACACACACACAGTCAGCAACTGACATGTCTAAAACAGAACTCAGATTTCTACCACCAAACCTGTTACTCCTTCAACTTTCTCCATCTCAAAAGAAAATGATACCAAAATTAACCTAAATGCTCAAGCTGAAAATGTGCACATTATCCTTGTTTTTTCTTTTCCTTACTTCCAATATCCAGTTCATCAGCAAACTCTATCATCTCTACCTTCAAAATATGTCTCACTATTGCAGTAGCTTCCAATCTGGTCTCCATGATTCCTTTACTATCCTCCTGAGAGTTATCACAACAACCAGAGTGATATTTTTAAAACCTAAATTATATGACCTGTCCTCTGCTGAATACTCTCCAGTAATTTCCTAACACACTGTAATAGTTCAAATTCCTTATCTTGGCCTACAGGAGCCTACATAATCTAATCTGTATAACTTCCTACCATTCTCCTTCTCACTCACACTTTAGTGACACAGGCCTTCTTGAATACTTTTTGCTCCCTCTGCCTAGACTAGAATGTCCTTCTCCCGCTCTTCACATTGCTGTCATTGCTCGTTTTGTTTGTTTGTTTGTTTCAAATCATCTCCCCAGATAGGCCCTGCCTAACAATTCTATCTAAATAGCACATCTTCTCACCTTCACTCTCTAGCTTCCTAATCCTTTCTTCTTGGCAGTTTTCACTACCTGAAACTATTTATTTATTTGTCTATCTTCTCCACATTAGGTAGCTTCTTTGAGGGCAGGGTTTGTCTTATTGTGTCTGTTGTATCCCCAGGGCCTAGGGACTCAATAAATATTCGTTGAATGTATTAATGCTGAAGCAAATAAGTGAGTGAATGAATGAATGAATGAACAAATCAATCAAGAAATCCAGCCTTGATCTGACTCTAGCCCTCTGGGACTAATGAAGAAGAAATTTCTGTCTATCACAGGTGCTTCCCTAGAAACCTACCCAGTGACCTATGGGAGATGAGCAAATAGACCCTTAACTGACTGAATACTCTTAAGAGGAAGAATTCAGAGCCAACCAATAAAGAAGAGCTGTTTCCTTTCCAGTAAGGAAGACAGACACATTCCCATCTCCACTCCTGCCAGATACAACCAAAACTCGCTCCCAAGAAAATGGTAAGACATCCTCACAAGAAAAAGGAAAAAAGTACCAAGTAGCTATTGGAGAAGGAACCATAGTTCCTTCTCCTTTACAGCCACCACACCCTCATCAGTACTGTCTCTCACAAGCATAAAACCTTGAAAGGAAAGGGGTGGTTCAGTTGTCCTTCCTCTTCATACTCAACAAAGGCTGAAGGAATCCAGAGACCTGGCACCAGCCCCATATTTTGCCCTAAGGTTATATTAACAATATCTCCCTTCACCCAGATACTCTCTCACACAATTTCCAGCTCACAACTAAAGGAAGGTAGCCACTATGTTTAAGGAAAATTTCTATAGAACAGGTGAGTCTTATAAAGGGAGGGGCCCAGTCCTAAAGAGCAGGTAGGGCTTACTCATTAACTCAATGTATATCCATATGGATAAAATACTGGGCACTGTTCTAAGTAAGCACTGGAAATAACAAAGATGGATAAAAACAGTTGAGATAGCATAAACATAAATCCAACAAATATTGTAAATAGAAGTATTTATAAAAAGTGTCATGGGGGCATGAAGGAAAACAACTAACTCTGCCTGGGCTATTAGAGGGTTCCACAGAGTTAATATTGAACTTAGATCTTTAATAATGAGATACTAATTAAGCAGAGAGCAGAGGGAAAGGTTTTCTTCATATTAAAAACAGTACGTACAAAACTATGGTACCGTGAAAGAACACGAAAAATTCAAAGAACAGTTGCAAATTTAGTGTGCCTTAATCACAGACTATTCAGAGAAGAGAGGCACAACATTAGTTGAAGAGTAAATGTGGGTGACGGTTATAAGTATTGCTAAATATTATGCTAAGGAGTTTAGCTTTTGTCTACTGACACCCTAGAAACAAAGGAGGTTTTTAAACAAGAAAATGGTAAGATCAGATTGTCCTTCAAAAATACATCAGGTAACAGTATAAAATGGAGCAGAGAGAGATGGATTGCAGTGGACAATTTATAAGAAGCTGTTTCAATAGTCCATTTGAAAATAAGAAAGTAATGTCATGAACTAAGAGAAATATTAGGAAAGATAAATCTGAGATTCGCCTCTATCTTAATATGTTCCATGCAATACTGAAATTATTTATACCTGTAATACCTCTGCCAATCAATAGCAAGTTCCTTGACAAAATAAAAATAGCATTCATTTTTCTTTGAAATCCCAGTGCAAACATACAGCCTGAACTCAAATATGCTTTTGAAATTGAATGCTGAATTAATAAGTATTACAGCAAACATATATTTACTACATGCCAGGCTCCATTCCAGCACTACATGAAGTAGCTAACTTAAACCTCATAAAAACCCATTTAAGTATTATTATCCACATTTTACATAGGAGGAAATCAAGGCCCAGAGAGGTTAAATAAATTGCCCAACATTATCCAGCTAGTGACAGGACTAAAATGCAAATGCAGAGTATCTGCCTCCAGATTTAAATTAACCACAAAGTAAAAGCAACAAGACCTGGCAAATAAATGGGGGATGAGAGAAGACTCTCATAGGAAGTATAGGAGATTCAGTAAAAGACAAAGCCATTAACAGACTAGAAACACATAAGAAGGGGAACTGTGTTTTAGAAAAGAGGTTGAGTACAGTTTTGAACATGTTAAGTTTTGAGACATCTACAGGATATTCATGACGTCCAGAAAGCAAGTAGGAATACCATACTTGAGATAATGAATAAAATCAAGACAAAAGATACAAATTCAAGAGTTAGCAGCTTATAGACAACTATGAAGCTATGGAAGTAGATGGAATTATCCAAGGAGAACAGCAGATCATGAAAGGAGGTAAGGGTAAAATCCTGGGGAAAACCAGGACATAGGAAAGTTAAAAAGGAGGAGTCTTTAAAGAAGACTTTGAAGGGAGCCAGAAATAAAAGGAGAAACCCAAGAAATAATGATGATCTAGACATCAAAGAAAGGAAGTTTCAAGAAACTGGAGGTTGCCCATAGTGTATAGTTCTATAGAAAGATCAAGTAGAATGAAGACTAAAAATGGCGCAATCAAGTTTTTTACAAACTTAGTCAAATTAGTTAGTTAAAGAATAGGAATCGAAATGTAAGATGTACTTTCAGGAAATTCAATAAAATGAGAAAGGATAAAAATAGGGTAGGCCAGGCGCAGTGGCTCATGCCTGTAATCCCAGCACTTTGGGAGGCCAAGGCAGGTAGATCACTTGAGGTCAGGAGTTTGAGACCAGCCTGACCAACACGGTGAAACCCCATCTCTATTTTAAAAAATACAAAATTAGCTGGGTGTGGTGGTGCACACCTGTAATCCCAGCTACTCAGGAGGCTGAGGCAGGAGAATCGCTTGAACCCAGGAGGCAGAGGTTGCGGTGAGCCAAGATCGCGCCATTGCACTCTAGCCTGGGCAACAAGAGTGAAACTCTGTCTCAAAAAAAAAAAAATAGGGCAATAGCTTAAAGAAGTTGTGGTAAGGGGAGACAAGAAAAAGCCTTTTGATTTTGCTGTAGGATGGGGAGGCTCAAGGGTGCCTGTCAAGTGAGAGCAGTAGTCTGAAGAAAGTGACAAGTTATAAATAAATAAGATAGAGATAAATGGCATTAAAATCGGGTATACTCAGAAAAATAGGTAAGACACCTTCTCTGAAAAAGGAAAAAATGAGTAATAAATAAAGGATGGATGCTACTTCAGGCAAATCTGAACATGAAGAAAGACAGAAGCTAACATCCAATCCACCACCAACCCCACCCCACCTTCCCTCCCTCACTCACTAGAAGAATGGGGGTGAGAGAGAAGAAAATGGGTGAGAAGGTGGCAAAGCCACAGAAGCACTGCTCAGTCTTTCATACATGGTTTCTTAATAAATCATCAACACAGCAACAAAGACTAGTAGCCATCAGCAGGGATGCACTGGAACAAGTACTTATCCACCCAGCTATTTATGGTCCCAATTAGGCATGGACTGGAAAAGATAAAGTCAACGGTTGAGAAAAGTGGTAAGCACTCTCCCCTATGGCTAGCCCCTCTTACAGTTATTAGCCCTGGGATACTGTACCATCCCTTGTTGGTTTCCTTAAACCCTATCCATATTTTTGTAAATATGGTCCCTTTATTAAACTCTTCCCAAACCCAGCTTGAGCTATCTGCCACCTGCAAAGAGCCTCATTGAAAAAAGAGTATTAATGTTTATGGAACACTTTTCTCAATCGTATCTCATTTTAAAGACTGAAAACAAAGACAATCAAACAAGAATAATACAGAGTAGTAGGTAAAGTCTGAACTCTGGAGTCCCCCAATGGTTTGAATAGCAGTCCACCATTCCCCAGCTGTGTGACTTTAAATAAATCATTTCACATATCTGAGCCTCAGCTTCCTCATCTATAAATTCCTGATGAAATAAGTATTGCTAGTTTTAAAAATTAAGTCACATAACAACCTATGTAGCATTCCAACCATAAAGAAGGTACTCTGTAAATTACATGTCCCTTTCCTCCTTCCTTCTCCTGATCCTATTTGACCTAACTGCCCATATCTCTGACTGAGAAAAGAGATATAACCTGCTCTGATGTGTCCATCCTTATCGCCTCCCATGCATACCTCAGTCAGCTGAAGAAAGGCCAAGCATTCAGTCTCAGTAAGGTCTTAACATGTCCAAAACTAAACTGCCTCCAGCTTCTGGAATTTAATTTCAAACATTAACTGCTCCTACCTTGCAGTATACCTGAGGTGCCCATTATTGCTCCACCACTTGACCAACAAAGGGTACTGCTCATGGAACCAAGGAAGATTAGCCTCCAGGACCCTTCCTCACCCACCTGCCCACCGCAGTTCTACAATCCCATTTCAAAGACCTCAAGAGAAGATGTTGGAATCAGCATCTCAGATTCCAAAAGCCAATACTTAAACTGGGCCCTGTTCACATACAACAAAAGCATAAAAGAAAGCTATAGTTTGGTATTCCTATCACCTAATTAGACTCTGCAATGTTCAGAACAAGATAAAGAAAAGGTTAAAATCACCACCGTCTCATGATGTCCTTTCCTCCCATAGCAAAGTCCAAAAAAAAAAAAAAAAAAGCAGAACCTGCCACTCTCCAGATTTACCTTCAGGCTCAGCCACAGAGTAAAAAGGGGAACGAGCTGATCTCTCAGACCCAAAATGGCCAAGATCAGGCACTCACCTTATAGCCCAAAATACAGCCTTACAGCCACACACAGCAAGGGTGACAACCAACCTCGGAACAGCAGATACAGGGCAGGAAGTGGCTCAGCCTCACTTATGAACCTTTGCCCTGGGAGAGGCAAAGAGGAGGGAGCTGAGGGAAGGGATATACTTGCAACACCTACATTGGACAGGGAGAGACCAAAATGATCTTCCAAGAACAGGTCAGTAAAATTCTGTGGTTTCTCTCTCCTTACAGTGGCTCTTCCTAGGCAAGAAGACTAATTACTGACATAAGGAGGATGAATGGGCTGTTACCCTAAATACTGAAAGTTGAATGACCTGATTAAAATCTCATAGAAATACAAAGGGAAAAACCAACCAACCAAAAACACCACCTACTAGGAATTTATACTAGAGCTCAGCTTACACATATCTTCCCTGCTTTTCCATCCCTCAGACAAATGGGATGTCAGGGTATGGTCCCAACTCATTCCCTTCCCTCCCCGTAATATCACTTCTGCTTCTTGCAGGGATCTCCTCATCTGACTCCAGCGGGTCCATCCAATTCACAAAAGTGAACCTCTATTCTACAGTGACTCCTCTTTACAGCAATGAATCCTCATGTCACACACAGTTATCTCTACCTTGACAGAGATGTCAAAAAGGAGGTGAAACTGAACTAGACCCTAAAGGATAAGGAAAGTTCACTGGGCAGAGAAGAAAAGGCATTCCTAGTAGAGGAAGCAGCTATTACAAAGATTTCAAGGCTCAAAAAAGCAGCATGGTTTTAGGGAACTGTGAACAATTTATTCAAACTAGAACACAGACTAGAGAGTGGCACACGAGACTGGAGAGGTAAGCTGAAGCTAAATGATGCCATATTAAGAAGTTTGGATGTTGTCCTACAGGACACAAAGAGCCAAAAGTTTTTAAGCCAAGGAGTTCAGAGATCAGATGTGTATTTTCAGAAAAATCATTCTAGGGATGGACCAGAAAATAGCAAGTTTTAAGACAAAAAGTTGTTTTAAAAAAATCATATGAGGTGAGGGGGAGCTAAACTAAAGCTTTGACAGTGAAGATGTAGCAATGGAGATATAGAGAAGAGAGATAACACAGAGGGAAATGTATTAAGATTCTAGCAAATGATTGAATGCAGGGAGTAAAAGAGCAGAAAGTATGAAAGATGACAATGTAGTCCTTGCCTGGACTGAGATAGGGGATATGAGGGCAAAGTCGGGCTTTTGGGGCAAAGACTATGAATTCTGTTTTGGACATGTTAATTTTGAGATACTTGTGGAGACACACAGATCAATAAACATGTATACTTGGAATACAGGGAAAGATGACACTAGATACAAAGGAGTAATCAACTCATTATGATATATTTTCTTTTTTTTTTTTTTTTTTTTTTTTTTTTGAAGTGGGGCCTCACTCTGTCACCCAGGCTGGAGTGCAGTGGCGTGACCTCATCTCACTGCAACCTCTGCCTCCCAGGCTCAAGCAATCCTCCCACCTCAGCCTCCGGAGTAGCCAGGACCACAAGGATGTGCAACCACACCTGGCTAATTTTTGGTGGGTTTTTTTGGTGGTGGTTTTATTGTTGTTGTTGTTGTTTTGGTAGAGGCAGGGTTTCAAAATGTTGCCCAGGTTGGTCTCAAACTCCTGAGGTCAAGCGATCTGCCTGCCTCAGCCTCCCAAAATGCTAGGATTACAGGCGTGAGCCACTACGCCCAGCCTATTATGATATATTTTCACATTTCACATTATCTCTCTAAATTGAAATTATGTTTTCATGCGTCTCTCTCTCCCTACTAGACTGAAAATCCCTTGAGAGCTCAGATGACCATGTTTTATTCATGTTGTTATCCCATAAAATGTGAGCATCACAAGCACAAACTATATGTTGAAGAAGTATTTGTTGAATGAATAAATGAATTCATTCTCCTAGCACTTAGTAGAGTGCCTGGCACAGAGCAGATATGGAAAAAATGATTAACACAGTACCCTAAACATGTTTCTATCTCTACATCATCATCCTCATGTATGTTTCATCCTCTCAGAACTACCACTCACTATATGATACAAATCAAAATCCATTATACTTAATGCACTACTATTTCAACAGAGTTTGGGATAGCAAACAATAAGCTTACCAAATCCAGTGCTTTCTCCATTATAACAAGGATTTAGACAGTCCCTAAGAACCATCTAATATTTGATTTGATTCATCCTATCACTATCATGATATGATCCACTATCAAGATGTGATCCAGGTATTATATATACCTGTTCCAATGTCACTGCGACAGCATTAAACATAACCTTCATCCCTATGTCACTCTCACAGTCCCTTTTCTGTCTTTTGGAAATAGAACAACTACAAATCATTAAAAAATCCTCCCACATCACCTTCAGTGTCTATTATAAATCTTCTTTCCCAAAGTCTCTCTCACTCTGAGACAAAATTCTGGGTTCAGCCTTGCCACTGTATCCCTATATGATCTCTGGCTATTGAATTTAATTTCTCATCTATAAAATGAAAGTTCCTGTCTTTGTCTACTTTACAAGGTATCCATATAAATCAGTGTAATAAAATTTGAAATCCCTATGTAAAGCATGAATGCTGTTCAGATGTTAAGTTATACAGAATCATTGTATAAATGTATGCTTCCTCAACCTAATACAACAGCCACACCATCATCACTTTAAATTTCTGAAGTTCATAAAGCTATAGAAATAATTTTTAAAATTAAAAATTGGGTTGACACTTTTTATTTGGGTAAATTAGATTTTTTTTTAACCCACCATCTACTGTTACCATTACTGCATCAATGAAAGAGCACTTCAACACCAAAAGAATAGGAATGATAATCTCTGAGAATAAATTTATCTTCATGAATAACCATACTGTCTTTCTCTCCCTCCATCTTGGATAGATGATAATTTTATCATGTACAGGGTCCTTGGTCCAGTGTTTAGGAACCACTACTCTAAACTCTGAACTGTAAGTTCTGACTGACTGGGCAAGTTGCCAAGTGTTCTACCAATATGGAGGCCTGTCTGGCCTCCAGAAAGAAGCAATGAGAATATACCACAGGATATAGGAGTTGGCTCTGAAGCTAAGACTCTGGAAAAGAATGGGGACTGAGGCTGTCTAATTCTCAGGAAATGGTCTCTCCCTATCCAATGTAGAGTTAAGGAAAGACTTAACTCTTTCTAGGAAAGACTTAACTCTTTCTGAGTCTGGAAAGAATAGGACGTCCCAACCCCATGGCAGACTAGCAGTAGAGAGGAAAATTTAGTAGTGTGAAAGTGGCCATTATCACTGAATGCCAAACCAACTTTCCAGAATTTCACGTGCATTTGGGTTGGTGGGGAGAAGAGGACCTAAAAGAATGCTAGTAAGATGAAACCAATTGCAGGGTGTGGAGAGGAAGAGATGAATTTTCAGGTGGCTGAAATGTTCAGTATCTTGAGACTGATGATGATTTCACAGATGTGTACACATGTCAAAACTCATCAAACACACATTTTAAATATAATATAAACTAGCTTTTTAAAAAATTCAACTGTAAGAAAGGAGAGTAAGGCCATCCTGTTTGGGATCCTAAATATAGTGCTGTATAGGGCAAACAACATGACCTCCATAAAAGTAGAATTAGCAACTGAATATGGTCAATCCAATCAAAGACCCACAGTTAAGCACAGGTAAGGAGCAACAGTGGAATAAGGTTGTCCAGAAGCAAGTAGAGAGAAAACACAAGCTGTCACAGCGCAAAACCCTTCATGAGAGGGCCCATCTTCAACTATGCAGTCCAGAGAAGGAACTCGAAGGAACTGAAGTTTCTGTGATTACTCTGTTGAAGTCTGAGCCTCAAATATGACTTTCATTACCACAGTACTATTGCCTATGACACCTTCATTTTCTCGTCCTCCAGAATATGGAAAGTCCATGGGAGCAGAGGAGTCAGGTGCACAACACTTCCATCTAAGCTGCCCTACTTTGCCTAAAACTATTGCTCTCACTGGACAGGGCAGTCCATCGAAGGAGGCCTCAGAACCAACCTCTCACCTTTATCCAAGTCTCACAAGCCCTAATTCCCTCCTTCCATGCCTCGCCTTCAACTCCCTCACCAATTTGCCGCCACCCCGCAGGCTCCCACCTGCGCCTTTTACTCTCTCCCCCCTCGCGCAGGCCTTACCCCTCACTCTAGTTCCAGGGTATCCTTCACCCCAGCCCTCAGTAGCCCCAGCCGTAGTAAACCGCGTTCAGGAGTCCCTTCAACTTGACACCTCCGAAAGCACCCAGCCTCTCACAGCCCCTCATTTGTCCACTCACCTGTAAGCTCTCACCCTCCTTCCCTATCTTAGACACTCACAACCGGACCCTCACCACCTGCCAACCCTTCACAACCAGTACAGTAACCAAACCCGTCACCGTCTTTTCCCAGTCTCTCATCCCCACAAACGACTCTCCAGGCCCTCTGGCCCATGCGTACCGTTCACTCACGGAACGCCGAACCTGGCCGGGCCCGGTTGTTGCTGCGGTGTTAGGTGAGTTCAGGCCGCCGCCATCGCTTCTCAAGCGCACCAGCCGCGCCCCGCCCCGCGCCACACGCAGCCCGCGCCCCCGCGCACCACACGCAACCGCCCGGCGACGCACGACTGGGCAATGGCGTGCCAGCTCATTGGCTGAGCCGGACCAAACCCGAGCAAGGACGCTTGTTTCCTGGCAACGGCTAAACGCAGGGGCGGGGTCGCCGACGGCTATCCGAGGGAGGAGCACCGCCTCTCCTCTTGGTTCCATCCCTTCGTACGTAAACCCCGCCCCTCAGAAGGACTCCGGCGTGTCATAGGCGAAGGCCTCTGGGAAGGTGGAGGCCGGCAGGGCGGAGGCGGAGCCCGGGAAGGAAAGGTGGAACCAGAGGGCAGAAGGCGGGACCTAAGGAGAGGCGATTTTTACAGGCAGGGAAAGATCAGAAGGGCGGGGCTTGGGAGAGATGGAGCCGGAAGAAAGACGAGCGAGAAAGGGGTGGGGCCATGGATTCCGGGAGACGCTTGGAGTGGAAGAGTGGGTGTGGAGGGGCGTGGCTATCACGAAAAGAGAGGAGGAATCAGTAGGTGGGCCGGGCCTGCGGAAAAGTGGAGCCCTGGAGAGGGCTGACTGCGGACACTCTAGTTCATTTTGCTCCATCGTCGTGCATAGCTTGGTCTCTACTTTGGTACCCCAGCGGTGACTGCCCCTGGCTCCCCCAACACCGCTGTGCTGTGCTGCTCTGTGACCCCTTGAGCACTTAGTCAAGGAACACGGAATAAGTGCCTGCATGCCCAGCTGGATTCCGGATCAATTAGAACCGGCCTCTGCTCTCCAGGACCTCAGAGAATTGCAGCGTAGTGTAATAAGTGCATTACTACGGGGGCCACCTAGGAGCAGCACTTAGCATGATTTGCATGTATAGAGGATGAGAGGAAGGTACGGTGAAGGAGCTTAGGGAAGACTTCCGGGAGGTGATGGTGTCTAAGCCGAGTCTTGGGAAACAAGCAAGAGTAAGATAAACTAAAATAGAAAAATAGAAGTTTCAGATAAGACATGTAGTTTTAAAAGTACTTTACCGGCTGGGCGCGGTGGCTCACGCCTGTAATCCCAGCACTTTGAGAGGCCGAGGCGGGCGGATCACGAGGTCAAGAGTTCGAGACCAGCCTGACCAACATAGTGAAACCCCGTCCCTACTACAAATACAAAAATTAACTGGGCATAGTGGCGCGCGCCTGTAATCCCAGCTACTTGGGAGGCTGGGGCAGGAGAATCGCTTGAACCCGGGAGGCGGAGGTTGCAGTGAGCCGAGATCGCACCACTGCGTTCCAGCCTGGGCGACAGGGCGAGACTCCGTCTCAAAAAAAAAAAAAAGAAAGAAAGAAAAGAATAAAAGAAAAGTATTTTGCCAATGTTAAATACCTGGTTTTTATCATTGTGCTATAGTTATATAAGATCATAACGTTAGGGGAACATGGATAAGGAATTTATGAGAACTCTCTATTATTTTTGCAACTTTTCTGTAAGCCTAAAATTAGTTCAAATAAAAAGTATTTAAAAAGAAATAGAAGTTTCAGACCAAAGGATCAGCATATACCAGGGAAAGGAAGAATGGACAGCATGTGGGAGGCGCTGTAAGAACTGCAATCAGTACAGTGTGTCGGGAGCCTAGGGAACATGTGAGGAAACATCGTGAGATGAGGCTGAAGACATGGACTGGAGAACTTTATAAACCATGTTAAGGAATTTAGATTTTATTTTTGGGATGATAGCTATAAAGAATTTTATACATAGATTGATAGTTATACAGTAACTTTGCAAAAGACCAAACAAGCTGATAAGGCCCAAACTAGAGTAGCAAAAATGCAGAGAAGTGGACATGTGGATTTTTAGAAGGTAGATCACCATGGTTTGATGATTGGGTGGATATAAGAGGAAAATAAGAGGAAGAATTAAAAACTAATGCTTCGTTTATATAAATTCAAAAACAGGTAAAACTAAACTGTGATATTAGAATTCAGGATAGTGATTATTCTTGGAAAAACATTGACTGAAAGGGGCAGAGTGGGGCTCCTGAGGCACTGGTGATGTTCTGTTTCTTGTCTGAGTGCTTGGTTATATGGGTGTGTTCACTTTGTGAAAATGTATTAAGCTATATACTTAAGGATTGTACACCTTTCTCTGTGTTTGTTTGTTCTGGTCACTATGCTATGTGACAAACCAACCCAAACTTAGTGTCATAAAAACAATAGCCATTTTATTATGTGCACAAATTCTGGGAATTTGGACGAGATGCAACAGGAATGGCTTGTCTCTATTCCATGATGTCTGGGGCCTTATTTGTAAAGCTTGAACATCTAGAGGTGATTTGAGGCTGGTGGCTGGAAGCATCTGGAGGCTTCTTCAGTCACACATCTAATTCCTGGGCTGGGATAATGAAAAAGCTGAACTCATTGGGCAAACTGTCAAACAGAACTTCTCACAATGTGATGGGTAGGTTCCAAGAGGGAACATTCTGAGAGGGAGCTACCAGACAACAAGCATTCCAAGAGAACCAGAGGGAAGCTGCATGGCCTTTTGTGATCTAGCCTTAGAAGTCATACAACATCACTCCTGCTATACAAACTATCACAAGGGAGTGGTGTCGAAGAATTTGTGACCATTTTTTTTAACTGCCACAACGTTATACAGTAATAGTAATAAATGCTTGTCATAGGTTTTTGGCTGAAAGGGCATAGATAGGAATTCTAGAAGAAAAAGTGGAGGAAGATAATGAGCTTAGTTATAGGCCCAATGGGTTGAAGGTGACTGCAGGATACCCAAGTAGGAACATCCAGTGAGCAGTTAGTCATATAGATAACTGCAACTCAGGGAGAGTTCTCGGGAGCCACTATATGAGAAAGGAAGTCCTGTGGGTGACTGACGTCAATCAGACAGAGTTAGGAGGATGGCAAAAGTAGAAAGCCTAGAACAGAATCCAAGAAAAAAAAAAAACACCATCATAGAAGGAATAGACAGAGGAGCTTATGAAAGACACTAAAAAGAAACAGCAAACCAAGACATTATGGCATTACAAAGGATTTTATTCATTTTGTTGCATTACTTTGAATGTTGTCTTTTTATTTTAACAAGCGTAATACTTTGCAAAAAGAAATTAAGAAGCCATGGGAAAAGAGAGTTTTTCAAAATTTAATTAGGGACCACAGGTTTTTCTTCTAAAACACACTCCAAAAACACAAACCTGATTTTATCACTGAACAGTGCAAAACTCTTCACAGGTTCTCTATTGCCGTTGGGTAAAATCCAAGCTTTATAACATGGCTGACAGAACTCCTCCTGAGCTGGCCTCTGTCTATCATTCAACCTCATCTCTCACCACTACCCACTAGGCCCTCTAAAATAAGCCAATTGATATTTGCCCAGTCACCCATGCGTTTTGATATCTCTATGCCTTTGCCCACTCTGTGCATTCTGCCTCTAGTGCTCTTGACCCTCCCATCTCTGTACCCAACTCCTATTCATCCTGCAGAACCCAGGCTCTGTAGGGACACTTCATGTGTACTATAATAGCCTTCCGTGTATCCACCTAACAGAGTACTCATCAGCAGCCTGGCAATGACTGCTGCTGTTTAGTTACCTAATGTGTAATTACCTGCTGGCCTGACTATTTCACCTAGCAGACTGTGAGTTTCTGGAGAGGGGGGAGCGTGTCTTATTCATCTCCAATTCCTAGTATTTAGCACAATATCAGCCTGGCACACAGAACACCTGCCTATGGGTGTTCTGATTTTGATTTGTTGACTGAGAAAGATGATAGCAGTGAAAGGAACATCAGGTTGAGGGAGAAATTATAGGGTTTTTGTTTGTTTTGATATAGGAGATATTGAAGCAGGTTCACAAAAAGAGAAAAGTTGAAAGATTGGGGACCATAAAACACATGGAATGGTTGGTAGGATCAGGCACTAGAAGTCACAAGAAGGATATGAGGACAAAAGAACCATAGGATGGCCCCTATCACACTACCTATGAGAGTGGTGTGATGGGGGAAGGTGTATGTGGAGATAGATATGGGTAGGAGGTAGGTTACAAAAATAGAGCTCACTTCTCATGTGAGAGGCATCTCTTTGTCCCTGGAGAATAGTTTAGCACCTGACATAGATAAGCCATTCAGTAATAGTTGTTAAATAAATAAATAGTGAGGCCCAAATAGAATTTGCAAAGATAAAACAGAGTGTTTGATCCTACACTAAAACTCAGGTCTTCTGACCTAGAGGACACCTATGTAGCTCAGTTGCTGTGGAGAGAGGGGAGGAGGAAAACAGAGACAAGACTCAGGCTTCCCTCTGAGGCATGCACCCCCACCTTCTCCAGGGATCTCATTAGAGCTGTTTAGCTGGGCAGGTGTAAGCCCAGGCCCTGGGAGACAGGGCAGAGTGCTAGAGCTAGACTGTCTCCACCCCTTCAGTAGCGCTAGCTCTGGTTGTGTTGCTAAGAGCCCCAAAGACAAAGAAGTCACAGCAGGAGCCCAACGGCAGCCTCCTTCAGGCAGTCAGGCACTAGTGCCCAACTCCAGAAGTCCCCTACAGGCAGAGAGGGTGTGGACATCTCACACCCCAGCACCAGACCACAGAACCATGAGCCAGGACACCAAAGTGAAGACAACAGAGTCCAGTCCCCCAGCCCCATCCAAGGCCAGGTGAGAAGTCCTGGTCCCTTGTGTGGGATCTCTCCTCATTCCTCTTGGTGCCCCAGTCACAACTACAGCTTTGAATACCTGGTGAATAAATGAAGCAAGACTTTCTTTCTTACAGGAAGTCACTGCCTGTCCTGGACCCATCTGGGGATTACTACTACTGGTGGCTGAACACAATGGTCTTCCCAGTCATGTATAACCTCATCATCCTCGTGTGCAGGTATGGCAGGGGTGCTAAGGGAGGGGCTGGAAGCCAAAAAGAGGACTAAAGAGAGGTCAGGGAGAAGGGCAGACCCTTGGTGGGGCAGGGAGGAGGAGCAATTCCCATGGGAGGGCCTGAGGCAGAGGTTAAGGGCCCTAGGGAGACGCCTCGCACACAGAGGGTGCCCTTAATTCAATCATGCTTAACCCTGCCCTGCAGAGCCTGCTTCCCCGACTTGCAGCACGGTTATCTGGTGGCCTGGTTGGTGCTGGACTACACGAGTGACCTGCTATACCTACTAGACATGGTGGTGCGCTTCCACACAGGTCAGTGGGCTTCTAGGAATGACCCTTTGTTCCACATTCCCTTCCTAAAGATAGCCACTTAAGAAGTAACAAGAAAGGCACCCCCACCGTGATAGCACCTTCGGGTGCCTCTATGCCTGACAGCATCCCAGTGCTCACCCCGGAAAGCCGGGAGCAGAGTTATGCCTGGCTCCACTCTGTCCTTCAGACAGTCTCCCTGGCCTGCCCTGGGCAGCTCATGCTCAGCCCAAACTTGACTACAGCAGGTCCCCTTCCTACCGGCTCCCTCTCCCCAGGATTCTTGGAACAGGGCATCCTGGTGGTGGACAAGGGTAGGATCTCGAGTCGCTACGTTCGCACCTGGAGTTTCTTCTTGGACCTGGCTTCCCTGATGCCCACAGACGTGGTCTACGTGCGGCTGGGCCCGCACACACCCACCCTGAGGCTGAACCGCTTTCTCCGCGCGCCCCGCCTCTTCGAGGCCTTCGACCGCACAGAGACCCGCACAGCTTACCCAAATGCCTTTCGCATTGCCAAGCTGATGCTTTACATTTTTGTCGTCATCCATTGGAACAGCTGCCTATACTTTGCCCTATCCCGGTACCTGGGCTTCGGGCGTGACGCATGGGTGTACCCGGACCCCGCGCAGCCTGGCTTTGAGCGCCTGCGGCGCCAGTACCTCTATAGCTTTTACTTCTCCACGCTGATACTGACTACAGTGGGCGATACACCGCCGCCAGCCAGGGAAGAGGAGTACCTCTTCATGGTGGGCGACTTCCTGCTGGCCGTCATGGGTTTCGCCACCATCATGGGTAGCATGAGCTCTGTCATCTACAACATGAACACTGCAGATGCGGCTTTCTACCCAGATCATGCACTGGTGAAGAAGTACATGAAGCTGCAGCACGTCAACCGCAAGCTGGAGCGGCGAGTTATTGACTGGTGAGAAGGCGGGGTTCCAGACCAGGACAGGGACCAGTGTAGGTGATGGAACCTGAGGGAGGTAACTGGGTACTTAGTGCCTGGTGAGCCAGGCAAGGCTGTCAAAATGTAGCATTCAGCCGTGGGTTTGCTGGCTGGGGCTTGGAAAAAGGGAACTTCTTTCAACTGAGGGAATCAGGACTTGGGGGAGGGGTAGGTAAGAGACTGATAGGGAGAGGAGCTCATACTCAAAAAAGGATAATATGGAGACCAGGGAATGGGAAGTGCCACTGCCTGGTAGGGCTCAGAAGGCTCTGGAAGGAGTGGGTGAAGAAGGGCAATCCCCCCTGAGAATGGTCAGCAACAAGATCATTGACTACCTATGGTGATTCATACTGTGGACTGAACAAAAGGAAGTGTCACAAAGTTGGGGAAGTAGAGCAGAGGGTCTCCAGAGAGGAGGGGCCCTTGGTGGCTGAGGTAGCTAAGGGTAGGGGTGGAACAAGACATCACTGATTGGTGGGTAGGGTAGAGCCTGATAGGAGGTGAAGGGTTATGTAAAGTGGTAGAGGTGTCTATGCCCTGGAAAACAGGTAATCCAACTGTCAGGTACTCCCATGACCCCTGTTAGATCTCAGTATGGTGGGATTCTTGGCTGGAGCTGAGCTGAGCCCTGAAGGAAGGGATGGAGGCAGGCACATAAAGGGCTGGTAAGGAAATGGCACTGTCCTTACTCTCAGGTATCAGCACCTGCAGATCAACAAGAAGATGACCAACGAGGTAGCCATCTTACAGCACTTGCCTGAGCGGCTGCGGGCAGAAGTGGCTGTGTCTGTGCACCTGTCCACTCTGAGCCGGGTGCAGATCTTTCAGAACTGTGAGGCCAGCCTGCTGGAGGAGCTGGTGCTGAAGCTGCAGCCCCAGACCTACTCACCAGGTGAATATGTATGCCGCAAAGGAGACATTGGCCGAGAGATGTACATCATCCGAGAGGGTCAACTGGCCGTGGTGGCAGATGATGGTATCACACAGTATGCTGTGCTCGGTGCAGGGCTCTACTTTGGGGAGATCAGCATCATCAACATCAAAGGTGGGTATCCCAGTATTTGTTCCAGGGACAAGGATGGGATGGGGGAGGGGGGAACAGCAGAGCCCAGTGCTGGGACCAGATAGTACTTCAGGCCTAAACTTCTGATTGAGGAAACCTGGCCCTTCTCTGAGTCACTAGGTGGCTCAGGAGAAAAACAACACATAGAGGATCCATTCCCTGAGAAGAAGCTGAGCCAAGGCCAGTGAACAGGGTGGGTTCGTGGAAGAGAGAGTAGACTTGCTCTGTGGATATTCACCTGAAGCACCAATAGACTAGTGGACAGTGATAGAGATAATAATAAAAATAATAGCTAATATTTATTACTTGCTTACTGCATCCCCTTTTCTAAGTGCTTCACATGATATTAACTCATTAAATTCCCACAGCAGTTCTATAAGTACTATTCTTATCCCAATTTTAAAGATAAGGAAATCAAACTCAAAGAAGTTGGGTAATTTGCCCAATGTCGCACAGGTATACACATGTGGGATGAGTGGAAAAAACAACCTTTTTACAGCCAAGTGGAAAGAGAAAGGTAGAAGAGAAGAAGTTCCCATTTACTACTGACCATCACCTCTAGGCCAAGCCAGGTACTACCTACTGGCTTGCTTTTTCCTCTCATCAGCCCTGTGCAGTAGGAATTGTTATGCCTAATCACAGGTATTAGGCATGAGGTCGTGCAAGCAGGAAATCCTGCAAATGGGGTAAGCGCACTGTCATGGACTGAGAAGCTGGATGTGCTCTGGCTCTCTCAGCATGAGGATTCTACCCTCAGGGATTCTGAAAGCTTCACATCTGTCCTCCAATGATCCCCTCAAGCTCCACATCCTGTATGTGGTAGGATGCTGTCTGTTTGACTTTGGACAAGTCATTCCCCTATTTAGGCCTCAGTTTAATCACCTATCCAATGAGGATAATAATAAAAACCCAATGAGTTATTTGTGAGAATAAATGAGCTATGTGAGTGAGACATCCAGCGCAGTGCTTGGCGTACAGCAAGTGTTCAACAAATAGTAGCTCCCTTTCCCTTGTCCAAGGTCCTTCTAGCTCTAAGACTTTGCAGCATTTAGCCTCACCTATCTCCCCACCCATTCTCCACCAACATCTTTCTAAACTGCAAAGGATATCATACAGCTCCCTGCTTAAAATACTTCAATAGTTTCCTACTGCCCTCAGCATAAGGCCTGAACTTCATGTCATGGCTTATGAGACCCAGTGTGACCTAGATCTCCCCTCTCTCCACCCTCCCCACACTCTGCGCTTCTCCCACTCTGAACTGCTTACTATTTTCTGCATCCAACGGACTCTTTTCTACCCCCTTCCCTCTGTTCCTGCTCCTTCCTCTGGCTAGATTGCCCTATCCCCACTTGTCCCCCTCCTCCCCCTAGTTACCTCCTACTCAGTTCAGGTGTATGAGACTGTTCTTGCATTTCTATAAAGAAATATCTGAGACTGGATAATTTATAAAGAAAAGAGGTTTAATTGGCTCACAGTTCTTCAGGATTTACAGGAAGCATGGTGCTGGCATTTGCTCAGCTTCTAGGGAGGCTTCAAGAAGCTTATAATTGTGGCAGAAGGCAAAGGGGGAGCAGGCATGTCACACGGTGAAAGCAGGAGCAAGGGCTGGGGGAGGTGCCACACTTTCAAACAACCAAAACAATCAGATCTCGACTCACTAACTCAAAGACAGCATCAAGCCATGAAGGATTCGCCCCCATAATCCAATCACCTCCCACCAGGTCCCACCCCCAACATTGGGGATTACATTTCACATGAGATTTGGGCAGAGACAAATATTCAAATTATATCTTAGGACATCCCTTCCTCCAGACTTCCCTAAATTCCCTGCCTTACAGTTTGGTAGGGGCTCTTTGCCTACCTTTCCACAGCACCTGATGAACATGTCTTCACTGCACCAGCCATACTGTTATATAACTATTCCAATATATGTGCATCTCCTCTAGACTGTGAATTATTTGAGGCAGGTCACTGATACCCACCCAGCATGGAGCCTGGTCCCCAGTATGTTACTAAATGAAAGAATTAATGAGGCAGAAGGAGAGGCTCAGAAGCACAAATATGGAGGTGAAGGTCCTGGTTCAGGAGTGAAATGCCACCTCCTCACCCTCCTACTAACTGTCCTCCCATCCCTGCCCATGGGCCACAGGGAACATGTCTGGGAACCGCCGCACAGCCAACATCAAGAGCCTAGGTTATTCAGACCTATTCTGCCTGAGCAAGGAGGACCTGCGGGAGGTGCTGAGCGAGTATCCACAAGCACAGACCATCATGGAGGAGAAAGGACGTGAGATCCTGCTGAAAATGAACAAGTTGGACGTAAATGCTGAGGCAGCTGAGATCGCCCTGCAGGAGGCCACAGAGTCCCGGCTACGAGGCCTAGACCAGCAGCTGGATGATCTACAGACCAAGTTTGCTCGCCTCCTGGCTGAGCTGGAGTCCAGCGCACTTAAGATTGCTTACCGCATTGAACGGCTGGAGTGGCAGACTCGAGAGTGGCCGATGCCCGAGGACCTGGCTGAGGCTGATGACGAGGGTGAGCCTGAGGAGGGAACTTCCAAAGATGAAGAGGGCAGGGCCAGCCAGGAGGGACCCCCAGGTCCAGAGTGACCCCATCCCCATCCCCAGGATTCCCACCTCCTAGTGAATCCAGAGTTGTAGTAAAGCCTAACTGCTGCAACTCTGTCATCCTGTCTGCGAGATCACAGACACAGGAGCAAATTGGTCTGTAGATGCCCAGCTACAGATATAGGAGTATAGCGCACATTCAGCCCCCACTTACCAGCACACACATACACACACACACACATTTGCTCATAGACCTGTTGGCCCCAAGACTGTGCATTCCATCTAAAATGCTCTGGAATTTCCATTCTCAGAGCACACAGCACACATGCTTTCTCACAAGCACCGATGTATCTTACACCCACATAATATATACACATTCAGTCATGCACCTCCTAAACACACATATGCTGACAGTCATACACTGATAGACACAGATGCCCTTCACAGGTGTGCACACGCTTGTGAAAACACAAAAGCACACCCTGAGCCCTCTAGGTCTAAGATGTCTTTTGAATGTTTCCCATATGGGCGATTCACAAGAATACCCTGAAAGTTGCACTTCAATAAAGTATTTGCCTCCTCCCTAAGCATTTATGGGGCTGGAAAGAAAAGGCAAAGTCAATGGTGGGCCAGGATGGATTCTGTCTGAATTCTGAAGTCTGAAGCCTGAATTCTGAGTCAAAGAGGTGATGAGCATGAACTGTGTAGTAGCTAGTGGGTTAGAGTCAGAGACGAGGTACCTGAAGAATAGAGAATCAATACTCAGCCTAGGCAAAGCAGGCTCTCACATCACACTGCTGTAAGAGTGCCCATGCACACTGGCCTTTGCATCCCACACCGGAGCATATGTTCTCGATTTATAAGCTCTGAGGGGTTTCATCTAGTTAAATGGGCCAGAGCAGATACTTCTTCTTTTTCTTCCCTCTGGCCAGCCCTGGAGCCTGGATCCAGGGCTTCCCTGTGTTCAGCGCTGATTCCAAGAGGAGAATAATTCCATTCTCCCAACAGAAAGAGGGTGAATAGTTCCAACAGGACCGTTCACCTGGCCCAGCCCTAACATGACAGTTGTTGGAACTGGTGTTGGTGCTGGTGGAAATCCAGCCCTTCTTCTTTGCACAGTATTCCAAAATATAGGGGAGAGTAGAAACTAGGTGCAGTGGAATATTACGGTCAGAGGCAATTAGAGATGAGGGTGTTGGGAATTTTGGAGTTAAATCTGGTGTACTTGGAAGGAGGTCTGCACTTGGGGCAGGAAAGATATCATAGGTTCTATGGGGAGGAGTCTGGTATCATGTCTGAACCAGATTCACCCTGAGTCACCACTGCAGCTCCTCCAGGGCCTGGCCAGTCTTGAAGTCTGAGCTGTGCCAGGTAGTAGTTTAAAAGGTATCCAGGATTTAACTTATAGATATAACTGAGTGATGTGTCTCTACTCTCAGGGGAGATTATGAGGGTAATCACACTTTAAATCATCTTAAAATATATAGTTTTTTTGTGATATGTCCTTCTCACAAAATATAAGATCCACAAGACCAACACTGGGTTTTTCTTGTTCATCTTTGTGTCCCCAGGGTTGTGCCTGGCATCTAGTAAGTACCCAAATATATATTTGGTAACCAAAGAAGAGAGAGTTGAAGCAGATAGAGGACAAATGTTGAAGGAAAATGTGCGTCAGTTTCTTGAGAGGTTTTTCTATCATCTCTGCCCTCATATCATCTTGAACTAGAATGGATGAGTACATCATAAAGGCCATTTGGGTGGCATCTGATGGATTTACGGAGTTGAGAACAAGTTTTTCACTGACATATTACAATGTGCACACCTATCCCCAGTGAAGGCTGTCTTGAAAAAGTTGGCCTCTGCCATGCCATCTAATCCTGGTCTATAGCACTAGCAGGGTGATAACTGGTTATCTGGCATTTTATGGTTGCAGAAACAAAACTCTCAAAGGGCCAGCTATCCATTTTGCTCTGCCTCTGCTATTCCAGGATGAGGAGATCAGAATCTTCATGGTGGAGCCACCATATCATAAGACACCTTGAATAGCATCAGTTGCTTTCTGAGGTCCTCTAGCTGTAGAATTGTTTTTATCACTCTGTTGAAGACAATATTTGGACAATTTGGGATCAAGCTGGGTAAAATTAGGTCAGGATGTTCAGAACTGAACACAATTTTAAGTTCCTGGAATAACCAAGAAATAATAATAAATTCTTTTAGTCCAAAGAATATTAACTAATGTGTATCAAGCACTAGGCTATACACTTACAAATGTGGCCAAAAATTTTATTAAAATTTTCATTTGGGTTTTGTTGATTTTATCCCTCCTCCCATCATAAGAAAGGACCTAAATCTTTGCATCCCTTAAAAGTTAAAGCTTTTGGCCACGCGCGGTGGCTCACGCCTGTAATCCCAGCACTTTGGGAGGCCGAGACGGGCGGATCACAAGGTCAGGAGATCGAGACCATCCTGGCTAACATGGTGAAACCCTGAATACAAAAAAAAAAATTAGCTGGGCATGGTCGCGGGCGCCTGTAGTCCCAGCTACTGGGGAGGCTGACTCAGGAGAATGGCGTGAACCTGGGAGGTGGAGCTTGCAGTGAGCCAAGATCGCGCCACTGCACTCTAGCCTGGGCGACAGAGCAAGACTCCGTCTCAAAAAAAAAAAAAAAAAAAAGTTACAGCTTTTTGAATTATAGGATCAGAAACAGACATTGACAGAAACTTTTTGCCAGAGATTTTGTGGGAGTCTTGGAGTTTTTGTTTTGTTTTGTTTTGTTTTGTTTTGTTTTTGAGACAGGTCTCACTCTGTTGCTCAGGCTATAGTGCAGTGGTGCCATCTTGGCTCATTGCAACCTCTACCTCCCTGGCTCAAGCAGTCCTCCCACGACAGCCTCCCAAGTGGCTGGGACCACAGGTGTGCACCACCATGCCTGACTAATTTTTGCGTTTTTTGTAGAGATGGGGTTTTGCCATGTTGCCCAGGCTGGTCTCAAACTCCTGGACTCAAGAGATCTGCCTGACTTTGCTTCTCACCGTGCTGGGATTACAGGTGTGGGCCACTACGCTCAGCCAAGATTTTGTTTTTGAAAAATAGGGCTCCTAGGATTTCACTAACGATGGAATTAGGGGTAAAATGTGCCCTGTTGTCTGTGAGAGCTTAAGAAGAGTTTAAGAAGTGGAAGTTTCTTCTGACAAGGGGAGATTCCCTAAGACAAGGAAAAGGAATGAGATTCTTGACAGTTATATTAGTTTTTTGTGGGTTTTCTTTGAATTTTTTTTTGTTTGTTTGTTTTTTTGCTGCTGTAACATATTACCACAAATTTAACAGCTTAAAACAGTACCCATTTATTCTCACAGTTCTGTGAGTTAGAAATCCAAGCCAGTGTCAGTCAACTAGACCTCTGTTCGGGGCCTCCAAATGCTGAAATCAAGGTGTCAGCTGGACTAGGCTGTTACCTGGAGACTATAGGGAAGAATCTGCCTCCAAGTTCATTCAAGTTGTTAGCAGAATTCAATTCCATTGACTGTAGGACAAAGATCTCTGATTCCTTGACACATGGCCCCTTCATCTTCAAGTCAACAAAGGCATATTAAATCTTCCTCATTCTTCAAATCTCTAATTTCCCCCTTCTACTACCAGGCTAAGAAAGATCTCTCCTTTTTAGGGTTCATCTGATTAGAGTAGGTTCACCTAAATAATCCAGAATAATCTCCCTATTTTAAGATCAACTAATTATTAACTAACTTAATTACATTCTCAATGTCCCTTTTACCATAACCCTGGGAATAACATCAGAGGGCAAAAGTAATAGAAGTCAAAATTCTACCACAGGATTTCTAATGGAAAAAAGCAGCCTAGACTCCACTTTCTATGAGGGGCCAAAATAGGGAACACTAAGAGTTGAGTCTTTGGAAAGAACTGGAGAATGATCACTATGCTGGAACAGGTACTGGAGACTCAGAGCAGCATCCCCTAGAAGTGTGCAGGCTTGAACAAGGCACATACCAGCATTATCAGCATGCTCCAAAGACCAGAGGCCCTGCCCCAGATGTTCTGTTCAACATAAAAGCCCCAGAGACTTTCGCAAGGCCCTAAATTGGGAAACAGAGTGGGAAGAAAGCCCAAAACACAACTGAGATTAAATCTCCCACATAGTGAAAACAGTATGGAGATTCCTTAAAGAATTAAAAGTAGAACTACCATTTGATCCAGCAATCTCACTACTGGGTATCCACCCAAAGGAAAAGAAGTCATTATATGAAAAAGACACATGCACACACATGTTTATAGCAGCACAATTCACAATTGCAAAGATATGGAACCAAACTAAGTGCCCATCAACCAACAAATGGATAAAGAAAATACGGTATGTAAGGCTGGGCGCGGTGGCTTATGCCTGTAATCCCAACACTTTGGGAGGCGGAGGTGGACAGATCACTTGAGACCAGGAGTTTGAGACCAGCCTGGCCAACATGGTGAAACCCCATGTCTACTAAAAATTAAAAAAAATAGCCGGGCATTGTGGCACACACCTGTAATCCAAGATACTCCGGAGGCTGAGGCAAGAGAATAGCTTGAACCCGGGAGGTGGAGGTTGCAGTGAGCCAAGATCATGCCACTGCACTCCGGCCTGGGCAACAGAGGGAGACTCTGTCTCAAAAAAAAAAAAGAAAAAAGAAAGAAAGAAAGAAAGAAAGAAAGGAAAGAAAATGTGGTGTGTATATGCCATGGAATACTACTCAGCCATAAAAAGGAACAAAATAATGTCTTTGGCAGCTTGGATGGAGCTGAAGACTATTATTCTAAATGAAGTAACTCAGGAATAGAAAACTAAATATTGTATTTCTCACAAGTGGAAGCTAAGCTATGAGGATGCATAAGAGTGATATAATCGACTTTGGGGACTCAAGGGGAAGGTTGGGAGGAGGTGAGGGATAAAAGACTATATATTGGGTGCAGTGTACACTGCTCAGGTGATGGGTGCACTAAAATCTCAGAAATTACCACTGAGGAACTTAACCATGTGACCAAAAACCACTTGTACCCCCAAAGCTATTGAAATTAAATGATAGCTAGATAGATAGATCTTTTATAAAGTAAGTATTTAAAAGTTTAGATGAGAATTATTTGATTTAGACAATCAAATGTCTAATTTTTTACACACTGTTGTGGAATAATTCACAAACTGCTCTACATGTATTATCTGATTTGGTTCCTAAAACAATGTGAGGAAATTTAAATGATTATTAATTCTATGATGCTGATGATGCTGATGATGTGATGATGATGCTCATCTTTCCAGATCAGGAATCTGAAGCCCACAGAGCCACTAAAGATATTAGATCGGATTTATTGAGAAGTTACTTTATGCCAGATCCTGGGTTAAGTGCATTGTCTCGATCCTAAAACTATATGAGAAAGATGTCATTATTACCCCATTTTGAGACGAGGAAACCAAGATTCTGGGATTAGATAACTTGCCCAATATCACAGGTCCCTAAGTCACATGGAATGAAGCCCAGGTCTTATCTTTTAGGGAGATAAGGAAAGGAATCACCTGGTTTGAGGCCAGGGCCGAGCAAGCTCTTCCCTTCTTGAGAATGACTATCAGAGGCAGTAATTGCAGTAACCAGGGGGAAGAAGCCAGCTGTGCCAGCGAAAGCTTGTGAGTCACTGGCGAGGCTGCCTGCCAGCAAAGATAAAGGACTACCAGCTACTCTGGATAAGAGCTCCCAATTCCAGCCCCAGGGTCTGCACAAAATACAGCTGTGAGAGGAGGGCAGGAGTTTGAGAGTCACTGCTAGATTTCTACAGAGGTGTCAAGACTGTTCTAGGGCCTTCCTTCTGAGAGCCCCACTACTTCGGGCTTAGCTCTGTTCCCTCCTCCAGGACCTGGGGCCTCACTTACTTATTTCCTTGGGTCCTTAGGAAACCTCCGTCTGACTAAGATTTGGGATGTAGACTCCTCCTCGGTGTTCCCAGTTAGCTACTTCCCCACAGAATCTTCCTGGACCCGCCACACCCCACGCTTGCTTTCTTGGAGTTTGGCTGCTAGCCCCATAAGGCAGATGGAAATAAAGTATCAAGCTTGGGAGGAAATCAGATTCCTAGGGAAAGGGGCCATTCAATCCAGTGGAGTGTTTGCTCCTAGTGCAAACACTAGGAGCCAGAAGCAGGAGGCAGGGTGGGAGGATTCTAGTTTGGGCTAAGCTGGAGTTTGGCTTGAGGCTAGGATCAGAGGTGGTGGTCAAGCTGGGTTAGAGCTGGGATCAGAGCCAGGAGCCACGTCAGGGCAAATGTTAGGCTGGCCTTAAAAAACAACATATAGAAAACAGCAATGCATTAGGTGCCAACTAGACTTGTATTTTAGTTCTGAAACATCACTTCCTAGCTGGGGGGCTCTCAGCCTCTTCCTCAAAATGTTTCAGGGTTGTTTAGAGAAATGCTGAAGATTTAAAAATCTAAACAAGATAATGAATGTAAACTGCCTACTAGTGCCTAGACGGTGATAATTTCTTAGTAATTAACAGTAGTTATGACCATTACTCGTGTCCCTCTAGCAGCTATTGTGTCTTTGAGGGCCCTGGGCACAGGTTGTCCTGCTCTGCTTGTCCCAGGCTTCTGGCGGGGCTTCCAGGTTGTGCAGGCAATACCAGGTCTGACCAGCAGAGAGCAGAAGGCACTTCTTCCTTCCTTCCTTCCTTCCAGCTCCCTCCCAGGCCTTTGGATTACATTGCCTTGAAAAGCTTGGAGAATTTCTCAGGGAGAAATGGAATCTTAGGGACAGGGAACAATGTTGGGGAATTGTGATCTCAACTGCTCTTGTTTAAGCTTTTTTCACAATGACTGAAATATATCAGTGGTAATGCTGAATGACGTTACTGAAGAGGATGTGCTAATGAGAGCCTAAAGCAGCCCTGTCGCAGTCAGCACCACTGAATGACTGGGAACATTCAGACAGCCCTCACCAAAGATTGAAAATTCTTTGTGCTTCTCACCACTAGCTCACATGAACCCTCTCTGTGTCTGTCTTCACCTTTTCAGTCCCCATACCTTGGCCTGTTGTCCTCAGCCTTTTCTTCACCAGTATGTCCAACAGACAGGGCCCCAGAGGCTATTAGCTTGTATGCATTCATGGAAGCCTTCTCTCAGAATGATCTCCTGTTGGCTTTCTCAACCTTTGAATGAGGCCCTGACCTGGGAGATCTAGGCCTCTCTTGGCCTACCCTTGAGGGTCTACATCTGAAGTCAAGTATCCAGCCAGAGCCAGCCCCTGAATGGGTGCCTCTGCTCTTCCCCAGCACAAGCCCCAGGCTTCTGAAAGGCCAGTCCTTGTCCTGGTTTCTTTCGTCTGCTCAATAGCCCTGCCTGCTCTGGCTCTAGCCCATCTGCCTTCTCAGCTGGCTTCCTCTGTTTAATCATCCCAAGAGAAGGGCCTCCTGTTTGGGCAGGGAATGTGTGGGCAGGAGCTCAGCACAGAAGCAAGTCTGCACGTCATAGAAATGCAGAGAACAGAAGGCCTTGAAAGATATAAGGAGAAGGTGGCCTAATCAGACACAGAGGGCGGGGCTGAGCCAATGGGGAAAAGGGCAAGCTGGGCACCCCAAGGACTAAACTGTAGCTGATTTCTCTCCTAGCACCAGACCTCAGCTGCACGTGTGTGCGTCAGAACCAGGAGTGCTGGAGGCAGAGCGTATTACATGACCCTCACACTACTGGGAATGTAAACACTGGGTTTCCTGGTTAAAGCACTGATATTTTGTGGACCTTGCAAGCTACCTAGAATAAGCAGTCCCTTATAAAGCAGCTTATCTGGCACTGTGCATGAGGCAGTATGTTCTGCTCTCTGCGGTTGTTTCCCATGAATATTTACTGAAGTTTTATTTAAATGTTCCCCTCTTATCTCAGTTGTGATATAGAGTATTGAAAGAAGGATCATGCGCCCACATTTGGGCCAATGGGGCAGTACCATGGGAGACTGAGACTTCCCAAAAGGGAAAGTAAATTGTTCTAGCTACAAGAGTCAAGCTAGGTGGTCCAAAATCCCCCTATAAAAAACCAAAACCAAAACTAAAACCAAATAACGAACAACCTTGGCAGGTCAAAGCTTGAGTTAGAAAGACAGATTCCCTCAGGACTGAGCCCGGGCCTACTTCAGGACCTCTTGCACGTGCTTCCTTGACCTCTTAGTTTTCTGACTTGTTCCTGGACAAGGGTCCAAGTCTCTTTCATATGCCTTTGCCCATATTGGCTTTGCAATTCCTTCCTTACTCTGATCTAAAGCATCCCTATTTTCTTGCCCTGAGATATCCCATTCTCTCCAAAATGCTGGCTTATGTCTAGCAAAGGAAGTATAGATGGTATTTCATGATTTCGAGAAATGAGTTATACCCTTTTAGCACTACATTTTCATTCCTTTCCCCTCCATCCTCTGCTCCCCCTCCCTTCTTCACTATAGCTATTACTTGTTTTTTATTTTCCCTTTTACAAAACATCTTGAAATCAATCTACACATGCCATCTCCTAGCCCTCACCTTCCATAACCCATCTGCATTTAGTTAGAGGGGAGAATATGAGCAAGATACAAAGATGTTGAAAACTTGGCATCCACAAGGAAAATATAAGATATTTGAGGCTCCTGAAGCCAAGTATGACCATCCAGCTAGAGCCAGTGTTTGGGTGTGAGAGTAAACAAAAGATAGAAAGTAAGTAATGACAGTAGTGTGACGAGAAGTCTGAGAAACTATTGGAGAAAGGGACATGTATTAGTCAGCTCAGGCTGCCACAGCAAGACACCACAGACTGGATGACTTAAACAACAGAAATTTATTTTCTCACAGTTCTAGAGCCTAGAAGACGCAGATCAAGGTACCAACACATTCAGTTTCTGGTGAGGGCTCTCTTCTTGGCCTGCAGAAAGCATCCTCACATGGTCTTTCCCCTGTGTGTGGCTTGCAGGGGGAAGGGGTGGCAGGGGATGAGGGAAATGGTGGATCAGAAGATATCTGGTGTCTCTTCCCCATCTTGTAATGACAACAGTTCTAGCCCCACCCTTATAACTTTATTTAACTTTAATTACTTCTTTAAAGGTCCTATCTCCAAATACAGTAACAAGGGCAGGAGCCAGACCCTTGGAATATAATTCTCTCTTCTCCATGTCCAGCTGAGATTTTATGGCCCATTTTTTCACACTTGTCCCTTTATTTTGCCATTCCATTCATCTGGTAAAATTCCAACTTTGGATGAACCGAACCATCAACATTCTCCTTGCTTGCATCCAACCAGCTGAGCTCTGCTGAGAAATTGATCCCACTAGAAATTTGTAGTCATCAACCCTTAAGTGGGCCCTCAGTATTTTCCTATTATTTCACTACATTCCTCAGGTCTCCTTTTCCCTTCTCCCATTATATATTGTTTTCTTAAACCATCTTGACTACTAAAAATTTTCATCACACGCACACACACAAACACACACACACCCTCTCTGATAACCAGATCTCCAACTCCATAGCAAAAATAAAAACTATCAGACAGCAGCTCCCTACCAAATCTACAAACAACTGTCTCAGTTAAGATGCAGGTTAGGTTGCCATGACAATAGAGAAAAAAAATTGTAACGAGTTAAGACTGCAGTTTCTTTTTCATGCAGAAGAATCAGGGATGATAAAATGGTTTGAGAGTATAGGAGACCCAGACTCCTTCCATTTTGTCACTCTGCCATCCCTAATATGTTACCCTCACTGCATGATTGAAGGTGGCTTGCTTTCCTATTTACATTCCTATTGCCCTCCCATAGGGGCAAAGAGGAAGAGAAGGTCCATTTCTCTCCTTTAAGACCTTGATGTGGAAGCTGCACACATCACTTCTACCTACAGATACTACCTAGTCATAATGTGCATTTTTTGCACTTAGCTGCAAAAAGGTCTAGGAAATGTCGTGGTTAATTTGTAGGCCATAACTTATTTTCATCTATAATCATCTTTTTCTACTAATTTCCTCTTACAATTGAGTCTCTACTGCAATCAGAAGGTAGGACCCTCCACTTCCGCTCTGGATTGCATACATCCCTGACTTCTCAGGAACCTTGCATTATTAATTAACCATTCTCCTGTGTCTTTAGTCTTTTTATATATTGGAGTAATTCCATCTGCCAAAAAAATGAAAAAGAGAGAAAGAAAGAAAGAGAGAAAGAAAGAAAAGAAAGTTCAAGTCGTCCCATCTTAAAAAAGAAATCTTTCATTTGACATCCTCTTGCAGCTCTATCCCCTTTCCTTAGTAACTACATTTCTTAAAAACTTGTCTGAAGTCATTTACTCCACTTCCTCCCATCATATTCAGTTTTCAGGACATCTACCCTGCCTTCTGCCTCAACAACCTCACTAAAATGGCTCTTTCTAAGGTTGCCAAAGATCTCCAGGTTACTAATTTTGGACCACATTTCTCATTCCTCATTTTGCTTACCCAGGAGCAGCATTTGAATGAGTTCACCAGTTTCTTCTTGCACCTCTTCTCTTTTAGCTTTTATGATGCTTCACTCTCTGGGTTTCCTCCTGTCCCTCTGTCTACTCTTTCTTGGTGTCTTTTGCAGGCTCATCTTTCTCCATCCAGTCTTTAATAATGACCTCTAAAAGTATGACTTGATCCTTCATTTGTTCTTATTCTACACACTCTAATTGTGTGGTTTGCATTACTTCCTATATGATCTGTATATTTAGCTTCCTAATGGAATTCTACTTAGGTATCTAATAGACATCTGAAACTTAATATGTCCAAAACAGAACAGATTTGATGGTGGGAGTTTCTCTGTGCTAGTTACTATTTTCTCTATGAAGTTGGAGTCTAGGTTGAGAGTGAAGAATGCTCTGTGTCTGTGTGTGTGTGTGTGCGTGTGTGTGTGTGTGTGTCAGGGTGGGAGAAGAAATCAGAGATTTTATGAGACAAGAAAATTTGAAAACAATATTGTGTAAAACGAGAGAAAGAAGGTAATCAGAGAAATTTGGTAAGACATCTACTCATTCTAAGCAGCACAGTATGAACAACTGAATCCTGATTTCCAAAATCCCTGACTTTGAATTCTGGCTCTTTCACTTAGTAGCTTTGTGGCTTTGGGCAAGTTACTTAAACTCTCTCTAAGCCATAGTTTTTTCATCTAAGATAGTGATCAATAATATTGGACCTAAATTCATGGTTCTTCATGAGGATTAAATGTACTTACAGGTAATGTGCCTTGAACATCATAGGGGATCATCAAATAGTTTATATTGAGTTACCAGAAACCTTATTCATTTTTTATCTCATCCTTCTTTCTCACCATCCACATGCAAATTATCTTTAAATTCTGTTTCTACCTCCTAGATAGGTCTTAGATCAATCTTTTCCACTACGTCCATGACTTTAGGTCAAGCCACTACCATCTATCACCCAAATTACTGTCATAGACTCCCAATTGGTCCCACCTTTTAAGTTGCTCCCCACACTAACTCCACTGCAATCTTTCCAAATCTTTCTAAATCTTAACAAATTTCCAATGCTCCCAATTCTTCCTTGCATGGCTTGCAAGAGTCTGCATTTGCTGCCTCATGAGATAGAAGGCGTATGATTTGTCTATTGCTGTTGTAATAAATTACCATGAATGTAGTGGCTAAAAACAACACCCATTTATTAGCTCACAGATCTATTGGCCAGAGGTCTACACAGTGTGGCTGGGTTCTCTGCTCAGGGTATCAGAAATCAAGGTTTCAGCCAGACTGAATTCTCTTCTACAGACTCGGGGGAGGACTGAAGTCTCTGTTCTTTTGCTGGCTGTCAGCTAGAGACTGCTGTCAACTAGAGGCCACTCTCAGGGCTTGCCCTGTGCCCTCTTTCACCCTCGAGCCAGAAAACAGCCACCTGCGTTCCTTGCCACATTATCCCCTCCATCTTCAAGCTATCAACAGTGTGTTGAATTCTTCTCGTTCATCCAATCTCTTTGATTTCCTCTTCTGCTACCAGCAAGAAAAAAAGAACCCTTGGCTTTTAAAGGACTCATGTGACTTGGTTAGGACTAGCCAGATAATCTGTCTATCTTGAGATCAACTGATTAGTAGAATTAACTCCATCTGCAAAATCCCTTTTGCCATATAACATAATTGTGGGAGTAGTATCTCATCATATGCACAGGTCCATCCACACACAAAAGAAGATTATATAAGGGTGACAGTCACTGGGGGTCATCTTCTAATTCTGCCTACCCAAGGAGAGGAAGCCAGGGGAAATATCCCTGAAGAATCGTAGCTTGAGCTGAGATCAGATGGATGAGTAAGTGTTAATTAGGTAAGGAAGGAAAGAAGAAGCTTCCAGAGAGCATATGGAAAAGTCATGCAACTGAAGGACATATAGCAAAAAAAAAAAAAAAAAAGAAGAAAAGAAAAAAGAAAAAGAAAAGAGAAAAAAGAAGGAGTGACCAAAAAAAGGCTAGTGTGTTTACATTGGAGAGAATAAGAATCATTGTGACTCATAGTGATTTGAAATAATGTGACTAGAGAGGTAAGCAGGAGCCAGGCCACACAGGCTTTCTAAATTCTGTTAATATGTTTTCTCATTCCCAAAAGCAAAGGTCAAAAGAGTGGGATAGTCAGATTTGTATTCTGAGCATAGTACTTGGGCTTTAAGGTGAAGTATAGATGTAGAGAGCCATCAGTAAAATGTGGTGGCCCATTTAGGAGGTTAGGAGTGTGGTTCAAGAGTAGGGTAATATCAGTGGACATATAAGCAGGCAGATTCAAGGAACACTCAGTAGCTAAAATGAACAGAACTTTGTGATTGATTCAATATGGGAGTGATGTAGTTATGTTCCCCAGGAAGCAGACTCTCAAACAAAGATTACTGTGGAGGATGTTTACTAAGGAGCGTTCTTGGAGTTAACACCTGTGCAAGAGAGACGATGAAAATAGGATTGGGCAAAAGGAGAAGCTGAGCAGTAATTCAGTCCCAGCAAAGACCTCAGTCAACCATATGAAGGGTTCTAGGGGTGTGAGCATCTTTCAGAGTTGTCCACCACTGGGTTGAGGGGATTAAACTTTTATACCTCTGTGCTGATCGGTCATTGGATATAGAATGCCCGAGAAAGGGAGCATAACCTTGGATGAGCTGGCTTTCTTCTGCTTAGGCAACCCCTGAAGGGTTATGACAGCTGAGGGCCATCTTTTAGCAGCACTCTCCACAGCTGGAAAACAAATCCTCCATTTTTGAAGAGGGTTCTGGGCTCTGCATCACAGCATCCAGCGCAGGGGTGAAGGAGCATAGGGGAGTAAGGCATCAATAATAATTCCTAAATTTCTGATTTGTACATCCTGGTGGGTGCACTTAACGACCATATATTACAATCATTGGCTTACCTGGGAAAATCCCACTAGAGTAGGTGCTACTGAGGGGCAAACTATATTGGACAACTCGTGCATACCCCTAGAACTGGCATAGTTTGCTAAATAAGTGAATGTCCATCTATTTCTATTTTCACTCCCCTCTCCCTTACATCCTTTGCTCCCTTCCCTCCTCATCGTACTGTCATCCAATGTGGGAAAACTTGAGCAGGTTATCTGAGGCCCCACCTGTGCTGGAGTGGAACAAATAGCAAATCAAGCTCCTCTGGTCCAGGCTCTCTGATGGGCAAGACAGGCAGTACCAGGAGGAAGGAAAGGGGGAGCAGTTGATGACATCTCAGGCATAAACTGTCTTTCAACTCTCTTTCAATGCTTCAGCCCCTATAAACTCAGGGCTGGCTGAACCAGGTCCTCTCCAAAAGATTAATTGGATAAGGGCCTGCTGAATCCCCCATAAAGCCAGACTCCTTTCTCTAATTTGCTCTTCCACTGATGCCCGCCCCCAACCTCTTACACAGCTACTGCTGGGGGTCAGAAGAATTTCACATCGTATTGGAGTTCATCCGGAATCTGAAGAATGGATAGGAATCTGGAGATAGGAATCTGGGGAAGAAAAGGAATGGATAAGAGAATGCATAGGGAGCAGGGCTGAAATAGTAGAAGAGGCAAATCCTGCCCCGAGAAGCTGAACCCAGTTCAGTCCTGCACCCTTCAGCCCTGTTCCCGCTGCACCGCAGTGACCCAGTCCCCTTCTAGCCCCCTCTCGTGGGAACCTGACACCCTACACAGGCAGCTCTGCCTGCACTGAGAGCAAACAGGGAGGGTTAGCGTGTCGGGTGGGCGTGGGCGCTGCCTGGAGACGGTGGAGAAAGCCAACCTTCCCCTTCTCTTTTGCCTGCGCTGGGCCGGCGTTAGAATTATATCCCATCCTCACCTTACTCTGGTTTATCCTTGTCAGTGCTTGCCACCACCCCCAACTGCCCTCGACACTCAAGTCAGAAGCTTCCTCCCCGGAGCCCTTTTCCCTGGCAAGGTTTCCCTGGAGCCAAATCTCGGCCCCGGCCCCACCCCCACTCCCGCCCAGCTGTGGAGGGCTCCTTGGGACCCTTAAGTGCAAGCCTGAGTGTTAAGCCTCAGACAGGAGATGGAGGGTGTGGAGACAGATGCAGAAGCTACCCCAGTCCCGCAGCGAGGAGCTGCAGGGAACTACGGTAGCAATAGTGTCACGGTCACTGCGGCCACTGGAACACAGTACGGTAAATGCGGCTCTAGGCTCAGACTAAGGCATCCGCGCCTCAGCAGGTGACGCACGCTGACCTGGTCTCCAACGCCACCTCCACGTTCCCTGATACACCAGAGAAAGATGTTGGATCCGTGGCAGCCGTCTCTACCCAACCCCTCCTACCCTCCCTTGCCCGAAAGCTCCCCCAACGCTGCCAATACTCTTGTCTTCAATCTTTCTCTCTCTCTCTCTCTCTCTCTCTCTCTCTCTCTCTCTCTCTCTCTCTCATTCCTGAGAATCGGGGGTGGGGGCGGGTGATAAAGAGAGGTGGGCAGGAGAGAAATCTCTAAGAGGAGACGGGACACATCTAGGGAGGGGGCGAGCCTGGAGGACAGTCGCACAGGGAGGGGCAGAACTCCCGAGCCAGGGAGGGGGTGCACAGTCACCTGGTGGGACAGAGGCTGGCGGAGGGACGGGAACCCAGGCGGGGCGAGCCGCGGGAGAGTGGAGGGGCAGGCGCCTGGGCTGGGGGCGGGGACCAGGCGGGGCAGGGGGGCGGGAGAGGAGGGCGGCGGGTGCCTGAGCCGGAATCGCAGCGTGAGCAGGTGGAGCCGCGGTGGGAGCCCGCCGGGTCGAGCTGAGTAAGGCGGCGGGCTCGGCGGGGGCCATGGAGCTGCTAAAGCTGAACCGGAGCGTGCAGGGAACCGGACCCGGGCCGGGGGCTTCCCTGTGCCGCCCGGGGGCGCCTCTCCTCAACAGCAGCAGTGTGGGCAACCTCAGCTGCGAGCCCCCTCGCATTCGCGGAGCCGGGACACGAGGTGGGTGCCTCCCTCAGCCCCCTCCACAAGCTATTTCTCACTGTACCCCAGAACACTAATAGAGTCCCCCCGACGAGCTCCACACTACCTCCTCAAACGCCCACACCGTGCCCCTCATAGTACTCCCTCAGCCCTCAAACGGCTCCCCTCACTCCTTCACCCCCACAGCTTACAACTTCATCATAGCTTCACACCGCCTGGTCGGAACTCCTTCACATCCTGGTCCCCTGATTACACCTAGAGCCCCTGCTCACCCCAAAGCACAGCCCCTTCCCCAACACGCAGCCCCTCCTAGACACCAGTCAGAAGGCGAGGACCTCTTGCCAACCCCGCAGATCTCCTTTTCCCTCTTACAGCCAGTTCACAGAGCCACAACGGAGAAGGGAAGGAAGAAAGGAAGGCAGGATTGGGAAAAGAAGGGGGCTGGTTGAGGGAGGGAGCACTCTGGAAAGCTTGAATGCGAAGCTGAAGTTGTGATCACATCTGACACCCCAGCCCCCAGCCATCCCAAAAAAGATCCTCAAATCTGAATTAGGCTGGACACTAGGGGATGCTCCTTAGAGCTGCCTGCCTCCATTTCACTCCTTCTCAAACCCCTCTGCCTCCCTAGTTGGAGCTTTCGAGGCTCTGTGCCCTCTCTCTTTGCCTGCAAGTAATGTCTCCAGCTATCTTCCAAGCTCTCTCTCCAGCCCTAGGCTAGGTGCTGGGGGCACAGGGCAAACTAGACCCAGTCTGGACCCTCATGGCCCATAGCCAAGTGCAGACAGAAACCAAGCAAATGGAAAAATCACAGACACAATGGAAGTCCCATGAAAGGGTCTAAACTGTGGGCACCAAAAGAACTTCACAGAGGCTAGAACCTTAGAGCTGGGTCTTGAAGTTGAGTGGGCGGAAAAGGAAGGAGTGGGATTCTAGGTGAAGGAACAATGTTAAGCAGAAGGAAATTTGTCTAAACTCAAGAAGGGAAAGTTGGAATAAATTGCAATCCAAGTATTTATTTACCCCACGAAATAATCTATGCTTTCTCAGCCGAGTTGTTACACACTCACACTTGGATTCTGTCATTCAGCCAATATTTATTGAACCAGAGATTGTGCTAGGCAGTGGGAATGTAAGTTGAACAAAACCGACACAATTCCTACTTCACAGAGCTCAAAGTTTAATGGGTGAGACAGAAAAGCAGGGGATTGCAGCACAGAGTGGAAGAGCCTTGACAGGGAAAAGATAGTGGGAACACAAGTGGAGCACCTCTAGCCCAGCCTAGCCTCCTTGAGAATTAAAGTTGGCCTCTTGAGAAAATGAGCTACAAAGTCAAAAAAATTAGGAAGGCTGGCTCTAAGCTTCCTGTTGGCAAAAAAAAAAAAAAAATTATATACACACACACACACACACACACACACACACACAAACACACATATACATATGGGAGAGCCAGCCAAGTGAATGGGCAGAAGAGGCAGAAAGCATCCCAAATAAAAGGACAAGATGTATAAAAAGCTCAAAGTTTGAATTCATGGCACTTTTATCCACTGTGACATAGTTTTGAGTGGCTAGAACATATATCTTAAGAAGGGAATAATGAACAGGCTGGAGACCAGCCTAGAGGGTTTGCAGAGAGCCTGCTAGGCCTGACCATGGAATGTGGACTTTATCCCGAGGGCAATAGGAACTACTAAAAGATTCGGTAGTACTACCAGGATTAGTTCTATAATGTGGAGAATGGATTGGAAGACATAAGATGGAAGGCAGGGGAATACTTTAGAAGGTTACTATATTATACTGGTCTGGGTGAAAGATGATGCTAGCTGAGATTAAGGTAATGGCAAGGGAGATGGAGAGAGGTGGATAGATTTGAGAGCCTCTTCTGGAAATGGAATCAACAGATTAGAAGTAGAGAGGATGGAAGAGGTCAAAGGATGACATTCAGATTTCTAACTTGGACAACTGAATGGATATTGGTGCTATAGCAATTGTAAACAATGAGAAAGATAACAAAGCAGCAGAAACAGGTTTGGAAGAGGGAATTATAAATTCAGTTTGGAACCCATTGAGTTTAAATGTTAGTGGGACATCCAGGTGAGGTTACCTAGTAAGCTGTTGAATCCAGGGGTCTGGAACTTACAGGAGAGGTCTGAGGTGGAAATACAGACTTGAAGAAGGTCTTTGCCTACAGGACGTAGAAGCTCCAAGAATAGTTAAAATCATAAAATTTTGTATAGAATGAGAAGAAAATAGGTCCTAGGTCAAGACTCTGCATAAGACCATTATTTAAAAGCCAGGCAGAGAAAGGAGAATTTATGAAGGAGATTCAGATGAAACCATCAGAAAGGCAGGAGCTATGCCCTTCCAGAAAGCAAGAAAAAGAGAGTTTCAAGCAGGTTGGGGTAAGTGATATCAAATGCTATTGACATAAGTTACATAAATAAAAAACAGGACAGTCAGAACAGCATCCTTCACATTCAATAACAAGAAAATATTTAGGAGTTGTAGGTATTGAGGCTTGACTATGGTAGGTTAAAGATTGGACTGGTGAGAGAAGGAGTTATGAGAAGTGAACCAAGGTATGTAGCCAAAACTTTCAAGAAGTCTGGTAGGCAAAGAAAGAGAGAGAGAGAGAGAGAGAGAGAGAGATTGAGAAAGAAAAGCAGGATATTGCCAAAAATAGCATGAGATTGAGGAAGGGGGGAGTGGGTATGTGCATAGGTTTGTTATGTGCGTGCACGTGTGTGTGCACGCATTTTAAAACAAGAGCTTTTTAAAATGTTTGATGGTGATTGGGCCAAGAGAGGAAGATTGAAGATGCAGATAAGAAAGGGGATAGTCAATAGAGAAGATTCCCTGTGAAAGCGGGATGTGACGCAATTCAGAGCACAGGTGCAAAAATTTGCCTCACTTATCTAAATGCTCCTCACACATTTGGATGTTACCCAGCCGGTCAGATGTTACACACAGAGACCCTGTCAGCCACACTCATTCAGATATTATCCCTGCAGATGCATAGGTTACCCAGGTTCACTCCAATATTACCAATAGGAATTTGGATGTTACCACTTTATTCTCCTTATATAATCCATGCAGACTTGAGTATTACCCATGTTCACTCAGATAGTACCCACAGAAAGACAAATGTTACCACACTCACTTTAATATTGTCCGAAGTCATTTTGGTGTTACCCATCCATCAAACACTACTCACTTTCATTTTATTATTATCCACACACAATCAGATATTACCTATGCTCACTTAAGTAAGCTTTTCCCAGATACTACCCATAAAATTACAAATATTACTCTCACATACTCAGATAATACCCACAAAGCTTAAATATTACTTAAATTCACTCAGGTGCTCAGTTATTTCATTTACTCAGATTAACATCTTTTTTTTTTTTTTTTGAGACAGTCTCCCTCTGTTGCCCAGGCTGGGGTGCAGTAGCATGATCATGGCTCATTGCAGTCTTGACCTCCACAGGCTCAAGTGATCCTCCCACCTCAACCCCCTAAATAGCTGGGACTACAGGCATGTGCCACCACAAGTGGCTAATTTTTTGTATTTTTTGTAGAGATAGGGTTTTTCCATGTTGCCCAGGCTGGTCTCTAAATCCTTGGCTTAAGAGATCTGCCCACCTCAGCCTTCCAAAGTGCTGGGATTACAGATATAAGCCACCATGTCTGGCCCAGATTAACATCTTAATTTAGTTAACATGTTAACATCTGACATCTGTACTCAAATACTACCCATACATACTTGGATATTACTTCTGCTCAGTCAGCAATTTCTATCATTATTTGGATATTCCACTATTCACAAGTAGACCTCTGAATGTAATCTATGCTTCCTGAAGATGTTACCTACAAAATGTTATCTACAGAGAGTTGGATATTAACCCTTGCTCTTTCAAATGTTACTACAGTGACTCAGATATTATCTAAACTTAAATGTAAGCCATATTCAATCGGATATTACCTATAAGCATGTAGATGTTACCATTCTCCAGATATGTCCCACAGAAATAAGCGTGACTTTCACCTACCCATATACTATTTCAAAGATTAAAGTATGCCTAACACTCACTCTGATATTACCTACACACCCTTGCATATTACTTCTGCTCCCTCAGTACCCACTATGTGGATTCCCCCATTCACCCAGCCACTACCCACAGCCAGTTGGATGTGATCCCTGCTTATCATAGATACAAGGGTATTACTTTGATGTCTGTGTGCATGGGTGAACAGATCAAACATGCCAGCAGAATGCAGAATTTAAGGCATCAGCAGCTTCAGTGTTCTGTGGAGTTTTTCCTTAGAAAGGCTTGGTTTTCATTTTATGTCACGTTGTCTGGATTTTTGTGCTCATACTTCTCTGCCATTATCTAGACAGAACAAATACAGATCTTCTAAACACCAGGAGAAGAACTGAACTGTCCCAATCTTCTGAGTCGCCTGGTCTGATGCCAGTTTTCCTCATCCCCAGGAAGATGATGAGATGGTGCTCACGGGTAGACTTATCAAGGCACTTGTGGATGTACCCCAGCAGGTGCTATCTCCCATCCTTCCACCCATGCCTGTTTCCTAGTCACTGAAGCCACTGTCATCACTCATATTCCACCACGCAAACACACATCAATACACACGCACACACACACACACGCATACAAGTCTAAGTCTGATTTATTTTGTGCGTGACTTTTTAAACTAATGAATTATTTTTAGAGCAGTTTTAAGTTTACAAAAATTACAGAGTGCCCATACACACACAAACACACATATACACAGAATTTACCCTACTATTAACAGCTTACATTAGTGTGGTACATGTGTCACAATTTATGAGCCAATATCAATACATTATTCTCTAAATTCTAGAGTTTACATTAGGGTTCACTTTTTGTGTTGTATGGTTCTATAGGTTTTGACAAATGTATAATGGCATGTATCCATCATTACAGTATCACACAGAATAGTTTCACTGCCCTAAAAATCCCCTATACTTCATCTATTTATCCCTCGCTCTGCCTCTCCAAACTCCTGGCTCTAAAATTGCTTTTAATTAGAATTTTTCACATTTCTGAACTGTTCAACAGCAAAGACCTGTGGAGACAGTGGTGGCTGGAAATAAGATAATAGCTAGGAATGTCCAGTAAAACAGCAGAACACTGCACAGTTGCTGGTCATTTTTACTGGGACTTTGTCTTATAAATTTCAGGAGTCCCCAGGCATATTGTGAACTTTATAAGGGTAATATTTAGCTCCATCTTTATGGTCTATCACAATTAGCCAAGTTCAAGGGCACACACATGGGACATCAGCTGGATGAATGAATGAGAAATTGCTTTTCATGCTTCACAGTACTGTACCAATTTGAGGTGTGGCAACTGCATCAATAATTAGTTGAAGAAAGACATCCAGAGGCAGATGTAAGCAAGATAATGGAACTAGAAAGATTAAAGAGGTGGAGGCTGGGGGTGGGAGGACAATGGATTTGGAGGAGAAACAGTGAGTCCAAGATAAACCACCAGCAATTTTCTGAGTCCAAGGACCTCTCTGACAGAGGTCTCCCTCCTAAAGGTCCTTTATTCTCCACCATACACACTTACTCCCCTCAAATTTTGTCACCTATAAGCCTTCTGTAATCCTTCCTTACAGTGAGAGGCCCAGCTTCTAAAGGAAATATAGATGGTTTGCATATAAAAAACAAAAGCTACGCATCTGAAATCATAACCTCTCACTGACCCCCACAAGGACCTTCCAACATGTGTCTCCAAAAAGACAGAGGCAAAGAAGAAGAAGAAAGGGCATGCTGGAGCACCTCTGCAGAGATGACGGATGGATGAGAAGGGGGAAAGCAGGTGCACTTCTGTCTTGAAAGACAGAATCATCCAAGATTCATTAACAAGCATGTGTTGACTGCCTCCTCTGTGCTAGGGATGATGAGTGCTAGGGATATACTGGAGAGCGAGATGGACCTTGCCACTGTCCTCAAGAAGCTCCTAGTCTAGTGGGGAAGACAGAGAATTACATACATACTAATACAGTGAAAAATGCCATGGTCGAGTATAGAGAGAGGGAGAAAGAGGCATTTAGATTGAGATTTGATTAAGAAGGAGGCAGTATGGGCCGGGCGTAGTGGCTCAAACCTGTAATCCCAGCACTTTGGGAGGCCAAAGCAGGTGATCACCTGAGGTCGGGAGTTCGAGACCAGCCTTACCAATATGGAGAAACCCATCTCTACTAAAAATACAAAATTAGCCGGGCGTGGTGGTGCATGCCTGTAATTCCAGCTACTCAGGAGGCTGAGGCAGGAGAATCGCTTGAACCCAGGAGGCAGAGGTTGCGGTGAGCCAAGATCATGCCATTGCACTCCAGCCTGGGCAACAAGAGCAAAACTCCATCTCAAAAACAAAAACACAAACAAACAAACAAACAAAAAACATGGAGGTAGTATGATGAATAACAGAGTACTGCAGGAACAAACAGTAGGAGGCAAAGCACATTAGGGATCAGGGACTTGGCTTCTATTCTGATTCAGCCCCTTATCAGGTGTGTGGTCTTGAGCAAAGAATGTTACTGCTGAGTTCGGTTTGGAAGTTTTTATAAATAGCATTTATTTGATGCCTATAATTTCTAAATAAATTGGTTTTTGTTATGAGAAAATACAGTCATGCATTAACTAATGATGGGGATACCTTCTGAGAAATGCGTCATTAGGTGATTTCATTGTGTAAACATCATAGAGTGTTTGTCACACAAACCTAGAAGGTATAGCCTACTACATACCTGGGCTATATGGTATAGCCTACTGCTCCCAGGCTGCAAACCTGTACAGTATATTACTGTGCTGAATATTGTAGGGAAGAGTAACGCAATATTATGTATTTGTGTATCTAAACATAGAAAAGGTACAGTGAAAATACAGCATAAAAGATAAACCATCATACACCTGTATAGGGCACGTACCATTAATGGAACTTGCAGGAGTAGATGTTGCTCTGGCTAAGTCAGTGATGAGTGGTGAGTGAATGTAAAGGCCTAGGACATCACTGTACACTACTGTAGACTTTATAAACACTGGATACTTAGGCTACTACACTAAATGTATTTAATAATAAATTAAACTTAGCATACTGTAACTTTTTACTTTATAAACTTTTTGACTCTTTTGTAATAACACAGTGTAAAACAAAAATCACATTGTACGGCTATACAAAAATATTTTCTTTTTTTATACTCTTATCCTATAAGCATTTTTCTGTTTTTAACTTTAGAAAAAAAAAAACCTTTCTGTTAAAACCAAGACACAAACACACACATTGGGCTACACGGGGTCAGGATAAATATTGCCATCTTCCACCTCTACATCTTGTCCCACTGGAAGGTCATCAGGGCAACACCACACATGGAGCTGTCATCTCCTATAATAACAGTGCTTTATTCTGGAATACATCTTAAAGGACCTGCCTGAGTCTGTTTTATAGTTAACTTTTTTAAAAAAATAAGTAAGAGTATACTCTAAAATAATGATTGAAAGTATAATGTAGTAAATACATCAACCAGTCACACAGTCATTTATTATCACTATCAAGTATTATGTACATCATTGTATGTGCTAGGCTTTTATATGACTGACAGCACAGTAGGTTTGTTTATACCACTATCCCCACAAACACATACATAATGCATTATGCTGCAATGTTACAATAACGTAACTAGGTGATAGAAACTTTTCAGCTCCATTATAATCTTTTGTTGTTGTTATTTTGGGTTTTGTTAGAGACAGAGTCTCACTCTGTTGTGCAGGCTGGAGTGCAGTGGCACTATCACAGCTCACTGCAGCCTTGAACTCCTGGGTTCAAGCAATCTTTCTGCCTCAAACTCCTGAGTAGCTATGACTATAGGCATGTGTCACCACACCCAGCTAATTTTTTATGTTTTGTAGAGATGGGACTTTGCTATGTTGCTCAGGCTGATCTCAAGCTCCTGGCCTCAGGTGATCCTCCCGCCTTGGCCTCCCAAAGTGCTGGGATTACAAAGATAAGCCACTGCACTCAGCTGTTCATTACAATCTTATGAGACCACCATCGTATATGAAATTTGTCATTTACCAAAACATTGTTACTCAGTGCATGGCTGTAGTTTTCAATTTGGGAGCTAAAATGAGAATTAGTCAAAGTATGGGGCTCTGGAAGAGAGGGCTGCAGCTTTGAGGCTTTCCTTCTCTGCAATCTAGGAGGCTCTGTCCCCTGCCCTCTCTACCTTCCAGCTCTAATCCCTCTCATGCTGAGGCCATAGGTGTGAGTAATTCAGTCCTGTTCAATCCAATTCGATTTTATCTAAATCTGCTTGGCTGTGATGTGGTGGTCCAAAGATTAATCCATCTTTTAATAGACAATGACACAAAAGAATGGGGTCAGCCTCCCAGCCCCTCTGCCTCACACAGGTGTCCCTCCTATGAGCTCCAACAGCACCTTATACATCCTTCAGCCTCACTCCTTATCACATCTGTTTATGTATCTGAGTTTACTTCCCCACTGTGAGCTCTCAAATGGCAGGGATCTTGTCATGTTCATCTCTTTGTCCCCAGTGCCTAGCACAAAGGGAGCCCTCTGTAAATGTTTATAGGGTGAGAATGAATGTTTGGAGAGAATTAAAATACAAGGCAGACGTAAAATAGGCTGTAATAGTTGTGTAAGAAACAGGCATGGGTCAGAGAAAGAGGAGAGTAGAAGGGCCTTACAGAAGGGCCTTACAGAAGAAGTAGCAGTCAATTTGAGTCTTGACCAACAAGGGATGAATAGGAATTCACCAGATACAGAAAATAAGCTTGGGATGAGGGGTGGAAGTTGTGAGGAGGGTTGGTAAAAGAGTATTCCGGTCTGAGGAACCAGCCTGAGCAGGGAGAGAGTCACAGGTGCAAATCATGCATTCAAAAAACTGAGTCATCCAGTGGCTTGCTTAAATGCCTGCAGTACAGGGAGGGGGTGGGAGAGAAACAAGTCCCTTCTGGGAGGAAAGAAAGAGGTCCCTTCTGGGAGGAGAGAAAGAGGTCCCTTCTGGGAGGATTTGATGATATTCTGAGGGGTTGCAGACGGTAGAGAGTAAGTGAAGTATTTTTTTTTTTTGTGCTTTTGTTTTTAGAGAATAAAGACATGATCTGATGTGATTCAAAAGGTAGTGGGTTGTCAACAGTGTAGAATACTCTAGGGGGGTCAAATAGAGTAGGCTAAGAAAGGACCTTTGAATTTAGCAGTTAAAGATTAGTGTACTTGGGAAGAAGTATGCACTGATAGGGCACAGAATATTGTATTGTAATGGAATGAAGAGTAAATGAGAAGAGACAAATATCCTCTTAAGGAGTTTGTCTGCAGAAAGGAAAGATTTGGAACGAACCTTGAGAAGAGACAGGCTTTCTTAAGGAAGGGCAGAGTTGGGCCAATTTAACCAAACCTCAAGGGGTTAGAAGGCTAAAGGATTCAAGTTCACCATTTACTGAGCAGTTCATCGGTGGGGAATGTAGGCATCTGGCTGGGTAGTGAGGGTTGGGGATAAGAGGGAAGGAGGGGGATTTGACTGAATGAAGGCTGACCCCCTACTGCCACCTCTCCCTTTTCTTACCCAGAATTGGAGCTGGCCATTAGAATCACTCTTTACGCAGTGATCTTCCTGATGAGCGTTGGAGGAAATGTGCTCATCATCGTGGTCCTGGGACTGAGCCGCCGCCTGAGGACTGTCACCAATGCCTTCCTCCTCTCACTGGCAGTCAGCGACCTCCTGCTGGCTGTGGCTTGCATGCCCTTCACCCTCCTGCCCAATCTCATGGGCACTTTCATCTTTGGCACAGTCATCTGCAAGGCGGTTTCCTACCTCATGGGTGGGTGAGACAACCACCCCACCCCCACTTGCCGCTCTCCCCTCCTAAAGCTCTTGTGGATGTAGGGGTCTTCCCTGGTTGGCAGGGAGGGGTGTGAGGAAGTCCCACTGATGCTTGTGTAGTGCAAGTTTCCTAGGTGACTCCTTCCTTTCTCTTCCCTTGTTTAGGGGTGTCTGTGAGTGTGTCCACGCTAAGCCTCGTGGCCATCGCACTGGAGCGGTACAGCGCCATCTGCCGACCACTGCAGGCACGAGTGTGGCAGACGCGCTCCCACGCGGCTCGCGTGATTGTAGCCACGTGGCTGCTGTCCGGACTACTCATGGTGCCCTACCCCGTGTACACTGTCGTGCAACCAGTGGGGCCTCGTGTGCTGCAGTGCGTGCATCGCTGGCCCAGTGCGCGGGTCCGCCAGACCTGGTGAGCTTGCCCACCAGGAATTCCTATCCTAGGAATTCCTTTCTCACCCCTATTAGATGCTTACGACCATTGCCCAGAATCTTCCTCCAGCTTCCCGGAGAATTACCACGCCAACTCCTATTCTGCATCCACCACCCTGGAGTTCCAGTTTGGGGCCCCTCCCCAGTTCTCTCTCCCTTCCCAGCGGCACCCCCAAATCCTACTCCTACTTCAGGTACCTGGCCACAGCCCTAGAAACACTAGTCCTTGGCTTTTTCTCCATCTGTGATTATAGCTGGACAGAAACCCGAGTGATCTGTCTGTGTTGCCTTCAGGTCTGTACTGCTGCTTCTGCTCTTGTTCTTCATCCCGGGTGTGGTTATGGCCGTGGCCTACGGGCTTATCTCTCGCGAGCTCTACTTAGGGCTTCGCTTTGACGGTGACAGTGACAGCGACAGCCAAAGCAGGGTCCGAAACCAAGGCGGGCTGCCAGGTGGGGCTGGACCACGTGAGCAAAATCTGGGACAGGCGGAGCTTTGGAGGGCGACGGGGCCTGCTGGAGTGGGTGGGGCTAAAATGAAGGTGAGAAGGAAGCTGGAAATGGAGTTGAGCTGGGAGCGGAGGTCAGGTGGGGATTGGGCTGGAGATTGGGAGGACTCGCCTTTTTCTCTGACCGCCCGCCCTTTGTGCTCAGGTGCTGTTCACCAGAACGGGCGTTGCCGGCCTGAGACTGGCGCGGTTGGCGAAGACAGCGATGGCTGCTACGTGCAACTTCCACGTTCCCGGCCTGCCCTGGAGCTGACGGCGCTGACGGCTCCTGGGCCAGGATCCGGCTCCCGGCCCGCCCAGGCCAAGCTGCTGGCTAAGAAGCGCGTGGTGCGAATGTTGCTGGTGATCGTTGTGCTTTTTTTTCTGTGTTGGTTGCCAGTTTATAGTGCCAACACGTGGCGCGCCTTTGATGGCCCGGGTGCACACCGAGCACTCTCGGGTGCTCCTATCTCCTTCATTCACTTGCTGAGCTATGCCTCGGCCTGTGTCAACCCCTTGGTCTACTGCTTCATGCACCGTCGCTTTCGCCAGGCCTGCCTGGAAACGTGCGCTCGCTGCTGCCCCCGGCCTCCACGAGCTCGCCCCAGGCCTCTTCCCGATGAGGACCCTCCCACTCCCTCCATTGCTTCGCTGTCCAGGCTTAGCTACACCACCATCAGCACGCTGGGCCCTGGCTGAGGAGTAGAGGGGCCGTGGGGGTTGAGGCAGGGCAAATGACATGCACTGACCCTTCCAGACATACAAAACACAAACCACAACTGACACAGGAAACCAACACCTAAAGCATGGACTAACCCCAACGCACAGGAAAAGGTAGCCTACCTGACACAAGAGGAACAAGAATGGAGCAGTACACGGGAAAGGAGGCATGCCTCTGATATGGGACTGAGCCTGGCCCATAGAAACATGACACTGACCTTGGAGAGACACAGCGTCCCTAGCAGTGAACTATTTCTACACAGTGGGAACTCTGACAAGGGCTGACCTGCCTCTCACACACATAGATTAATGGCACTGATTGTTTTAGAGACTATGGAGCCTGGCACAGGACTGACTCTGGGATGCTCCTAGTTTGACCTCACAATGCCCTTTCCCAATCAGCACTGAAAATACCATCAGGCCTAATCTCATACCTCTCACCAACAGGCTGTTCTGCACTGAAAAGGTTCTTCATCCCTTTCCAGTTAAGGACCGTGGCCCTGCCCTCTCCTTCCTTACCCAAACTGTTCAAGAAATAATAAATTATTTGGCTTCCTCCTGAACTTCCTTTCTGGATTCTTTTAGGGCAGGTGAGAAGGCATAGGATTTTGCAGTATCCTTCTGTCAGGTCTCTCCCACTGTTGCACACTGCTGTGCACAACCCCGTGCCAGAAAGCCCAACCTCTGAGGTTCAGTGTGGCTGTGCATATTCTTTCTGAGTTTTCATCCTCTACCTACATACCAATGTTGCAGTAACTGTGAATGGGGATGGTAAATGGCATATCCATGACATATCATGATTCCTGATCACATTATCCCAAAGTGGTGCCACTGTTAAGGTACTATATTAATGGATGCTTATTAAATTTTGATGAAAAGATAAAAGAGGAAGCACTGTGTAATAAGACTAAGTTTATTCAATGTGTGTTTGAAACACCAGAGATCAGACCATGACAGGTATACAGAATGAATACAGTTAATTAAAGAGTAGGGATGTTTTGCTGTACTCTCTTCCCCAGTGTCAAAACCTGGCCAAGATTCTGCCAAATGGAAGCACTTTTAGTAGCTACAACAAAAAAGACCTGAATAGGAGTCTGAGAACCCAGTCTCCCTTTTACTATAAGAATGATCTAGCCCCAGAGACAGGCAAAGACCAACAATATCACCTCTTTACACACAATGACAAATGAGGAAGAGCAGGAACTGAGGACCTCACTAAGAGGACATACGTGGATAATCAGAGGCATAGTATATTGGAGGAGGGGTCTTTTGATGCTTCATCTTGTAACAGACAGGGGAAACTGAGGCCCAGAGCAGGAATGTAAGCTGCCTAAGGACATACAGTAAGTTAGAGCAAGATAGAATAATGGTGTTGAAGTAGACCCTGGGCTGGAGATGGGGAACAAGACCCACCCATGAGGAGCAGAGACAAGTTTTGTGGGACCTAAAGTTTATAAAATCGGGTGCTCTTTCTTTAAGAAAGAAAAAGAATACAAAATTACAGATACAAAATTACTGGGACCCTGACCAGGGCCTTGAAAGGGGCCTGTGCAAGTGACGAGCCCTCAGTTTTAGGCCTCATTCACTTCCCAGCCAATATGCCTCTAAAATACACCCACTAACTACCCTGGAGAAGGCTGCATGGAGTAGAGGACAGTGAGAAAGGAGAGTGGTTCTTCTGTTTACCAGTGCTGGGGTTGCTCCCATCCATCGTTTCTACAGGATTCTGGGCTGCAAGAGGCAGGAAGAAGGAAGAAAAGGAGGGAGAAGGCGTTCCAAGCTGTCAACTATGACAGGGACGGTTAAAAATAGAATCCCAGCTGGTCTGAGGAGCTGCAGGCAGATATTGGGCCTTTCTTTCTCATGCCAGCTTCTCTGTGGGGTGGGAGTAGGCTGGTCCATAGGCTCCCTAGCACTCCACAGTTCCTTCTAAAGACTGCCTGGGACTGTTAGCCCCCTCTAGCTGGAGCCTGGGCTCCAGATGACCACAAAATGGCAGCCTGGAGCTGGGTAGGGGAGGGCTGGGTCTACAGAATACTTTTACCTCCATCACCCCATTCCATGCCCTATCCAGCTGTCAGATATGGTCTCTTGAGCTCCTTCCATCTATTTTCCGTTTCTTGGAATCTGATAAAACATTTCAGGTCTAGATTTAATATCACTGTCCCCATGAAGTCCTACTTTGTCATTCTGACAAAGCTTGTATGCTCATATGGTACTTACTGCTTTCTCTCTTTTGTCATAGTCATCTGTGTTCCTGCCTAATTTATCCTATCAGCCTGAGAGCAGCATGATGTAGTAGGAAGATGACTGAGCCTGGTCGGGTGATAGAGGAGGGTAGTGGTAAGATCTAATTCTAAGTGATAGGCATTTTATATACACTGATTCATTTCATTCTCTGAATACTTCCACAGAACATTTCTCCTCATTCAAAAGACAAATAAAGTGAAGCTAAGAAAGCTTAAGGCAGTTATACGAGGTCCTACAGCCAGAATACAGCCAAGAACTGAGCTCGGGTATCTGACTTCAAAGCTTTTTCTATTTCCATTATAGTGTGTTGCCTTCTTTCAAGTCTTTCCAGTCCTAGTTCTATCTTTTAAAAGTTGTGTGATTTTGTGCACGTTATCTAAGTGAGTTTCAGGCTCAGGTGTAAAACGGTAATATTATATTAACCTTACACTGCCATTTTGAAAATTAAGTAAAATAACGCATATAAAGTGCTTATCATTGTATCAGGCACATAGCATAAGAAGAGTTAGATGCATCAAGACTGGAAGGAAGCTAAAGCACCAGGAAACAAAGCCTTCTGTAGACAGGTAGCCATCAATAATTGAATAGGACAGAACTCTGGGTCCAAGGGGAGGCTCAGAGCTTGCTATGAGATGATATTAGAAAGTGATATGTGTAGGCAAATAAATGGTAGGAAAAAAAAGAAAGTGGTGTACACTGGAATAAAACTAGAAATGAAAAACAAGAAAAATTTTGGAGACTATAGAAACACATGGAAATTAAACAATATGTTCCTGAATGACAGTGGATCAATGAAGAAATTAAGAAAAAAATGAAAAATTCCTTGAAACATAATGATAATGGTAATGGAAACACAACATAACCAAAACTTATGGCATACAGCAAAAGTAGTTCTAACAGAGAAGTTTATAGCTTGCCTACATCAAAAAAGACAGCCTAATGATACATCTTAAAGAACTAGAAAAGCAAGAACAAACCCAAAATTAGCAGAAGAAAAGAAATAATAAATAGCAGAACTAAATGAATTTGAAATGAAGAAAAAAATCAAAAGATCAATGAAACAAAATGTTGGCTTTTTGAAAAAATAAACAAAATTGACAAACCTTTAACTAGAATACGAAAAAAGAGAGAAGACCCAAATATATAAAATCAGACATGAAAAAGGAACATTACGACTGATACTGCAGAAATTCAAAGGATCATTAGTGATGACTATGAGCAACTATATGCCAATAAATTGGAAAATCTAGATGAAATAAATTCCTAGATACATAAAATCTACCAAGATTGAACCATAAAGAAATCCAAAATCTGGCTCGGCGTGGTGGCTCACACCTGTAATCCCAGCACTTTGGGAGGCTGAGGCGGGCAGATCACCTGAGTCTGGGAGTTCAAGACCAGCCTGACCAACATGGAGAAACCCCATCTCTACTAAAAATACTAAAGTTAGCCAGGCGTGGTGGCACATGCCTGTAATCCTAGCTACTTGTGAGGCTGAGACAGGAGAATTGCTTGAACCCAGCAGGCAGAGGTTGCGGTGAGCCAAGATCATGCCATTGCACTCCAGCCTGGGCAACAAGAGTGAAACTCTGTCTCAAAAAAAAAAAAAAAAAAAAGAAGAAGAAAGAAAGAAATCCAAAACCCGAACAGACTAAAAACAGTAATTATATTGAAGCCGTAATAAAAAGTCTCCCAGAAAAGAAAAGCACGAGACCCAGTATCTTCACAGCTGAATTCTACCAAACATTTAAAGAACTAATACCAATTCTACTCAAACTATTCCAAAAAATAGAGGAGGAGGGAATACTTCCAAACTCATTCTGTGAGGCAAGTATTACCCCAATACCAAAACCAGACAAAGATACATCATAAAAGAAAACTATAGGCCAATATCAATGATGAATATTGACGCAAAAATCCTCCACAAAATATTAGCAAACCAAATTCAACCATACATTAGAAAGATCATTCATCATTACCAAATAAAATTTTTCCCTGGGAGGCAAATCAATCAATGTGATACATCATATCAACAAAATGAAGGACAAAAACCATATGATTATTTCAATTGATGCTGAAGAAACATTTGACAAAGTTCAACCTCCCTTCATGATAAAACCCTCAAAAAACTGGGGATAGAAAGAACATACCTCAACATAATAAAAGTCATATATAATAGATCCATAGCTAGTATCATACTGAATGGGGAAAAACTGAAAGTCTTTCCTCTAAGCTCTGGAACATGACAAGGATATCCACTTTCACCACTATTATTCAACATAGTACTGGAAGTCCTACATCAATCAGACAAGAGAAAGAAAAAAAGAACATCCAACTTGGAAAGGAAGAAGTCAAATTATCCTCATTTGCAGATGATATGATCTGATATTTGGAAAAACCTAAATACTCCACAAGAAAACTATTAGAACGGATAATCAAATTCAGTGATGTTGCAGGATACAAAATTAATATACAAAAATCAGTAGTATTTCTATATGCCAACAGTGAACAATCTGAAAAAGAAAAACAGAAAGTAATCCCCCAGTTAATAGGATTCCTATTTTAAAAAAGAAGAAAAGAAAAATATTAAAAGAAAGTAATCCCATTTATAATGGCTACAAATGAAATAAAATACTTAGGAATTAACAATAACAAGTGAAAGATTCCTACAATCTAAACTATAAAACATTGACCAAAAAAATTGAAGAAGACACAAAAAAATGGAAAGATATTTCATGTTCATGGATTGGAAGAACCAGTATTGTAAAATATCCATAGTACCCAAAGCAATCTACAGATTTAATGCAATGCGTATCAAAATACCAACGACATTCTTCACAGAGACAGAAAAAAATCCTAAAATGTATATTAAACCAAAAAAGACCTAGAACAGCCAAAGCTATCTTAGCAAAAAGAACAAAACTGAAGGAATCATATTACTTAACTTTAAATTACACTACAGACCTATAATAACCAAAATGGCATGGCACTGGCATAAAAACAGACACATAGATCAGGGGAACAGAACAGAGAACTCAGAGATAAACCCGTACCTCTACAGTGAACTTATTTTTGACAAAGGCGCCAAAAACATACAATGGGGAAAGGACAGTCTCTTCAATAAATGGTGCTGGGAAAACTGGATATCCATATGCAAAAGAATGAAACTAGACCCCTATCTCTTTCTATATACAAAAATCAAATTAAAATGATTAAAGACTTAAATCTAAGACATCAACCCATGAAACTGCTATGACAAAACATTGGGAAAACTCTCCAGGACATTAGACTGGGCAAAGATTTCTTGAACAATATCCCACAATCACAGGCAACCAAAACAAAAATTGGCAAATGGGATTACATCAAGTTAAAAAGCTTCTGCACAGCAAAGGAAGGAATCAACAAAGTGAAGGGACAATCCACAGAGGGGAGAAAATATTTTCAAACTATCTGTCTGACAAGGGATTAATAACCAGAATATATAAAGAGCTCAAACAACTTTAGAGGAAAAAATCTAATAATCCGATCAAAAAATGGGCAAAAGATCTGAATAGACATTTCTCAAAATGTACAAATGGCAAACAGGCACAAAAAAGGTGCTCAATATCACTAATCATCATCAGAGAAACGCAAATCAAAACTACAATGAGATATCATCTCACACCAGTTAAAATCGCTTTTACCCAAAAGATAGGCAATAACAAATGCTGGAGACAATGTCGAGAAAAGGGAACCCTCATACACTGCTGGTGAGAATGTAAATTAGTAAATCACTGTGGATAACACTTTAGAGGTTCCTCAAAAGAGTGAAATAGAGCTACTATAGGATTCAACAATCTTGCTCCTAGGTATGTACCCAAACGAAATGAAATCAGAGGGGCTGAGCTCAGTGGCTCACGCCTGTAATCCCAGCACTTTGGGAGGCCAAGGTGGGTGGATCACCTGAGGTCAGGAGTTCGAGGCCACCCTGACCAACAAGGTGAAACCCCATCTCTACTAAAAATACAAAAATTAACTGGGTGTGGTGGCATGTGCCTGTAATCCCAGCTACTCGGGAGGCTGAGGCAGGAGAATCGCTTCAACCTGGGAGGCGGAGGTTGCAGTGAGCTGAGATCGCGCCACTGCACTCCAGCCTGGGCGATGGAGCAAGACACGGTCTCAAAAAAAAAAAAAAGAAAAAAAAGAAAAAGAAATGAAATCAGAGAGATCTGCACTCCCATGTTTACTGCAGCACTATTCACAATAGCTAAGATTTGGAAGCAACCTAAGTGTCCATCAACAGATGAATGGATAAAGAAAACGCGGTACATATACACAATAGAGTACTACTATTCAGCCATAAAAAGGAATGAGATCATGTCATTTACAACAACACTGATGGATGGTCCTTATGTTAAGTGAAATAAACCAGGTACAGAAAGACAAACTTTGCATGGTCTCACTTATTTGTGGGAGCTAAAATTTAAAACAATTGAACTCATTGACATAGAGAGTAGAAGGATGGTTACAGAGGCTGTGAAGGGTAGTGGGGGAGCGGAGGGGAAGTGAGAATGGTTAATAAGTACAAAAAAAATTTAGAATGAATAAGACAGTATTTGCTAGCACAACAGGGTGACTATAGTCAAAAATAATTTAATTGTACATTAGAAAATAACTTATTCAATTGTTTGTAACAAAAAAGATAAATGCTTGAGGTGATAGATACCCCATTTATTCTTAAGTGATTATTATACATTACATTCCTGTATCAAAATATATACACCTACTATGTACCCACAAAAATTAAAAAATAAAAATTTTTTAAGTGGTGGAGTAAGGATTTGAACCCAGGTCTGCCTGATCCCAAAGGCCATGCTCTTTTCACTATATATTCTGACTCTGCCTAGAGTGATCATTCAGGGCTGGAAAGAAATGAACTGGTGGGGAGCAGTTTGGAATCACTCAAGACTCCTGAGCCCAATGTAGAAGAAAAGAGGTTTAAATTTATAGCTCTGCAGACTTCAATCCCTCAGCAAGCACCGGGTGTACTGTCCTTCTCAGGTGCCTCTCCACACCCCTAGAACCCCCATCCACATGCTGAAGGCTGTGTGCTGCTGAGAGCCTTGCACTTCCAACGCCTGACTGGGAGAAACTGAATAATGCACGGAAATGGCTAAGGCCAGCATCAGCTGAGAGGAGGGAAAGAGGCCGACACAGATTAGTGTCTCAGGCTGAAATGGGCATTCAGGACAAGGAGGTGGGAGAGAGGGGAGGAATAAGTGCAAAAAGGGTGGGTAGGCTAGGAGGAGGAAGGGCTGGGGAAAAGCCTGTCAGGTCAATGGGACCAAGGAAGGGTAATGAGAGGAAGGGGGCCAGGGTGAGGGGAACGGGCAGTTTGAGTGAGTGATCAAACGGGAGTGGGAAATAGATGGGCAAGAAGGAGAAAGAGGAAAATGAAATTGAAGATGGACATTTGTCTTGGGAGAAAGAAAGAACTTTGGAGGAAAACCAGTGTGCTCACTTACTCCAGCAGGGACAGGAAAGACATAGTGTTGCTGTGGAACCCAGAAGTAGCAGGCTGCCTAGGTAAGGCTTGATTCTAATATGTGTTGATGGGATAGGGCTCTCAGCAGCCTGGCCGACATTACTGTAACTTTTGGGCTTCCCGTGATCTGGCAAATGCAAGTAACTGTACTAATTCCACCTCCTAGTTAGATAATAACCCTTTTTTTTTTTCCTGAGACTGAGTCTCCCTCTATCACCCAGGCTGGAGTGCAGTGGCACAATCTCAGCTCACTACAATCTCAACCTCCCAGGCTCAAGCAATTCTCTTGACTCAGCCTCCGGAGTAGCTGGGATTACAGGTATCCGCCACCATGCCCAGATAATTTTTTTATTTTCAGTAGAGACAGGGTTTCACCATGTTGGCCAGGCTGGTCTCGAACTCCTGACCTCAAGTGAGCCACCCGCCTCAGCCTCCCAAAGTGCTGGGATTACAGGCGGATTACACTGCACCTAGCCAGATAACAACCTTTTCTAAGTGCTTTCCCTGGTTCTCATCTGGTCCCTGCAACACTTAACCAGTATGATGAGATGGTCCCATTATGCCTATTTTATAGGGAAAGAAATTAAGACTCAGGTGAAACAACTTGCTCAGAGTCATAGATCAAGTACGTGACTGAATAGAAACAACAGGTTGGTTGTGATTTTACCAAAACCATTATTGACCAGTCTGAGATTATAGGCCGCGGTGGCTCAAGCCTGTAATCCTAGCACTTTGGAAGGCCAAGGCAGGCAGATCACCTGAGGTCAGGAGTTCGAGAGCAGCCTGGCAAACCTGGTGAAACCCCATCTCTACTAAAAATACAAAAATTAGCCAGGCATGGTGGCAGGCTCCTGTAATCTCGGCTGCTCGGGAGGCTGAGCCAGGACAATTGCTTGAACCTGGAGGGTGGAGTTTGCAGTGAGCCAGGGTCGCGCCACTGTACTCCAGCCTGGGTGACAGAGTGAGACTCCATCTCAAAATAATAATAATAATTATTATTATTATTATAGCAGGAAGTGACTCAGTGACAAGAAGTAACATACAGGTGATGACGGGCTGAGCCCACCAAAAAATATCCCACCCTCAAAAACCATTCCTTCTTTGTCCATAAAGTCGATGAAGGCAGATGCTTCTCACCCTAGACCTCAGGTCTCCAGGTCCCTCGTAGCAGCTCTGAGAGTCCTCAGTGTGGAGCCCCATGTCAAGCATTCCCTAAGTGAAAACAATAATCAGTTTAGTAATTTGGGAGCCATCAAGAACTCATTCATGGCTTAGATATTGTCAAATATGTGCAAGTGAAATTACTGCTCCTTGTTCTTTGGGAGTGAGGCGGTATTACACACCTCTATCTTATCTCTTAGGCTGCTTTGCTTGCCCTATTGTTTTAGAAGGTGATTAGCTTTTCTTCTTGTTGGTGTGCAAGACCCATATAACTTAGGTGGTCATTTTGTAATGCCCAACTTTGTTTTTTCCTTTATTCACTTAGCCTTGTTTCTCCCTTAGCTAAGAGAACCAGACAAACTCCATCTTGGCTCTTTCACTGGCAGCCCCTTCCTCAAGGACTTAACTTGTGCAAGCTGACTCCCAGCACATCCAAGAATGCAATTAACTGATAAGATACTGTGGCAAGCAATATCCGCAGTCCCCAAGAATTCGTCTGATTGATAACGCCCAAAACCCCGCGTCTATCACCTTGTAATAGTCTTAAAGCCCCTGCACCTGGAACTGTTTACTTTCCTGTAACCATTTATCCTTTTAACTTTTTGACTACTTAACTTCTGTAAAATTGTTCTAACTAGACCCCCCCACTCCCCTTCCTAAACCAAGGTATAAAAGTTAATCAAGACCCTTCCTCGGGGCTGAGAGAATTTTGAGCGTTAGCCGTCTCTTTGGCCGCCGGCTTAAATAAAGGACTCTTAATTCGTCTCAAAGTGTGGCGTTTTCTCTAACTCATTTAGGAATAACAATTTGATCTATTGATGCTGAACACTAGGGATTCCAAAACTTTTTATTGCTAAGAAGGAGTCAGCTGCCTGAAAGTCTGGGGGAAGAGTTTTCCAGGCAGATGGAACAGAGACAAAAAGGCTCTAGGACAAGAGTGATCTTGGTGAGTTCAGGAAACAAAAGTTTGGTGAGGCTGAAATGCAGGGAGCAGCCAGAAAATGGCATGAAAAGGCCGGATGCAGTGGCTCATGCCTGTAATCTCAGCACTTTGGGAGGCTGAGGTGGGCAGATCACATGAGGCCAGAAGTTTCAGAGCAGCCTGGCCAACATGGTGAAATTCTGTCTCTCCTAAAACTACAAAAATTAGCCAGGCATAGTGGCACACTCTTGTAGTCTCAGCTACTCAGGAGGCTGAGGCACAAGAATTGCTTGAACCTGGGAGGTGGAAGTTGCAGTGAGCTGAGATCGCGCCGCTGTATTCCAGCCTGGGTGCTCTGTTTCTGAAACAAACAAACAAAAAAGAAGTCAGAGAGGAGGGCGGGGTTCAACTATGGGATCCTTGCAATGTAGGGTATGAAATCTGGACAGGGATGGGCTGCCAGAAGAGATAGGAATGTCCCCTTTGGAGTCCCAGTTTAACATACAGAATGGCAGAGAAAGTGAGACTGAGGAAACCCATTCCAACCATGCTGAGCCCCTAAACAAAGGAGGCTGTTAGAAATGAGGTGGGTGATTGGGAGGAAACACAAAGACCACCAGTTTGCAACACAAAAAGCAAGTGGCCTAAATAACTTTGTTAAGCACCACACCAACTTCTTCAACTTAGAGAACAAGGGTGGTTCCAGAGGATATTTGAGATATAATCCTGATTTAAAGCTGCAGATTGTCCCAGGTGATTTCCCTCTAGAGGGCGCCTCTGGAGTGGTACGGTATCTTCCCATTGTTTTGTTTGCTTGTTTGTTTTGGGTTTTTGTTTTGTTTTTTTTTTTTTTTGAGACGAAGTTTTGCTCGTTGCCCAGGCTGGAGTGCAGTGGCATGATCTCGGCTCACTGCAACCTCTGCCTCCCGGGTTCAAGCCATTCTCCTGCCTCAGCCTCCTGAGTATCTGGGATTACAGGCACCTGCCACCATGCACAGCTTATTTTTTTATATTTTTAGTAGAGATGGGGTTTCGCCATGTTGGCCAGGCTGGTCTCGAACTCCTGACCTCAGGTGATCCACCCACCTCAGCATCCCAAAGTGCTGGGATTACAGGCATGAGCCACCACAACCGGCCCCATTGTTCTCTTAATAGAAAAATGGGAAACATTTTATTGGTGGCAGTACATGAAAGTTTATTATTACACAGTAGCTCAGGACTTGTTCTCTAAAAATGTGTAGCTAGAATATATAGGGTTTTAACATGTTGTCTGATGGTATGTATGGTTGAAACGGAGGCTAAAGTCCTGAAAGGCAAAACAAACAAAATGCTGAAAGGTAACACTACCCTGTAGATCTCAGTTGTGTCACTTGAGAAAAAATGAGGATGTTAAAGTCTTAGGTATTTGTTTTTAGAGGGCTTATTTGAAAATTATTTACCTCTTGCATCTGGAGTTTCTGTATACTGCTGCCACTTTAGATGAAGCCGCCATCATCTCTCAACTGTATTATTGCAAGATTAATAACTAACTTGTCTTTCTGCTTCCATGCTTGCATCCTTACATGTGTTCCCCAAACAGCAGTCTCAGTGAATCTTCTAAAAACGACTAATCAAGTTTTTAGAACTTCTAAAGCCCTAAAATCAGGACTTCTTTTTCCTAATAAGTGGTTGCCTAGGTTACTTAGATCAACCCTTCTGCTGAAAATCATTTTAAAAAGAAAAACTGGACAAAATATAAGAAATATTTTCTTAAAATCAATAAAGAGATGACAAAACAGTAAGGAATTATCATTTCAAAAAGTGAAGGGAAAGCTTAGAGGGTTTGGAAACCATGGAAACCACTTTTGCCCTGAAGGCACTTGCATATTCTCCCATTTCTAATATTTGACACCGTCACTGGGGGTCTCAGTGTACAGAAATCAAGGCCAGGGGCTGGCAAAGTAGGGAGTCTCATAGAAGACTGTGGTGGACAGGCTCTAAGCTCCCTCTACCCTAAGTGTCGGGAAAGGGACCTGTGACTTTCATGTAACTGACAGAAAGTGGCAAAGCGATGGGATATCACTCCCAGGGTAGTTATGTTATAAAAGACTAGGTCTTGTTAGTAAACTCTCTCTCCATTGCAAGCTGTGAAGAAGGAAGCTGTCGTAAAGTAAGTGGCCACATTGGAGCAGCCCACATGGGAAGGAACTTCGGGGAGCTTCCAGCAAAAAATTAAAGCTACAGACTCAAGACACCCCATCGTCAGAGGCATGTGAACCAGAGCAACTCCATCTTGAATAGGAGCTGGGTAAAATAAGGCTGAGACCTGCTAGGCTGCATTCCCAGGTGGTTAAGACATTCTAAGTCACAGGATGAGTTAGGAGGTCGGCACAAAATACGAGTCATAAAGACCTCGCTGATGAAACAGTTTGCAGTAGAGAAGCCGGCTAAAACCCACCAAAAGCAAGAGAGTGATGAGAGTGACCTTTGGTCATCCTCACTGCTACACGCCCACCAGCACCATGAGTTTATAAATTACCCTATATAGTCTAAAAAGGGGAGGCATGGAAAATCTACCCCCTTTTTTAAGCATATCATCAAGAAATAAACATAAAAATGGCAACCAGCTGCCCTCAGGCTGCTCTGTAACCATTTTTTTTATTCTACTTACTTTCTTGATCAACTTGCTTTCACTTTACTCTGTGGACTCGCCCTGAATTATTTCTTGCGCAAGATCCAAGAATCCTCTCTTGGGGTCTGAATCAGGACCCTTTCCTGTAACATCTTTCTGGCAACCACAGAAGGGAATATAGTGTGGAAACCCCCGACCCAAAGGGTAACTTTGGGTAAGTGGTGGGGTCCTGTGGCATCTTTCTCATGAGCCACAGAAGGGACAAAACTGAGGAGACCCACCAACCCAAAGGAAATAGACCGCAGTACTGATTGGACGACTTTGGGTAAGTGGTGGAGTACCCAGGCAAAGAATGGGATTGGGTTAGAGGCCCAACTTAGGCTAGTTAGAGTCTCTCCCAAAACAGAATGAGTTAGAGACCCCTCTTAATAAAAGGCAAGGATACTTGACTGACCTTGGGTTAGAAGCCCAACTTGGGAGGGTTAGAGTCCCTCCTAAGATTTAGGGGGTTAGAGGCCCCTCTCAGTAAAGTCCCTCTCATCTAAGAACAGGTTTGGCATTATGGGATGTTAACTGCTATTTTCTTTGGATTAATCTGCCTTGCACTCTTTGCTGACGGCTATGAGTGACAGAATTAGGCACGTACAGGATCGTGGGACATGGGGAGCTTTTTGCTTCCTAAGAGGGGAAACTTGAGAGCTGGTGGGACTGCTGGAAAAGATCCCTTCACGACCAACAAGCGGCCGCCTGAACTTTTCAGGGTCGCTGCAATGGGTGGGTCTTTCTCTGGCCTCCCTGAGAGCCTCGCCTTCCCCACCCTGCCGCAAGCAATGCTTTTCTTTCTCTCATTTCTTTTTTTTTCTATTACTCAGGGTGACCATCTTGCCCAGAGAACACATGTTGAAAGTCCTGGTCGGAGGTTGGATTTATGATGATAGGGGCAAGTTTGAGCCTTGCCAGTTTGATACTGGGTGCTAAGTAGAGTAGTTAATGTCTATGTTTTGTCACACATATTTTGCTCTGACCAGAACAGAAAAAGATAATTTTCCTTTGTGTTGCGTCTTGGCCCACAGGGCTGTGGTGCAGCCAGACGGGTCACTAGGGACACTCAGGGAAAGGGAACCCAGAAATCTGGCATGCCAGCAAAAGGATAAGAATGTTTTACCAGTCAGATGCCTGGCCTCTCTCTCTCTGTTTCTGTGTGTGTGTGTGTGTGTGTGTGTGTGTGTGTATGTGTAAACTGGATGAGGTTTCCCTCTGGTCCATCACGTCCTTGGGAGCCTGACCTTGTAACCATGTGGCTGTGCTTTCTCTTTTCACAATGGTGGCCCAAGTTTAGGGTGCATTTCTGGCTTACGGATGAATCCTTTATCTTCTGTCTGTCTGTGTATTTGTATGTGTTGTGTGTGTGACGTTTATATCTAAAAGAGCTTTGATTAATTGGTTTAATAGTAATAAAAGCTTAAATCAAATATTTTGTCAGAAAAGTAAAAAGTATAATGCCTTTTAGTTCATGTGACTTAAGTAATCCTCAGAAAATAAAGACAGTTTTAAAGATTATTGGTAAAATAAAAATATCTTCAAAAATGTAAACATTTGGTCTAAATTACACAGGTTAGATATTAAGTTTGCTAAAGGCTTTAAGGTCATAAACTGCTTCTTTGACGTTTAAAAATTGTTCAATTTACCTCCCTTGGAGATATTAGATTCTAGGTAAGACCTGGACACATGTGGAGTTAGCCATGTCCCCTAGCTATGCTGGAGGGTCAGCTCTTATCTGCACTTCTGCCTGGTATGTCCTAGGCTAGGTTCCACACCTAGTACATCATTAAAATCCCAAACTTACCAAGGTTTTCACCAAAAATAAAAGTTGCCAGGAGTTAACATTATAACATGTAATTGAGACTACTGAGGAAACGGTTCTGCATGTAAAAAAAAAGTAAAACGTGTTTTTGGTAAAAGATTATAAGAAGGCATAGGAATGTGGATTTTTTGCCTAAGTTTAAAGGGTCAAAGGATTGTTTTAAGTTAAATAAAATAAAGCTAAAGGTTTGAACAAGTTATCGAAGGCTTGTAAAGAACTAATTGTAAAAGAAATTCTGTGTGTAAACATGTTGGCTAAAGTTAAAGTGGCATTATTCAGTTTTTCTGTAAACTGAACATTGGAACAAAAGCACAACAGGTTTTTCTTAGAGCAAAAACCTGCTTATAATCTGCTCTTTAACAAAAATTTTTAAGGGTTATAAAAGGTTTATGAGAATCTTACCTTATGGCCAAACAGTAAAATTTGGTAGATTTGTCTATAAGGTTTTATTAAGAACCGGGTTTGACATCAATAATGCCCTAATGCAACAGTGACATTTGGCTTTTTTGGCATAAAAAATCATACAGGAAGCATTATTAAATATAAAATAGTGTTTAGCTTTCTTTGGGCTGTATTTGTATAAATGTGTTATTGGTATGTGTTCCAAAATTATTTTAAAACTCCTGTAATTCTGATAGGACTTAGTGTATGATTGTTACATAAAATCCTTGTGTGCCACAAAGGTACTCAAAATTTCCTAGTCAATTTTGGCTTTAATAGTGACTGTGCTAAAACTTTTTGTCATCCATAAAAAAATTGTAGTCTTGTTTTGTTCCTCTTTAGAAGGTGGTTTACAATCAGCTGTAGAGCTATACAGGGGCTCTTAAATGCAGGTTTTCTGGTAACTTCGGAGATTGTGACATCAGAATAGAGGAAAAAAACTTTCAGAGCTCTCACAGGGAGCTGAAATGTTCATGAATATCAAACAAAAGTTAACTGCATAGAGTAACTAAAGAAGTCTGAAGTATCTTCTAAACTTTTTGCTTAAAACGTTTTTGCTTAAATACTTTGTTTTGTTTTTCAGAGTCAAGAAAACTTTTTTTTGAGCTATTTACAGTTTTTTAGCAATTGAGTAAAGTATACTCCTCTGAACAAAATTTGGAGCTTATTTGTTTCTCTCTACCTGATTTCTCCAGAATTTGGAAACTAGTTGTGAATATTCTTAAGTTATGGCAATATAGGTATTTGCATAAATGCAATAAGAATGTTTTCTTTTGCAACAGGACACAATTTGGAGAAATTGGTTATTTTACCAACACTTTGACTGGAATGGTGTGCTTTTCTTTAAGGAATCAAACTTGACTTGTAAAGCCAATAAAAGCCCCTTGGGGAATTGGCCTCAGACCTTGTCTACAAGGTCCCCATACAAGGTATGGATAACAGTCCCCATACAAGGTTTCTGACCTGTGGTAAGTAAAGAATGTCACTTTCTAACAGGTCCAGAAGCCCCAGGTTATCTTGCGACCCCAAGAGGAGAGGAATTTACTCAACTCATAGGTATTTGAGGGTACAAACCCATGAAAGGGCTCGGCTCTAAAAAATCTTATGTAAGATTTCTTCTATGGAACAGAGTTCCATCAAAGCCAGTGCAAAAAGAGCTTATGAAAAACATAATTATTTTTGCTGCACTTTATACAAGTAATCAGGCCAAGCAAAACAAAGCAAATTGGTCTTACCATAACTTATCTTTAGTAAAAATGGGACACTGGAGAGAGAAATTATGTTTCAAGAACTGTGGTACACTGGTTATTAAATTCTAGTCTCATCAGTTGTTTTTAAGTTTGTTTCTGCAATTTAGGCTAACGCTGCTTATTTCTGTGAACCGACCAGTAATCTCTGACTGCTGCTCAGAAGAAACAAAAGGGAAGGGTAATGTGAAAATCTGAATCAGTATTCTAATTCTGGGCATGTACTGGAATCATCTAGCAACCCTATATCAGCTTGGTTCCAATAGTTGCCCAATTCATATAAAGCCTTCTAATTTAGTTTACTTGAGATAGTTTTACTTATTTTGCTTTACTGTTGTGGAATATATTGCTGTTGTACTCTTTGTGTAGGAATGTAGGATAAGCTTACTGAACATTTTCTTAAACTAAATATGTATTAATCTTCGAGATATCACCTTTTCTCAGAACTCAAAGTTATGATTGGCCCTCGCCATACCAATGCTTTCTGATTGAGTTCCTCTCTACCCTAAACACAAGAGGCTCTAATAGCTAGGCAGGAATATCATCACCCCTATTCAGGTGAAGCCATTACAAAAGATGAATCGTCATCCCTCGGCAACCTTAGGATTAAGGGTTCTCCTATAAAAGGCAGAAGGGACATGTCAGAGGCATATGAACCAGAACAACTCCATCTTGAATAGGAGCTGGGTAAAATAAGGCTGAGACCTGCTAGGCTGCATTCCCAGACAGTTAAGTCATTCTAAGTCACAGGATGAGTTAGGAGGTTAGCGCAAAATACAGGTCATAAAGATGTTGCTGATAAAACAGGTTGCAGTAAAGAAGCTGGCTAAAACCCACCAAAAGCAAGATAGTGATGAGAGTGATCTCTGGTCATCCTCACTGCTACACTCCCACCAGCACCAATGACAGTTTACAAATGCCATGGCAACGTGAGGAAGTTACGCTATATGGTCTAAAAATGGGAGGCATGAATAATCCACCCCTTGTTTAGGATATCATCAAGAAATAACCATAAAAATGGGCAACCAGCAGCCCTCAGGGCTACTCTGTCTATGGAGTAGCCATTCTTTTATTCTTCTACTTTCTTAATAAACTTGCTTTCACTTTACTCTGTGGACTCGCCCGGAATTATTTCTTGTGCAAGATCCAAGAACCCTCACTTGGGGTCTGAATCAGGACCCCTTTCCTTTAACACTATGAATTCCAGCAAATACAAAAGAAATACACACATAGAGTCATCATAGTGAAGATAAAGAAAACCAATGAAAAAGAGAAAAGCTTAAAAGCTGCTAGGGAAAAATATAAATTATGTTTAAAGAGAGGTATATAACATGTGGGAGGCACTCTATTTGTTGAGTGAATAAATACTCGCACTGCATTTGGGAGCTTTTCTTCTTACTCGCCCTATAACTCATATCACTTGACCTCTTTGACACTCAGTTTCCTAATCTGCAAAATGCAGTAACAATACCTGCTTTACAAGGACAATTGTGAGGATTAAATTTGTATTGAGTTTTATATAAAGCACGTAATAGTTTCTACTATAATTTAGGTACTCTTGATCTATGCAGATTCTTTCCCTAACAGGTTTTTGATTTGTGCAAATTTACTCTCCAGTCTAGGTCTCCAGGCCAGGTTTCTTCTCAGTTCCAAAAAGTCATCTTGAAATACCTACATATATACCACATATTTCCTTCCAGTATAAAGGGCAGGAAGCTTCAACAAAAGCAGTCCTATTGCAATAACACCTGCTCAGCCACAGCATGGGGGAAAAAAAGTCAATGAACAATACCTAGCTTAGAGTATGCCTGATAATTCCCTGAATTAAAATGTACTCAGCAGTACTTTAGAAATTTTTATTATGGTAAGAATTAACTGAGGGACTTGTTAGTAATACACTTCTTGATTCTCTTCTCTGAAGAATCTGATTCATTAGGTTTAGGGCAAAGCCCAGGAATCTGACTTTTTAACAAACATCCAAATGACTCTTACCTTTGTGGAATATTGGGAATATGGCTAGGAGGTGAGGATTACAAAGTTGGTCACAACACTGATCAATTTGAGTGAAAAAATATTCCCCACTGTAGGAAAGGAGAGGAGAAACTGCAGGCAAGGGGCTAGATCTGAGAAGATGAATGTAACATGGTCCATCCCTAGATAGGTTCACTCACGTTTGGAAGGCACAGATGTACAGGAAATAAAATTTTAAGGCAAGCCAACTATGATCTCCTTCAATGGGCAATAATGGGCAAAATAGAGGTTTTGACTGTGGGGGTCTGAGAAAGCTTTGTGGAGGAAGTACCTTCTGAGCTAGGCTGCTCTCTACAGCTCTAAAATTCTTCCCAGGTGAATATGAAAAGAGAGTCAAATTCTAAGAATGACAAGTAGTTTTGAGCAAAGGAAGAAAGGTACAAAATGCCAGAGCTGGTTTGAGTAAAAACAAAAAAACTGAGCTATTTCTTCCATACTCGAAGAGAAAATGCTATGCTAAGTGGATGGAGAGGTAGAAAAGGGCCAGGTGGAAATGACTGGACAGTTTGAAAATCCGTTGCAGAGGTCTGACTAAATTGTGGGAGAGAATGGGTAGGTGAGAAGAGAACGCAGACCCTGAAAAATCTACTGAGACCAGGAGCCCCTGAGATAGGCAAAGCCCAAGGTCAGTTCCTGCCTCAGGAGCCCCAATCCCCACACTTTCAAGGGTCACTTTCTGACTCCATAACTGACCAACAAATTCTGAGACTTTAGCTTCAAAATGCCAAAACCCTCTGCTAATTCATTCCAGTGGTAGGGACCCTGTAAGTCCCCTCCTGAAACTTTCAACACTTCTCTGCCTGCTCTAACCCCTGCCTACTCATCTAGCATCTTTCACTTGTTCAAAAGTCCTGTTTGTTCTGTGAAAGGAAAAAATAGAACGGGTGGCAGGTTTTCCCAGTGCAGTTCCCAGCTTGACTTTTCCCTTTGGCTTAGTGATTTGGGGGTCCCAAGATTTACTTTCCTTTTACCGTTCCTACATCAGGAATGATTTCTCTCTTTTCATTAGCAATTTCTTCTTTTCTCTTCCTCTTCATTTGACTAACTTATTATACTCCTTTGTCAGGTCTCTATTTAAATATTTCTTACTCAAAAGAAGCCTTTCCTACTCCTTTAGTCTAAACTGTCCTCCACTCGTTACCGTTACGCCCTTCTAATTTTTCGTCATAGCATGTACAAATATTTAAGATTACATGCTTATTTTTGTTGTGGCTCTCTCCGTTCACACAGTAAGCTCTGGGACCTCTCTGTGTCCTTCACCACCCTTTACTCGGTACCTAGCCCAGAGCTCACTCTCACCATTAATATTTGTTTTAAAGAGAGAGGAAGGAGAGGATTGCGACCTTAATAACTCTTAGCCCACAGCCTTGGCATACCCCCTTCTCAGGACCCTCTGAATTCTCAAGAGCCTCTTGCCTTTCCTGTCTTCTTCTCTAGAGTGTGTGCCTGGGTTCAAATCCTGGTGTTAATATTCACCAGCTGTGTTACACTGGATAAGTGGTCTATACTGTTTAAATCTCGGTTTTCTGAGGTGATAGCAGTTACCTCATAGGGTTGTTAGGAGGATTATGAGAAAATCCATGTGAAACATCTAACAGAGTACCTGGAAAATTGTTGATAAAGATTAGCTGCCATTGTTATTGTCATTAATAACTGGCAATCTCTAAGATTCAAGCTATTGGGCTTTTTTCCCACAAGAAAGTTCTCATTATATATATAAATCTGTGTATCTTTATATATATATATATATATATAAATCTGTGTATCTTTATATATATATAAATCTGTGTATCTTTATATATATATAAATCTGTGTATCTTTATATATATACACACACACACATAATATACGTATGTATATATACTTACATATATAAAGAGTTCTTATAAATCAATAAGAAAATACAAGCACAATAGGAAAATGAGCAAACATTATAAACATGCAAATTCATAGAAATATGTTTAAAAATTATAATGTTATTATCAGAGTAAAAAGGAGAGATGGAGTATAGTCTGACTCTCAGGTACTCCCATAACTTTCCTGCTATAGTTCCTCCCACTGGTGTTGGGGAAGAAGGAAAAGCAGAAAGGCAGCATCCCCTTCCTTGGCCAGGTGACGCTGTGCTCCAATCTCTGTGGGCGGTTACTGCTTCTCTGGCTAACACAGACTGGAGTGATGGCCTCTGTGAGGCAGGTGTCCAGATCCTGGCACTTCCGGAGCATATATGTAGTTATCTGGAGGTCACATATTTGTCTAATTCTTCTCATGCCCCCTTATAATACCCCCCACCAGAAATGTATTTGTAGGAATCCTCAGTGATGCCTCTGTATGCCTTCCATGAGATCCCTTGTATGCGCTCCCTCGTATGCAGTCTCAGTGAGATCTCAGTTCCATTCCTTGGAGTACTTCAACCCCCCTGGGACACTGCTGTCACCACCACCAGGGTTTCACTACTCTAGAGCTGTGAAGTTTTCCTCCAAATGCAGAGGGAACACCCCTCCTCCCCCCAACTCTATACAACAGAGATTCTAAATAAGCAAGGTGGTATAGTTATTGTAAGAGAATTCCGCAACAGACTCCTCCAAGGAGATTTGGTGGCTGAAGAAGCCAAAGGTCTTCCCCTGGAAGTGGCCCCAGAGCATGGCCCTGGGGAGAGCACTGGGGCTTACATTGCTCACTTCCACCTTCATTCCCCTCTTTTTTTTTTTTAATCTTTCCCTCAATTTATTTCCTTCTTAAAAAGATGATTTAGCAGGGTGATCCCCTGGGAAGTTGTTAGAAATCAAGGCTCTCAAGCCCATCCCAGACCTTCTAAATCAGAACCTGTACTTTAACAACGCCCCTAGATCATTCCCATACAAATGACAGTTTGAAAAGTACTGATACATAGGACAGAATTTTTGGATTCTCCCACCCCAGTTATTCACACTTAAGTTCATTTTCAGCCCCGCAGCTCCATTTCCCTGCCTTTGGCCTGTGGTCTTCACTGCCAGCAAGGACTCCTTGCCTAATTAGCTAGTCAGCCTACAGGGTCTACCGCAGCAGTGCTGCAGGGATTCCATTTAGGCAGCTTTACGTCTGTTCATTTTGAAGCAATGTTGGTATCATCTGCACCAGTAACTCCATAATACCCTCTTCTTCAGGTGTGTTTTGAGATGTTTCAGCTGGGCGCAGTGGCTCATCCCTGTAATCCCAGAACTTTTGGGAGACCAAGGTGGGCAAATCACAAGGTCAGGAAATCAAGACCATCCTGGCCAACATGATAAAACCCAGTCTCTGCTAAAATACAAAAAATTAGCCAGGTGTGGTGGCGGGCACCCATAGTCCCAGCTACTCGGGAAGCTGAGGCAGGGGAATCGCTTGAACCCAGGAGGCGGAGGTTGCAGTGAGCCAAGATTGCACCACTGCACTCCAGCCTGATGACAGAACAAGACTCCATGTCAGAAAAAAAAAAAGATACTTCAATATATTATAAAGAAGGAATTGATTATAATGCACCTACTCGTTAGCAAATGCACACAAACATTCACTGTACTTAGAAATAAAGAGCACAGCTTACACTGAAATCATACATGCACACGGTCCTTAAAGATAATTCTCTCATCAGCTCATAACTTATATCAAAGATTGGTAAGGACAGTACCACTCTCAGCAGAGAGGCAGAAAAGGGCTCTAGCTGGTGTCTACCTGCCACTCTAAGGTGCAAAGCCTCTAGAATTCACTGAGAGGTTCTTTGGCATGCTTCCTAGGACATAAGTCTCAGAAAATACAAAGACCTGCCTTGTAAGGTTTTAGAATTCATTGTTTCCTCTGTCTAGTTTGCTTTCTCGATGGTTTTGACCAGCTGCATGAGCCAACATTGGGGTATTATTTTTCTCCTCTAAAAAGCCCTTATCTCCAGAACTTTCTGTCTGATTAACCCTGTGACATATTAAAAATTTGAAGCCAACGCCTGTAATCCCAGCACTTTAAGAGGCCAAGGTGGGCAGATCACCTGAGGTCAGGAGTTCAACATTAGCCTGGCCAATATGATGAAACCTATCTCTACTAAAAATACAAAAACTAGCCAGATGTGGCAGCACGCGCTTGTAATCCCAGCTACTCAGGAGGCTGAGATGAGAGAATTGCTTGAACCCAGGAGGCCGTTGTTGCAGTGAGCTAAGATTGCACCATTGCATTCCAGCCTGGGAGACAGAGTGAGACTCTGTCTCAAAAAAAAAAAAAAAAGAAAAATGAAGCCAATGTTAGAAAACTCAAGTCAGAAAGTTATTTTCCGGCTTGATTGTTTTGTCCTTTGTAGTTGACAAATTTCTGAGAGACTGCAGGGTATTTTTCTGATTCAAATATCCTCAGGATAAAAGTTTCTCAAGTCCTGTTTAGTTACCGGAGAGGGATATTAGTTTATTCACTAGAGGTTAGGAAAGAGACTGTCTTCTTTGGAGCAAACTTGTATAGTCATTATGTTAAAAGGGTAGTGCTATGGTTTGAGTGTGGCTCCCAAAAGCACATGATGGAAACTTAATCACCATTGTAATAGATTAAGGGGTGGAATCTTCAAGAGATGATTAGGCCATGAAAGTTCTTCTCTTATAAGCAGATTAATGCTGTTGTTGCAGGAGTGGGTTCCTTAGTTGGCCCTCATTTGCTCTCTCTCTCACCCTGTCTTTGCCCTTCCAACACGGGTTACCACAGCAAGAAGGCCCTCACCAGAAGCTGGCCCCTTGATCTTGGACTTTCCAGCCTCCCAAACTCTGAGCCAATAAATTTCTCTTCATTGTAATTTGCCCAGTCTGTGGTATTCTGTTATAGCAGCACAAAAAAGACTAAAACAGACGGCATTTAATAGGATGCAATCATAAGGCAACTTTATTTTTTAACCCGCTCCCTCTGCTCAGGGGCTAGTTTCTTCCTTGCCCCTTAGTAAAACCTCAGGTAGGTGGGTTCCTGTAGCTTCTCCAGACACTCAGAAAAATTAAAAAGTACTCCAGTCATTTTTAGTCATAAAACAGTCTCATAATAGTCAAAACTCTGAACTTTAAGGCAAATTTTTCTCTTTCTCTCCTTCCCCAGCCCAAGCCGATTCAGGCTGGAAGCTGAATATACTCAGAGGTTCACTCAGGAAGCCTGAACTGAAGACAAGGAGGCAGGGGCAGGGGAAGGGGCAGGGGTGGGGGTGTGGGTAGGCATTGGCACAGCTAGCTTCTTTGTTTTCCAGCCTAATCCTTCTACTTCTCCTCCCCTACTTTCTCTGGGGTATGGATCTGACAGGGTTTGGGGTAGAGGTGGGAGAAGGAAAGAGCGAGAAAGGAGAAAAGGCCTTAGTTCAGGGGAACAGTAGTACTTGGTGGTAGTGTTCCATGATCTTTGCAGATGCTTAATATGGACTCCTCACACAGGACACTTATGTGGGGCCCTTACAGATGGCTCCACTGAACACATTGGTCTGTAACAGACCCTCCTGCTGGCCACTTACTCCATACGTTTCTGCGTTTGATTCTAACCCCCTGCTGCCTAGCACCCTTTAGGAGGAAGCCGACTTACTAAAGTGGGATCTCCTGGAAAACAATCTTCATGTTTATATTTTCCCTTCCCCTATCTGGTTCACAAGAAATACACGCTCCAGCCCTACTTTTAATCTTTGCCTTTCCCTTTAATCTTCTCCAGCATGGGGCAAAGACCAGTCACTTTGGGTCTGTCAATTCTACAGACATTGTTTTCCAGCTTTTCCAGCTGATCTTTTAAAGCCCCATCTCACGAGACTTAGGGTGAGGAGGAGCTCACCACTTCCAACCTACCACAAGGTAAGAAGGTGGAAGAAAAAAGTGCCACAGTGCCTCAACCTTTTTTTTCCAGAGTCTCTCTTCTGGAGTTCTTTTTTTTTTTTTTTTTTAAGACAGAATCTCGCTCTGTTGCCCAGGCTGGAGTGCAGTGGCACGATCTCAGCTCATTGCAACCTCCACCTCCCAGGTTCAAGCAATTCTCCTGCCTCAGCCTCCTGAGTAGCTGGGATTACAGGAGCCTGCCCTCACACCCAGCTAATTTTTGTATTTTATTTAGTAGAGCCAAGGTTTCACCATCTTGGCCAGGCTCATCTCAAACTCTTGACCTCTAGTAATTTGCCCGCCTAGGCCTCCCAAAGTGCTGGGATTACAAGCATGAGCTGCCGCACCCAGCCACTCCCTCAGTTCTTCAACCTCAAACCATGAGGGATTGAGGAATGGATACTGACCTGTAGCTCACAAAACCTTTGCTGGTCCTGCCTTGGTAGTCCAACACTCCACCTTGAAGTAGGGGGCTTGCCACCTTCTGTTATTTACTTTGCTTCTGGGCTGCAGCTGCATCTAAGACAGAGGTAACTCATTTTAATATCATGTCATACTTTCTATAGCTCCACATTGTGCCCTTAAAGTTTCATTTTAAAGCTCTCGGAGAAGGGAGCATCTCCACCTTTTCCGAGCACTATTTTAGACATGTGAATGATAGACTGCCTTCTTTTTTCTTTCTGTCCTCCTCATTAACAGTTTATTACAGTATTTTTTTTTTTTTTTTTTTTTTGAGACGGAGTCTCGCTCTGTCACCCAGGCTGGAGTGCAGTGGCGCGATCTCGGCTCACTGCAAGCTCCGCCTCCTGGGTTCACGCCATTCTCCTGCCTCAGCCTCCAGAGTAGCTGGTACTACAGGCGCCCCACACCACGCCCGGCTAATTTTTTGTATTTTTAGTAGAGACGGGGTTTCACCGTGTTAGCCAGGATGGTCTCGATCTCCTGACCTCGTGATCCGCCCGCCTCGGCCTCCCAAAGTGCTGGGATTACAGGCGTGAGCCACTGGGCCTGGCTTTATTACAGTATGTTTGTGAGGATTTCTCTTTTCCTTTTTTTACATTGGGAAATAAAGTTGAGCAATTCACTATAACTCTGAGTCAGAAAAAATTTTTATTTAGGAGCTTCAGAAAAGTAGGAAAAGCCTGCTGTTTTTCTTGTTGAAACAGTTCAAGAAAATCCCTTTGGATTTGTGAGTGGGTTTTTGGTTTGTTTTACTTCGCTTCGCTTTGCTTTGCTTTTTACATTGGAAACTAAAGTTAGGGAGATTTTAAACAAATTCAAGTTTTAAAAAATTATTTTTAGCTCTTCACATCTGGATTTCAAAAACATGGAAAGAGGGTTGATTTTTTTCTCCCCGTTGTGTGTGGCCTGACTGGTGATACTGTGAGTGCTACGAGAGGGTGCCTGTCCTGATTGGATGAAAGTCGTGGGCTAGTTGGGGTTGGAGAAGAATTGTAAACAGAATCCTAGAGTCGTGTGCTGGGGCTCAGAAGTGAGGGGATTACAGGCAGGCCCACTTAGGACCGTAGCTTTGTAACACTGAAAATGGCATCAGCATCCAGGATTACCTTATGTAGAGTAGATTTTGAGCTTCAATAAAACCATGCATTGTCAATAGCCCACACTTCCTATTATCTGTTTCTGTTTCTATGTGAGCTCTTTTACAACTCCAAGCTGTAAATAACGGCAATGCAAAACACCATTCCCTCTTACCTCCCTACCCTACCCCACCCCCAAATAAAAACGAGTTTGGGCTCAATTTACACATGCATCTTTGCTATTTTTGTAATTTTAATTTTTCTCTTTACTAATTTTGTGTTTTGGTTTTGGTTCATTTGTAGGCAATAATCATTAGCAGCAGCAATGATTGAGAATTGGGTTTCATAGTCTGACCATTTGGTGATCTCTATAAATAGATGAATGACTTATAGAGACATATTCTCTTTTGTGTGAGAGAAAATGGAGAATCTGGATTATTCGTTCTTTTTGTTTGTCTATTTGTCTACTTTGAGCCCAAATGAATTAAGAATCCTGGGCTCACTGGGAAGGAGAACAAATCTTTCATACTGAGACTGGTGAGTTTTGGGGTTTCTGTATTACCCTTAACCCATGATGGAATTTTTAATTGAAGTATAAGCTTTCTTTATTTGTCTCTGTTTGTCTATGTGTCCATAATTTAGAAAGATCTTTACCTTTCACAGTGTAAGTATGTAAAATTTTCCTACCTCTAGATAATACTAATAAATTAGATTATCAATCTCTTTTTAAAGAGGCTCTTTTCTGATTGGCTGATAGAGATAAATAAGCACTTACATAAAAAGAATATTCTTAAAATTCCCAGAAAATAATGGATTTGAACTTCTAATACTTTAAATATGCGACATTTTAAAAATATCCTTATCTCCTTCTTTAATATGCTTCATTACAGACACAAAGACCTAGGGCCATTTCTTGGTACTCTTCTGTGTCCAGGTGACTGCAATACAGCTAAACAGCTTTGCTGATATGATAGCCTCTGCCAGTTTAGTTAGACACGGTGCAATATGAATCAAGTCCATCTGTAGGAAACTATCTTCATACAGATGAAGTGTTCCTAGTCCAGTTCTAAATAAAAAATTTCTTCCTGTGTCTGTAAAACATCTCAGACTGGATAGAACAGATCAAGTAGAGTAGTGATTTATGATACAGTGTGAAGATCCTATCTATTAAGCATGTGCCTGGTGTAAGGCCATAAGACTTGAAGAAACAATCTGAAGAAATTGTCTTCAGAGAATACTTCAAACGTTGCAAAATATCTTAATACCTTGCTGTGATCCACACAGAAGACCAACTGGCATGGCTTACTTATGAGATCTCTGCAAATGCAATGAAGGCATTGGTCTCTTCCAAATTGAGAATGAGCATTACCACAATGACATGCATCCTTGGACATAACTAACATCAGGACTGTAACATAAATATGCTGCTACCATACTATGTAAAACATCATGAAATGGCCGCTCTTCTAAAAGATGTAGGTAGAGAGATGGCAATGCATAGGATCTGTCCAGCTTAATTCCAGACCAGCGCCAGGATCGCCAACAGGTACACCTTCTCTATCAGACAGAATGATGTGTTCAGAGAGAACTTGTTTCACCAAAGTTTTTTCACCACTCCTTTCCTCTTGAGAGGACTAGTTCATAAAGGTCAGGAATGATAATCCATTCATTTCCTACAGTTAGACTACAGATTTGCCCAGGAACACTAGGGGGCAACCCCTGAACATAATTTACCTTTTCTCCTACTACGCCTTATTTTTCACTGGTCCAAATAACCACTGCAACTGGCAATATTTTCTTCCTGTTTAAATTACTGTTTTCTTTCTTTCCTTCTTTCTTTTTTTCTTTCTTTCCTTCTTTCTTTTTTCTTTCTTTCCTTCTCTCTCTCTTTCTTTTGACTGCTTTAATTTCTTGATTTTGAGACTGATTCACAGTCCCACATTCTTGTTGGTGACCTAAAGCTTCTTCTAATGATTTGACAAGATTTCCTTGGAGTGGGCAAAGATTTCTTAAGCAGAACATAAAAGCAGTAATCAATCATATGATGGCTCATACCTGGAAATCAGAGTACAGGTAAAAATGGCTCAGATTCAAAATTCTTATGTCTTGAAGCCTGACATGGTGGTTGACAGGTCCTTCTGTTTGTGCTTCATATTCTTGCTAAATTATTTTTGAAAGTTTTCTAAAGATAATCTCTGGGATAAACTTTGCCAAATAATATGTAACCAGGAACACGAGGAACAACTGGTGAGCCTCTTTTGTCCTTTTTAGAAAAGATTTGAGACAAGCAGGGGCAGGTGGTGGTGGGCTCATCTCCAAACAGTTGTGAGAGTTAGCATTAAGGTAGTAAGCCCACCAACCTCACCCTACTTCATCCTCCCCAGTCCTCTCCGCCCAGGTGGCAGGGAGCACGCCCTCTGCTGACCAGCGCACCAGTGGCTCCAAGTACCCAGTCTTTGGCATCAGTGGCCACCAGGCTGCAGCTCTGTGAACAGCAGCTGCAGAGGAGCTTCCTGCCAGCCCACGGAAGCCATAGCCTGTGCATGATCAGCCCCTTTTAGGAAACTAAGTTTGATTTGATGGAGCCAGTGCTGGCAAAGCTCTCCAAGGAAAACTGTCCTGGTACCTGGATTTATCCAGGATCCAGCCTTGGAGGTGGTAAGGGAGGTCACTTTCATGGCAGGCCAAGAGCCTTGAGAGGTTTTGAAAAATTCAAGAAGAGGCTGGTCACGATGGCTCATGCCTATAATTCCAGTACGTCGGGTGGCTGAAACGAGTGGATCACCTGAGGTCAGGAGTTCGAGACGAGCCTGGCCAACATGGCAAAGGAAGGAAGGAAGGAAGATTCAAGAAGAAAGGAATTAGGCCAAAATGTATAGATACTACGGATGAAATCTTATGGAGAAATTTCCTTGGACTTACCATCTTAGCTTCAAGACAGCAAATGAATAGAAGCTTGTAAAAGATCAAGCTGAGATTTCTTAGAGAACCTCTAGCGGAACAAACTTAAAGAAGGCCCATATGGTTAACAGTCTTGCTGCACCTGTTTAAAGAACCAGGCCAAATCTAATAAGACCATACTCATTTTGTCATCAAGAATCTTTGAGGTTCTTTATAATAAAAAGTGGGGGGACTATAAGGAAAAAATTGTGCTTAATTTGAAAATTACGTGCTGTCATTCCAGAGCACACCTGACTTGTCTGATTCCAATTCTGTGGGAGCTGTTTTGCAGCTCTATAAAGTGTATTTAACTGGCAGCAATGCTAAATCATTCTTGTCTATAGATATGCAAATGAATTCTATCCAGTAAAACAACAACAACAACAACAAAAAAAAAACCCATGTGGCTGTATTTGCACAGTCATTTTAATATTCTGGATCTATAAATGTGTCTGTCCTTGGGATTCTCCTTTCACCTGGTTGTAATACTTCACTGCTTTCCTCATGAATTAGTTAAATAAAAACTTTAACTCATGTTTATTCTTACATCTGTATAAGAGTACTGATCTTACCTGTTTATGAAAATTATCTTTTAATGCCTACTTAGAACTAAATTATCCTTTAATGGCTTGTCCCCGTCTTTGTTTTAGCCACAGAGGGCTCAGAGACTTTAAGGCAAAGTATCAGAGACTTTTGAGGCAGCCCAGTCTGGCGACCTTCCCAGCAACCTAGCGCAGAAACTTCCTAGAAGCTTTATGATGACAGCCCTGTTCAGAAGCACTTGGTGTTTTTTCTGTTCTATTGACTGAGGTGTCCTGACACTATTTTGGCAGACATTGTAATGTGCTGAGAAGTTGTACCAGGTATCTCATCATCAAAATGGAAATTTCAAAAGGCTGTCCTGAGTAGCCCCTGAGATTGTGCACCCCACTTTAGCGATGGCTAATATATCCTATTGTCAATGCATAGATGACGGTAATGATAATGGCTTGCTGGAAAAATGCTGAGGATACTTGTCCAGTTCAGAAAAAAGGCCTTCATCTTTCACCACAGTATATGCCCTCCTGGGTATTTATGGCTTGCTTGAGTGTGTGTAGGACCACCGTCATTATCAAAACATGTATTCCTAACAGCAGAGAGTGAGACCTTTTCTTAGGACGGTTAATAAACAAACCCAGAAGTTAATGTTACCTTGGGAACATGTCAAGTTTCTGAGTCATAAAGCCCCAAGTTAGTAGCTGGAAAGTCCATCATCAAGGTTAAGGGCATCCCCCAGAATGCTAGAATGATTTTGACAATTTGAAAAACTTTGTTTAATTATTGCTCAGGGAAGAAACATCCACAAACATCTTTGTTTAGCAGAGGACTTCTGTGACAGATGAGTCAAAGTAAGTCAACAGAACAAAACAAGCCAGGCGAGTTGGCTCACGCCTGTAATCCCAGCACTTTGGGAGGCTGAGACAGGCAGATCACCTGAGGTCAGGAGTTCGAGAACATCCTGGCCAACATGGCAAAACCCCATCTCTACTAAAAATACAAAAAAGTTAGCCAGGCATGGTGGCACTGGCCTGTAATCCCAGCTACTCAGGAGGCTGAGGCACCAGAATCACTTGAACCCGGGAGGCAGAGCTTTCAGTGAGCCGAGATCGGCCACGGCACTCCAGCCTAGGCGACAGAGTGAGAATCCGTCTCTGAAAAAAAAAACAAAAGAACAAAACAAATTAAAAAGTTTTACACAAGTGTGTCATTGTTAACAGTTTGATATACAGCCTATCATGACTCAGTCCTTTGTTTCTGGATCATCTAATTTAGGACAAAGCTATTTTGAGCTGGGGAAAAGAAATTTCTGGAAAATTGAGAAAATAGTGTTAGTAGAGGAAGGCTCCTTTGCAGTACCTATTGTTTTCATGAGAAGGATTTTTCCCTAAACCCTCTGACCCTAGGTCTTATGCCTCTCAAGTGAACTGCCTGACTTGAAAGGGGAACTGGGTGTGTGTGACCCAGCCCTGTCCTCCTGCCCTCTTTCTCTCCCTCTGGGAATCTTCCTATCTACAGAGCGGTAGTGCTGATGGCTGCTTGACTCTGGTTTTTCAGGTCAGACTATAACTTGGCAAATCTCTCTGATACCAGAGGAGTTCAGGATTGGGAAGTCTACTGTTGCCACATACTTCTATTCCAACTTTATTAGGGAACAGAGATGCCATTTATTGGGCTACCACCCCAATATTTATTACCAATGTTTCTTTAGAAAATTGCCTGGGGGCTTTAACTTCTGGCAGTCATCATACAGGGAGTTACAGTGTCATTTAAGGGTATCAAATTAGAAAACAGCTGTGGAAAATTATGTGAAAACCCAATTTCCACAGACACTGTGGACATGGTGATTGTGGATGTGTAATGAACAGGGCCCATGATAAGAATGTAATTGAACAATGCTTTTCCACATTCAGCACATCCAGAATCTCAGAATCCTTTACATAATTCAGAATGTATCTTGCCAGAACAAGAGAAACCACATCATAAATGTGAATTCTAAATACATAGCTCTTTTTAAAATCTACCATGACTAATTATAACTGTTGGCTCAACAGATGTACCCCCACTCCATCACCCTTCTTTTTGGAAACACAATACCACTAAGAGCCCCTGCAAGATATCCTCTTGATGGGTGTAAAAAGTCCCTCTGCTGACAAGTACCGCCTGAGGATGAGTCTTACACACCTGCTTGGCAGGCTGTGCACATCTCAAATATTCAGGGAAGCAAGGAGGAAGGGGTATGGCCCTCCAGGGTGCTGCTGTCAAGCACTGTAGCAGAGTAACCTACTGGAATTACTTGTAAAACCATCCCCACAAAAGCAAAAATCCATATGCTGCTTCTTGTCGTTCCAGAGGCAATAGTTAAGTTGTACACATGGAAAAGACCCAAATTCGGGGTTGTCGCTTCCTGATCATTTTTGTCCTTTTTTGTAACTGTGCCACCCAAATGAGCAATGAGCAATATACCAGAAACCCAAGGCTGTCCACATGGCAAGATCTGATCCGAGTTCCATTGCAATGTTGTTCAAAGGTGATTTGTTTTCTAGGGTTGTAGTCTCTTACAGCCATAGGGGGATGGAGGGCAACAACCACTGAACTCAAATGCAGCCCTGGTTCCTTTGATCACTGCAAAGCCATCTAGGAAGTAGCTCCTGACAGACCCTTCCCTCCCTGGAAGGCACGGCCTGCTAGATAACCCCTCAACTGCAGGCCAAATAGCACAGTATTTGGATGGAGATGAGGCTCCATTAGAGGGGTGATAGAGGCAGCTCTCTTTCTGGTAAAAATTGAAGCTTATATAGGGCCATAAGGATGAATGGAAGCATAACATACTGAAAGTGGTCAGTGTCTTGTGTTTTATTTTCCTTATCTGCTCAGGGCTGTTGTTTTGAGAGCTGGCCCAGGACCCACATAATGCTGGCTCAGAGCCATATTAAAAGATGTGAGGAGTCTCCCCTTATTTTCCAGAAAAGCCTTAGCTTCTGTAAACTTCAAGGAAGATTAAAGAGTCCATGAGGTAGCTGTTTAAGGTTTTGCCCATATGCCCAACAGCTTCCCACTGTAGATCGTGTTAGCCACCTCAATCCCCAACCCCCAACCTCAGATAATCGAAGTCCACAGGACATGTTGATGCCCATTACCTGACCAGAAAAATGCTTTCTTTGTCCTGTGTTTAACTCTATTTTTTTTTCTTTTTCTTTTTTGAGATGGAGTCTTGCTCTGTCACCCAGGCTGGAGTGAGTGGCACAATCTCGGCTCACTGTAACATCTGCCTCCCAGGTTCAAGTGGCTCTTCTGCCTCAGCCTCCCAAGTAGCTGGGATTACAGGGGCCCACCAACTTGCCCAGCTAATTTTTGGATTTTTAGTAGAGATGTGGTTTCACTATGTTGGCCAGACTGGTCTCGAACCCCTGACCTCAGGTGATCCGCCCACCTCAGCCTCCCAAAATACTGGGTTTACAGGCGTGAGCCACCATGTCCGGCCTTCCTCTATTCTTTCTAATAGTTCTTGTTAACTTTGATAACATGTCTGCAATAAGCTTTGAATTACTGTAATGTTTGAAATGTACACTGGGAGAGTTCCCATATACAACTCAACTGCCATCCATACCATGAGAATAGTGATTTGTTTGGCTTTTCTCTAACCCATTAGAGTTAAACAAAATATTCAAGACTCGCTTCTATTTTTTTCAGGAGTCTCTGAATATCCCCTCTTGACCACCTTCTGGGGTATTAAATTAAACAGAAACAAAATTTATGGAAACATTCAACAGCCCTAATGATCTATAAGCCTTTGCCAGTGCTTAATCTGTTCCAGAGGTATATCTACCTCCTCAAATCATTCTTAAGGGGCCCCAGGTACCACCCAGCTTCTCCTAAGCATTTTAGTACTTTTCCCTGTCACAGAAGCCTTCTCTGCCCCCTCCACTTTGTCCTGCCTAAGCTGAACAAATCACCAAACCAGGCACTATGGACAGCGACTGGGCCGTACAGGTGCCCTTTCCATAACAATGATGTTCGTGAGAGGCATGACTCTTAAGCCAACATGAGTCTCTGTGACTTTAAATCCTCCTTGTTACTTTCAGACAAACTGCTGACAAGCCTGGTCAGCATGCACTGACCTGAATGCCCTTTTCTACATCATTAAACCCCTTTTTAACTTCCCGCTGTGGGGATGATGTGTATCTGCACCGGACCCACACTATGTTTCTTCCCCCTTTCTGTTTAATCGCACCTAAATCAAAAGCAGAAAATCACAGTTAAAGCTAATTTGTATCATATTAAATATTAAAATCCATATTAAAATTAATGACATGGTGATATGGTGAGACCCCTTAATAACACTACCATGTGACAGTTTTCTATTTTCACTTACTATTGCTATTAACTTCGTGTTGGCATCAGTTGTTCTCTACAGGTGACAAGTGCATTTGATAGCAGCATATATATGTAAATAATTTACGAATGACAAAATTTTTATAATTTTTTTAAAAATACAAAATTAAACCCTCTAAAAAACTAATTTTTAAGATATCTCTGAAAAATACACAGATATATACATACTCCTACCCTTTTGTGTCTTACCCTAAAAATTACTCTTTGCAAATAATCTTATAAGCTTTCACTCCCTTTTATTTTGCTTTGCTGGTGGCTCTGATGTTATATGTTCACTGGTGCCTTTTTGGGGGAACATTCCAGAACCCTGTTCTATTATACCACAGACACAGAAAGGTGTTCTGATAATGAGTACTAGTATTTTGGAAAATAAAACAAAAAACAAAATTTCACCATATCCTTGTGAAAACATTTCTACACATTCCTGGAGTTTGTCTGATGTGCTATCATTGGCAAGGTAGAAGGTCATCCTAAATTAACTTGGATCTTTTTCCATTATGGATCATATGCAGAAGCATGAATTGTAGAGTCTTCACAACAGAAATAGCTTGTTCTGTATTACAGGACTCTAGAGTGAGTGAGGGATTCATCTTGACTAACAATAAATATTGTTACATTAATGCTTCAGCACAGTCTCTTATATTGAGTACTGTAGAGAAAGAGGCATAGAATAAGTTTATTACTAACTAAGAAAAAAATAATAAACCCAACTTTCTCTTTACCAAACAATTTATCCAGAATTACAACCTGTATCATTGCAATGTTTTTATGAATTCTAGGCAATATCTTCTCTCTAACTTAAAAAATAAGTAAAACTAAAAAAAAAAAAAGAAAAAGAAGTGGTAAAACTCAAAGCTCCCCCATCTCACCCTTCATCACATACTAGGAGAATATCTTTCACCAATTCTTAACTATAGATACCCATGTAAGAAATAGTCTGTTTAATGGTCACATCAGGCATCAATCAAATGTTGAGCTTTACCCACCTCGGCAATATTGACATTTTGGATAGGCTAATTATTTGTTGTAAGGTACTATCATGTGCATTGTAAGACGTTTAACAGCATCCCTGATGTCTGTCTACTAGGTGCCAGTTGTGACACTAAAAAGTGTCTCCAGACATTGGTAAATGTCCCCCCTGGGGTCGGTGGTGGAGGGGGTGCCTGCAGTTGAGAACAACTGGTCTAGAGAAAAGATGGTAATTGACCTAGTTTAGATGCAGTGCATAGTGCTGGGTCAGTTAGCTGTGAATCAACGAGCGAGGATCAGTAAAGTACAGCACAATTCTATTTGAATCTATGTGGCTGCTCCTTTAGTCAGTGCTGAAAAGTCAATCTGCTAAGTGAATGTTTACCACACTGCGGAGATTCCCTCTAGGGTTTGGCTTTTGTAGCTTTGCTCTTTGTTGAAGTTGTGCTATGATCTGAATGTTTTTGTCCCCCAAAAACTCATATGTTGAAATCTTAACAGACAAGGTGATGATATTACAAGGTGGCACCTTTGGGAGGTGATTAGAGATTAGATCATGAGAATTAAAGGGATTAATGTCCTTATAAGAAAGGCCTAAGAGAGAGTCCACAGCCCTTCTACCATGTGAAGACATAGAGAAAAAGCACCATCTGTGAACTAGAGAGCAGACCCTTACCAGATGCTGGATCTGCCAGCATCTTGATTTTGGACTTCCCAGTCTCCAGAAGTATGAGAAATAAATTTCCGTTGTTTATAAGCTACTCAGTTTATTGTATTTTCTTATAGTAACCACAACAGACTAAAACATGCTATTAAGCTTTTTAATTTATTATATTTATTTTTAATTTTTGCCTGTAGTTACTTCTTATTTGTTTTTGAAGTTTTTCCCCTGTTTTAGGTATTTCTATTATCCTTACAGTTTTAGTATTCTGCCATCTTCAAGTAAGCTTTAAGTTGATTTTTGTTCAATGTGAGTTAGAATGTTGTTTTTTTCTATTTACTTTCCTCTCATTAGTATAACCTGAAATCTGCTAGGCAAAATGTGTGGGTTTTATTGTGTCTGTATTTCAGGAAGAAATAAAGGGTGGATGGTCATGTCCATATATTTGAGGCTCACTTGTTTATAAACCTTGGAAGTCGAGAGCCAAGTTAGCAGCTAGTTGAAAAGGATTAGAAGAACAAACCCCTCACTATCATAAAGTCCAATGTATTTAACAGTCTGGCTGGGTAATTAATGCTTAAACGTCAAAATGAGTCTGCTTGAAGTATTATCTTAGATCCCCCAACCCACTGATCTAGAGAAAAGATCAAGATTTCAGCCCTTCCCTTGACAGAAATGTTGCAAGCTGAGTTTGAGAAACTCAGAAGAGAAATCCTAAAACATGAGAACTTTCTTTTGAAATAGAATGCTTGAAAGAGCTGAGAGCTTTCAGAGACATTGTGAGATCAGCAGGATCTCCCCTTTGAAATCTTGCATTCATCCCCAGACCTAGTTGGAGCAAGGGCAGAGGGGCCCCACTCTATAGCAGAATATCAAAGCACTGGCAATGGTAGAGTGGCAGAAAGCTTGAGGAACACAGATTCCTAGTGACAGAGCAAATTGCTTCCAGGAAAGTAAGCAGAGCAATCTGGGTGGTGGCGACAGTGTGACAGCAGTCATCTCAGATTTGGGTGCAGTCAGGAACTTATGTCTATCAAAGTACAAGAGGGACATCTACCTGTGCCTAGTAGAAAACACTTCATAGGCATCAATCCCCAACAAAGATGGAGGTACTAACAACCTACCAGCAAACAGGCAATTATGAAAGAAGGATGATGAGCTCAGCCTATTTTGGATGGACTGGGAATTAATGTATTTCTGTCACTAATTGGCGATTTGGGGAGAAACAGAGGCTACAGAGGTAGATTTTATGGTTCAAAGAGGGCACATCAATTCCATTTCTTTTACCTAAGGCATGCTTTTGGAAGGAGCTTCTTCTTACTCAGGGGAGAGGAGAGGGGATGCTAAGTTATATACCAAGGGCCCACTATGAAATGGAACAAGCATTTTGTGACTTCTTAATATACATGTAGTATTGTGAATTTCTGAAAGATAAAATCAGTACATCCTTACCCTCAGGGAGCTTACAATACAGTGAAGAATGGAACAATTGCACAGACAGAATATATAATAACAAATGTCATACAAGAATGCTACTTTGACTAAAAGGAAGATCATATGGTTTTAAAAATCAGGAATAGCATTCTGACCAACTGAGCATATAAAATAGATTCAAGTACAAACATTTAAGAGATAATTTCAGGAGCCCATATGAGAATCAATGAGATTCTATGCTAGGATAGTGGCAATGAAACAGAAATGAAAGAATGGATTTGTGAAATGCATACCTAGCATCTTCAAGATTTATTAACTAATTGCATATGGGAGATAATTGAGATGGGGAGAAAGGAAGCACTGGGAATTGGGACAATGGAGATAGGGTTAGCTGAAGTAAGGAAGAAAAAGGGAAATTGGATGGAAGATGGCAAGCTTGCTTTTTGAGATGCTGCTGTAAATACAAGACACTGAGTATACGAGAGGCTGGTGATTATATAGGCTGGGACACTGCATACATAAGAAGTTGGTAATTACATAGAGTGTAGTCACCTCACCTTGTTTTCCCCTGGTGAGGACTCCTGTCTTTTGATTCTGTCTGTTCACAGTCACACCCCTGGTTTAAAGATACTCTGAGAAGCATAAGTATGTATGCCTTGAAAGCCAGTGCTTAGGATTCATACCATCACCACCGCCTCTACCCTGTCACCTCTTTATTTAGCCTTAGCTCCCTATGAGTAACTCAAATGCCTACAGTTTTATTTTCCTGCATGTGCTGGCGCTGATGTGATTGGGATGAGCCCGCTCAGCTGGAACGGAGGAGTACGCCATTATGAAGCTCTGTCAGGGGAGGAATGACTGACTGCAGCAACTCAGGGGCTGTCTCTCTCTCTCTCAATCTCTCTCTCTCTCTCTTTCTTTTTTCTTTTTTTTTTTTTCTTGCTTCTCAGCACAGTCTGCCAGAACCTGATGTGGATGCTGGAAGGATAAAATTTACAGTCTCAAGACACGATTCTCTATAAGTCAAATGAAGCATTTTTACTAAATTGAGTCTCTTCAACTCTTCTCTGAATTCTCCATATGTCAGCACAGAATTGCCTCAATCTTCCTTTCTCTACTACTTTATGCTCATAAATTTCATTTTCACTTCTGACAGCTTTTATTTGCTTGGGTCTATTTTTCAATGTTTCTGAACATTTTTTGATATTTACTCTTTACTGTTTATAAAAGGAATATGTACTCATTGTAAACATAACCTGATTTGGAAATTAAGAAAAAAATATAAAGAAGAAAGTATGTGACCTAAACTCTCATCACTATTAACATTTTGATCCAGTCTTTTTCCTCTTATGCACATTTTAATTTTAAAACATAGTTGGAATCACACTATGTAAATTATTTTGTTTTCTGGTTTTGTAACCATTATATTATTAGAATTTTCTCACATTATTAAAATCAGTTTAAATCATTTTTGATAGCTGCATGAAATTTTATTATTGTGGATGTTGTATTTTTTTTAATGATATTAGCTCCTATGCTGATTGCCTAACTCTTTATGGTAAAAATTTCCTGGGCTATGCATGTGTCTATACATAGCTAAAAAAGAAAAATGAAAGAATAAAAACCAAAATGATACAAAGAAAAAAAATGACTTTTTTTTTTTTTTTTTTGAAATGGAGCTTCGTTCTTGTTGCCCAGGCTGGAGTGTAATGGTGCAACCTCCACTCACTGCAACTTCCACCTCCCGGGTTCATGTGATTCTCCTGCCTCAGCCTCCAGAGTAGCTGAGACTACAGGCACGTGCCACCATGCCAAGCTAATTTTTTAAAATATATTTTTGGTAGAGACAGAGTTTCACCATATTGGCCAGGCTAGTCTCAAACTCCTGACCTCAGGTGATCCACCCACCCTGGCCTCCCAAAGTGCTGGGATTACAGGTGTGAGCTACCGCATACGTCATGTTCTGCAAATTTTAAAAACAAATTCTATCAAATTAAAGAATTAATAGTTTCTACTTTATGTAAAATGTTCCTGCACATTTTACATAAAGTTGGCATGTAAAATGTCAACTTTAAAATGAAGAAGATCTGAAATAATGAAGAAACTTAATTTAGCAAAAGAAATTGGATAGAAGTCAAGGTTTTCGACATGAAAGAGAGTGACAATAGAGATATGTATATTCTCCAAATTCACCAACCATCTCTAAAGGAATGGCAAATAAAAGACTGGAAACAAGTCAAAACATTGAAATTTTAAGTACTTATTCCTTTGCTCGTTGTAAATTGATAATTTTAACTCTGGTATTCTGTTTGAAATGTAAATGTTTAATCTTTCCATCCATGATGGAAAGGAATGTCTTCCAGAAGTGAGGAGTAAGGGGAGAGGAGATGTATTCTGACCTCAAAATTATGTGACAGTGTCTCCAAAATATAGTTGCTTGAACAGATGTCTTCTAAGCAAATGCTATAAAATACTTAATTAGGGACATGAAGTTTCCATTCATAAACATAAGAAACTTATTTTTGAAACTTATTTTTGTTTATTTCCATAGGTTATTGGGGAACAGGTGGTGTTTTGTTACATAAGTTCTTTAGTGGTGATTTGTGAGATTTTGGGGCACCCATCACCTAAGTAGTATACACTGCACCGTATTTGTAGTCTTTTATCCCTCGCCCCCTTCCCTCCCTGTCCCCCTGAGTCCCCAGAGTCCATTGTGTCATTCTTAGGCCTTGCATCCTCATAGCTTAGCTTCCACTTATGAGTGAGAACATACGATGTTTGATTTTCCATTCCTGAGTTACCTCACTTGGAATAATAGTCTCCAATCTCATCCAGGTCGCTGCAAAAGCCATTAACTCATTTGTTTTTATGGCTGAGTAGTATTCCATCATATATATATATATACACACACATATATATGTACATATGTATATATATATGTCTATATATGTATGTGTGTATATATGTCTATATATGTATGTGTGTATATATATATGTCTACATATGTATGTGTGTGTATATATATATATATATATATATATATATATATCACAGTTTCTTTATCCACTCGTTGATTGATAGGCATTTGGGTTGGTGCCACATTTTTGCAATTGCGAATTGTGCTGCTATAAACATGCGTATGCAAGTATGTTTTTTGTATAATGACTTCTTTTCCTCTGGGTAGATACCCAGTAGTGGGATTGATGGATCAAATGGTAGTTCTTTAAGGAATCGCCACACTGTTTTCCATAGTGGTTGGACTAGTTGACATTCCCACCAGTAATATAGAAGTGTTCCCTGTTCACCATATCCACAGCAACATCTACTATTTTTTTATTTTTTTGATTATGGCCATTCTCACAGGAGTAAGGTGGGATCGCATTGTGAAACTTATTTTTTGAAGAGCGTGTTTTGACCAGAATAAATATGTGAATTATATATGTAAGAAGTGGAAAAACTGTAAATCTTATCAGCTTCTGGTAAAATGTGTGATTTGTCTGTGAAGACATTTAAAAAAACAACAACAACAACCATGAACTTTGTCTACTCCAGAATGATCTATGGTTTTCAAGTATACTGAAGTAAGATGGACTCTATTTGAGGAAAGTAAACTGCCACCATGAGTTAAAACATGTCTAAAGCCATGGCTTTTCATTTTTTTTATTTTTTTCCAGAATGGATTTTCCAAGAAACTTCACTTTCAAGGATAAGTAAGATCTTGACAGGCTGAATTAAGCAACATATCAAGGAGGGAAAAAAAGATACCTAAAATGAAACATACCACATATAGTTTCTAGTGGGAGAAATGAGCATGGAGGGAGTCTTTTGAGCCAGTTCCGCCTTGAGACAGTGCTTCAGAATCAAGAAGGGGAAGAATCTATAACAATTCCCATTTTAGTAAAGTTTCTACATGAGGTTTCTTAAGTTAATCTGTATAATTTTAAGTTTGGCAACTTTTATACTAAATGTTTTGTTTCAAATACAAAAATATAGCAGTAAAAGTATATAAAGTAATATCATATAATATAGGAAAACTGAAAGACATAATATCTCTCAATTTGGACATTTCCTTATCAGATGCTGCTAAGTAAAATAGAAAAATGTTTACTGGTGAAATAAGCTGTGTCTGGACCTTAATTTTTAAAGATGGCCATATGTTTTATCTCTGGCTTATATAATCATGCAAATTATTATAAAAAATGCATTTGGGAATATGGAAAAGGCATATTTTAACCTATGCAAAGAGTATTACCCTGGATGAGGTTATATTTTCCTTTAATTTTCAGAGAGATTTTTGTTATGTTCAGATGATGCTGAAACCCTGTTTGGATCTATATTCTATAAAATCAATTTTAAGTTGCTTAAACAATAGGAGGAGGGAACATAATACATATTTATTATACTACACACAATATTTGCTATACCTATGCATTCTTATGCATTTTTACCATGTTATAGAATATATCAGTTCTCCCTAAAGCCCAAAATGGGTATTCTTTTGTAATATGCTTGGATAAAGTAAAATTATGTTTTTAAAAAGAAATAACAACTTTCTAATGTTTTAAATAAGAATATAATAAGCAAATGGTTTGATCTGAGAATAATATTGGCTTATCAAAGATTGTGAAAGGATGTTGTATTAGAGTAAACAATAGTTGCTTTGAAAAGAGAAAAATAACTTGAAAGAGTTAAAGTAAGGAAGAATTTGAAGTTAAAAACATCAGAAAAAGGCTGGTCGCGGTGGTTCACAGCTGTAATCCCAACACTTTGGGAGACCCAAGCAGGCAGATCACTTGAGGTCAGGAGTTCAAGACCAGCCAATATGGCAAAACTTAGTCTCTACTAAAAATACAAAAATTAGCTGGGTGTCCTGGTATGCACCTGTAATCCCAGCTACCTGGGAGGCTGAGGCAGGAGAATCTCTTGAACCTGGGAGGCGGAGGTTGCAGTGAGCCAAAATTACGCCACTGCACTCCAGCCTGGACAACAGAGTGAGACTCCGTCTCGATTAAGAAGAAAAAAAAATCAGAATAAACTCATGATTCTAAAAGACTCTGATTGTCATAAGAACATTTGAAGCAGCTGTTGATGTCACCCTGCCCGCAGTGGAAGCATGGGAAACAATCTACTCAATAATCAGACTTGGGTCTTATGCTGGTTTGCCACAGAAGGTATCACCAGATAACTTGGGCCACATATTAGAAAATCAAGATAAGTATGGAATAGACTGTTGTAACAAGAAAACAAGAATACCTTCATAGATGATTCAAGTATTTAAGAAAAAAAAAAGACAAAAAGGCTTAGTCTGTTTTGTGCTGCTATAACAGAATACCTGAGATTCAGTACTTTATAAAGAAGAGAAATTTGTTTCTCACAGTTCTGGAGTCTATAAAGTCCAAGATCAAAGTTCTGGCATCTAGTGAGGACTTTGTTGTTATGTCCTCACATGGTGGAAGGCAGAAAGGGGTAAACCCACTCCCACAAGCACTTTTTATAGCAGCATTAATACATTCATTAGGGCTATGAAAATTGTCAAAATCAAAATGGAGTCACTTGTGTTAAAAACCCTGACAAATAGAGCTGAGGAAGGGTATGAAGGAGGGATTCTTGTGCATGAATTCTTGATATCACAAAAGACTTTGCAAAACCACAGCCTGCACAAAAGCCATCACAACTTTACACATAAAAAAAATGCTTCTGGCCGGGCGCGGTGGCTCATGCCTGTAATCCCAGCACTTTGGGAGGCCGAGGCAGGCGGATCATCTGAGGTCGGGAGTTCGAGACCAGCCTGACCAACATGGAGAAACCGCATCTCTACTGAAAATACAAAATCAGCAGGGCATGGTGATGCATGCCTGTAATCTCAGCTACTCAGGAGGCTGAGGCAGGAGAATTGCTTGAACCCAGGAGGCAGAGGTTACGATGAGCTGAGATCACACCATTGCACTCCAGTCTGGGCAAAAGAGCGAAACTCCATCTCAAGAATAATAATAATAATAATGCTTCTGAGAGGACATCTGCCTAGCAACTCTCTGTCCAGTCTTGGACTGGCACCACCTTTGTTATTAATCCTTGTAGTCAACAATAATTATCTCAAAACAATTATATAATCCTCCTCATTTTTCCTTTAAAAACCTTTGTCTTCCTTTACCTCCTGAATATATACATAATTTACTGTGGAAGACATACATATTCCCATTGTAACGCCTATTCCCAAATAAACATCATTTTCTTCTAGAGGGTCTTCCTCTCCATTTGTTATTTAGGTTGACAGGTCAGAGTTCTCATGACCTAAACAACTCCCATTAGGCCTCATTTCCCTCCCAAAACTGTTGCAATTGGGACTAAATTTCCAACACATGAATCTTTGGAGACACACTCAAATAATAGCAAAAAAAAAAAAAAAACACACATTGAAAAGAGCTCCTATATACCAAGAAGTGACAGGTAAGCATCAGGAGAAAGCCTACCAGCCAGCAATTGATACCAATTCAGTCTTTAAAAAGAGCCATGAATTCATAACTATTCTAAAAATGAAAGGTAGAAGAAGGGAAATCATACTAAAAAGTAAGATATGTATCTTTCAAATTAGCTTTATAAAATTATGGAATAATGATCAAGTTGACTGAATCAAACATTCGGAGCGTTGGTCAACACAGATTTAACAATTTCAAATGGTATGCAAACATAAGAAGGGTACATTTGTAATTTTTTTTAAGTGTAAGAGTATTAAAATACATTTTGACTAGCCAGATTTAGAGATATCTAAAGGTTAGGGCAAAACAGGTAGACTGTTGGGGAAAGTGGGTAAAGAAATAAGAATAAAACAGGCATGTAAATACATAAAGAATACAGGAAGTAATAATGATATCATAAAATTAATGCTACATTTAATAATCCACATTACTTTAGAATGGTCTAGTCCATGAGTCTCTGTGAAATAAAAGGAGTTGTTTAAATTGGGTTGGACTGCTCTGTCTTCATTCTGTGTTGGAGAGAGGAAGATCTATAGAAGTCCAGAAACCATATGACTCATAATATGGGATCATCTCAAACCTATCTTCTCTAATAAACCAGACTTCCTAACAAAATGTCCATGCTCAAGACACAGGTTATGGATTAAAGAAAATAACTACCAGAATAATTAAGCTCAATCTCATAGGACTGGGGGTAGGGGATGATTGTTGGACTCTTGTTTTAAAATGACTGAATAAAGACTGTGCTTTCCACCATCATGTTAAAAATAATTCTAAAATAGAAAAGAGACCATGAATGCAAACTCTGTCTGCCTTTGATGAAACTAAGAAATATCTGAAACCACAAGGATAGATGTCAAGACGGTACAGAACACTTTAGTGTTGGAAATGCTTGTGGAATAGACAGCATTCGCGTTCTCTTCAATGCTGAGGTTATATGATTCCTCTGCTCACAATAAAGGAAAATCAAAAGGACCTCTAGTTCTTAACTAGGGAAGAAGTTTCCTGCCAGGAAATGTATATATTTTTGCCCATGTAAGAGGCATGTCAAAGCAGAAAGTGGGCATATTATGTTAGATTGTCCTGCCCATTATCTTTATCCAGTTTCTACTATTCTATTGCATTATACATAGTTTAAGATCTTACTTTGGCTTCCCATGTAGACTTTGTTGAAGGATGAAAAATGTTTTGAATAGCTAGCTAGACTATTCCAGTCACTTGGCCATTAGATTTCTTCGGGAAATTAATGAATCCAGCAATCAAATTAATCAGTGTTTTCTGAGTGCAGTTATTGCAGATCAGCCTAATCTTGCTGGAATGCAAGATAAATTTGTGTTTCTGGCCTGAAAAGTTGAGAGCCAAAGTGAATTTTAATGATCCACTAATGTACCTTCCGCTTGCTTAAATAGCTGCCTAAATGCCACATATGCTGGATGACAAGTTGGTATTCTGTCATTGTCTCCACTTCCTTTATTTTACTTTTTTAAAGGCAAGGTCTCATTCTGTCACCCAGGCTGGAGTATAGTGCCATGATCATAACTCACTGCAACCTTAAAATCCTGGGCTCAAGCAATCTTCCCACCTCAGCCTCCCAAGTAGCTAGGACTACAGGTGTGCCCCCATGCCCAACTAATTTTTTTTTAACTTTTTTGTAGAGACGGGGTTTCACCATGTTACCCAGGATGGTCTTGAACTCCTGGCCTCAAGCTATCCACTCACATCAGCCTCCCAAAAGGCTAGGATTACAGGCATGAACCACTGCACCTGGCCATTAATGTTTAACAATATTAATAATAATAACCAGTAGTGATAATGGAGAACATAATATGACAAAATGAGCTATGAAGAAATTTAACTAATTTTGTTTTAACTTGATCTTATTATTTGCTGCTATAGACAACTCAGGAAGAAATAAACATTAATATACCCTGCCCTCGCAAAATTAGTCAAGCCTTTGGGTTTCTAGCGGTCAAGATGTTTTATATGGAAAATGCACACTTAGTTCTTAATTCTAATTGTGGGTTGAAAGGGGAAAATCAAGTAGATTTCCGGGAATTTGAAAAAACAAGAATTTATTTTTCCTTGAGGACAGAGAACTGAGTCTGCTCATACCAGTCCCATTGAGACGGCCAAACCTTGAGAGAGGCACAATCTGAGCACCAGGGTTGGGAGCCTGCAGGAGAAGGGTTGAATTTCCCCAGACCAAATGGAGCTACTGCAGAGCCGCCCTCCATGGAAGGACCCCTGCCCCCCACACCTCCTCTACCCTAACTGTCCCCAGTATATTGCCGGTCAGGCCGACCTCCGGGTAATTAGAGGAGGCACCGAGGACACTGGCTCCCCGACACTGACATCGTGTGGTCATAAGGAGCAAGGGCAGCAGAGACATGCAAAGGCTGAGAGATGGTATGAGCCCCCTGGTACTGCACAGTCTCGAAAACGGGAAGATAACTAAAATTACTAATCATCAACTTCCCAACAGCATAGCAGGCATGTGGGGGCTTAAACTCTTCTTATTGAATCCGTGAAAATAAAAATGTGACACCACTCAAACTCAAGTGTCAAGGAGTAATTCATACGTGTAACTCTGGTCCCAATATTACTCCCCAGTGTCCTTATCTAAAGAACACCCCCACAAACCTTATCTGTATCAGTCAGTTTTCTTTTTCTTCAGAGCTCATAACCAGAATGCCCTTGTGGTTCATGTGTTTACTTGTTTTATCTGGCTTACATGTTTACTTATTTATTACCTGTCTCTTCCTACTGGAATTTAACTCTATAGAGGTATGGATCTTCTCTTTCTTATGTGCCACTGTATCCTCAGATTTTATTTTATTTACTTTATTTGTTATTTATTTATTTTATTTTTTGAGACAGACTGTCGCCCTGTTGCCCAGGGTGGAGTGCAGTGGTGCAATCTGCAGCCTCTGCCCCCTAGACTTAAGCAATTCTGGTGCCTCAGCCTCCCAAGTAGGTGGGACTACAAGTGTGCACCACCACATCTGGCTAACTTTTTGTGTATTTTTAGTACAGACGGGGTTTCGCCACGTTGGCCAGGCTGGTCTCAAACTCCTGGAGTCAAGCGATCTGCCCGCCTCAGCCTCCCAAAGTGCTGGGATTACAGATGTGAGCCACCACGCCTGGCAGTATTCTCAGATTTTAAAATAGCACCTGGAAGACCCTAAGAGTTCAGTAAGTTATTTGTTCAATGAGTGGACAAATAAATTATATACCTGAAGCTTATGGAGCAAAAACTATACTCCGGCAATGTGCTGGGCACTTGATTTATGTCACTTAATCTTTCCAACAACTTAAGTAAGGGGCTATAATTATCTCATTTTATAGATAAGGGAACAGAGAACCCAAACTACCCACCGCTGAGCTCTACTGCCCCTTGCCATTCCTGTTTTCCATCTCACTATTTACCATTTCCAAGAACAATTCCTTATATATCTCCCACTTTTCCTCCTTCAGGTTGGGTCATGCCCCTTCCCCATTTGCTCTCAAAATAACTTACTTGTAACCATCATTCATTACAATTGGTGATGGTATCTCCCTCTAAATCCTGAGCTCCCCAAGGTGTTCATGAGACCTAGCATAGGGCCTGGAACAAAGTAGGTATTAAAAACGTTGTTATATGATAGTGACTGAATGAAGGAGTAGGTGACTGCTCCTCATCCTTAACCACCACTCCCACTTCCAGTTTTTTGTTTTCCTTCCTTTTTTTTTTTTTTTTTTGAAACATGGTCTCATTCTGTCACCCAGGCTGGAGGGCGGTGGCATGATCTTGGCTTACTGCAACCCCTGCCTCCTGGGCTCAAGTGATCCTCCCACCTCAGCCCCTCAAGTAGCTGGGACTACAGGCACAAGCCACCATATCCAGCTACTTTTTGTAATTTTTGTAGAAATGGGGTTTCATCATTTTGCCAACGCTGGATTCGAGCTCCCAAGCTCAAGTCCTCCACCCACCTTGGCCTCCCAAAGTGCTAAGATTACAGGCATGAGCCACCATGCCCAGCCCCTTCTGTAATATTCTTGCTTTACTGCAGCAGGGAACTCTCCTCAGCCCCTCAAGAAGGTCTACCGTGTGCCAGACACAGTATTTGGTGTGGGAAATACAGAAATTGATAAAACTGTCCCTACTGCAAGGGAGTCACAATCTAGTAGATCGGAGGGGAGCGTAACCACAAACCCTCACAATCAGTGCAGTTAGCACTAGAGGTGTGCAAGTGGTGCTTTGAGAGAAGGAAGAGAAATACCTGGCCCTGAAACAGGTGTGCTTTACTGAGTTTGGCAGGATAGCATGGATGAGAGTGAGAGCACAGAGCTCAGTGTGACTCAATGGTAGCACAAGGGGAAGTGGTGAGAGATGAGGCTACAAAAATAGTCAGGGACCAGATCACAAAGGGCCTTCAAAATAATTATAAAGAGCTTGGTCTTTATTCTGAAGATAATGGGGAGACACTGAAATATTTGAATCAAGACAATGATGTGATGAGATTGGCAGTTCAAATACTGGTCAAGTGAAAGGCCTGAAATAAGGCAGCGGCTGTATTAGAAAAGTGGACAGATTGCAGAGGTAAAATCATTAGAATAGCTGTTTCCATGTGGGAGGGGGATGAGAGAAAGTCCTTGAGCTGACAAGGACTCCCAAGTTTCTCTGTGGATGATGGTATATTGATTTTTTTTTTGTCATCATTGGTAAAGAAAACACAAGGGGGGAAATATTCTGAACCATACCTAGTAGGGCCTGCCACATAGTAGGTGTTCAATAAATAGCTGTTGAACGAAATGGAATTTAAAAGGTGGAAGATACTTGCTACTTTTGAAGCACTTTTCAACTGTGGCTCAAGACACTGGTATGGGGTGTATGCAGCTGGTAGGGGAGGCCTAGGCATGAATGTCAACCGAAAAGTACCCTGAGTAAAAAGAGGGCCAAGGAAGGAATCCTGGAAAACTCAACTTTTAGGAGGTGCTAAGGAAAGAAAAGACTAAGAGGAAAACCATTAGTTGACACTGAGTAAGCACCTACAGCAAGGACTGTACTGGATGCTTAAAAAAAAACAAAAACAACAACAAAAAAAAAACTGCAAGTGTGTGTTCCCATGAGGAAAGTGTTTAAAGAGCAAGTGGTCAGAAGGATATTTCTATGTGTCACTGGAGGCTAGAACCCAGGACTCCGTGGAAACTGGAGAAATTGTACAATGATTCCAGGTTCCAACATTTGTCTTATTCCTTGTAACCGCCTTCCCACATCCAATCGCTTCCCCATGCCTTCTCACGGAGTCTGGTTCGGGTGAAATTACTTTTATTGATGGTGAGCGCAAGCAGGTGTGAGTGACTGCACCTCTTTCAGAGGACACAGGACTGGGCTTAAGGAAGGGAGGGCCAGAGCGCCCGCCTTGGTGGATGCAGGATTCGCTCCTTATTAGGGCGTGAGTGCTACATTCTGAAAGGATTTATTTTGGGACAAGGCACAAGCACAAGGGAGGCACGCAACACCAGCCCTCAGGCTACACTCTCCATTTGGAGCAGAGCTTCTTCGGCAGCCCCAGGTCTCCCGGGATCTTCCTCGGTGTCCTGCGGAGGCTCTGGCTCCAGCGTGGGCTCCAGCGCAGGCTGGGCTTCCGGCTGGGCTCCAGCGCTCCGGCCAGGCCCGAGGCGAGGCGGCTTGACCGGGGTGGGCGGTGGCGCTGCAGGGCCTTTCCGGCCCGAAAGGGCCCTTCGGAGGCTCTGTACCTTCTGCAATCCGGTGCGCCGCAGCCGCTGGGCCCTGGACTCCACCGGCTCCTCGTCCGAGCTCTCTCCAACTTCGGCCTCCAGCTGCTCTGGGCCCAGCTCGGACTGGTCCGCCGGGCCCAAGGGCTCTGGTGCCTTCTGGAAAGCGCTGGCTGGGACTTCACCCTCCTCCTGCATGTGACGGACACAGCACTGATCCTGGCAGCTCCTTACCCCCAGCAGCCCGAAACTCACTCCTTAATTACACAAGGGAAACCTTTTACCTCCGCAGCCAGAGTCTGGGGGGAAAGGCAGGCGTGGGAAGGTAAGGGGAGGGAAAGCTGCGTGCGAACTGCAAAACGTTGTAAAGTAGGTGAGGCCTGGTGAGGGGCGAGAAGAGGATAGTGCCCGCAGTCACGGAATGCCCTTTCAACCACCGTTATTTTAGGGATTGGCTGGGACTTAGACCAAATTCTGCGGACGTGGCCTGAGCTAGAGCTGGGCGGGCTTGGATTGGCCAGGCGGGGCTCAGGCGTGAGAGGGAGGGATGGGGCTGGGTCTTGGGAAGTGGGTGCGGCTCTGTGAGTCTGTTCCACAGCAACAGACGGCGGGAGGGGTCAGGAATGTGGGTGTGGTAGGTGGATGGAAGCGGGGAGCCCCCAGCTGGTGGCCCAAAGGCCGGCAAAGGCCTCGGATTGGGGACCGTTTGAGGTCACTGACCTTGAAGAGCAGAACGTGGAGCTTCCCGCGCGCCACCAGCAGCCCGTGGTTGGCCTCCAGCCGCTGCACCTGGGCTGCGCGGCGCACCGCGCGCTCTTGGGCGGCGTTGGCGTGCGAGCTCACGCGCTCCGCCTTGGCCAGCAGCTGCGCCAAGGTGTTGCTGGTGGTGTCGTGGCTGCGACTCAGAGCGCCCAGGCCGCTCTGGATGCGGCGCACGGACCCTGCCAGGCCTCCCTGCCTTCGAGCCAGGCCTCCCTGCCGCTCCCGCAGCGTCTCCAGCATGGAGGCCAGCTTCTCCAGCAGGGTCACCACCGTCACGGCGTGCACGGGACCCCCCGCCGGCGCCTCGGGCACAGGCCCCGGCTCCAACGCACTCTCCCTCATGATCCCTGACCGCTCTGCTCCGTCTGCCTGCAACTGCTGGCTGCACTACGGTCAGGGGCCTCCTTTCCCTGGCTCCTCCCCAGCTCCAGCTGTGACTCAGGCAGGCGGAGTTGGCCTTCTGGGGCGGCGGGAGGGCGCGAGGGCGTAGGGATGTTGGCAGCGGGGTCTCTTGAAAGCGTTTCGCCTTCCGCTGTCCCGCGCCGGGGGCCTGCTGGGAAGCCTGTTGGCCCCAAATCGGCCCCCTGCAAACCCTCTCACTCTGAGTTTGAGTTACCCTCCTCCACTCCAATTCCCTGGTGTGCCTGTTGCAGGTCTCCACTGCAAAGGGCGAGTCACGGAAATTTTTATTTCATGCATCTTAGTGGGCGCAGAAACTGTGTTGGCACGGCAAAGAGATAACCAGAGGGGCCTCCGTCGCCGTCCACTTTCGGCCTCCCACACAAGTGAAGATTGTATTTTTCGTGGCCCCCAGGCTGGATGCAGGCGACAGGGAGACCCTGGAACATTCTGCTTACAGATCGCGAACTGTCAAGGCCCGAGGCCCCGCTTTGTGACTTGGACAGGCTGCTCATTGTGGGCTGGCGGGCGGGGCATCCTCTGGTGTTTTCCTAATAGTCATCACCAGGGTTTAGCCGCAGGCTTCGTTTCCTGCTTCTTTATTTCGTCCTCTTGGGTAGCATTATCTGGTTTCTTTTCTCTAGTTTTCTGCCCTCTCTTTCTTTGGGTTTCACTGGTAAATCTCAGCCGCCCCGGCCCCAGCACCCAAGCTTGGAGGATAAGCAGGACACCTTCACGTCTTCTTTTAAAATCCTTAAAGGCGTTAGACTAGGCACTGGTCTTTGCTTTGATAGAGGTTACTTGGGCTCCTGCCTGACTTTTTTTGCTTGTTTGTTTCTTGTGTTCTGTGGAACTGCGGAGAGTAAAGATTTGAAATTGCTGCTACAGAGAGGGAGAGAGTGGGCATGGAGGATCCAGTTAATGATGTGGATTGTGAATTTCTAATGTCAGCAGTTCGAAAAATCCCATGCCTTAGCCGGGCGCGGTGGCTCATGCCTGTAATCCCACCACTTTGGGAGGCCGAGGGGGGAGGATCACGTGAGGCAGGGAGTTCCAGACCAGCCTGGGCAACATGGCAAAACCCCGTCTCTACTAAAAATACAAAAATTAGCAGGGCGTTGTGACACACGCCTGTAATCCCAGCTACTCCGGAGGGCTGAGGCAGAAGAATCGTTTGAACCTGGGAGGCAGAGATTGCAGTAAGCCAAGATTGCTCCACTGCACTACAGCCTGGAGGACAGAGCAAGACTCCATCTCACAAAAAAAGAAAAGAAAAGAAAATCCCATGCCTTGTTTGTAGCAATACTTGGCAAACTGTCTCACAAATGCAAGTAACCCATTAATCCTGATGATCTCTCTCCCTCTTCCTCTTCTCACTGAACCTGTGAGGGCCATTTGATGACAACTGTGGAAGAAACTTGTGTCACTCTGGAAATAGTTACATGGGCCTGAAGTGCCACAGACGTGGGCAGCTAATGCCAGAAATCTGGTGATGCTAAGCTGATGGCTGATTTCTACAAATACAAGGCCATAAGCCTGACCCCTGCTGCTTAATACAAGAGAAAATAAGCTCTCTTGGGAATCTGGTGGGAATCACCATCTCTTCCAGTGAAACTACATTTACCCAGAGAGATCCATCAGGGATGTACCAGTTAAAATGCTTTCAGACTGAGGGAACAAAAACTCAATTCAAACAGTACTTAGTAACAGGAAACTCAATTCAAACATAATTGAAAAAGAGGATTGGTAGAGTGGTGATTAAGTGTGAGTCATTCACAGCTCCAAATCTGGTTTTCTACAGTTCTCTCCACTGCTCAACTATGAGCCCCATCCCGCACCTCTCACACACTCCCCCATGTCCCCCACACACCCCCTACCCGTGTGTATGTGCCCACATACGCACAGGTGTCAGCTTCATTCCAGGCCTCACAACTCTGCACAAGATCTAAAAAAAAAAAAAGGGGGACCATCTTAAAATTTAGGACATTTATTTCCCAGAAGCCTCCCAGAATTTTTACACTTGCCTTCCACTGGGTTACATGGCTTTTCCAAATCCAAATTCTATGGCTACAAAAATGACATGCATTGATGGGTTTAGGCCTATGTTCCCTAACCAATCACTGACAAGAAATCTAATAATTGGCTTTTGACAAGTTAGATCAATTCTGAAGTAGAGTAGATTCAGCTTCCCCAGGAGTATTAGGGTGGTATGGGAGGAAAAGTGGATATCTGTACAAAAATCTGGGTACTACTGGGAAAGGATATTATTACAGGAAGCCTATGAAAGAATCACCAGCTTTGATGAGTGGGGCTAAGGAAATTCAGTGCATTTGGAAGTAAGAAGTACTTGGATAGATTTGGATAGATTTTTTTTTTTTCCTGAGACCAAGTCTCGCTCTGTCACCCAGGCTGGAGTGCAAACGCGTGATCTTGGCTCACTGCAACCTCCGCCTCCCAGGTTCAAGCAATTCCCCTGCCTCAGCCTCCTGAGTAGCTGGGATTACAGGCACGCGTGACCACGCCCAGCTAATTTTTGTAATTTTAGTAGAGGCAGGATTTCACCATGTTGGTCAGGCTGGTCTTGAACTCCTGACCCCATGATCCACCCACCTTGGCCTCCCAAAGTGCTGGGATTACAGGCGTGAGCCACTGCAGATTTCACCATGTTGGTCAGGCTGGTCTTGAACTCCTGACCGCATGATCCGCCCACCTTGGCCTCCCAAAGTGCTGGGATTACAGGCATGAGCCACCGCGCCCAGCATAGATAGATATTTTTTTAAAACCTGGTAATGAAGTGGCATTGTTGCCTGGAGTAAATACCCGAGATTGGTGGTGTAACAGCTATGGAAAACTAGGACATGGACATACAAAGAGGTTCAGAGCAGAAGTTGAATAGGCAAAAGAAAAAGAAGAGCTCTCTGCAGCAGAGAAGGGTCCCAGAGAAATGGGTTGCTGGTTCCACAGTGGAATGCAAGGGATTTTATAGATGACCTTAAGGAGGCAGTGTGTCATTTACATAGGGCACAAAAGATTGGTTGGACCAGGTGTGTCATTTGCATACAGCTCAAAAAACTGGTTAGGGCTAGGTATGCCATTTGTATAGGCACAAAAAGATGGCCACCCCCACCCTAATCTTTTATTTTGCAGATGGGTTCTCTACCTGGCCAGTGCCATGTTGCCTGTTTCTTTACTGTACCTGTGGTGACAAAGAAAAGGGAAGATGGAGCCTCCATGTTGAACATACCTGGCCCCCAGGTAGCCCTTTTCTATTGACACAGCTGCCAGCATTCACTCCTGCAGACTTCCAGCTTGCTTATCTATGTTTGCAGCTTGATTTTTCAGGCTGTTCTTTGTTAGAAAAGAAATGATTTGGGGGCTGATTTTTGTTAAAAGGGAAATTCTGCTGAGGACTCTTTTGCCCTCACTATCTGCCTAATTTTTTTCCATCTCCTGTAGCACTAACTCCCTCTCTGGATATGTGGAACAAGGAGGACCTTAAACTTAACAATAGAGCCAATGATGGTTCTACCAGTCTCCCCAAAGCCTCAAGTTTAAAAGCCATATGAACTGGCTGATAGTGGAAAATGGAAGCCATGAGGTAAGTAAAAATAACTTGGGGCCAGCTAGAAGAATGCCTGAGTCAATAAAGCAGAGATTGACAGAAATTGTAGTAGAGTGACCTTGATTATAAAGTATCCAAGGAAGAACTGTATTGCAGTTTCCAAAAAGGGTAAGAAAAGAAGAAAACAAAGATGCAGAATGATGCCCTCTGTTCAAAAATAAACTTACGAACCTTAAAATTTTAAAGGGTTTATTTGAGCTAAGAACAATTCATAAATTAGGCTGCACTCAAGGCCAAAAGAGGTTCAGAGAGCTCAGCTGCAGCAGTGTGGGCAGTGAGCTTTTATAGGCTGAACATGGAAGTAAGACAAAGAAAATATATTTGATTCATTAATATGGAAATTCCCCTAGTTAGAGGTTAGTTGGTGGTTTCTGATTGGTAAGGTCCCTAGTTTTCTTTTACTTTTTACATTGGGCTTTGGTTTGCTTATGTAGGAATCAAATGTAGTGGAGCCATCTCAGCCTAATGGCTTCCCAATTAAAAAACTTTATAACACCTCTAAGGCAGTGGTCTTAAAAATTTCTATTCTTAGCCGGATGTGGCGGCTCACACCTGTCATCCCAGCACTTTGGGAGGCCAGGGTGGGCGGATCACCTGAGGTCGGGAGTTTGAGACCAGCCTGACCAACATGGAGAAACCCTGTCTCTACTAAAAATACAAAATTAGCCAGAGATGGTGGCACATGCCTGCAATCCCAGCTACTCGGGAGGCTGAGATGGGAGAATTACTTGAACCCAGGAGGCAGAGGTTGTGGTGAGCTGAGATTGTGCCATTGCCCTCCAGCCTGGGCAACAAGGGTGAAAGTCCATCTCAAAAAAAAAAAAAAAAAAAAATTCTCTAAACTAGGGGTGTGGCTGGCATCTACTCTCTCATACCCCATGGTATGGACATGAAAAGTGGAAACTTATTGTCACAGGTTGCCTTTGTCCCCAAAAAGATATATTTAAGTCCTAACCCCTGGTGCCTATGAATATGACCTTACTTGGAAATACAGTCTTGCAAATATAATTAAGATGAGGCCATAATGAAGTAGAGTAGGCCCTTAATCCAATATGACTGGTGTCCTTATAAGAGAGGGAAGAGATACACAGGGAGAACACCATGTGACAACAGAGGCAGAGACTGGAGTTAGCTGCCACAAACCAAGGAATGCCCCAGAAACCGAAACAGGCAAGGGAGGATCCTTCCCTAGGAGCTTCAGAAGGAACATGCCCCTGCCAACACCTTGATTTCAGGCTTCTGCCCTCCACAACCATGACAGAATAAATTTATGGGGTTTTTGGCGTTGGTGTTGGTGTTTTTGAGACAGAGTCTTGCTCTTGTCGCCCAGGCTGCAGTGCAATGGCATGATCTCAGCTCACTGCAACGTCTGCCTCCCAGGTTTGAGTGATTCTCCTGCCTCAGCCTCCTGATGAGCTGGGACTACAGGTGCCTGCCATCACATTTGGCTAATTTTTGTATTTGTAGTAAAGACAAGACAGGGTTTCACCATGTTGGCCAGGCTGGTCTCGAACTCCTGACCTCCAGTGATCCACCTGCCTTGGCCTCCCAAAGTGCTAGGATTACAGGTGTAAGCCACTGCACCCAGCAAAGTTCTGTTGTTTGTGACTTTTTTTGTTTTGGTAGCTCTGGAAAACTAATAACAACTTTGATTAATCAATATCAGTATTACAGTATCCCATTACCCAGGATGCTCCTGCAAATGGCTTCCCCAATTATGTGAAAGTATTAGAGTCTCTGTAGGAGAAGTTAATAAAACCTGAAGACTCGCAGTAGAACATAGACAAACCAATAGTTGCCCAGATGTAATGAGTCTTGCAAAAATTAGTGGAATACTATGGTAGCTGAGCTAACAACTGCTTTAAAAAACTAAAAGGTATTACCCATCCTGTTTGTCAAGGGTTCCATTTATATACTGGCCCATCCCCTCCCCAGAGCACAGCATACTATGAGGAAGAGTTGGCTGTACTAAGGAGAAACAAATCCACTACACCTTTCATCAGGCCTGGGGCTGTCTGAAATATATCTGCCTAACAAAGATCTGCTTAAGGGTGGCCCTCTGTCTCTACCTATTCAAGAACAGCTGGGTGCTCCTTTCGCTTTAAGGAAATCTCTGAAAAAGACAGATCAGATCATAGTGCCTTAGATGGTATCATTCTGCATCTTTGTTTTCCTTCTTCTTTCAGTTGCCAGGTGCCCCACTATATGAAGTTGCCAAGATCCCCTAAAACAAAAGTGACAAAGGCACTGCCATGCTTAACATCATACCCAAGAGGATGAGTCTGTCCCACTGTGTTCAGAGGCCATCCACCAGAAATCCAGCAGACAGGGATTACCTAGAATAGTAGTGCTTAAACTCAGGACAGGTAGTGAAACATGTAACACCTCCTACTGCAACAAAGAACAGAGGGAGGTGTTAGAGTCAGCAAATGCTTCACCTTGGAATTTTCACACACTCTATATCTTGAGTTCTCCAAAAGGCTACATAGTTTCAGTAGGATTGAGAGAAACCTCAGTGACTAACCCTGGCAAGTTACAAGCCACGGTATGGTCAATTCTATCCTTTGGGTCCTACAAGTCAGAAAGAAAAATGAGACCCTGAAGTCTCTGTGATTTCTACCTCTTCCACCAAGATGATTTGTCAGGGAGGGAGGAGGGCAGATCCTACAGGGGAAAATACAGCATAAGTATTTAAGATTTTTGACTAAGGAATGCTTTTAGCAGCTGAGAATTGCACTGCTTTTGAAAAACAATTGCTGGCTGATTACTGGAGGGGAATAATAGTACTAGAGGAGAGACTCAACAGAGGTTGCTGAGTGGTTTTGTGAATTGGAACCCTTTGTCTCACGTAGCAATAGAGCTTAACAGTCTTTGATTATTAAATAGAAAAATCAAAATCTAAGAAAGGATGAGAGATATCTATGTGAGCTCATTACAAAAGAAATATCCCTGACCAGGACCCTCACTTTCATCTGCCCAGAAAAACTGATGCATCCTCCAGGCACTAACCTTTAAATCAAAAGTAACAATGTGAGGCACAGACAGAACCGCTCATTTAACAGGCAGTGTGCCTCAGTAGACAGGCACTACCTTCCACCCTTTGTCATAGACATCCTGTCTACGGAAGAGGTAAAGCCATTCCACACAATGAGGGAGCTCTGTGCCACTGGCAATTACAATAGCTATAAGTTTGAGGCATCAGGAAGTGAATTTGTACTGACTCCAGAAATCAAAATATCCAAATGGATGGAAGATCTCGGAATGGTATATTATGACCAGTAGGCTTAGGGATGCCTTTTATAGCAAGAATCAGGCACATTATTCACTCAAATGACTATTTTTGTATCTCATATTTTAGTGTGTTGAATAGTGTCTTAGTCCATTTTCTGTTGCTATAATTGAATACCACGGGCTGGGTAATTTATAAAGACAGAAGTTTATTTAGCTGATGGTTCTGGAGGCTGGGAAGTCTGACAGCTTGGTGCTGGCATCTGGTGAGAGCCTTTTTGATGCATCATAACATGGTGAAGGCATAATATGGCGAGAGTGCAGGAGTGTGCATGTCAGCTCAGGCCTCTTCTTCTTATAAAGCCACCAGTCCTATTTTGGGGACCCCACCCTGTTGACCTTATCTAATCCTAAGTACCTCCCAAAGGCCCCACTTGCAATCAACATATGAATTTAGAGATTAAGTTTCTAACACATGAAATTTGGTGGACACATTTAAACAATAGCAAATAGTGTCCCCCCAAAAGATACGTCCAAGCTCTAACTCCTAGTACCTGTGAATATGACCTTTGCAGATATAACTACATCTTTGCAGATATAATTAAGTTAAGGATCTTGAGATGAGATCATTCTAAATCAAATGCCTGGTGTACTTATAAGTAGAGGAGAAGCCACAAAGACACAGAAAAGACAGTGCTGTGAAAATGAAGGAAGAGATTGGAGGGCAGCCACAAGCCAAGGAATACCAAGGATCAGAAGCTAAGAGAGAGGCATAGAGTGGATTCTCCCTCAGAGCCTTCCAAGAGTGAGTGGCTCTACCATACTGATTTTGTACTTCTGCCCTCTTGGACTTTGACAAAATACACTTCTGTTGTTTTAAACCACTTAATTTGTGGTAACTTGTTATGGCAGACCTAGAAAACTAGTACATATATAGACAATACCAAAAAGATTAGGGATAGAAAAAACAATTTAAAAGCAAGTAAATCCATCAATATGTCATGGATGTTTGTTTTGGCCAAGGCATACTGGGTGCATCAGAGCACCAGACACCTGAGATAAGAACTAGGTTGACCCAAGCTCACATTGTGAAGTATGTAATTACTGCTGGAGCCAATTGTCAGGATGTAGGAGTTTGGGCTCCTTCTGCAAAAATGCCCTGGGACATTCCAAGAGGCAAAAAAAAAAAAAAAAAGTCTGGAATTACTAAATAGACTCTATTGAGTTTCTTTCTGTAATCTGAGGAATTCAGTGGGCTCTGCCAGCAGGGAAGCCTCGCCTGGGTTTGAGTTTGCATTCTTAGGCAAATCACTGAGAAGCCACCATCAAAGGACTGCAGCCCTCCACCTTGAGCTAAAGCCTCTAATCCAGGAATATATTTTACCACCCATATGATAAAGGACAGGGCAGATCATTGGAGGATGATGTGCCTTACCTCTTACCTGGATTGAGAGAGAATGAACCACTGAAGAGGGGCTTGGCCATGATTCCACGGTCAGTAATTCCAGATGGGTGGTGACTTATAGACTATTGTATATAGCTAGAGCCCTGCAACAACTTTTATCTTAGCATAGACATTCCCCTTTGTATCTAGGGCTGAGCCCAAGGAAAAAGAAGTCATTTTTAGTCATCCAGTATCTACCACAACTGGGAAATAATTTGATTTTTATAAGATTTAGGCACTACATTAGTTAAATGGTATTTAGTTATGAATTTTGTTTGAAAAATAACTATCATTTGTTTAGTGTCTAAAGAATAGATAGTTGCTAATCAATTCAACCAAGGAAAGGAAAGAAGTGGATCTACCCTGGGTAAAGAACAGCATTGCTCTTCCACCCCATGCCACTTTAGGGCAATTGACATGGTTTAGCAACATTGCACAACACAAATTACCCTACCAAATATTTCTCATCTTATTTGGATTCAGTGGATTTTAGAAGCAGGACAGAAGACTGCTCAGTACCAGATCATATGTACAACAATCCATTTACTAAGCCAGCCAGGGAAGGCAGTAGAGAAGAGTTTGAAAGAGTTAAAATGTTTTAATAGGTCTAAAAGCTTACTCACTTAATCCAAAGGTGAGAATGATTCCTGAGATTAGTAGACTTGTTCTTAAGAATGGTACCTCAACTTTTTGGCACTGAGACTCCCATCCAGTTAAGTGTGATCATATCACAATAATCCATTGAGTCCCCCAGAGATAGTATACAGTGCAAAACCAGTGTACTGCCTGCTATTCAACTTGCCTGTCTATAGGAACTGCAGATTAATCATGACTCCGTATTATTGTGTGGATTTGGATGAAGGAAATATTGATTGTCATAGGTAGGATTAGGGTTTAAGATACTCTTTTTGTCACCAACTGGCATTTAAGTCAGATGAATGGGCTAAAGAGCAGTAAGCAAGGCACTCCTGCCCATAAAGAATGCAGAAGACTGCTGCAGTGCCTGGACCTGGCAAAAGAGACCAGAAGGGAAGAACTAGCCTTGGAGTCAGGTCTCCAACCAAGTAGATCTGTCAGAGATTGATTTGGCTGGGAAGCTAATGGAGGAGGAGGAGTGCTGTAAGTAGCTGAAACCATCTAATTGATGTGGGCTAAAGATGATTTAGAGAACTAAGAAAGGAAAGAGAAGGAAGGAAGGAAGAGAGGGAGGGAGGTGAGCAAGGGGAGGAAGGAGAGAGAGACAGAAAAGAAAAGAGAAGAAAAAGAAAAGAAAGAAAGAAATTTACTCATATATACTTCCACACTAAAACTTGTAAAAGATATTGAGGCAACCATATACTTACACAGCTCCATCTATAATGGGAAAATTTATGGAGACAGAAAAATGTAATGTTCGGATTGTACCGTACTTTCAAAGGTTGAAAAGTGAATCCTCAAAGGAAAAATAGAAACTACTCTTGAACTTGTTGGGATTTGAAATTTCCTCAGGAAATCAGATTAGAGTACTACCTGGTGAAGCCTGGAGGACCTACCAAGAAAAGCAAACTTGGATCTTTGCAAGGTTAGAAGAACAAATGGGATCCAAGAAAAAGACTGGTCATATTCAATGGCTAAGAGCGTTGGAGAAGGCCTGTGGAGTCTCAGCAGGTCAGGTCCATGACTCATGAGTAGACACCTGTGTTTCTACTGCCTGGTGCCATAATCATAAACAAGGTGAGCAGGGGCAAATAAGATCCTAGTTCAGTACTATTCACTGTAAATATAATGTGTGTAGTTTAAAATTTTCTAGTAGCCACATTTTAAAAATTTTTTAATGAAATTAACTTTTAAAAGATATTTTGTTTAACTCAATATATCCAAAATATTGCCATTTTAACATGTAATCATATTTGTTAGGTATTAATCAGATATTGTACATTCTTTTAGGTCTCTGAAATCTGGTATATATTTTATATTTATAGAACATCTCAATTTGCATATTAAATGTTCATTAGAAATGATGGCTCTATGTTTAGACTTTGATAAAAGAAAAACTTCAGCCAAATTAAGTTTAAAGGAGTTTAATTGAGAATGAATGATTCGCGAATTGGGCAGGCGCCAGAATCACAGCAGATTCACAGAGACTCCAGGGGTGCCTCGTGGTCTGAACAAATTTATAGACCAAAAAGGTAAAGTGACGTACAGGAATCAGAAATGAGGTGCAGAACCAGTGAAATTGGTTACACTCGGCATTTGCCTTATTTGAATGCAGTTTGAGCATTCAGTAGTCTATGAGTGGTTGAAGTATGGCCCCTGTGATTGGCCAGCACTCCGCTATTGTTACAGGTGCACACCACTAAGTTAGGTTTTCAATTTTATCTGACTATTAAGCTAGGTTACAGTTCATCTACCAAGACTCAAATATGGAAGTACAGAGTCCTTCTCAGGCCATATTTAGTTTGCTTTAACACTTCATAAAATTTATAGTTACATACCCAAGTAATTCCAAATATACTTAAAAGTTTCCAATAACTGAATCAAGTATCAGTTTTTAAATTTAAATTTAAACTAATGAGAATTGAATTATATGGGATATGGGATGAGAAGAGAAAATCAAGAGTTAATCTCTGCAGGAAACTGGGCCTAAGGTTCCCTTATTTGATTGATGTTTGTATTTTTTTATTTTGGTAAAAATTGACTCCTGTGTAGACAGTAGAGTGACAGATGAAGAGCTCAATCCCACATAGAAATAAAAGGTGGAGGCCGGGTGCAGTGGCTCACACCTATATTCCCAGCACTTCGGGAGGCTGAGGCAGGCAGATCACCTAAGGTCAGGAGTTCAAGACCAACCTGGTCAATATGGTGAAACCCTATCTCTACAAAAATACAAAAATTATCCAGGCATGATGGCAGGTGCCTGTAATCCCAGCTACTCGGGAGGCTGAGGTGGGAGAATTGCTTGAATCCAGGAGACGGAGGTTGCAGTGAGCAGAGATCACGCCATTGCACTCCAGCCTGGGCGACAGAGCAAGATGCCATCTCAAAAAAATAAAAAGAAAGAAAGAAAAGAAAAGGTGGAATTAATGTCCCAAGGCTCTAAATTTCTTTAGAAAAAAGAAATAGTCCTCTATCAAACTGAGCACATTGCTGCCTCAGGCAACTGGGCACTGAGAAAGTGCTCTCTGGTCTAGAGTTACTGACTCACATCACAGAGCTCGGACCAGTTGCTAATCAGTTCTTGAAGATGGGGGAGGAGATAAAAGGTGACCCTGAAGTTGCTCCCCTCACCATCCAGCCCAGCTTTTTGGACCTCTAGATCCTTCCACCCTCCTCTGTGCCACCTATTTGCTGATTCTACCCTTTTATATATGCAGTCAATCCTCATTATTCATGGATTCAGCATTTGCAAATTCACCTACTTACAAAAATGTATTTGTAACCCCAAAATCAACACCCAGGAGTTTTTGTGGTCATTTGCAGACATACACAAAGGGGCCAAAAATATCAGTTGCTCAACAGGGAATATTCCCAAATGACATCCAGTAAGACAACTCTCTCCCTTCTTGTTTCAGCACTGGTACTGTAAATATTAATACGTATTTTTTTCACGATCTATGTAGTGCCGTGTTTTCAATTTTTGTGGTTTTTATTGGTGATTTCACTGCTTACTGTGGCCCCCAAGGGTAGTGTTGAAGTGCTGTCTGTTGCTCCTGAGCACAGGCTGTGACGTGCCTTAACAGAGAAAATAAAGGGGTTAGGTAGGCTTTGTGCAGACACAAGCTATAATGCTGTCAGCTGGGAGTTCAATGTTAAAGAACCAACAATATATATTAAATAAGGTGTTTTTGAACAGAAACACATATAAAACTATGTTATGTATTGATTGGTTTATGAAAATGTTATGACTATGGGATTGTAGGGACCTAACTCTGCATTTTCCGCAGAAGAAACGGTTCAGTGGTCACTAATTTGGTGTTCTCAGCAATTTTATAGATTATAACTACAGCGGATAATGAAAATTGACTATGTATATACAATTTTAGTGCAATTTTCTGTTTTTTCAACTTATAACCCAGGTATTACCTAGGTCCCCCTTTGTTCCTTAGAAATCTGAGTTTGGACCCTACCAATTCTATTGCCTTTGAAAGTCTAAAGTTCTCCAGGACAGGTAGAGGCTGCTCTACCTGTCCAGGAGAACAGCCAAGAGTGAGCCAAGATCACGCCACTGCACTCTAGCCTGGGTGACAAAGCGGGACCCTGTCAATAAATAAATAAATTCTCCCAGAAATATTTGCTAATTCCTGAACTCTATTTAAAAAAAAAGAAAAAAACAAGAAAAACAAAAACTACTGCCTTCTACCTCCTTCCCACCCTGGCCCTGGAGGGTAGCTACTCTAGTGATTTCTAACAGAATTGATTTTTGTTAGACAGTAGTAAGCCTTTCATGTGTACTAATTAAATTAATCCTCACAATGACCCTCTGAGATGGGCAATATTACTATCCCATTTCACAGTGAGGAGATGGGGAAATAAAGAGATTAGATTACTTGCCAAGATCACACTACTGATAAATAGCAGGGCTGGGATCCAACCCTGGCATCTGCTCCTTAGGAGAATAAACCATGTTACCAAAAATATCACAGTGGCTAGAGAAGCAATCTGAATCCAGTGAAATTGGAATTGTTGAAAAAGAAACATTCACTGCCACATAACTATTTGCATATAGCTTCACATACTCTTTCAATTTATTTCTCTCACTTGCTACCCAGTGAAGGAATCAGGAGGATCAGAGAGGAAGAGGAATATGCACAAAGGCCATAACTCTAAGTGGCAGCATCAGGGTTTGAGCCTGGTCCAAATTCAACTTCATCTCCATTTCCCATAGGAAGAAACTGAGGACAGGAGGGGCCAAACAAGTTACAGTTTCATCCCTCCAGAGAGCCAACAGAGTATTTTGCACAAAGTTGAAGCTAAACAGGTATTATGTCCTATCTCTGGACTGAATGACTAGATGCTACTCAGCTTCTGAACTAGAGGAAGCCTGGGACCTTGACTGCACTAATGCTGATGACAGCGGATTTGCAGGTGGCTAGAGGTACCAGATTTAGCAAATAAAAATATAGGACGTCAAGTTAAATTTAAGTGTAAGATAAGCTACGAATACCTTTTCTAGTATTAGTACGTCCCATGCAATATACTAGAAATGTTATTCGTTATTTATGTTAAATTTAATTTTATTAGGGCATCCTATATTTTACCTGTCAATCCAACCCATGACCTAGGCAGACACTGTAGAAAAACAAAAGGAGAATTAAGGAGATAAATGAAACACAGGGTGAGCTGAAAAGAGGTGCTCTGTGAATTTGAGGGTCCAGTAGGAGCTGACGTATAGGTACTTGGTCTGTTTTGATGCCCACAACAACCTTGGGGAAGGGGCAGAATAGCAGAGGGGTAAGCTCTCTGCCCCCCACCAAGGTTCTGCAGGACACCAGGGCTTTTATCAGCACCCCTATGTTCACATCCTGGCTGTACCCTCCTTGGTTGTATATACTCTGGATAATTCACTTAATTTAAATCTTGCTGCTTTTATAAAATTGATAAAAAGTTAATAGTGACACTGATCACACTGATGTCCCTCAATGAATTATCAATATGTTTTTTCTTCCCACCTATATTCTTTATTGAACTCTGTTATTTTTGATCCTGGCCTAGAGTAAGCGTTATGCCCATGCAAGAGTGAAATGAAATTTTTAAAAATAATTTTTTAATGTTTTCTGAATGCTGGGTGTTTTCAATGATCACGCATGACTGGCAGCAAAGAGGAACGAGGATGGATTCGATAAGGTGCAACAAGTCCTGAACACACACAGAGAACTGGCTGTGAATCCTGTTTCTGCCACTCACCACTTACTTGTTGGGTAACCTTAGCCACTTCATTTATCCTCTCTGATCTTCAGGCCTACCTCATGTCCTCCCCAAAGAGATGGTGGGTAAGAGAGAACTTTGCAAAAGGCTGCCAGAGCATAAATAGGTCTTATGACTATGTAGCAGAAAAATGGGACCTCAAAGAGGAGAGAGACCTGCAAAGTGGGGGACTGCTCCATTCTTTGAGTAGTGGCTCAAAATATTTCCCCAAACTGTCCCCATCTGGTCAGGATGCCCCACAGCCTTTTACTAAGATGGTGTCTTCATCTAGCCTCAGCCCAGCTGCAGTACCTTTCTGGAACTCCCACCACTGATGCTCAAGAGGAGAGTGTAAGTTCAAGAGGGGTAAGCTCTCTACCCAGCCGCTCATCCACAGTCCCTCAGACAAGCATGCAGATACATGCTTTGTTTGTTTGGTTGGTTGGTTGGTTGGTTTTGTTTTGAGACAGGGTCTTGCTCTGTTGCTCAGCTGGAGTGCAGTGGCGCAGTCACAGCTCACTGCAGCCTCGACCTCCCAGGCTCAAGTGGTCCTCCCACCTCAGTCTCCCAAGTAGCCAGGACTACAGGCACATGCCACCACACCTGGCTAATTTTTCAGTTTTTTGTAGAGATGGGGTCTTACTATGTTGCTCAGTCTGGTCTTTAACTCCTGGGCTCAAGCAGTCCTCCTACTTTGGCCTCCCAAAGTGCTGGGATTACAGGGGTGAGCCACCGTACCCAGCCCAAGAATGCTTTTAGATTGTGCTCTCTAAAAATTAATGTTTATTCCTGGGAGCAATGCATGAGCTAATATAACAAGTCTATTAATCAAATGAACTGACATAATTCCTGCTAACACATGTAGGAATATTGAAAAGGAAATTCAGCCAGGAAGATCTAAATCCACAACAAAGTGCAAGATACTATATTATCCCATTGAAAAACACAATCCAGCCACCTGAAACAAGCAGTGTGACCCAAAAGCCATTTTCCTAAATTTGTCGAAGGGTTTCTCCAGCCCTGCACTGTCCAATATGATAGCCACTAGCCACATGTGGCTGTTTAGTTTTAAATTTTAATGAATTAGAATTAAATAAAATGTAAAACTTAATCCTCAGCTACATTATCCACATTTCAAGTGCTTAACAGACATACGTGGCAAGTGGCTACCATATTGGATGCATCCCTCTCCTCAGTACAATCCCACAGGGTGAGTGTGGTCCTCAAACTCCTTCCCAAACTTCCAAGTCACCAAGTAAACACCACAGGCTTCTCTGAGAGATGAGAAGAAAAAAATAAGGAAGTCTTTCATTTAGCCAAAAAGCCATGTCTTGACAAGAAAAGATCAATATAAATAAAATTACAGGGCAATTATTGGAGAAGTGATCTCTTCCATCAGCATTTGGACCATTTAAAGTAGATACAAAAGGATATAGAAGACTAGTTTCCGAAACAGCCCCATGCTTTAGGACCTGGATCAGGACTTTCAAAAATATATACTTTTTTTTTTAAGTTTTATTTTAAGTTCAGGGATACAAGTGCAGGTTTGTTACGTAGGTAAATTTGTGTCTGGGGGGTTTGTTGTACAGGTTATTTCATTACCCAGGTATTATGCCTAGTACCCATTAGTTATTTTTCCTGATCTTCTCCCTCCTCCAACCTTCCACTCTCTGAAAGGCCCCAATGTCTGCTGTTCCCCTCTATGTGTTCATATGTTCTTATCATTTAGCTCCCACTTATAAGTTAGAACATGCAGTATTTGGTTTTTGTATCCTTAGGATATGAAAGGATAATGGCCTCCAGCTCCATCCATGTCCCTGCAAAGGACATCATCTTATTCTTTTTTATGGCTGCATAGTATTCCGTGGTGTATATACCTTTTAATGTAGATTAGCTTGATTATGGGAACAATGTTGTTACAGATTTTATCGTTTTTGAGAAAGTATAATGAAAATTGTGTCTAACAAAGTAATAAGATTCCTTTCTGTCTATATAGTGAAAATGCTCAGGTTGTTCACTGCAGCCTGCCTCACCCTGGAAAAGAGATGTGAGGATAATGAGAAAGAAGAGTATGTTCAGTGTGGAGCATGTAAATTTGCATGAAAAGTAAATGTAACTTCGTGCCTAACTACAACTGGTTCCCACAGATATTTTAGTTCTCAGTTTTAATAACAAGTGTCCAGCACAGAAAAGCCTAGAACATAAAAGGGCCCGATACAAATTTACTGATTTAAGAAAAAATAATGTTTGTTTTCCTAAGAAAGATAAAGCACCAATAAGAAATGAATCATACTTGCAATGAGATAGATAGATAGATAGATAGATAGATAGATAGATAGATAGATAGATAGACACAAAAGTAAGCTAAATTTAAAGTCAAAAATCCACTGTCAATTGGATAAGAAATTGATGTTTGAGTCTAAAAAGTAAAGCTGGTCTTTATTTTGTCCATATTTTATTTTATTTTATTAGTGATAGGGTCTTGCTTGCTCTGTAGTCCAGACAGGAGTGCAGTGGTGCCACCATGCCTCACTGCAGCCTCAACCACCTGGGTTCAAGTGATCCTCCTGCCTCAACCTCCCAAGTAACTAGAACCACAAGCACGTGCCACTATGCCCAACTAATTTTTAAGTTTTTTTTTATAGAGATGTGGCCTCTCCATGTTGCCCTGGGCTCAAGTGACCTTCCTGCTTCTGCCTCCCAAAGTTCTGGGACTACAGGCATGAGCCACCTCACCTTGTCTGTCTTTCTCTTTAATCCATTTCATGTTGTTTATGCTTTTTTTTTTTTTTTCTGAGATGGAGTCTCAGTCTGTCTCCCAGGCTGGAGTGCAGTGGCACAATCTGGGCTCACTGCAACCTCCGCCTCCCAGGTTCAAGTGATTCTCCTACCTCAGCCTCCCAAGTAGCTGGGATTACAGGCGCGTGCCACCATGCCCGGGTAATTTTTGTATTTTTAGTAGAGACAGGGTTTCACCATGTTGGCCAGGCTGGTCTCGAACTCCTGACTTCAGGTGATCCACCCTTCTTGGCCTCCCAAAGTGCTGGGATTACAGGCATGAACCACCACGCCCAGCCTGTTTATGCTTTTAACCAGTATCTACACTGGTTAGTTTCCTTACCAAGTGAACTGACTCAAACCTTCATTCATACCCAAAAAGTCTGAACCCTTCATGAATTAGCCTAGAATGATGTCAATGTTTTAATTAGCCTTTGCCACCAGGCATGGCGGTATAAGAAGTCATGCCACCAGCTCTCTCTCTTTCTAATTCTATTCCTCCAGGCCCCTATCATAATGCACCTTGGTCAGGTGCCACTTTTTTGCAATGAGAAGAAGTCTGCTCAAGCTAGCTAGGCCTTCCTGGGATGAGAGAATCTTTACCACTCTGGACCATGCCAAAACACTGAGGACAGTAGCCACATTCTTTTGAGGCTCTATTGCTTGCAAACCTACTTCCCAGAATCCATTTCTCTTCTAGACATAGATCAGTTGGTTGCAAAGAACAGAAATTATCTCAGGTAACTTAAGTGAAGGAGGGTTTATTGTAAGAGAATTGGCAGCCACCCCAGCCCCTAAAGTAGACTGCTGAAACAATTTATTGAGTCTGGAGCCCTTCCTGAATTAACAAAAGGGAGGATCCATTAAAGGATAACACAGCTTATTTATTATTTCAAGAGCTTCCCAGGCAAAGCAGGAAAGAAACCAGACCTCTTTTCTGCACAATAATGGGGCCCACTAACTCTGGGGAAAAGGTAAGATACCTTCTAATTGAGGAAATATATCCTTTTTCAATATGAGTCTAGATTGTACTCTTTAAAAATTAATGTTTGTTCCTGGGAGCAGTGCATGAGCTAATATAACAATTCTATTAATCAAATGAACTGACATTGTTCCTCCTAACACATGTAGAAATATTGAAAAGGAAATTCAGCCAGGAAGATCTAAATCCACAACAAACTGCAATCTTGGAGTCTCTTCTTCCTTCCCCACCCCCAACCCACTTCTATACACACAATTTTGCAAGACTTGGATAAAAATAGTCATCATTTTTATCTGGTTAAAGTCCTGGGGACCCTACCTCTAATTGGCACACTCAGACCGAGACACTTTGGTAAGGTAAGAACGGTAAATTTGGAGAGAGAGAAAGAGCCAAGAAGTGAGATCCCTCCTTGTGGATAGGTGTGGGGTTTTCCCAAGGAAATTGATGGAGTTTCTAATAAATAAAATCTTAAAAGGAGGCCCATGGAGAAGGAAAAGATGTGCATCTAAAGGCCAGAGAGCTTGTGAAGGATCTGGACCTGCAGGTAACATCGCTTTGAGAAGTAAAGAGAAAGTCTAAGGAGTGTTTTATTCTTTCCTCTTTGATGTACAATCACTCTTCAGAAATTGCCTCTTTAGTGAAGAAACCCTCATAGAACCACTTAGGCTGTTGGTAATTTTGAAAAGACTGGAAAGAGAGAACTATAGAGGAAAAGGGAAAGAAAGACTTGCCCCAACCATCACCTCTGATTTACTGGAGAGAGACATCAAGCGGGTGATAATGTAACCACCCAATGTGTTCACTGTGCCCGCTGCCTAGACACAGCTGATTTATCAAGACGGGGGAATTGCAATGGAGAAAGAGTAACTCACGCGGAGCCAGCTGTGCGGGAGACCAGAGTTTTATTATTATTCATATCAGTCTCCGCAGGCATTAGGGGATCAGTTTTTAAAGACAGTTTGGCAGGTATGGGCTCCAAAAGTGGGGAGTGCTAATTGATCAGGTTGAAGATAAAATCACAGGGGGTCAAAGTGAGTTCTTCTTGCTGACTTCTGGGTGGGATCACAGAACTGGCTGAGCCAGATTATCAGTCTGGGTGGTGTCATCTGCTGCATCGGCAAGCCCAGGGTCTACAAAACGTCTCAGGCACTGATCTTAGGTTAGCTAATTTGTTAGTTCTACAAAGGCAGACTGGCCCCCTGGCATGAAGGGGTTTTTTGGGAAGGACTGTTATCCATTTTGTTTCAGAGTTTAAACTATACGCTAAATTCCTTCCCAAGGCTAGTTCAGCCTACACCCAGGAATGAACAAAGACACTTTACAGGTTAAAAGAAAGATGGGGTCACTTAGGTCCGATCTCTTTCACTGACCTAATTTCCTAAGTTATGATTTTTGCAAAGGTGGTTTTAATAACATGGAGCTCCCGATGGTGGCAGGCCACACTGAGAGCAGGGAGAAAACATCCATGGTGAGGACATAGCACTGCAGAGATGACAAATTCTCAAGGGGCAATAAGATGCTCTTGCATTTCCCTATAAATTAGAACATGCTGCCCTCCAAAAGAGGAATTGGGGAAGGCTGGACATTCAAAGTGATCATTTATCATTTGGTTAAAATTAGTTCTAACCCACATATATGTACAAATATATATAATTTATATAAGTCTATAAATATATATGTATATATATTTATATAGAGACAGGCTCTCGCTGTATTGCCCAGGCTGGTCTCAAACTCCTGGGCTTAGGCCATCCTCCTGCCTCAGCTTCCCAAAGTGCTGGGATTGCAGGCATGAGCCACTGTGCTTTAAGTCCAAAGTTCCACACACTCTGCTATACTCACACCACACACCTTCTCAGCATTTCCACATCCTTTCTTGCTGCCTCAGTTCTTCATGAATCTGGTGTCAAGCACAGCTCCTTTATCAATTTTCGTAAAGAAAGGTACTCTGAAGGTTTTGAGGATTGGTCATGGGATATGTAATATGAATGCGTTGGCGCTCAGAAAATGATACCCCAAGTGAAGGCCTCAGAAGCAAAGTTTCTCTCTGGCCTTCTCCTGCCCCCATCTCTCGCCCCTCATTTTCCCCCAAGGAAAGCCATAAAAACTATAATCTCAGCCCGGCGCGGTGGCTGATGCCTGTGATCCCAGCACTTTGGGAGGCTGAGGTGGGCAGATCACCTGAGGTCAGGAGTTCAAGACCATCCGGGCCAACATGTTGAAACCTCATCTCTACTAAAAATACAAAAATTAGCCAGGTGTGGTGGCGCATGCCTGTAATCCCAGCTACTCGGGCAGCTGAGGCAGGAGAATCACTTGAACCCAGGAGGCAGAAGTTGCAGTGAGCCGAGATTGTGCCATTGCACTCCAGCCTGGGTGACAGAGTGAGACTCTGTCTCAAAAAAAAACAAAAAACAAAAAACAACAACAACAACAAAAAATAGCCAGGCGGGGTGGCTCACACTTATAATCCCAGCACTTTGGGAGGCCGAGGTAGGTGGAGCACCTGAGGTCAGGAGTTCGAGACAAGCCTGACCAACATGCTAAAACCCTGTCTCTACTAAAAATACAAAATTCAACCAGGTGTGGCAGGCATCTGTAATCCCAGCTACTCAGGAGGCTGAGGCAGGAGAATCCCTTGAACCCGGGAGGCGGAGGTTGTAATAAGCTGAGATCGTGCCACTGCACTCCAGCCTGGGAGACAGAGCAAGACTCCATCTCAAAAAATAAAACAAAACAAAAAAACCTAGAATCCTTCTTCCCCAAGGTGGGTTATAGAAACCAGAACCCCTCTCCCCCAAAGCCAGCCATAAAACCTAAAAGTATTATTCTAACCTTCCCCTGCCTTGCTGTGTAAGAGCTGCACATAAAGAAATCCCCGGCTGGGCATGGTGGCTCATGCCTATAATCCCAATACTTTGGGAGGCCAAGGCAGGAGGATCGCTTGAGCCCAGGAGTTCAAGACCAGCCTAGGCAACATAGCCAGACCTCATCTCTACAAAAAATGTAAAAAATTAGTTGGGTGTACTGGCATGAACCTGTAGTTCCAGCTACTTGGGAGACTGAGGCAGGGAGGATGGCCTGAGACTGGGAGGTCAAGGCTGCAGTGAGGCATGATCATGCCACTACACTCCAGCCTAAGTGACAGAGTGAGATCCTGTCTCTAAAGACAAAAGAAGAAATAAAGTGAGAAAAAAGGGAATTATTTTTAAAAAGAAAGAAATTTTCTGGCCTATCTTGTTTAATAGGAGTTTGTAAGACCCCCATTCCAGAAAGGGTCCTGCCCCATACCTGAGAGGAAGGATTGTTGTACAAAGAGGCCAAGAATCATCTAAACAGTTGCAGTCTGTTCCCATTAGGTCATACCCTTTTTGTTCAATCACATTTCCACACAGCTGTCTATTCTTTATTGAACCCAAGCATAAAAAATGGATAGCTTTATTAGTCGGGCATGGTGGTACACACCAGTAGTCCCAGCTACTCAGGAGCTGACACAAGAAGATCACTTGAGACCAGGAGTTTGAGGCTATAGTGAGCTATGATTGTGCCTCTACACTGTAGCCTGGGCAACAGAGTGAGACCCTCTCTCCAAAATAAATAAATAAACAAATAAATATAGTTTTCCCTGTATCTTTGGGCCTGCATTCTGAAGTCTCCCATGTCATATAAAAGTATGATTAAATAAATATGCTGTTCAATTGTTAACCTGTCGTTTGTTACAGGAATGTTGGCTGTGACCCTCATGATGTAGAGGAAAGTGATTACCAACTTTCTGTCCCTGCAAATGTCACAGACTCTACACACCACACTCTTACTCTTTCTTCCCTCCCTTTCCAGAGTAATCAGCAAATGCCTTTCCTTTCTCCTGCTGATGTTTTGCCCATACTCAGACCCCCTGACTTCTTAGCTTCTACCCAAAGTGAGCTTGTCATCAAAGTTCTCCAAAAATCTGCAGTGTTCTCTTGAGCAAATCTGGTGAGTATAATTTCCTCATCTCATAAACTTAGGATCAAATGACCATCTCACAAAATCCCAGGACAAGAAAAGCCTGGGAAACTAGATCAAGCTTAGACAGCCAGACTTCTCCCTCCGATTTTCAAGCCTCCTGATCCCTCCAGTCCCCTTCTCTTTATGTGCCTGCTCCATTCTGCTTCCCTTGAAGCTGAGCTTTCTGAGGCTACTTATACATGTTGTGATAATAGCCATCCCAATTCAGCTCATGTGCCTACCATCAAATCCATCAAATGATTGCAGTCATTGTGCTGTAGTTTAACTTTTTTTTTTTTTTTTTTTTGAGATGGAGTTTCACTCTTGTCACCCAGGCTGGAGTGTAATGGTGTGATCTTGGCTGACTGCAACCTCCACCTCCTGGGTTCAAGCGATTCTCCTGCCTCAGCCTCCTGAGTAGCTGGGATTACAGGCACCCACCACCACGCCCAGCTAATTTTTGAATTTTTAGTAGAGACGGGGTTTCACCATGTTGGCCAGGCTGGACTCGAACTCCTGACCTCAGGTGATCCACCTGCCTTGGCCTACCAAAGTACTGGGATTACAGGTGTGAGCCACCATGCCTGGCCTCATAGTTTAATTCCTTGAGCAATAAAGAGAGGGAGCATCTAACTGGTAGCCTTGGGTCAGATCTAATCAGCTGTTGCCCAGGGGTAATGAAATGAGATGAAAGTAGTAGGTTATGGCTCACTCTTACAGGATCTGTGGTCCAGGTAGGTACAGAAGTTTGTCTAATCAAAGTAGCTAGCCTATTTATTCTCAGTGGTTGTTGGAGGATTTCAGGGCACTGATAAATACCCCAATTTCTTGTTCTAGTTCTCAACCAACTGGGAAATAAAGTAAAAGAATAAGGTGATAAGAGGCCGGGCATGGTGACTCACGCCTGTAATCCCAGCACTTTGGGAGGCCGAGGCAGGCAGATCGCCTGAGGTCAGGAGTTCGAGACCAGCCTGGCCAACATAGCGAAACCCCATCTTTACTAAAAATACAAAAATTAGCCAGGCGTGGTGGCAGGCACCTGTGATCCCAGCTATTCAGGAAACTGAGGGAGGAGAATCACTTGAACCCGGGAGGTGGAGGTTGCAGTGAGCCGAGATCATGCCACTGCACTCCAGCTTGGGCAACAGAGCAAGACTGTCTCAAAAAAAAAAAAAAAGAATAAGGTAATAAGAGATCAAAACCACAGTAGTACTGATAAAATTCACATTGGCAAATGTGGCTATATCATTTAGCAAATGGGTCCCTTGATTCTGAACACCAGAACTAGGGAGACTAACCCACCCACTCACAGATGGTATACAAAAATTATAGCTTCCCCCTTGATTTATACAGAGGAATCAATATTGACCATGAGTTGATTATTGTTAAAGTGGGTAATGGGTACGTGAATCTTTATACTATTATCTCTCCTGTTTAAGTACTCCGCATTTAATAACTTTTTGGAGTAAATCTAATCGTGCAGCTATATCTTCCCCCAATGCTCTGAGAGAGAGATATCAGAAACATTCTTTTCTTTTTGCAAAGTGTAGAAATGTGCAATGATGCCACCTCAGTCATTAGGCCTTATTGAAGGGATTTTTTAATTTCCATCCAGCCTGCTCAAATTTTCCTGTACAGTTCAATACACTGATTGAGGCCAGGCGCGGTGGCTCACACCTGTAATCCCAGCACTTCGGGAGGCCAGACGGGCGGATCATGAGGTCAGGAGATCGAGAACATCCTGGCTAACATGATGAAACCCCATCTCTACTAAAAATACAAAAAATTATCCGGGTGTGGTGGTGGGCACCTGTAGTCCCAGCTACTCGGGAGGCTGAGGCAGGAGAATGGCGAGATCCTGGGAGGCAGAGCTTGCAGTGAGCCGAGATCGAGCCACTGCACTCCAGCCTGGGCAACAGAGCAAGACTCCATCTCCAAAAAAAGAAAAAAAATACACTGATTGAGCCCCAAGCTCTGGCATCCCAGTGTACCCCAAGTGCATGGCTGTTGTGTTGCAGCTTCCAAGACTATAGTGCTCTGATGCATTGGGATGACAGCAAGCGGCATTTTTCAGTCCTGTTACCCGCATGGCTGCTACCACTGCATCCTGTTAAATAATGTCTTCAACCCAAGAAACCTGCTTCCTAGGGAAGTTTCTGTCTCTCTGCATTTGTTCCCACTAGAGAATGACCATCACCAGATTCCTGAACTGAAAATGCTGTTGACACTTTGGAAACTCGGGCCTCTATTAATAGGGTGACCAACTATCCTGGTTTACCTTGAGTACAGGATTTTCAATGCTAAAACCAGAAAAACCAGGATGGTTGGTCATCTGCCTCAGACCTAATAAATACCAGTCAATAATTCAGCCATGGGCTTTCTTAAGACACTGTCTTTTCTTGACTGTTGAATAGTCTAGGACTTGAGTAGCAGCTCTTTCTGCTACTGGACACTTGTTTTACTACCCTATTTCTCTAGATTTTATTTTGTGGCTAATAATTAAGACATAAAATCATGGGTTCTGGTTATGCCACAGCACGCACTCTTCAAAAGTTTCCATCCAGAGTTGGATAATCCCACACAGAAGGTGTTCTTTCAACAGACCAGCATCCAGTAGACCCAATGCAGCATTTTTCTTCCTGGTTCCACATTAATATGTCCTATCTCTGCTATGCTTAGGTCCCTGATTTATAAATATTTCAGACATATTTTCTCAGGACACAGGGAGTACTTAAACTTCCACATAGCAGAGATACGACATACAATAAGCTGTTATCTGGAAACTCCTAGTGATGCTTTGAGTACTTTACAGTAATCTTTCTGGTCTTCCTCTCAACCCCATTAAGTTTTTCTGTAACTAGCTGGTGTATCTGTCCCCATCTTTAAGGAATAAGTCCCTATTTGCTCATGCTATAATCTCCCTCATGCTCTCTGTCCCTCCTTCCCTCTCCTCTCTTTCTGTCTGTCTCTCTCTCTCCACCCTGATTTTGAGATGCTACACCTTAATAGTTTTCTATACCTAGATCCCTTTTGAAGGAGTAATTTCAGCCATCACTGAAATCTATGCTTTTTTATCTCGTTAGATTTATTTAGGACCTAATGACTGTTTCTGAGCTAATAATAACGCAATCAGCTCATATTTTTCTGATACTCTAAGAGCAATTACATCTAGTTGCATCACCTTTTCCTTTTTTATTCATGTATCTTAGGCTTCTCAAGATATGAGACTAGCACTTGAGCCTGAGATAAGCCATAAGAATTCCAGGATAGTCTCTCCATGGTTCCCTTTCTTGGATAAAGTCATTTCAAAACATCTTAGTGGATCAGATTTGGAGCAGCCTACTTACACTGGTGAATACCACAACTAATAAATAATTGTTCTGCACCCCACCCACATCTAAAAGATTCAGGGTGTCTTTTACAGATATAGGACTCTCCTTTCTCTTTGTTTCTCTTCTCTCTCTTCTCCTTGATTAAAGCTTTGCTTCAGCTGTCCCTGCTCACTACGTCACTGCACCTCACCAGCATCTTCATGGCCCTCACATGGCTCATGCGCATATCCTAACTCTGATACTAAGGGAGGAGACCACCCCTCATATTGTCTTATGCCCAATTTCTGCCTCCAAAGAAAGAAGAAGTAAAAACTAAAAGGCAGAAATGAAATCCACAAGCAGACAGCCCGGCGCCACACCCTGGGCCTGGTAGTTAAAGATCGACCCCTGACCTAATCGGTTATTTGCATAAGAAAAGCACTGTGAAGATCCCTGTCCTGTTCTGTTCCGTTCTAATTACCGGTGCATGCAGCCCCCAGTCATGTACCCCTGCTTGCTCAATCGATCACAACCCTCTCACGCGGACCGCCTTAGAGTTGTGAGCCCTTAAAAGGGATAGGAATTGCTCACTCGGGGAGCTTGGTTGTTGGAGATGTGAGTCTTGCTAAAGCTCCCAGCCGAATAAAGCCCTTCCTTCTTAACTCGGTGTCTGAGAGGTTTTGTCTGCAGCTTGTCCTGCTCTAATACCTGTGTAGTTCAAGAATAATCTACAGCACATTACACCCAAGGCTCTCACTTTGGCTATAGTTGTGTCTTTACTGAGCCATCCTCCAACCCCGCCCACAGTGGCATCTGGCTAAGGCCTACCCTTTTGAATATTAAGGACACCCACATGCACCTTGACAGAGACATTTTGGCTGAAGGCAGGCAAGACCCATCTACTGTTCCCCTAAGGTCAGCCCAGAGCCCTGCCTCTATTAAAAACAGATCCTTACCTGTGGATAAGTTAACCTGTGGGTAACAGATCCTTACCCGAGACTTGTGGGGTCCCACCAAGGTGAAAGTCCCACCTGGGCCCGGGCATGGTGAGTCATGCCTGTAATCCCAACACTTTGGGAGGCCAAGGAGGGTGGATCACCTGAGATCAGGAGTTCGAGACCAACCTGACCAATATGGTGAAACCCCGTCTCTATTAAAAATACAAAAATTAGGTGTGATGGTGCACACCTGTAGTCCCAGCTACTTGGGAGGCTGAGGCAGGAGAATTGCTTGAACCCAGGAGGTGGAGGTTGCAGTGAGCCGAGATCGTGCCACTGCCCTCCAGCCTGGGCGACAGAGTGAGACTCCTTCAAAAAAAAAAAAAAAATCCCCCTGGCCAGCAATGAAAACCTGAAACTTCCTGCCCAGTTACAACTGATAAAAACCAATTACATCCATTAAAAGAGACTTCTGGCTTAATATAAACTTCCACAAAACCACTGCAATCACAAATGTATGCTTGCTCAAGTCCAAACCCAAAACTGGCTTCACCAAAAGCCTCTTAACATAATAGTTGGGTCTCCAAATTTCACTCCCTGTTTATTTTTTAAGGCTCCTGGTCCAGTGAATCAGATGTTGAAGTTGTGTGTTGAAGATGTGCCTCAATAAACGGCACATCTTTCCCTCTCCTGAGTTCAACACCAATTAAAAGGCAGAAGCCAATAATCATTTCTATGACTGACAAAGTTAATATTAGAAAGATGGCTTATATCATTGGATAAAACAACTTTCTAATAGTGAATCCCAGAAATAAAAAGAGGTTTACCTACACAGCTATAGTTCATACTGGAAAAATGAGGTCTACCAATGGGGCTAGCCCCTTTAGAATGTCCTTTGAAGTGCATGCTTTTGAGGTCAACCTGGATCCCAAAGAGACAACTGGGAAAGCTGAAGCTTGTTCTTCCCAAATGTATCATTTAGCTAAGTCATTGACTTCTCTTCTGGAGAGGGAGGCCAGTATTATTACTCTAAAAGAGCTCCCTCCATGTGAAATGAACCATTGAGAGCGAAGAAAAGCACTTTTCTCCAGTCGTAGTCAAGGTTAACCATCCTAATGGATAAAGAAAATGTGGGATATATTCAGCCCTTATAAAGAAGGAAATCCTTTCATTTGTGACAATATGGAGAAACCTGGAAAACATTATGTGAAGTAAAACAAGCCAGACACAGACAAATATTGCATGATTTCAGAAATATGTGGAATCTTTAAAAAGTCAAACTTATAGAAGCAGAGAGTAGAATAGAAGTTACCAGAAGCTGCAGCCAGGCGCGGTGGCTCACACCTGTAATCCCAGCACTTTGAGAGGCCGAGGTGGGCGGATCACGAGGTCGGGAGATCCAGACCATCCTGGCTAACACAGTGAAACCCTGTTTCTACTAAAAATACAAAAAATTAGCCGGGCGTGGTGGTAGGCGCCTGTAGTCCCACCTACTCGGGACGCTGAGGCAGGAGAATGGCGTGAACCTGGGAGGCAGAGCTTGCAGTGAGCCGAGATCGCGCCACTGCACTCCAGCCTGGGCGACAGAGGGAGACTCCGTCTCAACAAAAAAAAAGAAGTTACCAGTAGCTGGGGCTGGGGGTTGGGGTGGTGGGCGAGTAGGGAGATTGGGGAGACGTTGATCAAAAGGCACAAAAGTTTCCTCCAGTTAGACAGGAAGAATCAGCTCAGAAGATTTACTGTACAATATGATGACCATAGTTAATGACAATGTATTATACATTTGAAAATTGCTAAAAGAGTAGATTATGCTTTCTCACCACAGAAAAAATGTAAGTATTTGAGGTAATTGGTATGTTAATTGGCTCAATTTAACCATTCTACAGTGTATTCATATATCAAAACATGTTGTACACTAAAAAATCTATACCATTTATATTAGTCAACTTAAAAATTAATTTTTTAAAAAGATTAATTATCCTAGATAACAGCAGGACATCTTTTTTCCATTTCTGCACATGGCATGAAAAATGTGACATGACCAGTTTCCAATTTCCAATGTAATGGGATCATCATTACAGGCACCTAGTGAAAATATCTCTCACTTTGTTTTTGGTTTTCTTGTTTTGTTTTGTTTTTGTTTTACTTTGAACACTAAGATGCTAAATACTTTGGTAGTAAAAGAATCTTGGTTAGAGAAAGACAGCATTTTGAGAATGGTTATTGAAGTATAATTATGAGTGGTGATGCTCCCATCTCCAACTCTTAATCCCTGGGCCTATGTGTTCTGACTTGGAGACATGAATATATGAATCTGGCAGAGAGCATAAATCACCAACAGCAAGACAAGATGCCTAGCTCACAAGCAATTGTCCCCCAGCTAGGGTCAAAGCTGAACATTCATTTCTCTATAATGCCAGCAACTTCTGTCTGATAGGGTCTATATTAGCTTTCTAGAGCTGCTATAAGAAAGTGCCACAAAATTAGTGATTTAAAACAACAGAAACATTCATTTGTTATCTTATGGTTCTGGAAGCTAGAAGCCCAAGGTCTCAGCAGGGCACTCTCTGAAGGCTCTGGAGAGGATCATTCTTTGCCTCTGGTAGCTCCCAGCAATCCTTGTCATTCCTTGGCGTGTAACTGCACCACTTCAATCTCTGTCTTCATTTTCACAGGTCCTTCTTTCCTCTGTATCTGAGAGTTTTCAAATCTTTCTCTCCTTATAGAGACACCAATCATTGAGTTTAGGGTCCTCCCTAATCCAGTCTGACCTTATCTTAATTTAATTACACCTGCAAAGACCCTATTTTTAAATAAGGTCCTCTTCAAAGGTACTGGAGTTAGGACTTCAACATATCTTTTCGAAGAACACAATTCAATCCACTGTAGGTCCCATAATGAAATCAATGAATGGCATGGACATTGGTTCTTTGCCTTACTTCTTTTTCTATGAAAAATTTCTTGACAGAGCTGTGATACATTAACTGTAAAAATGGACCCTGGCCGGGTGCGGTGGCTCACGCCTGTAATCCCCGCACTTTGGGAGGCTGAGGTGGGCGGATCACAAGGTCAGGAGATCCAGACATTCCTGGCTAACACAGTGAAACCCCATCTCTACTAAAAATACAAAAAAAGGTCAGGAGATCCAGACATTCCTGGCTAACACAGTGAAACCCCATCTCTACCAAAAATACAAAAAAAAAAAATAGCCAGGCGTGGTGGCGGGCACCTGTAGTCCCAGCTACGCTGGAGGCTGAGGCAGGAGAACGGTGAGAACCCGGGAGGCGGAGCTTGCAGTGAGCTGAGATCGCTCCACTGCACTCCAGCCTGGGCAACAGAGCAAGACTTAGTCTCAAAAAAAAAAAAAAAAAAAAAGGACCCTATGCTTCCCCTGCCTCCCTGTATCCATACTTTTTGAAATGTGACTTTTCAATCCTTCCATCAAGAAAGTCTGTTTCCTCACACACTGAATCTAGACTGGCCTTATGGTTTGCTTTGGCCAATAGAATGCAGCAGAAGTGTCATCATACTATTTCTAAATGTATGCTTCAAACTTCTGGTCTTTCTTTTGGAACCCTGACCCTGCCATGTAAATAACGCCAGGGTAACTTGATGCTTGATGAGACACATGTCCCAGTCTCCCATGTCACCCAGCCATCAGCCAGCCAACCACCAGACATGTGAGTGAGGCCATCCTAGACCAGTCAACCTGCAGCTGATCAACATGGTGACCCACAGATTCATGGGCAATAATATATGGTTACTCTTTTAAGCCACTATGTTTTGGGATGGCTTGTTATGCAGCATTAAATAACTGATAACAAGATATAACAGTATATATGGTTCCATGACAATACATAAGACTTTCAGTAAGTTCGCAGATGTCAGTGCTGGCAGGAGTGTGACAAATGGAGAAGTAACACCCAAATTCAGAATAAGTGTCTATTCCAATGAGGACAAATGTCTGTCACCTATGTAATGAAACATGCCTAAAAACAACTAGCTGGTACCATTAGCTGGCTGATCCCATTAAATTATGGTCTCATAATATGGATTAAGAGTTTGTCACTGTTAATTGGCAATTTGCATATTTGGCTGTGGCAGTAGCCAAATAAGACACAGCCAAGAGAATTCTATTATGAGCCAAAACCTAGTTAACATTCCGAATCTCATTGCCAATTTATTCATGAAGCCATTGGGCAAAAACTGGGAAGTTTAGGGAAGAAGACTTGATTGATGTATCAGATGCGTCCTTTGGTCCCAACCTGCATCTTCTTGGCTTATCTTTTTCTCCAGCCAGTTGATCAGGAAGCAGGATGGCAACCAGCCTCCTGTAGAGGGAATCTGTCAGCAGTCTGACTCAACTTCACTTTTTGCCTAGGGCACACTCCTGCATACACAACCTCAAACTGTGAGGCAGCTAACACCCAACAGGCAACCCTTGACTAAGGAGGGGTAAGGCCAGGAGATACACAAATGCAGGCCAGGCATGGTGGCTGTGCCTATAATCCAAGGACTTTGGGAGGCTTAAGTGGGAGGATCACTTAAGCCTGGTAATTCAAAATTACAGTGAGCTATGGTCACTGCACTCCAGCCTAGGCGACAGAGCAGGAGGACCTTGTCTAAATAAATAAATAAATAAATAAATAAATAAATAAATAAATGGAACATCTTACACTTATTCTCATAAGATCCAGCAGATAGAGCTCAGTTGCTCACAAAAGTGATTAACTCCAATATATGCCTTGCATTAGCTCTTCCCACTCTGACAAAATCACCAGACACCACCCAGAAATCAGTGTAAACCTGTCCCCAGGAAATGTGTTATTCCAGGCAGTATGAAAGTTGGGCTTCCCTTCCCTCTGGCCATTTCTGTCTGGTAGCTGTGTCCTATGCAGAGCTATCTGCAAATCAGGCTTGAGTCTTCTCTTCTGTCAACAGGGCCTGGATGGAAATTGAGCGAGGTTGGCATGAGCTCTCATTCATTTTAATGGCTGCATAATATTCCATTATAAGGAATATTTAATCACATTTTATGTAACTAATTCATGGTATTTTTGTTGCTACAACAAAGCTGCTATGAATACCCCTCAAGTAGCCCCTCCATCACCTCAAAAAACGAAAATAATCCAGTGGAAGAAATTGACGTTAAGCTAGTAATTATGAAAATAGTGACTTAATTATAATTGTGATCTATGAAAGAAAAGTACTAAATGCTGTGACAGTACATTATACATAGACCTAACCTCATGGACTTGAGGGTGAGTCATAAAAAAACTACCCTGAGGAAACGACATTTAAGTTAAGATTCGAAAGACAAGTATAAGTTAATCAGGTCAGTGGGTAGGAGGGAGGTGCGGATGAGGCAGAAGGAGCCAGCATGTGTGAAGGTGTCAGCTGGAATGTGCATCAGCATGGCAGCACACACACAAGTGCACAAGGCAAGAAAGAGTAGCCCTTTGGGGAGTTGTCAGCACTGCAGCACATATACAAGGGCACACAGACGAGAAAGGTTAGCACTTTGGGGAGTTGTCAGCAGTGTACCACATAGAAAAGTGCACACAGGCAAGAAAGGTTAGCACTTTGGGGAGTTGCCAGCAGTCCTACCTGCCTGATCTTTAGAATGAGGTGGAGAAAGGTTGATGCAACTGTGAAGTACACAATAGGGGGCCGCTGGAGGATTTTAAGGAAGGATTTCCTAAATCTCACTCTGGAGGGGAATCTGGAAAGAGAAAAGGCTTAACATAGGAAAACTAGGCAGGGGACAGAACTAGCTGTGTGGTCTTAGACAAATCATGTAGCCTCTGTGAGCTCCAGTTGCCTCATCCAAAAATAGGGGTAATATTTCCTACCTTAGAGAGTGCTGTTATGATTATTGAGATAAAGTATTACAGATGTTAAATGTTTAATAAATGTTAACATTTATTATTTTTCTACATTCCTCGTTCTCCCTTACTTTTTATGTCTATTTTGACACAAAATCCTGCTCATCCTCCCTCCTAAACACCCCTCAGATCTGTTTTCTTTTCTGTAACATCCTTCTTTATTTAACTCTCATAAATTCTAACTTGGTTGCCTAGTTGGGTCTCTGCCTGCAGTCTGTCCCTCCTCTAATTACAACTTGGCTACCAAAGTAATTAAACAGAAACCAGAACATTTCATCTGCCTGTAGAAAATTCTCCTGATTTTTCATCTGTTTAAGGACCATGACCAAAGCCTTAAATACGGGTATAAGATTCTTAATGACCTTCCCCCATATCTATATGTCATTCCTCCTCCTCACCATCCTCCCAGCCCACCCCTATAGTGTTCCCTGTTTCCTAGATGTTTTGGACCGCATGGAGATCCCTTGACACCCCAGGCTCTCTCACACACCCCACATCCTTACTCACACCTTTGCTCCTGCCCCAGATACCTTCCCTCATGTGTGCCTCACAAACAAAATCCCTGTTCATGCTTTGAGACCCTGTTTCAATGTCACCTCTTCCTCCTCACACTTTCACAACCTCCTGAAACTGTATATTCAGACCTTCCCTGGGCCTCCAAAGCATTGTGCATATCCTTGTTCAATCCTTATCACATTTATTGTAATTATTTTATTTATATTAATTTTCACCTCTGACACCATGAGCTTCTAAAAATAGTGACCTTGCTTAATCACCCTTGTATCCTCAGCACCTAACTCAAATTCTATCATATATTGGATGTACACTTGCTGAAAAGAAAAACGTATGAATGAATCCAACATAAAAACTCACAGTGCATTTGGAACCAGTTGGTCTGTGATAACAGGATTTGGCCTCTAGGTGGCTGTGCTTAGGGGATCTAAGCCGTCAAGCCTGATTCTCCCCTGACTCCAGGGAATCTGGTCAGAAGGGCAACTAATTTCCTCTCTCCCTTCTCACCTGCTTGCACTTGGGCCCCACCTGGGGACCTAAGCCAGCTGCCCCCTCCACGTGTGAGGTTGCAGTGCCATCTACTGGTATCTAGAAGACCTGCAGGTCAGGCCGAAAGAGGAAGAGGGAGGAAGAATTAAGGACCACTGTGGTTTAACCCTGCCGTGAAATCTCAGCTAGCAGATCCCACATTGGGCAGTTTGTCCCACCTATGTGAGCCCATGCTTGCTAGGGAAAGCCCCTCATTTATACTTCCCATTGACTGAATACCCTCAGTCATGTCTCAGTGTCCAGAGCCCTTTCTTCAACCCTCTGAGAGCCAGGGACCCCACCCTCAGTTTCATCAGGAGCTGGTCACCCTAAGTCAGTGACACAAGCATCCTCCTTGGCCCTCTCAGTAACAGAGCCTCTCACTCAGAAACCTCTGATCACCTGTAAGAATTTGTGATAGGACCCTCTCCTTCAGGCTTTGGTGACCAGATGTCTCCACCCAGGCCCTTAGTAAGTAGGGCCCTTGATTCAGACCCCTCAGTGATCAGGGACTTTTCCACAGGTCCCCAATGACCAGAGCATCATGTTTAGGCTCGTCATGGACCAGAGCCTACCCTCACCCCAGTTTTAAGTAACTAGGGACCTTCTCTGAGACACCTCAACAACAGTGCCCCAGCTCAGCCCCCTCAGTGACCACAGTCTCCTTCACAGGCCTCCCAGGGACCCTCACTCAGGCCCCTCAGTAACCAGGGTCCTCACTGAGCCCATCAATGATTGGGGTCCTCACTCTGCTTCTCCGTGAGCTGAGGACTCAGATTTCTCTAGTTTTCATTCAAGTTTCATTGACAGGAACCCTCCCTCAGACCCCTCATCAGGGATGGATTCTTCAATAAGCTGATAAGAAAGAGCTATGGCATTATGAAAGCAGAAACCACAAAACAGGAAAACAAATTTTTTAAGAATTCAATATTTGCCAAAGGCCATCAGTATGACCATCGTGGGATACATTTTATTAACTCTTTGTATTTATTTTATGGCTTATACCATTTTGTTTTGAATAACATGTAGAAACCAAACATAATCTTTAATGTGTTTAGACCTTTAACAGTCTTGATCAGCCCCATTCCTCAGGGACCCTGACCATCACTAAGAGCTGCATGACCAAAGGTCTTTAATTAACGCCTAGTGAGCATAACAAGAACTGGGCAGGTCCCCTCAGGCCACCCAACTGTCTTCCGCTTCCCTCTCTCTGTTCCCCTGAGAAGCCTCTTATCTCCAGGGCTCTGCCTTCTGCTCCATCCCTGTGCCCTTTGTCCAGAGAGGGGCCACAGCTGCGCCCAGGTCTCATGAGGAGGAGTGGGCCCTGCTGGGCTAATTGGTGCAATCCCAGGGTTGTCCCCCAAAAGGCCGGCTTTGGCCACTCCAACCCCAGCCCACATACATCAGGGATGATTAGCAATAACCCTCCAAAATGTTTCTGCCACACATTAATCCACATGAACAGTGTAACGTAAACAAACCAGCTTCCACTTTTACCCCAAATCCTCTGGGAACTTAGTACAGGGTCTAAAGTAAATACCAATTACAGGAAAACTTGGTGGCCAGATATAGGAAATTGTGATTCACCATCCCTATTCCTGTTCCCCCCCTTCCCAGAGCCATTTTTTCCTCTGTTTTAACTCATGCTGGGCTCCCTGCATTTGAGCTGCCCATGGAGTTCCTTTAAACATTAACCACTGTTCTTGTTTGCCAGCTGCCCCTAAGGCCTGTTTTTCCATCTACAAACAGAACCTTCAGCATTAAGGCCTTTTTTCAGAAGAAAAACCAAAACCATCCCATTAATCAAAAGCATAACAAGTCAGCCATTCAGTCAATGCATTCATCATTCATTCATTCATTCATTCTTACCACACATCCTTATTGAGCTCCCCTGTGTATTGAGCCTTGTGCAAGGTATTGGGGAAACAACAGTGTATAAAATAGAATTCATCACTGGGAGGCCAAGGTGGGTAGCTCATGGGGTCAGGAGTTCAAGACCAGCCTCGCCAAGATGGTGAAACCCCGTCTCTACTAAAAATACAAAAAATTAGCTGGGCATGGTGGCGGACGCCTGTAATCCCAGTTACTCAGGAGGCTGAGGCAGAGAATTGCTTGAACCCAGGAAGCAGAGGTTGCAGTGAGCCAAGATCGTGCCACTGCACTCAAGCCTGGGAAACAGAGTGAGACTCTGTCTCAAAAAAAAAATATATATATATATATACACATATGATTTATATATATATAATTCATATATATATGATTTATATATATATAAATCATATATATATATAAAAAATTCATGTCCTTGTGAAACTCACCTCCAATTAGGAGACACAGCTGTTAGACAAACTGTATGATTATTTATTTAATAGAAAATGCGATACATAGCCGGGTGCGGTGGCTTATGCCTGTAATCCCAGCACTTTGGGAGGCCAAGGCAGATGGATCACCTGAGGTCAGGAATTAGAGACCAGCCTGACCAACAAGGTGAAACCCCATCTCTACTAAAAATACAAAAAAAAAAAAATTAGCTGGGCGTGGTGGCACGTGCCTGTAGTCCAAGCTACTCGGGAGGCTGAGACAGGAGAACTGCTCGAACCCGGGAGACGGAGGTTGTGGTGAGCCGAGATCGTGCCACTGCACTCCAGCCTGGGCTATCGAGCAAGACACCATCTCAAAAAAAAAAAAAAAGAAAGAAAATGTGATATATACTACAAAGGAGATGGACTTAATATTTGTTTAGGCCTGCACTATATGCTCTGGGTGCTATAAAATAAGTGGATAAGGGATAAATCTACTGTCAAATATTCAAAATCGATGTGGAGAGCCAACCCAGAGGTCCTGCTAGGGAGGGGAGAGTTAAGAGAAACCTCTCAGTCTCCAGTTCTTGAGAATATCTCAAAGACTCTTGAGGACTGGAAAAAACAGAAGTGTTGAGTAAAGACGTCCAGAAAACAGGGCCAAGGTGTCAGGGGTGACATATTGGACTAGCACAAACAGGTCAAACAAGAAGGCAAACTGTGTTTATAAAATGTTGCAGAGTGCTGCTGGTGGGCTGGCCAGAGATTGGAAGACAGGAAAGGCAGAATTTCTTCGAGTCAGAGCAAGGGGCATACAAGCTTCACGGCAAAGTGGATTTGTTCACTCATTTGTTTAATCATTACCTCTTGATTAATGTTAGGCACTGTGCTGGATGCTAAAGATACAGTAATTAACAGAAAAGTTTATTTGTGAAAACAGACATGTACACAGATACACAATAAGCCCCAATAACTGCTATTAAAAATACATGCATGAGGCTTAACAGTGACACACTAAGTTACCCCTATAATAATGTCCCCCTCACTAACTGGGGAGAAGAGGGAGTGGCATCACAGCCAGCTCTCAGGAATTGGTTCCAAGACCTTTGCTACACGTGCACCCAGCAGCGGTGGGAAGATTGCTAACACACCAATTGTCACGTCATTTTCAAGTCATCGTATTGCATTGAAATGTAATAGTTATTTTTGCCATTGGCTTTGATTTCCTGCCAAAATTCTTCCAGGGTTTCAATAAAATTGGGTTTAACCTTTGAGAGTGCGTATGAATATGGATGTCATCCATTGTGTGTGGGTGGTGGAGAAAAGATTGAGAATGGCCGCCATGCACGGCTGAGGATGAGTCACAATCTTTAGACCAGAAAGGGAGCTGAGTGGGAGGCCTGGCAGGAGAGAGTTGCAAGTATGAATCGGGGCTTTTGGCCCTGAGGCAATAATGATGTCACGCCATCTCTCCAATGTGGCCTCCCAGTGAGATGTCCTGATCTAGCCAGGCCTGGAACCTAGCGGAGAGGCACCAGAAAGCCCAGTGCCAGGGTCTCCTTATTGTGTGATCCAAATCCTGTGCTTTGGAAATTTGACGTAGGTGAGCTATTTATATTTTATATGTTCTTTTCCTCTCTGTTCTGCAGAAAAACCTTCATAAAATGCCATCTATATCTGTACTTTCTTCATTGAATATGTATTGCTTGTTTAATTTTTTAAAGATATGGATTCAAAGTAATACAGTATAAAGAAAAGACCCTAAAATGAAAATGCCAGTTCAAACTGTGTTCAGAGGAATTAAAGTTTTGTTCACATTCCTGGGAAAGCTGTAAAAAAGGAACAGCCCAACTCCAATTAGGAGCTGGGGACAAGGCTGGGCAAGCAGTTAGTTTTGAAGTCAGAAAACTCTCAGACTGCTGAGGAAAGAGGTGGGGATAGGCGTGGGAATTTCAGAGCCCTTGCCCTGCTCCCCCTGCCGCAGAATTCTCCTTCCAGAACTCCCCTCTGCCAGACTTTCCTAAGTTCCACAGTGGTATGCTTCCATGAGTAAAGTTGTTTCCATTACTGACAGATTATGGTGGCCCAAGAGACATTTAGAATCCAGTTCTAGGCCTCAGAAGCTCTGTAAAGTCAGGGGACACAGGAGAGGCCAGTAGGCAGGGAATGCCACACAAATGTGAGCATCTCTTCCTTCCATCTCTTTAAAGTCTATCTTCAAGAACAAGACCACACTCTACCTCCCTTGCGAAATTCTCCCTGACTCTTTGGCCACCACTGGCCTCTCCTTCCTGGAGTTCTTTAATTATGAAGATTAAGCACCATTTTATGTCTTTCTTCTTCTGGAAAATCATCTGATCATGTATTTTGCCTGCCTATCAGTGCCTCAGTGTATTCTTTTAAAGTCAGTTTATGGGAGTTCTTGATGCAGCTAACTGCAAATATTTCCCTAGTTTATTTGCCTTTCTTATTTTGCTTAACTTTTATTTTTTGAGATGCTAAAGTTTAAAATACTTCTATAGCTGAGTCAGTTAATCTTTTCCTTTGTGATCACTTCTACTGCTTCTAAGATGGAAACATTACTTCCTTCCAGAGATTTGATAAATATTTTGGTGTTTCTGGGAATTTTTTTAAAAAGTTATTTAGTTCATCTGGAAAGTACTCGGTATACAATGTGAGAAGAGGATCTAGACTGATCTGATGGTAACTAGTTTTCCCAGAACTTTGTATTGAATAAATTTCTTGGCTGGGCATGGTGGTTCACACCTGTAATCCCAGCACTTTGGGAGGCTGAGGTGGGCAGATCACCTGAGGTCAGGAATTCGAGACGAGCCTAGCCAACATGGTAAAACCCAGTCTCTACTAAAAATACAAAAAATTAGCCAGGCATGGTGGCAGGCACCTATAATCCCAGCTATTCCAAAGTCTGAGGCAGGAGAATCACTTGAACCTGGGAGGCAGAGGTTGCGGTGAGCCGAGGTCACGCCATGGCACTCCAGCCTGGGCAACAAGAACGAAACTCCATTTCAAAAAAAAATTTATTCTTTTTCCAATGATTTTTTTTTTTTTTTTTGGACAGGGTCTTGCTCTGTCACCCAGGGTAGAGAGCAGTGGCACAAACACCATTCATTGCAGCCTCAGCCTCCTTGGGCTGAAGCAATCCTCCCATGTAGCTGGGACCACAAGTGTGCACCCCCACACCCAGCTAATCTGTTTTTTTTTTTGTTTTTTTTGTTTGTTTTTTGTTGTTGTTGTTGTTGTTTTTTGTAGAGATGGGGATCTCCCTGTGTTGCCCAGGCTGATCTCAAATTTGTGGACTCAAGCGATACTCCCACCTTGGCCTCCCAAAGCATTGGGATTACAGGCGTGAGCCACCGCGCCTGTCCCCTATAGATGTTTTATTCCATTTTTATGGTATATTGAATTCATATATATCAGGTCCATCTTTTTTCCAGGCAACCTATTCAGCTCCAATAAAAGATTATTTGACACCTGACTGTGCATTGTTTATTACTCCCTGTTAAGTATAGTCAAAATAATTTAAAGAAAAAAATCACATACTTTACTTCCAATTATTTATCCAACATCCAACTGAATGTTGACTTTGGGACAGACACTGGCTGGGTGCTGGAAATAGAGTGGAGAATAAGACAGGTATGGTTTCTGCCATTACTATACTCATAATCAAATAGCAATAATGATAGACTACAGAAAGTGTTTAGCAGCAAACTGCATCTTAGAGGTGATGGGAGGGAAGTGTTGGAGAAACCCACTGGAGGCTTCCATCTGACACCTGAAGGACGAGTGGACACTAACACAAAGAGAAGGAGGCTGGCAGAATCCAGAACATGATGAGACCTAGGCCAGGCACCTCCTACTAGGACCTTGATTACAGCTTTATGGAACCAATGGAACCTGGAGGAAAAGATGCAGGTAAAGATGAGAAAACTGATCACCCTGCAAGGACTATCCTGAGCAGAAAAGGGGAGCTCCTACTTCATGCCAGACATCATGCCAACACTTGCATATAACTCTCAGTTCATCCTCAGAATCCTCCTTGGGGTTACTTTATTTACTCCACTGTACCGTCACTGGGAGACTAAGGCCAGAGTGTTTACATTCCCCACTTGCTGGGGTCCCAGATCATAATGTGGGCAGGATGAAGCCCTGAAGCATGAATGCATCCACCTTGTTCTGTTCCTTTCCTCCCTCCTCGGGGGAAGTTTGCTATCCCTGAACCTTTGTGCTTCTTGATCTCAAGTCATACAATCTTAGACATAAGTCTAAAAGACGTTGACTCACCAGAGTCCTTGGACTGGCAGGGGCCTAGGTCAGACTGTGGAATCTCCAGAGCCAAATTTGTCTTTTCAAATTCTAAGTTCTCGGCACTTGGTTTCTCATGTCACCCACTTGGCCCTCTTCTAAGTGTACTTTCCTTCTTTTCTTTCCTTACTATTGTAAAGCTTTTTAATAAACTTCCACTGCTGCTCTGAAATTTGCCTTGGTCCTTTTTTCTGCCTTATGCCCCTCAGTTGAATTATTTCTTCTTTTTTCTTTTCTTTTTTTTTTTTTTTTTTTTTTTTTTTTTGAGACAGAGTTTCACTCTTGTTGCCCAGACTGGAGCGCAATGGCACAGTCTCCACTTACTGCAACCTCTGCCTCCTGGGTTCAAGCGATTCTCTTGCCTCAGCCTCCTGAGTAGCTGGGATTATAGACATGCACCACCACGCCCGGCTAATTTTTGTATTTTTAGTAGAGACAGGGCGTCTCCATGTTGGTCAGCTGGTCTCGAACCCCCAACTTCAGGTGACCCACCTGACTCGGCCTCCCAAAGTGCTGAGATTACAGCCATGAGCCACCACGCCTGGCTGAATTCTTTCTTCTAAGGAGGCAAGAATTGAGGTTGCTGCAGATGCATACAGATTCGCTGCCAGTAACTCTGCAGTGCCAGTCAGCACTGCTAACATATTTGGTGCTGACTGACTCAGATATGTTCCCTAGTGGTGAGAGATCTCTATGCCTCACCTTCAGCTGGAGGCGTCTGATCCCTGTGTGTGGTTTTTCTTCTCCTCTCTAAAAAAAAAGAAAAGAAAAAAAAAATTCGAAGTTCTCTACCCACCTTTATAGCTCAATGAGCTCATAAATAGTCATCAGGACCTGCTGGTTGTTGCAGATATTTACACCAAAACTTCAAAACAATGCACACTTGCAGGATCACCGTCTTACTAGGTATCTTTCGGGACTGCATTCCAAAAGCTCTCCATTTCCATTACTGTGTTCCATGGCCAAGACCCACCCACATGGCCACCACCTTTGCTTCCTCTGCACCCCTGTATTCTAGTTGTAAATGCCAGTTGCTTCCCACCCCTCACTTCCCTGCCACACCACCATATATATGATAGCTAGCCATTTTATACCAGCGCTACTCAAAATTGTGGCCTACAGGCCAGTATCCAGCTACAAATTATTTGTTCCCATGAGAAGATAAGTTCAGAAATGGAGAGTAAGCATTTAGAAATGTCTATAGCAATTTGACAGAATAATTATTTATCATTTAATCTAATAACAAAAAGTACACCTAATGCCATATGGTATCCTGAATTAGATTCTGAAACAGAAAAAGGACATTAGTGGAAAAACTGCTAAAATCTGAAGAGAGTCTGTAGTTTAGTGAATAGTACCATGCCACGGCTAATTTATTAGTTTCGATAAATGTACCACAGTTATCCAAGATATTAACATTAGGGGAAATTGAATGAAGGGTACACAGCAACTGTCTACTCTCTTCGCAACTTTTCTGCAAATCTAAAATTATTCCAAAATAAAAAGTTTATTTTTACAAACTGGGTTCATATTTTGTGTCTTTTTAAATTTTTTCTTTTTTTTCTTTTTGAGACGAAGTCTCACTCTTGTCCCCTAGACTGGAGTGCAATGGCATGATCTCGGCTCACTGCAACCTCTGCCTCCCGGGTTGAAGCAATTCTCCTGCCTCAGCCTCCTAAGTAGCTGGGATTACAGGTGCCTGCCACCACGCCAAGCTAATGTTTGTATTGTTAGTAGACACAGGGTTTCACCATGTTGGCCAGACTGGTCTCAAACTCCTGACCTCAGGTTATCTGCCCACCTCGGCCTCCCGAAGTGCTGGGATTATAGGCATGAGCCACCATGCCCGGCCAAATTTTTGCTTTTCTAGCAATTTAATTGCATTTTACAGAAGTGTCAGTCTGCAGTGGATTTGAAATGCAAATGTTTAAAATAAAATTGGTCTTGTCACCATGGATAGTTTGAGAAACACTGCTTTGTACACTCTGTATCCCCCATGGAGCTTGTCACCATAATTGCTATGCACTCTGATCACTAATACTTGTTGATGGTGGCCAAACCCACAGGTGTGAGTTTTGGAACCAGTTGCTGCACACTGTAGATAAAGTCACAGCTCAGGGCCCTGTCAATCCTCCAATACAGGGACATTTCAGGACTCTGTTGTATACTCAATACCGCCATATCCCAGGGCCCTGTCACATCCTAGCTGTTGCACACCAGATACTATCACAGCTCAGGGCCAAGCAGGTTCTGTGACAAGCCCCTGGGAAATGCCAGTATATAAAGATTGACAGGACAGGCCCTGGGTTGTTCTGCACATGGAGGTTCCTGGGACATGCCATTATTTGAGGGATGCCAGAGCCCCACTCTGTGTCTATATCTGGGGTATGACAAGGCCCTGGACTGTGACATGGTTCTGGAATGTGGCCACGCCCCGTGAGTGAGGTATTGAGTTCTGGGCTGTGACAAGTTCTGACTGTGCCAGGGTACAGACTCTTAATTCCTTCTGGAATACTGAGAGTGCCGGGAAATGACAGCTTAATGTTCAGGGTACGTCTTAGTTTGTCTTGGATCTTGTGACAGGGACAGCTGCATTAGTCTTGGAGTGAAAGTGTATCTGAGTATGTTGGGCCACATTTGCAGTAGTTTGTTCTGAGCTCCAGAGCTATTGACCAAGCCCGTCCTGCCTTCTGAGGTATGGAAGACACTGAGACCTCCTGACCCACGGCACAGCATTCTCTGCTTCCAGCGGGTCTGCCTTGGGCCATCACCCCAGAGAGTTTGATCAAGGTCTGTCTTACCACACCCCCTCCCAAATTCTTGCAGCTCCCAAAGCTGCTGGAGGCAGCACCTGAGCCTGTCTCTCCGCTGAGCTTCTTCACCCCAAGGACTGCCTGCCGGCTGCCCACTTCTCATCAGGCAAGGCCACAGTGCCATCTGCTGGCTGTTGGGAGCCATGCTGGTCAGGTTGGGAGGGCACAGGAGCATGCTAGGCTGACAAGGAGCACTGAGCTCTCCCCACCTCAGCTCAGGAATAACAGAAGTGGCCTTTCCCTTAAGCCCCCACTGACCAGAGCCCCTCATTCAGGCTTCAGTCACCAGAGCCCCCTGCTCAAGTCCTTTAGTTACCATGGCCTCTAGGTCAGTCTCCTCAGGAATCAGGGCCCCTCGTGCAGCCCCCAGTTCCACCCCCCACTGACCAGAGCCTCAGTGACCAGGGCCCCTAGGTCATGCATCCAATGACCAGGGCCTCTTTCTAAGGCTCTCTACTGACCAGAACCCCTCATTCTAGCTCCATGGTGGTGAGGGTACCTCACTTAGGCTTGGCTTCACAATCAGGTCATTCAATGACCAGGACCTATAGCTCTTGACCCCCAAAGACCAGGGCCTTTCTCAGACCCCCACGACCAGGTCCTTTCAGTGACCTAGAGTCCTCTCTTTTAGGACCTTCTGTGCCTAGGTAACTAAAGACCATTACTCAGAGGACATAAGGAGTGGTGTTTGTGGGGGCTCTTTGATCCCCAGGAGCTGGACAGGTCCCATCTGTTTCCTCTGTTTATCGTCCCCTTCCCACTGGTCTCCAGAGAGGCCTCTGGTCACTGGGGCTTTCCATTTTGTTTTGCCTGTGCTCCCGGGTCCCTCTCCAGACATGGCCACAGCTGTGCCCAGGTCTCGTAACAAAGGTGGTCTCTGTTGAGTTAATTAATACCATCCCGGGAACTGTGGCCCAAGAAGACTAGATTCTATAGCATGGCAGCCCACCTGGGCCTCGCATCTGCTGGCCCTCTAACACCAGACCACACACCCCTGTGCCATCTCACCACCTCCCACAGGCAGGCCTCCCATCACATCTATCTCAGGCCGCCCAAAGGCCAAATGCTTCCAGTCCCAGCATCCCACCAGTCCCTGGCACCTGTCCTAGATACCAAGTGTGACTTTTCCCATTTTCCTTTTCTTCCAGACCCAAGCCCAATCGAGATCCTACCCTTCTCAGCCCCCATCCCACTTGGGTTTATTTACTTATTCAAACAAACATCAAATGAGCATCCACATATTAGGATTCTAGATAGGGGTGTGGGGTCAGTGTGCAGGGACGGCAGCATAGAAGAGGGACTTTGGTTGAGACTTGAAGGATGAATAGGAGTTTGCCAAAGGGACAAAGGATAGGAAGCTATTTGAGGAAGAAGAAACTGCATATACTACACAAATGTACAGAGGACCCTGGTCAGCCATGTGGTTGGAGCACAAAGTGAAAAGTGGGGAGAGAGGGAGAAGAGAGACTTGAACAGGGAAGCAGAGAACAACAGATGGAAGATCTTGTAGCTGAGCTAAGAAGTATGAATTTTTTTTCCCCTAGGATGGAAAAACACAGAAGTTTTTTCAAATTTCCAAGTAGGAAGTTATGATTTCAAAAAAAAGAAAAAGAAAAAGAAGAGAAGGCTTTTTCTAATTAGAAAGGTCAGGTTAGTGGCATTGTGGAAGATGGATTGGACAGGGGCAAAAGTAGACCCAGGGAGACTAGTCAGTCTAGCCAGTCAGCCAACAAGCGTTTTGTAAGTTCTGTAGTGGGTTAAATAGTTGCTTCCCCCACTCCAAAAGTTATGCCCATGTCCCAGAACCCGTGAATGTGACCTTATCTGGAAAACAGAATTTTAAAGATGCAATCAAGTTAAGGATCTCAGGATCCTTGATTATCTGATGGGCCTTAAATCCAATGGCAAATGTCCTTAAAAGAAACACATGCAAGAGAAGGCCACTGAAGACAGAGGCAGAGATTGCAGTGATGCAGCCATAAGCCAAGGAATGCCCGGAACTGTCAGAAGCAGAAAGAGCAGATTCTCCCTTCAAGCCTTCAGAGGGAGTGTGGCCCTGCCGACATCTTGACTTCAAACCTCTAGCCTCCAGAATGATGAGAATAAATTTATGTTGCCTTACGCCACCAAGTTTCCGGTAATTTTTTACAAAAGCTCTAGGAAACCAATACACACGCTGACCAGCTACTGTGCTAGACACTGGGCGTATCATAATGAACACAGTAGATGTTTCCTGCCCTCCTGAATCTTAACAGTAAGCAAATTTATTCATTCATTCACTCAACAAATATTCATTTGGCACCTGTAATATTCCAACCACTGTTCTAGGTACTTGGGTTACACTGGTCAATAGTCTTTACTTGTGTGCAGTTCATTCCTAGTGGAAGAAACAGACAGCAAACAAGTAAATAATAGAAGAGAGGAGAACAAATGAATAGAAACAGTAAAATAGAATAGAAGAGAGTAGAATAGAAACACTAGAACAGAAAAGAACTAAACAGAGCGTATTAGAGTAGAACAAAATAGAATAGAATAGGAGTAGGGATAAGTGACCTAAAGAAAAATAATGCTGGGTAAGGACAGGGTGAGGACCCGCTCCTCAGGTTTCCTTCCAGACCTCCTCCTGCTTGGCTCTGAATTGCTGGGGAGCTGGTCTCTGCAGGCTGCATTTCCCAGGCTCCCGTTAGCTGGTGGACTTTGACCATTCAGATGAACTGGTAGGAGATTGGCAGTCAGAATCCAGGAGCCTGCCAGGATTTCTCACCACCTTTTCCTCTGCCTCTGCTGTGACTGTGTCTCATTTAAGCCTCCATTGCTGAATAGGCCTGCTGTGGTTCTACCTTCTACACAGTGGCCTTGTTCCTGGGAAAAGTCTCTTCTCTGTCCCTCCTGTCAGGCCTCTGAGCCAAAGCTAAGCCATCATATCCCCTGTGACCTGCACGTACACATCCAGATGGCCGGTTCCTGCCTTAACTGAGGACATTCCACCACAAAAGAAGTGAAAATGGCTGGTCCTTGCCTTAACTGATGACATTACCTTGTGAAAGTCCTTCTCCTGGCTCATCCTGGCTCAAAAAGCTCCCCCACTGAGCACCTTGTGACCCCCACTCCTGCCCGCCAGAGAACAACCCCCTTTGACTGTAATTTTCCTTTACCTACCCAAATCCTATAAAACGGCCCCACCCCTATCTCCCTTTGCTGACTCTCTCTTCAGACTCAGCCCGCCTGCACCCAGGTGAAATAAACAGCCTTGTTGCTCACACAAAGCCTGTTTGGTGGTCTCTTCACACGGACGCGAGTGAAACTTTGGTGCCATGACTCGGATCCGAGGACCTCCCGTGGGAGATCAATCCCCTGTCCCCCTGCACTTTGCTCCATGAGAAAGATCCACCTACGACCTTGGGCCCTCAGACCGACCAGCCCAAGGAACAACTCACCAATTTTAAATCGGGTAAGTGGCCTTTTTTTTACTCTCTTCTCCAACCTCTCTTACTATCCCTCAACCTCTTTCTCCTTTCAATCTTGGCACCACACTTCAATCTCTCCCTTAATTTCAGTTCCTTTCCCTTTATGTTAGAGACAAAGGAGACACGTTTTATCTGTGAACCCAAAACTCCGGCGCTGGTCACGGACTCGGGAAGGCAATCTTCCCTTGGTGTTTAATCACACGGGGATGCCTGCCTGATTATTCACCCACATTTCAGAGGTGTCTGACCATGCGGGGACGCCTGCCTTGGTCCTTCACCCTTAGTGGCAAGTACTGCTTTTCTGGGGGACAAGAACCCCCTGACCCCTTCTCTCCGTGTCTCTACCCCTTCTCTGCTTTTCTAGGGGGCAAGAACCTCCCACCCCTTCTCTCCGTGTCTCTACTGTCTCTTTTCTCTGGGCTTGCCTCCTTCACTATGGGCAATCTTCCACCCTCCATTCTTCCCCTCTACTCCCTTAGCCTGTGTTCTCAAGAACTTAAAAACTGTTCAACTCACACCTGACCTAAAACCTAAACACCTTATTTTCTTCTATAATCCTGCCTGACCCCAATACAAACTCGACAGTGGTTCCAAATAGCCAGAAAACAGCGCTTTTGATTTTTCCAACGTACAAGATCTAAATAATTATTGTCGTAAAATAGGCAAACAGTCTGAGGTGCCTGACGTCCAGGCATTCTTTTACACACCGGTCCCCCCCAGTCTCTGTTCCCAATGCAACTTGTCCCAAATCTTCCTTCTTTCCCTCCTGCCTGTCCCCTCAGTCCCAACCCCAAGCGTCACTGAGTCTTTCTAATCTTCCTTTTCTACAGACCGATCTGACCTCCTCCCCAGGCTGCTCCTTGCCAGGCCGAGCTAAGTCCCAGTTCTTCCTCAGCCTCTGCTCCCCCACCCTATAATCCTTTTATCACCTCCCCTCCTCACACCCGGTCCAGCTTACAGTTTCGTTCCAAGACTAGCCCTCCCCCACCTGCCCAGCAATTTCTCTTAAAAAGGTGGCTAGAGCTAAAAGCATAGTCAAGGTTAATGCTCTTTTTCTCTATCCAACCTCTCCCAAAATCAGTTAGCGTTTAGGCTCTTCATCAAATATGAAAAACCCAGCCCAGTTCATAGCCCGTTTAGCAGCAACCCTGAGACGCTTTACAGCCCTAGACCCTGAAAGGTCAAAAGACCATCTTATTCTCAATATACATTTTATTTTATTACCCAATCTGCTCCCAACATTAAATAAAGCTCCAAAAATTAAATTCCAGCCTTCAAACCCCAAAACAGGACTTAATTAACCTCACCTTCAAGGTGTACAATAATAGAGTAGAGGCAGCCAAGTAGCAACATATTTCTGAGTTGTAATTCCTTGCCTCCACTGTGAAAGAAACCCCAGCCACATTTCCAGCACACAAGAACTTCCAAACGCCTGAACCGCAGTGGCCAGGCGTTCCTCCAGGCCCACCTCCCCCAGGGGCTCGCTACAAGTGCCAGAAATCTGGCCACCAGGCCAAGGAATGCCCGCAGCCCAGGATTCCTCCTAAGCCATGTCCCATCTGTGCAGGACCCCACTGGAAATCGGACTGTCCAACTCACCTGGCAGCCACTCCCAGAGCCCCTGGAACTGTGGCCCAAGGCTCTCTGACTCCTTCCCAGATCTTCTTGGCTTAGTGGCTGAAGACTGACGCTGCCCAATCACCTCGGAAGCTTCCTGGACCATCACAGACGCTCTGGGTAACTCTCACGGTGGAAGGGAAGTCCATCCCCTTCTTAATCAGTACGGAGGCTACCCACTCCACATGACCTTCTTTTCAAGGGCCTGTTTCCCTTGCCTCCATAACTGTTGTGGGTATTGACGGTCAGGCTTCTAAACCTCTTAAAACTCCCCAACTCTGGTGCCAACTTAGACAATACTCTTTTAAGCACTCCTTTTTAGTTATCCCCACCTGCCCAGTTCCCTTATTAAGCCAAGATATTTTAACTAAATTATCTGTTTCCCTGACTATTCCTGGGCCACAGCCACACCTCATTGCTGCCTTTTCCCCCAGTTCAAAGCCTCCTTCACATCCTCCCCTTATATCTCCCCACCTTAACCCACAAGTGTAAGACACCTCTACTCCCTTAGTGACCGATCATGCACCCCTTACCATCCCATTAAAACCTAATCACTCTTACCCCGCTCAATGCCAGTATCCCATCCCACAGCATGCTTTAAAAAGATCAAAGTCTGTTATCACTCGCCTGCTACAGCATGGCCTTTTAAAGCCTATAAACTCCCCTTACAATTCCCCAATTTTACCCGTCCTAAAACCAGACAAGGCTTACAGGTTAGTTCAGGATCTGCGCCTTATCAACCAAATTGTTTTGCCAATCCACTCCGTGGTGCCAAACCCATATACTCTCCTATCCTCAATGCCTCCCTCCGCAACCCATTATTCTGTTCTGGATCTCAAACATGCTTTCTTTACTATTCCTTTTCACCCTTCATCCCAGCCTCTCTTTGCTTTCACTTAGACTAACCCTGACACCCACCAGGCTCAGCAAATTACCTGGGCTGTACTGCCGCAAGTCTTCACAGACAGCTCCCATTACTTCAGTCAAGCCCAAATTTCTTCCTCACCTGTTACCTATCTCGGCATAATTCTCATAAAAACACACGTGCTCTCTCTGCCGATCATGTCCGACTGATCTCTCAAACCCCAACACCTTCACAAAACAAAACTCCTTTCCTTCCTAGGCATGGTTAGATACTTTCGACTATAGATACCTGGTTTTGCCATCCTAAAAAAACCATTATATAAACTCACAAAAAGAAACCTAGCTGACCCCATAGATCCTAAATCCTTTCCCCACTCCTCTTTCTGTTCCTTGAAGACAGCTTTAGAGACTGCCCCCAGCCTACCTGTCTCTGACTCATCCCAACCCTTTTCATTACCCACAGCCAAAGTGCAAGGCTGTGCAGTCAGAATTCTTACACAAGGACCAGGACCGTGCCCTGTAGCCTTTTTATCCAAACAACTTGACCTTACTGTTTTGCCTAGCCCTCAAGTCTGCGTGCGGTGGCCACCACCACCCTAATACTTTTAGAGGCCCTTAAAATCACAAACAATGCTCAACTCACTCTCTACAGTTCTCATAACTTCCAAAATCTATTTTTTTCCTCACACCTGACACATATACTTTCTGATCCCCAGCTCCTTCAGCTGTACTCACTCTTTGTTGAGTCTCCCACAATTACCATTGTTCCTGGCCCGGACTTCAATCCGGCCTCCCACATTATTCCTGATACCACACCTGACCCTCATGACTGTATCTCTCTGATCCACCTGACATTCACCCCATTTCCCCATATTTCCTTCTTTCCTGTTCCTCACCCTGAACACACTTGGTTTAGTGATGGCAGTTCCACCAGGCCTAATCGCCACACACCAGCAAAGGCAGGCTATGCTATAGAACAAGCCACTAGCCTGCCTCTTAGAACCTCTCATTTCCTTTCCATCGTGGAAATCTATCCTTAAGGAAATAACTTCTCAGTGTTCCATCTGCTATTCTACTACTCATCAGGGATTATTCAGGTCCCCTCCCTTCCCTATACATCAAGCTTGAGGATTTGCCCCCGCCCAGGACTGGCAAATTGGCTTTACTCAACATGCCCCGAGTCAGGAAACCAAAATACCTCTTGGTCTAGGTAGATACTTTCGCTGGATAGGTAGAGGCCTTTCCCACAGGGTCTAGGAAGGCCACCGTGGTCATTTCTTCCCTTCTGTCAGACATAATTCCTCAGTTTGACCTTCCCACCTCTATACAGTCCAATAACAGACTGGCCTTTATTAGTCAAATCACCCAAGCAGTTTCTCAGGCTCTTAGTATTCAGTGAACTAATGGTCTTTTAAAAACTCACCTCACCAAGCTCAGTCACCAACTTAAAAAGGACTGGACAATACTTTTACCACTTGCCCTTCTCAGAATTCAGGCCTGTCCTCGGAATGCTACAAGATACAGCCCATTTGAGCTCCTGTATAGACGCTCCTTTTTATTAGGCCCCAGCCTCATTCCAGACACCAGACCAACTTGGACTGCACCCCAAAAAACTTGTCATCCCTACTATCTTCTGTCTAGTCATACTCCTATTTACCGTTCTCAACTACTCATAAATGCCCTACTCTTGTTTACACTGCTGGTTTACACTGTTTCTCCAAGCCATCACAGCTGATATCTCCTGGTGCTATCCCCAAACCGCCACTCTTAACTCCCTCTTAAAGTAAATAAATAATCTTTGCTGGCAGGGCTATGCTGAAAAGGCACTCTCTAGTTAGATGTTCTAGGTCCTCCCAATTCTTAGTGCTTTAATTCCTGTTTTTCTCCTTGTCTTATTCCGTTTAGTTTTTCAATTCATACAAAACCGTATCCAGGCCATCACCAACAATTCTATACAACAAATGTTTCTTCTAACAACCCCACAATATCACCCCTTACCACAAAATCTTCCTTCAGCTTAATCTCTCTCACTAGGTTCCCACGCCGCCCCTAATCCCGCTTGAAGCAGCCCTGAGAAATATCGCCCATTATCTCTCCATACCACCCCCCAAAATTTTCGCCGCCCCAACACTTCAATACTATTATGTTTTATTTTTCTTATTAATATAAGAAGACAGGAAGGTCAGGCTGCTGAGCCAAAGCTAAGCCATCATATCCCCTGTGACCTGCACGTACACATCCAGATGGCCGGTTCCTGCCTTAACTGAGGACATTCCACCACAAAAGAAGTGAAAATGGCTGGTCCTTGCCTTAACTGATGACATTACCTTGTGAAAGTCCTTCTCCTGGCTCATCCTGGCTCAAAAAGCTCCCCCACTGAGCACCTTGTGACCCCCACTCCTGCCCGCCAGAGAACAACCCCCTTTGACTGTAATTTTCCTTTACCTACCCGAATCCTATCAAACGGCCCCACCCCTATCTCCCTTTGCTGACTCTCTCTTCAGACTCAGCCTGCCTGCACCCAGGTGAAATAAACAGCCTTGTTGCTCACACAAAGCCTGTTTGGTGGTCTCTTCACACGGACGCGAGTGAAACCTCCAACCTAGGGGTGGTAGCAACTTCTTGCTGTTGCTGGTCTCTGGGTCACTTCACTCTCCTGGTTGGAGTCTCTGCCTTTTCAATCACCCTTGTAGCCAGTTGTTTGTATTAAACTTTATCTTATGAAAATGCGCAGTGTGGTTCCTGTTTTCCTAGTAGGACCCTAGCCAACATAGAAGGGAGGTAGGGTGCTATTTTCAAATCTGTGGTCAGAGAAGATCCATTGAGCAGAGACATAAGTAATGTGAAGGGGCAAGGCAAGGGATAAAGATCTGAGGGGAAGAGGATTCCAAGGAGAGGTAAGAGCCAGTGTGAAGGCCATAAAAAGGAAATGTTTGAGTGCGTTCAAACAACAGCAATAAGCATACATTCCGTTACCAAGGGAGGAACCAGAGAAGCTGGGGTTGGTGGGGTAGGCGGGGCCACCTTTCTGCTCAAGGCCTTCAGATCAGTCCCAGCAATGGCCTTCAAAGCTCTTCATAATTTAGTCTCTCATTGCCTGTCTGACTTCAGCTCTTACTACTCCTTCCATTCCCCACTCTGCTCCAGACACTGTCATTTCCTTGTTCTTCCTCAGCACTGCCCAGATGTGTTCCCACCACGGCACCTTGCACATGTTGTTCCTTCTGTCTGGAATATTTTCTCCCAGATATCCTCAAAGCTTACTTTCTCATCTCCTTCAAGTCTTTGCCCAAATATAGTCTTTTTTTTTTTTAGATGGAGTCTCACTCTGTCACCTAGGCTGGAGTATAGTGGTGTGATCTCGGCTCACTGCAACCTCCGCCTCCTGGGTTGAAGAAATTCTCTGCCTCAGCCTCCCAAGTAGCTGGGATTACAGGCGTCCGCCACCTCACCTGGCTAATTTTTTGTATTTTTAGTAGAGAGGGGGTTTCGCCATCTTGGCCAAGCTTGTCTTGAACTCCTGACCTCATGATCCACCGGCATCGGCCTCTCAAAGTGCTGGGATTACAGGTGTGAGCCAACGCACCTGGCCACCCAAATATAGTCTTCTTAGTGAAACATCCCCTAATCACCCTGCTTCAAATTGCACACCCACCCCAGCTCTCCCCAACCCCTTTCATTCTTAATTTTCCTTCATGGCACTATTTGCTTTTTTGTAAACTCTATGACAGCAGGGATTTTTGAATGCTTAGTTTCAAAACATCGATGTATCCCCATCACTAATGTATCCCCCAATACCTGAACAGTGCCTGGCACACTGTAGATCTCTATACTAATTTGTTGAATTAATTAATTTTCATCAGGGGAATGAAACAATCTGATATACAATTTCAAAAGAGAGGAGTGGGCTATGGGAAATCGACTGTAGGCTTGGGGGCAATGGTGAAATCAGGGAAAACCAGTTAGGATAACTTGTAGCAATCTAAGATAGAGATGGTAGTAACTTAGGCTAAGACAGTAGCTACAGAGGTGATCAGAGGTAAGATTTAGGTTGGGTTTTAGAGGAGAAATAGACATGACTTGATAATTAATAAAATGTAGAGGTAAAGGGAGATGAAGTGTCAAAGATGACTCCAAGAGCTGGGCACAGTGGTGTATGCCTGTAGTCCTAGCTACACAGGAGGCTGAGGCAGGTGGATCCCTTGTGCCCAGGAGTTTGAGACCAGCCTGGGAAAGACAGCAAGACCCTATCTTTAAAAAAAAAAAAAAGTTGTTTAAAGAAAAAGAATTTAAAAATTAAAAAACAATTTTTTTAATAACTCCAAGTGTCTGGTATGCTGAGGTGCCTATCCCTAGATAGGAAAGACTGGAGCAGTGTCAAAATCAGAATGAAAGATCAAAAGTTCCATTTTGGACATAGTTAAGTTAGAGATGTCTGACCTCAGAAGCTCATCAACATATTAAAAGTATCTGAGGCTGGGAGTGGCTATGATCATCTGGCCCTAAGGAGATGTAAAGATGCCAGGTTCTGTATTAAGTTGATCAAAAGATCCTCAAATATGCAGCAAATATTCCTTGTCACTTTATGGACAACCGGATTCCTCTTAAGTTTTTTCTCTTGGTCAAAAGTGAATCGCAGCTGGGTGTGGTAGCTCACATCTGTAATCCCAGCACCTTAGGTGGCCAAGGCAGGCAGATCATTTGAACTCAGAAGTTCAAGACCAGCCTGGGCAATGTGGTGAAGCCCTGTTTCTATTAAAAAAACACAAAAATTATCTGGGCATGGTGGCGCATGCCTGTAATCCCAGCTACATGGGAGGCTGAGGAGGGAGGATGGCTTGAGCCTGGGAGGTAGAGGTTGCAGTGAGCCAAGATGGTGCCACTGCACTCCAGCCTGGGCAACAGAGAGCCAGACCCTGTCTCAAAAAACAATAATAATAATTTAAAATTAAAAAAAAAAAGTCAATCCCTGGCCGGGCATGGTGGCTCAAGCCTGTAAACCCAGCACCTTGGGAGGCCAAGGCAGGTGGATCACCTGAGGTTGGGAGTTCGAGACCAGTCTGACCAACATGGAGAAACCCTGTCTCTACTAAAAATACAAAATTAGCCAGGCACAGTGGTGCATGCCTGTAATCCCCAGCTACTCGGGAGGCTGAGGCAGGAGAATCGCTTGAACCCAGGAGGCAGAGGTTGCGGTGAGCCGAGATCCTGCCATTGTACTCCAGCCTGGGCAATAAGAGCATAACTCCATCTCAAATTAAAAAAAAAGTTAATTCCCACATTCCAGTATGGCCGTTAGACCTTTCAAACAGGGCTTCTGCCCAGCCCCACCTCTGAGTGGATCCCTGCTCTGGAGTGATTTCTGCAACATTTTCTAAGTCTCTGATGCTTGGAACCAGCTGGGGCCAGCAGGGCTTCCCAGTGGGACACCTCAAGTCCGAATGAAGATCCATGTGAGCCACAATTTCTATTTCTTTTCTTCAGAAGAAGAAAGCACAGTCGGCCGAACACTGTGGCTCATGCCTGTAATCCTAGCACTTTGGGAGGCCAAGGTGGGCGAATTGCCTGAGCTTAGGCATTCAAGAACAGCCTGGGCGACATGGCAAAACCCCATCTCTACTAAAAATACAAAAATTAATAGGACATGGTAGCCCATGCCCATAGTCCCAGCTACTTGGGAGGCTGAGACAAGGGAATCACTTGAACCTGGGAACCGGAGGTGGCAGTGAGCCGAGATCATGCCACCACACTCCAGCCTGGGTGAGAAAGTGAGACCCTGCCTCAATTAAAAAAAAAAAGAAGAAGAAGAAGAAGTAGAAGAAGAAAGCACAGGATTTTTCTCTTGGAGCATAGAAGGTCTTTCTAGGTATGACATAACACGTAACCCATAAAAGGAAAGGTCAAGATTTTGACAATATAAAATAAAAATTCCACATTACAAAACTCACCATAAGCAAAATGCAAAAGACAGAAAATCAAACTGGAAAAAAATTAACACTCTCATTAGTGACAAATTTATCTTGTTGAAAGAAAAACTTCAGCCAAATTAAATTTAAAAGAGTTTAATTGAGCAATGAACGATTCATGAATCAGGCAGCCCCTAGAATCACAGCAGATTCAGAGAGACTCCAGGGGTTCCTCATGGTCAGAACAGATTTATAAATAAAAAAAGTAAAGTAATATACAAAAACCAGAAGTCGGGGGGCCAGTCACAGTGGCTCACGCCTGTAATCCCAGCACTTTGGGAGGCCAAGGCGGTCGGATCACAAGGTCAGGAGATCGAGACCATCCTGACTAACACGGTGAAACCCCGTCTCTACTAAAAATACAAAAAATTAGCCGGGCGTGGTGGTGGGCACCTTTAGTCCCAGCTACTCGGGAGGCTGAGGCAGGAGAATGGCGTGAACCTGGGTGGTGGAGTTTGCAGTGAGCCAAGATCGCGCCACTGCACTCCAGCCTGGGGGACAGACTGAGACTCTGTCTCAAAAAAAAAAAAAAGAAGTGAGGTACAGAAACAGCTGGATGGGTTACAGGTTGGCCTTTGCCTTATTTGAACACAGTTTGAACACTCAGCAGTCTATGAGTGGTTGAAGTATGGCTGCTGGGATTGGCCAAGACACAGCTATCATTACAGGTGTATAGTCTTAAATTAGGTTTTCAATCTTGTCTGCCTATTAAGCTATGTTACGATTTGTCTACAAGGACTCAAATATAGAAGTATGGAGTCCTTCTCAGGCCATATTTAGTTTGCTTTAACAATCTAAAAGCTAAGACTGAGGTGTCGGAGAAGCCAAGAGAAGAAAGTGTCAAAGATAATGAGAACAATCAAATGCATCCCATTCTGCTGACAGGTCGAGAAGACAGAGACTGAAAAGGTCCCCTTAGATATGTTTATGTGGAGGTCACGAGGTGCCTTAGCCATTTTAATAGATTCGTGGTGGTCAAAATGCAAGGAAATGGGAATAGCATGTGCAGGACGTTCTTTTGAGATATTCTCTGTTAAACAGAGCAGAGAAACACCGATAGTGAAGGATACTGAGTTAGGTCTAGAAAGAAGCTTGCATTTGTTTTGTGTTGATTTACCTCATTTTGACTTTTAAAGATAGAATCTTGATTGGATTTTCAAATTGAGCAGGAGAGGTTGAAAATGTCAGAAAGAAAGAGTATGGCTAAGACTGTCTTTGTCCTCTAATAGCCATTCTCCCATCTTCTATGGTAGTACAGTCTGTGAATTTCAGCAGAGTAAATGACCTCCTGGAACAAAAATGACATTTCTTCACCTCCCTTGCAGTAGAATAATGTGTTCAAGTTCTAGCCATGGAAATAAGAGTAAAAATGTCTTGTGCAACTTCTAGGAAGTGTCCTTAAAGGGAAGGGCTCTGTTCTTTTTCCTGCTGGCAAGAGTGTAGAGATGATGGCTGGAGCACGAGCCACAAGGTGAAAGCCACATTTTGGGGATGGTGAGCAAGATCAAAGCAGCCTGGTTTCCTGCTCATCATATTGTTGTCATGCAAGTCCTGGATGGGCTATGCCTATGTGAGGGAGGAATAAATGCCGACCTCCTTTAAAGCTGCTGTTATTTTCAGTTTTTTGTCACTGATGACATAACTTAATATTAACTAGGAGAGGGCCAGGTGAGGTGGCTCACGCCTGTAATCTCAGCACTTTGGGAGGCCGAGGCAGGTGGATCGCCAGAGGTCAGGAGTTTGAGACCAGTCTGGCCAACATGGTGAAACCCCGTCTCTACTAAAAATACAAAAATCAGCTAGGCGTAGTGGTGCGTGCCTGTAGTCCCAGCTACTCAGAAGGCTGAGGCAGGAGAATCGCTTGAGCCTGGGTGGCAGAGGTTGCAGTGAGCCGAGATTATGGCACTGTACTCCAGCCTGGGTGACAGAGCGAAACTCCATCTCAAAAAAAAAAAAAAAAAAAATTAACTAAGAGAAGGGGAATAGCTAATATAATCAGATCCCTGAGAGATAGAACAATATAAAAGTATCAGCCCTTTGTGAGAGGGATGCTTCATCTGCTGGGAACTGGGCTCAACTACTTGCTAGCTGTGTGATCTTAGGCAAGCTATGTAACTTCTCTGCACCTGTATTTTATCATCTGTAAAATATTAGGATATAACAGAAGGGGAAAGGGAGAGGATGGGTACAGATGCAAGCAGGGTTTTAATTTGTTGTAACAAAGACAAGGGAATGTCTCTCTGGATGGCTTCTAAATTATCTGTAAAATAGGAGGCAAAATCAATAAGAGTGGGTGGTGTGAGGACAGAGTATGCAGAGATATGAAAAGATCTACAAAGTAATGAAAAGGTTAGAAAAAGTAGAAAAAGAGCAAGCTCACTAGAGAAACACGGAAAAATTGCCAGGCAGCACTGAGGGACCATGTGAGTCTGGGGATCGTGAATTTATCATTATATCACTTTTTCTTTTTTTTTTTTTTTTTTTTTTTTTTGAGACGGAGTCGCGCTGTGTCGCCCAGGCTGGAGTGCAGTGGCTGGATCTCGGCTCACTGCAAGCTCCGCCTCCTGAGTTCACGCCATTCTCCTGCCTCAGCCTCCTGAGTAGTTGGGACCACAGTCGCCCACCACCACGCCTGGCTAATATTTTGTATTTTTAGTAGAGACGGGGTTTCGCCGTGTTAGCCAGGATGGTCTCGATCCCCTGACATCGTGATCCACCCGCCTTGGCCTCCCAAAGCGCTGGGATTACAGGCATGAGCCACCGCGCCCGGCCTTATATCACTTTTTCTAGCTATAGAATTTGCTGTAACAATTTCAGCTACTCTGGTTCAGAAGAAGAAAATGAAAGTAATTGGGATCATTTGAGACTGGAGTTCAGCCAGATGAAAATGACAGAGGAGAGGGGAACACAGGAGCTGAGCATATCTGCAAAGGAATTACTATAATGTTAGATTATAAAGTATTATTTTAAACAGACAGGAAGCCAGGAGCAGGTGGGTAAACAGAGAGAAAAGGAAGATAGACTGGATGCATTGATGAAGTCAGAGAGCTATTGCATTGGGGGTGGTGCCCATCCACCACACCACCCATGCACTCATGTGCACACAAGTGTGCATGCACAACCATATATATTGGTTTCCTAGTTCAATTTCTGTTTGGAAGCTGAAAAATATCCTCCCAAGGATTAGCTTCTTCAGAGAATAGAGATGGTAAAAAAAAAAAAAAAATGTAAAACTGTCTAGGTTTCAGGACTAGATTTCACCCTTGTTCAGCCTACCCAAGTACAGGGCTGAGACACTTCCTTCCACATTACACTCCCCTTCCTGTGTGTCAAAGATCTGACTGCTTCAGTGGAGCTTACAAGTATCCTGAGTCGTTTTAAGTGAATGTCCACATGAGACAGTGTGGTTGGAGTGTGGCAATATCTCAGGACACAGAGAGGTGACCTTCATCCTATATAAGATGTAGGTAGCTGCGGATGGAAAGCCTTCTCCCAGGAACGACTGGAAGATCATCTATCAACACTGGTGACATTGGGTGCTCACGTGACTGTTGACAGGAGGTCTGCAGGGGACAGCTTCTATGTTGCTTCCTTATGCTGGCTGATGGGGTGAGGCAAGTATGTTATTCTTGCCCCTATCCTCTCCTGAGCTGGAGTCTCCTGTAGGGCAGGGCTTTTCCTACTAACAGGTATATCCCTAGCTTCTTGGTCTGGGCCTGACACAGAACACTGCGTGTGTGGGCGGCGGTGGGTGGGAATAAATGGATGATTTCCTGACAATAGATGGAGCTAAGTTATTGTCATTAAGTAAATACTCCCTACGTCTTCCACAGGGCGGGGTGGCGAAGGGCAGTTTTTAACATTTAACTTTTCCTTCAGCCTCCACCTCACTGTAACCATAGATTTCCTCTCTCCTGTCAATGGACAGTGTGGATAAGGCATGGAAAACTGGGGAGAGTTATCAGCTAGACCTCATTAAATCAATGATAGTCAATACAGATACAGCATCTACTATGTATAAGGTGGTAGATACTGTATAGTTGGTAGTGAAATATAAGATGCAACTTTAAAAGTTTGCATCAGATACTAAAAGTCTTCCTCTGTCATATCTATTGATGTAAGTACTATCTCATTGTAACTTCACAACCTTATATTATCTATTATCTTCATGTCACACAGAAAGAAATTGAAGCTCAAAAAGTGATGTGCTTTGTCCAGGTCACACAACTAATAAGTGGCAGAACAAGGATTCTAATCCAGATAGCTTGAATTTAAATTGCAGCCCCTACTATTGGGGGTTCTACATACGCTGCGTTGGAATTGCCTGTCAAGAAAAATTTCTTCTGGATTTGAGCTCTTAAATGTATAGATTACTAGCTTTCCAGTAATCCCCAAAATTTCCACAAGAGGGAGACCTTTCCCCATCAGTGCTGGGCTGCTGTCTGGAATTTCGAATTCAATTTGCAGTTTCACAGACAGCTCAAGAATTGGCTGGCCACTTGTACAGAATTTGTATAGGTTTCCTTTTTTTTTATTTTTAATTTTTTTTTGAGACGGAATTTCGCTCTTGTTGCCCAGGCTGGAGTGCAATGGTCTGATCTCAGCTTACTGCAACCTCCGCCTCCCAAGTTCAAGCAATTCTCCTGCCTCAGCCTCCCGAGTAGCTGGGATTACAGGCATGCACCACCATGCCCGGCTAATTTTGTATTTTAGTAGAGACGGGGTTTCTCCATATTGAGGCTGGTCTCAAACTCCTGATCTCAGGTGATCCGCCCGCCTCGGCCTCCCAAAGTGCTGGGATTACAGGCGTGAGCCACCGTGCATAGCTGTTTGTACAGGTTTCCTGACACAACAAAATGTAGGTACCCTAAGCGAATGTCTGCTTAAATTAACCCAGATTAACTAAGAAGTTATCTGTCCCAACCAAGCAGCCCATTTTGTCCCTCTGCCAATCACTCTCCAAGCCAGGCACTCAGTTCGCCACTGAGGCAGAGGCTGTATAACTTTAGATCTTTAAACACCAGCCTTGCTCTCCCTTCCCCAAGTTCTAGTCATTATCCAATAGCCTAGAAGCCTGCACAATAGGTTTCAGAAGTTCTAAAACCCAGAGAAAGTCAAGAATAAGGTTGTCTCACCTTTCCCACTACCAGCCCTGCAGAAAACTTTGTTCATAATGAATTTTTCCACCTCCTAGGCCTCAACCACTATCCAAGGGCTTACAGAGACAGTGTCTGAGCAACAGGTACAGAATCCTATCATGTCGTACCAGGAACCACTTTTCAGCAAAAGAGGTGTAAAGTGGGCACATGACTATTGTATCCACTGGTCACATTACAGCAGACCACCCAGAAACTGCCAGCCTAACACAGTGATAGAATCAGCTGGTAGATGCACAGCTGAAGCACAAACATGGAAGTAATTCCTAGAGAGGAGGAGGTGCCATCTCCTAGCATGCAGTATACACTTTAAACCAACAACCTAGTGTTCTGTTCTCAAAAGGTAAAACACATGGGTTCAGAACCAAAGAGAGAAAGCAGGCGTGGCTCTGTTCGCCATCACTCCCAGTAATCTACTTGGGAAATTTGTGCTTTCTGCCCCTACAACTCTAGGCTCTGCTGCTTTAGAGGCTCTGATTCCCAATGGGGAAATGTGTCCAGCAGGTGAATGGGTTATGGTTGTTGCCTAGGAACTCTGGGCTCCTGCGTGCAGGGCCCAGCAGGCAAGAAGAGGCATGATCATGGTGGCTGTAGAGTTGATCCTGATTGTCATTGTTGATCCTGATAATACAACTGTTACAAAATGGAGACATGGGGGAATATGCTTGGCATCCAGCTGGCCCACTTGGGTGCCTCTTGGTAGTCCCTGCCCTATTTTGATGGTAAAAAGACAAGTGCAGGAGCATGGCTTGAGGAGAGCATAGATAGTGCGGCTCAGACCCCCCAGGGAGAAAGTTTGCATTACACCATCAGGTAAGCCACTGAAATCAGCAGAGATGCTCTCTAAGGGTGAAGGAAAGCTAAAATGGATAAAAGAGGAAAATGATGAGTATCAGTTGCTGTCCTGAGAGAGGCTTCAGAGAGCTATAATTCTTTCCACTATCTTTCTTCTAATTTCCACCATGAAGAGAGACTCATTAGTCATTAGTATGCTAGAGGAGCTGTTCCAGACTTCTGTGAAATGAATCCAAATGGCACAAGAGGTAGTCTGTGGTGGACACTGTGATATGCCACCTGACCTGCCTTCAGGAACAAAGGGCTTATTCCCCCATGTAAACCAAAAATAAAATTCTAAGCTCCCCCAACCAACTGACAGAGTCCTCTCTCTCCCAAAGACATTCCAAACTAAACCAGAAAATCTAGTTCAGGCCATGATTGAAAGTGGGGATTGGACATGCCTCATCATACTCTTCTCTCTCAGAATTGGGAACAAGTGACCAGCATTAACATTTAAAAAGATCTGGCCGGGTGCAGTGGCTCACGCTTGTAATCCCAGCACTTTGGGAGGCCGAGGCAGGTGGATCACGAGGTCAGGAGTTCAAGACCAGCCTGGCCAACATGGTGAAACCCCGTCTCTACTAAAAATACAAAAATTAGCTGGGCGTGGGGGCAGGTGCCTGCAATCCCAGCTATATGGGAGGCTGAGGCAGAGAATTGCTTGAACCTGGGAGGCGAAGGTTGCAGTGAGCCGAGATCGCACCACTGCACTCCAGCCTGGGCGACAGAGCAAGACTCCGTCTCAAAATATAAAAAATAAAATCATAAATAATAAGTAAATAAAAGATCTGAATGGGGAAAACCTACATTCTGTAGACGATCCCTTTTTTTCTCCAGGTCTCTCCTCTGATCCAGGAGAAAATTAAGAGTCTGGCACCTGTTTAGGTCTGATAAGCACTCTGATGTCTGATACATGGAGGTTTCATCTGCATGATAAAATCTTGGTCTCCAGGTCAGGCTTGGTGGCTCAAGCCTGTAATCCCAGAACTTTGGGAGGCCAAGGCAGGTGGATCACCTGAGGTCGGGGGTTTGAGACCGGCCTGGCCAACATGGCAAAATCCCATCTCTACTAAAAATACAAAAATTAGCCACGCATGGTGGCAGGCACCTGTAATCCCACCTACAAGAGAATCACTTGAACCCAGGAGGCGGAAGTTGCAGAATCACTTGAACCTGGGAGGCAGAGGTTGCAGCGAGCCAAGATCGTGCCACTGCACTCCACCTTGGGTGACAGAGCAAGACTCTGTCTCAAAAAACAAAACAGAACAAAAACAAACTAACAAACAAAAATCTTGGTCTCCACAACACCTCCTTATCTTAACCTAGACATTCTTTTTTTTTTTTTTTTTGAGACAGAGTTTTGCTTTTGTCGCCCAGGCTGGAGTGCAATGGACCCATCTTGGCTCACTGCAACCTCCACCTCCCAGGTTCAAGCGATTCTCCTGCCTCGGCCTCCCGATTGGTTGGGAATAAAGGCACCTGCCACCATGCTTGGCTAATTTTTTGTATTTTTAGTAGAGATGGGGTTTCACCATGTTGGCCAGGCCAGTCTCAAACTCTTGACGTCAGGTGATCCACCTGCCTCGGCCTCCCAAAGTGCTGGGATTACAGGCGTGAGCCACCACGCCCTGCCGACATTCCTTTCTATTGATTCCAGCTCTTTAGATAATAACTCTTTTCAACCAATTGCCAATCAGAAAATCTTTGAATCTATGACCTGGAGGCTCCTCTCCCCGACCCCCCACCCCAGCCTCCACTGCTTCCAGTTGTCTTGCCTTGCTGGACCAAACCAATGTACATTTTACATGTATTGATTGGCCTCTTATGTCTCCCTAAAAGATGTAAAACCAAGCTGTAACCTGACCACCTTGGGCACATGCTCTGCGTGTGCTCTCAGGGTCTCCTGGGGCTGTATCACAGGCCATTGGTCGCTCCTTTTGGGCTCAGAATAAATCTCTTCAAATATTTTACAAAGTTTGACTCTTTTCATCAATACCTAGCTGCGAAACCGCCTTTTCAAAAATTATAACAGGAAATTATGACAGCAAAAGAGATCTGACCTAACTGACTCCACCTTACTTCTAACCTCCAAGCTGTCCGTGTTCATTCCTGGGCGTAAACCGAACTAACCTTGGGAAGGAATTTAGTTTACAGCTTAATTTTTTTTTTTTTAAATGGAGTTTTGCCCAGGCTGGAGTGCAATGGCATGATCTTGGCTCACTGCAACCTCCACCTCCTGGGTTCAAATGATTCTCCTGCCTCAGCCTCCCGAGTAGCTGGGATTACAGGCACCTGCCCCCACGCCCAGCTAATTTTTGTATTTTTAGTAGAGACGGGGTTTCACCATGTTGGCCAGGCTAGTCTCGAACTCCTGACTTCAGGTGATCCAACCGCCTCCGCCTCCCATATAGTGCTGGGATTATAGGCATTAGCCACCGCACGAGGCTTTATAGCTTAACTTTTAAACAAAGATGATAATAGCCCTTTCCTGAAATAAGGCCCCTTCTTGCCTGAACCAGACTGCCTTTGTAGAACTAACAAATTAGCTACAAGATTAGAAATTACAGTTTAGGAGCCATGCAGCATTCAGCTGCAAGAGTCTGACCCTCCCCACCTTGCTCCTAGAAATAATATCACTATTGTAAAACCTAAGATTAGTGCTTGAGATATTTTCCAGATCCTGCATTCTGATGCACCAGCTGATACCACCCAGGCCAGTAACCTGGCTCAACCAATTCTGCAATCCCAACTAGGAACAGAAGACAGCAAGAAAAACTCACTTTGATGCCCTATGATTTCATCTCCAACCTGACCAATCAGCACTTCCCACTTCATGAGCCCCTACCCACCAAATTATCCTAAAAAACTCCGATCCCCGAGTTTTTGGGGAGACTGATTTGAGTAACAATAAAACTCCAGTTCCCGGTACAGTCGGCTCTGCGTGAATTACTCTCTCTATTGCAATTCTTATCTTGATAGGTTGGCTGTCTTGGCAGCAAGCAAGGAGAACCTGTTGGACAATTATAGCTGCTCAGAATGGTCTCAACAGAAGTCCTCAGCCCCCTACAGGGATTTTCCTAAATGAAACAAGCTCTCTCATCCCATTTCAGGACAACTCTGAAGGGTCATCCCAGCTTCAGCACTCCTATGGGGTCCAACGAGACCTCTGACGGCATCACAGATCGACTTGCTCATTTACCCAAGTCTGCTTTCTTCCCTTTCCTTTCACAGGTGTTCATTTCAAGAGCACTTTCTAATACATTTCTCTCTCATTAGTCTCTGTCTTAGAACCTGATTCCTAGAGAACAGTGTCATTAATTTTGAGGGAAGAGGGGCTTTTGATCACCTATCCATAAGGATAAGGGCATGTGATATGGCAGCAAGTGATGGTTCTATCAAAAACAACATGTATGAAAACACTGCATAAAAGAGGACTCAGCGGGCCAGGCACGGTGGCTCATGCCTGTAATCCCAGCACTTTGGGAGGCCGAGGTGGGCAGATCACGAGGTCAGGAGATCAAGACCATCCTGGCTAACATGGTGAAACCCCATCTCTACTAAAAATACAAAAAACTAGCAGGATGTGGTGGCGGGCGCCTGTAGTCCCAGCTACTCGGGAGGCTGAGGCAGGAGAATGGCGTGAACCCAGGAGACGGAGGTTGCAGTGAGCCGAGATCGTGCCACTACACTCCAGCCTGGGCAACAGAGTGAGACTCCGTCTCAAAAAAAAAAAAAAAAGAGGACTCAGCAAATGAGAAAAGAGGATGTGATCAGGAAAGATGTTGTTATTGGGTATGTGCTAAGGCCTTGAAGATCAATAAATTTGGACCCTGGGGTCATCAGTGTCCTCCATAATGAAGGACAGAGTGAATCTCTGTCCTGAATGGACAGTAACAATTACGGAGAAATGAGGCAACTTGAAATCCCTGACAGGGAAATGGGAGATGATGTTTCATAGCAAATTTACCAGGCTCTTTCATGCCTTGTACTTTGTTCATGACATCCCTCCTCCCTCCTTTTCCTACTGCCAAAATTTGAATCCTTGAAGATTATAGATCCAAGCCTACAGTTACGAAAAAGAAGTAGCTATAAGGAAGGAAAAGCCTTTTCCTCTATCCTCTTAAATTCAGTGTCTGAGGCCTGTAAATTAAACTGGCAAAAGACAAATTAACAGGAGAAAAGGGTTTATTCATATGCACAGGGAACCACAAAAGAAGTAGGTGGCTCATCAAATGGTTGAAATTAGCCAGGCGTAGTGGCTCACGCCTGTAATCCCAGCTACTCGGAAGGCTGAGGCAGGAGAATCACTTCAACCCAGGAGGCAGAGGTTGCGGTGAGCTGAGATCACGCCATTGCACTCCAACCTGAACAAGAGTGAAACTCTGTCTCAAAAAAAAGGAAGGAAGGAATGAAAAGGCTTACACATCTAACTTAGTAGGAGAAAGGGAAAGGGGAGAAAAGTTCCAGGGGAGAAAGAGGTTTCTTAAGGAAAGACAAAAGGGTTTTCAAAAGAACAAACATGAGGCCAGAAAGTGTGTGATGCTGTGGTCTATGCCAGCATGTGTGGTCTTTCTGTCTTCTTCAGAGCCATTAAACTTCCCTGAAAAGGGTATTTATGTTGAGTTTACTCTTGGTCTCCCTCCTCAGAGTGGAAGCCCTGCTGAAGAGGGTATGTATGGCAGTCTTCATTTCTGATAAAAGAAAAATAGCTCAGAGCACTCTGAACTATGTGAGGTAAGCAAAATGTATCAGGCCCAGAAAGATATGAGTATGGGACTTCAGTCATACACTCCACCCCTCACCCCCACCCTTGCTCCCACAAAACCAAGAAGTGGGGTGCAATTGTTTGTTCCTAGTCAGACATGCCTCACCCTTTATCTTCACATTCCTGGGATTTATGATACAAAGAACAAGGCATAGCCAATCAATAGCTTATGTTATTTTTATGTAAATTATTGGTGAACAACTTAGTGTCTATGAAAAGAGTGAAACTCTGTAAAATATTTGAAGAGATTTATTTTGAGCCAAATGAGTGACCATGGCCCGTGACACAGCCCGCAGGAGGTCCTGAGAACATGTGCCCAAGGTGGTCAGGGTACAGCTTGGTTTTATACATTTTAGGGATGTATGAGACATCAATCAAATAAATTTGAGAAATACATTGGTTTGGTCAAGAAAGGTGGGACAATCTGAAGCTGGGGGATGGGGAGCTTCCAGGCTATAGGGAAATTCAAACATTTTCTGGTTGACAATTGGTTGAGTTTGTCTAAAGACCTGGGATCAATAGAAAGGAAATGTTCAGGTTAAGATAAAAGATTGTGGAGGCCGGGCACAGTGGCTCACACCTGTAATCCCAGCACACTGGGAGGCTAAGGCAGGCGGATCACGAGGTCAAGAGATGGAGACCATCCTGGCCAACATCGTGAAGCCCCGTCTCTATTAAAAATATGAAAATTAGCTGGGTGTGGTGGCAGACGCCTGTAGTCCCAGCTGCTCGGGAGGCTGGGGTAGGAGAATTGCTTGAACCCGGGAGGCGGAGGTTGCAGTGAGCCGAGATTACGCTATTGCACTCCAGCCTGGGCGACAGAGTGAGACGCCGTCTTAAAAAAAAAAAAAAAAAAGATTGTGGAGACCAAGGTTCTTTGAAGTCTCTTAGTGGCTGCCCTTAGAGACAACAGTTGACAAATGTTTCCTATTCAGACCTTTAAAAGGTGCTAGACTCTCAGTTAATCTCTTCAGGATTGGAGGGCCCAGAAGAAAAAGATCTATCTGTGTTATTAGAGATTCTTTACAGATGTAAATTTTCCCCCATAAGGTACGACTTTGCAGGGCCATTTCAAAATATGGCAAAGTGGCCGGGTGCGGTGGCTTACTCCTGTAATCCCAGCACTTTGGGAGGCCAAGGCAGGCAGATCACCTGAGGTCAGAAGTTCGAGACCAGCCTGGCCAGCATGGCAAAACCCCATCTTTATTAACAATACAAAAATTAGCTGGGCATGGTGGTGGTGGGTGCCTGTAATCCCAGCTACTCGGGAGGCTGAGGCAGGAGAATCCCTTGAATCTGGGTGGGGGAGGTTGCAGTAAGCCAAGATCACCCCATTGCACTCCAGCCCGGGCAATAAGAGTGAAACTCTGTCCCGCCCCCCACCCCCGACCAAAAAACATATATATATATATATGGCAAAGAAACATGTTTTGGGGTAAAATATTTTGACTTTCTTCTTTGTCATGTAATTTTATGCCAGAGTATGACTGAAAAGTCAGTCACAATATATAGTGTTAAATAAAACCCAATTGATAAGAATTTATGGTTTGTAGGGCATGACTCCCCAGACCCTTTCGATAGGAATTTGGGCAAGATAAGAAAAAATCAGAGCTTAGTCCTCATTAGGAACTGCCTCTTCTTCTCCTTTAAAAACCCACTTGTGACTTCTGCTAATTGGGAGCATATACTCAGGGCAACTTGAATCTTCGCTTCACAGTCTTCAAACTTGGCCCAAATAAACTCTCTACTTATATCAAGTTTGCCTTAGATTTTTCCCTTTAGGTTGACATTTCCCAGAAGTTTTAATCAGATGAAGAAAGCTCCCAGAAGGTTTATTTCTGCATCTATTGAATCTGAAATGTCTTCGGCTTAAAATAATTGTTATACCAACTCTGGTGTTCTGAATGGGTCCCCACACAGCAAAGAATAGAGCCAGAATGTTGCATTTGTGAAAGGAAAATAAAAACTCAGGACTCCAGTTGACTATGCCAAAAGGAAAAAAAATAAACTGAAAACTGAGTCATGCAAGAAGGTGCCTTTCCTTTTGTTCCTAAGCAGATAGCTACAGACAAAAGGTTAAATATTTACAAAATTAGCCGGGTGTGGTGGCACATGCCTGTAATCCCAGCTACTCAGTAGGCTGAGGCAGGAGAATCACTTGAACCCGGGAGGCAGAGGTTGTGGTGAGCCGAGATTGCGCCATTGCACTCCAGCCTGGTCAACAACAGCAAAAACTCTGCCTCAAAAAAAAACAAAAAAAACACAAAAGGTTAAATATCTCCACAGGCATATTTACTTTATCTTATGTAAAGTGCCAGACGAATACATAATTGAGTATCTCCCTACCTGCTCCTTTTCTCTTGCGACATGTGGATTACCACACCCTTCCTCTTTCCCTCCAGCTCACTTTTCCCCTTTAAATATTGAAGCCCTCAAAATCATCTTTGGAGAAAGCCACAGACCACAGACTGTTTCTGCGATTCCGTGTTCATTTCTTCCAGCCATGTCCTTAACCTTGGCAAAATAAACTTCTAAATTGATTGAGACCTGTCTCAGACATGTTTTGGTTGACACATCCAAATTCCAGTTCCAGCATTTACTAGCTAGCTGTGGGATCTTGAGCCACTTACTTAATCCTACTTTCCTTCTCTGTAAAATGGGGATAATTATAATACCGACTTCCAAATTTGTTGTGAGGATTAACTTAAGGCACAGTCCTCAGAAAAGTACCTACAGAGGGTTATTCGGGCCAAGGGCCAAGGTTGAGGACTGCGACCCAGGACACACTTGCAAGTTGTCTTGGGGGAGCACTCTGGACAACAAAAGAGAGGCTCATATTTTCAAAGAAAAAAAAGATGAATTAGGAGAGGAAGTGAATACAAAAGTTGTTCATCAGGAATTCTCATTGTTTACAGAAATAACACTGGTTATACATTGTTTAGCGCTTGGCTATACATTGTTGAACTATAAGGTGTATGGCATTTAATGGCTACTTGGCATAGCAAGTGGTTTCAAGAGATAATTACTTAGCTCAAAGAAGAGTGAGAGTGACTGTTGCTACATTTTAAATGCCTGTCTGGGCCTGATAATTTAAAGGGGCTCATCTTCCTTAGATAAAAAGGTTTTGTTTTGTTTTGTTTTTCATAGTACATAATCTTAAAAATGCATGCTAATTATTACTGTGAGTACCGTATCTGAGATGATGTCCCCAGAACTGGGGGAAAAAAACACTTGTAAAAAATTATCAAAGGAAAGAACTGACAGGACTTGATAGCTCTGAGGATCCCTCAGAAGCACTCGTCAAACAGCTTAGGGTTTAATTGCTATTCTGCCACTTAACTTCTTTGTGCCTCATCCTATCTGTAAAGGGGGGTAATAATAGTATTTGTAGGGACCAGGGGAAACTTTCCCTTCGCCCTCTGAAATTCTGCTGAAAAATCAACCCACAAAAAACAGATTAATTGAAGAAAAGGCATAGAAATTTTATTAATGTGTCCACGGGGAACCACAGAGTGACTACCCACTTCCCAAACGAGTTCAGAAGCTTATGTGTCATTCAGGCAAAGCGGGTTATGGGAGTGAGGGGAAGAGGAATTCGGCTGAGGGAGGAGGAATGGATCAGGGAACAGATTAACTAGTACATTATCATGTGAAAGGTCTGTTCAGGTGTGATTATATTCTTGGTTTTATAGGGAGGGGAAGAAAAAAACAGTTGTTCCTTTTGATGGGTCTGGACGCTAGGTAACGGCTTTGGGAGAAAGGGGGCGGGAGTAGGAAGGTCGGACAGACCTTAAGGCTTAACTTAGTAAGTCAAACCACCATATTTTGGGTATGGATTTCTGAGCCCCAACATAATAGGTACTTCTTAGGGTTGTTGTGAGAATTGAAGATTATTAATTATAAAGTGCCTGGGTTGGTGCTTGGCACATCGTAAACAACTCCATAAAAGCTCGCTTTTACTGTCGTGGATACACGGAGGTGGGAGACCCAATTGGGTTCCAGCCCATGTTATTGGCCCCCATGGCTATATGGTCTTTACGGCTTCCTAGTCTCTTCACCATCTCTAAGGTTTGTTTCCTCATCTGAATCACAGGTGAGTGATTCTCAGGGTGACTCAAGAGGGCTGGTGCCAGTGGCAGAGCAAGGGAAATCGAGGGAAGGCGCCTTCCTGTCAGAGGCAACACACCCAGTGGGAGGATCCTGCCGGCCCTGCTCTCTCCTACCTTCCCTTCCCGGGCTAAACGCTGGGGTCGGTCTGGCAGCTATTCCGGGAATCTGAGCGCAGATTCTGACAAAGGAGACGTCTTCCACCGACCACATCACATGGAGCTCCAAAGCACGAGCACGGCCTCCCGCGGCTGTGACCTCAAGGCGGAGCCCCTGGTGACCTCAGGGAGAGTCCCCACCCCCGCAGCCCGTGCGCCCTGGGGCAGGGCGGGGGCAGGGAGAGGGGGCGGAATCGGGGCGGTCCCGGGAGCGCCCCGCCCGCTCCGCCTCTGCAGCGTTGACAGCTGCCCGCCACCGAGAGATCAGCTGTTAGAGATCAGAGGAAGAGGAAGGGGCGGAGCTGCTTTGCGGCCGGCCGCGGAGCAGTCAGCCGACTACAGAGAAGGGTAATCGGGTGTCCCCAGCGCCGCACGGGGCCCTGAGGGCTGGCTAGGGTCCAGGCCGGTGGGGACGGGACAGACGAACCAGCCCCGTGTAGGAAGCCCGACAATGCCCCGCTACGGAGCGTCACTCCGCCAAAGCTGCCCCAGGTCCGGCCGGGAGCAGGGACAAGACGGGACCGCCGGAGCCCCCGGACTCCTTTGGATGGGCCTGGTACTGGCGCTGGCGCTGGCTCTGTCTGACTCTCGGGTTCTCTGGGCTCCGGCAGAGGCTCACCCTCTTTCTCCCCAAGGCCATCCTGCCAGGTTACATCGCATAGTGCCCCGGCTCCGAGATGTCTTTGGGTGGGGGAACCTCACCTGCCCAGTCTGCAAAGGTCTATTCACCGCCATCAACCTCGGGCTGAAGGTGAGCACTGAAGGGGCTGCAGTGGAGGAGGCCGAAAGGAGTGCAGGGGCTGGGGGCTGGGTCTGATGCTGGTGCGCTGGGGTCAGAATGCATCCCTGATGGAGAGGGTGGCATCTACAATCCATCACTGAGTTTGCTCCCCTTTGGGGACACCCATGGCTACATGCCACCGTCACCCCATTGTGACCTTCGTGAAGTAAGAAAATAATGCAGACAGTGCCTGAGGAAGTCAGCTTGCCAAGCAAAGGCCTCATGCCACAGGCCGCTGAGCTAAAGAAGAAGCGATGGCCTGGTGCTGCCTGAGTTACAGGGCAATATCTGGAAGGCAAAGGTGTGCACTGAGCTTGGTGCACTGAGTCCTGCCCAGCCCCAGTTTGGAAATGGAGGCCCAAGGGGTGGTGGCCAGGGGTTGGCCTGGTTCCTCCGCTCTGCCTCTGATTTCTCACCATGCGCTCCTCCCACTGCAGAAGGAACCCAATGTGGCTCGCGTGGGCTCCGTGGCCATCAAGCTGTGCAATCTGCTGAAGATAGCACCACCTGCCGTGTGCCAATCCATTGTCCACCTCTTTGAGGATGACATGGTGGAGGTGTGGAGACGCTCAGTGCTGAGCCCATCTGAGGCCTGTGGCCTGCTCCTGGGCTCCACCTGTGGGCACTGGGACATTTTCTCATCTTGGAACATCTCTTTGCCTACTGTGCCGAAGCCGCCCCCCAAACCCCCTAGCCCCCCAGCCCCAGGTGCCCCTGTCAGCCGCATCCTCTTCCTCACTGACCTGCACTGGGATCATGACTACCTGGAGGGCATGGACCCTGACTGTGCAGACCCACTGTGTTGCCGCCGGGGTTCTGGCCTGCCGCCCGCGTCCCGGCCAGGTGCCGGATACTGGGGCGAATACAGCAAGTGTGACCTGCCCCTGAGGACCCTGGAGAGCCTGTTGAGTGGGCTGGGCCCAGCCGGCCCTTTTGATATGGTGTACTGGACAGGAGACATCCCAGCACATGATGTCTGGCACCAGACTCGTCAGGACCAACTGCGGGCCCTGACCACTGTCACAGCACTTGTGAGGAAGTTCCTGGGGCCAGTGCCAGTGTACCCTGCTGTGGGTAACCATGAGAGCACACCTGTCAATAGCTTCCCTCCCCCCTTCATTGAGGGCAACCACTCCTCCCGCTGGCTCTATGAAGCGATGGCCAAGGCTTGGGAGCCCTGGCTGCCTGCTGAAGCCCTGCGCACCCTCAGGTACTTATCGTCCATGGAAACCCAGGAAGGGAAAAGAAAGGTGAATGAAAGTGAAGGCAGAAGGGAACCTGGGGCATTGTCTCTGATTGCTCTAGCATGAGTCCTTAGTGCTCTTCATTTGGCTCCCCTACTCTGACTCCACCTTCCCTTTCTACTCTTTTGCCGCACCAGGCTATTTTTTTTTTTTATTTTAGTTTAGTTTTTGTAGAGACAAGATCTTGCTATGTTGCCCAGGCTGGTCTCAAACACCTAACCTCAAGCAATCCTCCTGCCTCGGCCTCCCAAAATGCTAGGACCACAGGCATCAGCTACTGCTCCTGGCCCTCCTTTTTTTTTTTTTTTTTTTTTTTTGAGATGGAATCTTGCTCTGTTGCGCAGGCTGGAGTGCAGTGGCACCATCTCAGCTCACTACAGCCTCCACCTCCTGGGTTCAAGCAATTCTGCCTCAGCCTCCCAAGTACTTGGGACTACAGGTGCACGCCACCACACCCAACTAATTTTTGTATTTTTAGTAGAGATGGGGTTTCACCATGTTGGCCAAGATGGTCTTGATCTCCTGACCTCATGATCCGCCCACCTCGGCCTCCCAAAGTGCTGGGATTACAGGCATGAACCACTGCACCCAGCTTTCCAGCCCTCCCTTTCTACTCTTATCTTCACCACCCTCCTTCAAAGGTCTGGCAGCATAACCTCTCTATGCCCCAGCTGTGTCTTTGCTCATGTTGGCCCTCTGGAAATGATTTCCCCCTTTTTTTTAAGTGCTCCAGTTTTTCCCCCCTTATCCATCCCATGTCATCTTCCCTCTGTGTGGTCCTTGCTTCCCATTCTAGCTAACTCTTATCCCTCCCCCATACTCCTGGAGCCCTCTGCCCTCGGAGCCTTTTGTGTTACACAGACCCAATAATTAGAACTGTTTGGTCTCTGGCTAGACTGTGAGCTCCTTGCAGGTGGGGAAGATGTCATGTATGCTTTCACCCTCCACCCAAATGCCCAGCACAGGAGGACCAGGATTGGAACAAGTGTTGACCTCTCATGTTTACTTTGTTTCAGAATCGGGGGGTTCTATGCTCTTTCCCCATACCCCGGTCTCCGCCTCATCTCTCTCAATATGAATTTTTGTTCCCGTGAGAACTTCTGGCTCTTGATCAACTCCACGGATCCCGCAGGACAGCTCCAGTGGCTGGTGGGGGAGCTTCAGGCTGCTGAGGATCGAGGAGACAAAGTGAGGGCCAGTAGTGGGAACACGGTGGTGCTGGGGGACAAGCAGGCTCCTGTTGAGCTGGAGCACCTCTGGGCACAGAAGTTTGATTTTCCTGGCGTTCCCAACAAGTGTTCCCTGGGGATTCAGCTCATGGTCACTGTTGAAAGCCTTCATTCAGTCCCCCTCTCTCTAGCCAGGGCTGCCTGGACCCCTGGATGCCCTGATTACCATCCTTAACTCTCCCTACTAGGTGCATATAATTGGCCACATTCCCCCAGGGCACTGTCTGAAGAGCTGGAGCTGGAATTATTACCGAATTGTAGCCAGGTAGGAGGGAGATGAGGGTGGGAGTAGGGACAGGGTGAGTGTCTGAAGGCTGAAGATTCCCTTGAGCATCTCACCATCCCTGTTGTCCCGTGGAGTGGGGAGGCTCCTCACTAGAACAGGTTGGAGAAAGAGGGCATCCTATCTCCCCAGATCTCTTCCTACCCCTCCCTAGAATCTTCTGAATGTAGTACCTTCTGGCCAGGTATGAGAACACCCTGGCTGCTCAGTTCTTTGGCCACACTCATGTGGATGAATTTGAGGTCTTCTATGATGAAGAGACTCTGAGTCGGCCGCTGGCTGTAGCCTTCCTGGCACCCAGTGCAACTACCTACATCGGCCTTAATCCTGGTGAGTGAGGCAGAAGGGAGCCTCCCTTATCCTGGAGTTGGTGGGATAGAGGAAGGACGTGGGAGCCAGAGCCTGCAAAGCATGGGCAGGATGTGTGGCCCCTCCCTGGAGTTACCCTTGCTCCTTTCCCCTCCAGTCAGCCCCGCTTCCTTGCAGGTTACCGTGTGTACCAAATAGATGGAAACTACTCCGGGAGCTCTCACGTGGTCCTGGACCATGAGACCTACATCCTGAATCTGACCCAGGCAAACATACCGGGAGCCATACCGCACTGGCAGCTTCTCTACAGGGCTCGAGAAACCTATGGGCTGCCCAACACACTGCCTACCGCCTGGCACAACCTGGTATATCGCATGCGGGGCGACATGCAACTTTTCCAGACCTTCTGGTTTCTCTACCATAAGGGCCACCCACCCTCGGAGCCCTGTGGCACGCCCTGCCGTCTGGCTACTCTTTGTGCCCAGCTCTCTGCCCGTGCTGACAGCCCTGCTCTGTGCCGCCACCTGATGCCAGATGGGAGCCTCCCAGAGGCCCAGAGCCTGTGGCCAAGGCCACTGTTTTGCTAGGGCCCCAGGGCCCACATTTGGGAAAGTTCTTGATGTAGGAAAGGATGAAAAAGCCCAAATGCTGCTGTGGTTCAACCAGGCAAGATCATCCGGTGAAAGAACCAGTCCCTGGGCCCCAAGGATGCCAGGGAAACAGGACCTTCTCCTTTCTGGAGCTGGTTTAGCTGGATATGGGAGGGGGTTTGGCTGCCTGTGCCCAGGAGCTAGACTGCCTTGAGGCTGCTGTCCTTTCACAGCCATGGAGTAGAGGCCTAAGTTGACACTGCCCTGGGCAGACAAGACAGGAGCTGTCGCCCCAGGCCTGTGCTGCCCAGCCAGGAACCCTGTACTGCTGCTGCGACCTGATGCCACCAGTCTTAAAATAAAGATAAGAGACTTGGACTCCAGACCCCTGTGTGACTGTCCCAATTTCTTCTTTCCAAGCAAGCAGGGCAAGGAGATCTTTGGAGCAAGATCATAACTGAGGCACAGGGTAATGGGTTAATGGTGTGGTCCAGGCATAAGAAGGCACAGAGCAGTGCAGACAGACTTTATTAGTGATATCAATACAGCAGAGGTGCCCATGGAGCAGGGGGAAGGGACCCATGCCTGGACCAGTCCCTTCCTCCTTCTGCCCCTGCTGGGTCCCAGGAGGATGAGGCCTGGCCTGGACCAGTTCCTCCTGTTCCACCTGAAACACATGGGGATGGAGAACCAGGGCTGGCCTTGCTTCCTGCTCCTCTTGTTACCACTCCAGTGTTATCACTTCCTTGAAGGGATTAGATCTCTCCCTCCCCAGCTCCTAGGCAGGGAACCGTAGCTACTGGGGAGGGGCATATTTGGGAGGCCTGAGGCCTAGGAATAGCCTCTAGACCCCTCCCTGACCCACACCCTTTAGTTCCCTGGGGCCCAACACAAGCAGATGGAGGGAAGGTGGGGGCTTCTTCATGGGGTATGAGCCCCCAGCCGTTTGGGCTTCAGGGAGCCCCACAGCGACTGAACACCCCTGCGGACAGTCCACCCTACACGCCGTGCCACAGACTCAGCAGGGGGTGCTGGGAGGCAGGAGGTGGAGGCCTGGGAACGGGCATCCAGACACTTCTGGTAGCGAAGCTGCGGAGGCAAGCAGGGCAGTCACTCTCCAGCCTGCCTCACATGGGGCCACGCCACCACCACACCACCCTACTAGCTTACCATGCACGCAGCCTGCACAGCCTCTGAGAGGCTGGCAGCATTGGGCTCGCACCAGAACATGTGGCAGCAGAAGGAGGCTGGGCCGGCAGCCATGATGAATGCAAACGTGTGGACATCTCTGCCCACGGCCAGGAAGGAGAGGAAACGCACCCGACACTCTCCCAGCACTGCCTCTGTCTGCATGGAGGGAACTCAGTTAAAAAGGAACACCAACCCCACACTGTGTTCCACATCCATCTTAGCAGCTCTTCCCCTCACCCCCCATCTCCCCTCTATGGCAAGGCACAGCCACGACTTCTACCCCAGCTGTTTACCTGCTGGTGCAAGATGGTGAGGGTAGCAGGAGCCACACTGACATGACTTGGGGTCCATTGTTCACGGCTGCTGGAGGACAGGACTGACTCGAGGGCCCCATTAATCACATCTACCCCTAGAACATATGGACACAAGATACCACTGAGGGTAGACAGAGGATACCCCAGCTCTACCCTGGACCTCTAGTTCCACCCAATCAAACCCAGGGCCTTTGCCCCATCCCCACTTTGCCAGCCTACATTTTGGACAATGCTGTCCAAGTATCCCTTCCCTGGGGCTCTCCTCCCCTGGCTTCAGTAACTGGACATTTTCCTGCTTTTTAAAATCTTGGATCCTAGGCTCGTTATTTTCACTGGCTCTGCCTATTCCTCCACACTTCTGAACTGACTGACCTCTCCAAGTTCTGATTTCCCCAAATCATGCTCTCTCAGCGCTCATCACACTCAGACACCACATTGCTTCACACTAACTCCCAAATCAGGCCCTACAGGCCAGTCCTCTCCCAAGACCCGATTATTTTTTAAGATATCTATCTGAGGAGTGACTACTCTGTATCACATTGTGCTAAGTCATTACAGTGTATTACCTCATTTGTGCCCACACAACAACATCACAATAGATTACTTTATTTCCATTTTACAAATAAGGAAACGGAAGAGATAGGTAATATGCCTTAGGTCACATCGAGGAATGGGGACCTGAGCTCAGGCAGTCTGATTCCAGAGCCTGGGTTCTTAGCCATGCCTTTCTCCTACCTCTTCTCTATATTACTAGTTTTCAGAACTAGAAGGGCTTTCAAGATCTTAGTTCTACTCAAGAATGTCTACAATGTGCTCAAGAGCCAAGGAACCCAAGGTTCCTGACTTTTAGATCAATCAACTTTCCCTTATAACACATGGCCTCCTCCATCCACCTCAAACTGCTGTGAAACATTTCCCCTCATGGATCCCACTTTTGCTTGCACTCAGCAGAGCACCAAGGCAGGAGCACATGTTGTGGCGAAGGCATCAGTTCTAGTCCCCACACTCATACGCTGGCCATGTGATCTACTGTCTCTGCACAATGCCAGTGCAAAAGGCACATGCCTCTGTGGTCCACTCCCAGGCCTTCTGCCCCTTTTAGTGGCTCTCAGCTCCCACTAGGAGCAGACCACATGGACTCTTTTGGGCAGAGGACAAATGTCTTCCTTGCATGTCTTCTCCCATCTTGGCCTTGCTCATCTGACTTCTAGCTGGATCAAGGCCAAACTGCTCCCAAAAGCATACAAGTCTTCCAAAAACTGGCCTCACCAGAGCTGTCAAGCTTCATATTTTACTGCCTGAGCTTCAGATGATTTGTGTAGCATTATTATTAATAACTAATCTTGGCAAATGGCCTGTAAAGCAGATGGGGAATACAAAGCAAGAGAAGAGAATGCCCTTGAGAGACAGACTGCAACTGAGGGAAAAGCCTCTGTCTTGAGTGCCCTTTCCCTGCTGGACTGAGAAACTCCAGACTGTCATCCTTCAGGGCTCCAACTAGGTGCTGTCTAGGAAGCCATGCCTGCTGCAGGGCAGGGAGAGGACAACTCTGAGACAACTCTTACCATAACGTCTTGTAACTGCTGGAAAACTTTTTTCCACACTGGGCTGTGGCCATCTCAAGAACAGAAATGGAATTTAATTCATCCCTCTGTCCCCAATTCTAACACAGGGCTTATCTGCTGAAGAAATTCCAGATGCATGAGCAAGTCACTCTCAAGGCAACAAGGGCAAATGCACCCAAACTGGTAAAACCAAGTGTCACAGAAGTGGACGGGCCAGGTCAGATTGCAGAGTGCTTCAAAAGCCAGGCAGAGGGGTGTGATGTTTATGACATTTAGGCCAGGGCAATTGGAAATCTCAAAGTTCAGGTGTGTGAAAGGGACATCATAGTCAAACTGCTGAATAGATGGGGCTGTGGGAGATGGAGCCTGGCCTCAGAGTCTTGGGAAGTTTGGCAGGGAAGCAGTGAAAGCAGTGGACCAAGGTATGGAAAAAGGCTGTCAGATTTGATAACTCAGGACGAAAACCTACACTGTGGCCTTGACCTCCAGCCCCACATGCAATCCCCCTAATCCTGCTGCGCTTTTCTCTTCTTTTTTTTTTTGTATCAGTTGTTGCCTTCTAACATACTCCATGGTTTACTCATTTTATTGTCTGTCTCTCCTTGCTAGAATGTCAGCTAAATAAAAGCAGGGATCTTTGTCAGTTTTGTTGATCACTGCATGCCAAGAAGCTAGAATAGTGCCCGACATGTATCAGGCATTCATTACCACTTGTTAAATAAATGAATTATTAATGAATGAATATTGCAGCTTCTGGAGGGGCTAATGTTTAAAAACGAGCATAAGATAAAGCAGGAAGTAAGTTTAGAGACCACTTGTCCAAGCGGAGCAGTCAAGGGTCACAGGCAGTTGATCTGGCATAGGGACGACCAGAGTCAAGTGGTAGATGGAAAGAAGCACATATGGGAATGGGGGTAACAAATGGAAGAGCCAACAAGGGTTTAGAAGTTGAGGACGAGAAGGAGGAAAGCAAAGGCGTAAGGGTCAGCATGCTTTTCTCACCTCCAGCTCCAAGTCTTTGGCAGTGCCATTGAATCCAAATGAAATACCCACTCCACTCTGCAAATCCAAGCCTTCTTTCAAAACCTCAGTTCAATCCCCACCTTTTCTAAGAAGGGTCCCCTCTTTCAATGTAAGATTTTGGACATGAAAGTCAGCATGGCATAAGGGAAAGTGCAGAGAATTAAAGATGACCGGGGTTTGACTCCCAGTTCTAGCTTTCCTGGCCATGTAATCTGAAGCAAGTCTCATTTATTCATTAATTCATTTTTTATTTCATTCATCAAACATTTGTTGAGTTCTTCCTGTGTGTCTTTTGACATGATACCCTACCACTTCTTCTTCAAGTAGCCTCTTTTCTTCTTCCTGCCTCTCTCCAGTTGTCACTATCCTTGGCAGCTTCATCCTCTACACATCCATTGAATGTTGGAGGGCCTCAAGGCTATGACTAGCTTCATTTCCCTTCTCACTTCAGGATGCCCACTTTCCAGGGCCAAGCTACTCTACATCCGTGGCTTTGATTACCTCTACAACCCAATAATCCCAAAACTTCTATCTCCAGCCCAGACCTCTCCTCTCAGCTCCAGATCTGTGAATCTAACTGCCAACCTGACTTTGCCTCTCAGTTTCCCCAAAGGCATCTCAAACTCAGCATGTCCAAAAGTGAGCTCACAATCTCTACACTCAAACTGGCCTCTTCAAGCATCTGCCACCTTGAAAGAAATAATCCACTATCCAGAAGGTCCAACAGCCAGGAACTTAGGAGTCATCCTTGTCCCTCACCCACATCGAACCAATCACTGAGGCCTGTTGACTATACCTGTCTAAACAGCTCTTGAATCCACGCACTCTTCTTCAGCTCCATTGTTGCCCAAGATACTCTCATTACTGGCCAGGACTACAGCAAGAGCCTCCTAACTGAGCTGCTCACATCCACCTCCACCCACTTAACAGTCCCCTCCATGAAATAGCCAAAGTGAGCTTTCAAAATTCAAATCTGATTAAGGCAAGTGCACTCTTGGAGACTTCAATAACTCCTTGCTGCCCTTAGGATGAAGAAAAAATCATTAACATAGCCCCTGAGGTCCCTGACCTGGCAGCCTGACCACTGCCCAGCTGTCGGCCTCATCTTGCATTGGCCTTCTTTCAGTACCTTGGAAATGGCAAAGTGCCTCCCACTGTAGACCCTGATCTTCCCCCATCCCACCCCCACCTCTACTCCACTTGACCGCATTCACTTCTATTTATTTTTTGGATTTCAGTTCAAATGTCACTTTCACAGGGAAGTCTTTTACAACCTCAGACTAGATGAAATTCCTTTGTTATATCTTGCTACTTTCTCTCAATGAATAACTCACACATTTATTTGTGTGATTATTTTATTAATTCCTGGTTTTTTTCTACCATAACCTTCTATAACCTCTATGAAAATGGGACTGTGGCCACTGTTCTCCCTGTGCCTAGTCCAGGGCCTGCCACATGGTAAGCTTCAAAGGTATTTGTTAAGTGAATAAACAAATAAATAGCAGATACTAGGAAAGCACTGAAATATAAGAGTTAACCAGATCAGGCCAGGCACAGTGGCTCACGCCTGTAATCCCGGCACTCTCAGAGGCCAAGGCAGGTGGATCACTTGAGGTCAGGAGTTCAAGACCAGCCCTGGCCAACACACTGAAACCCCGTCTCCACTAAACCTACAAAAATTAACCAGGCGTGGTGGCGGGAGCCTGTAATCCCAGCTATTCAGGAGGCTGAGGCAGGAGAATTGCTTGAACCCAGGAGGCGGAGGTTGCAGTGAGCTAAGATCACGCCACCGCACTCCAGCCTGGGGGACAGAGCGAGACTTGTCTTTAAAAAAAAAAAAAAAATTCTTTGCAACAATGAAGTATGTGACAACTATGCTCACTGTTTCCTTCTCCAGATGCTCCCAGCCCACAGCTGGTGCTGTAACACTAAACCCAGCTACAGGCTGCTGTCTGGTGTCTCCAGTCATCTAACATCAGCCTCCCAATCCCACCAAAGCTTTTCCATGGGATGAAGGAGTGGGGTCTCCCTTTGTGCCTGGTTCAGCACCACTCACGTGGCTGATGCTCAGCGAAGGCGTGCTGACTGCTGCTATGGGCAGGACAGGAAATAGAGCTAGGACAGAAGTACAGGGAGGTGGGATGCATTTTAAAGGGTAGGGAGACACCAAGCATGAGGAAGGTCTGGTAGAAGAAGTATTGGAAGGCAGAGGGTAGGGGCAGAGTTTTAGGATCAAGGTAGCAGCTCCTGGGTATAGAAGGACACACATACCAACAGGTTTAGCAACAGGTACATTCCCCAGGTAATAGACTTGGAACTTCTGGACCAACTCATTCTTAGGCGCTGGGAATTCCACTATGGGAAAGAAGAGAAGGTTGATCATGGTGGCAGATCTTGCTCACCCCCAGCCCCGCCAGCAGGGCATAAGCTGGACACTTGCCCAGCCGAGGCCCTACTTCCATCTCGTCCCCTGCCTCCCTTTAACCGGAGTCCCTCCACGTATTGGAGTATTCAGTCTTCATGTGTTCATTTTTCTACCAGCGCTGTCCAGGAGCTCATGCCTTTCCTTGGGTCACCCACCTTTGCCAACAAAGCTGAGCTGGACCTGGAGGGGTTTTGACACTGACCTTGGAAAGGGACATCCACAAGTTTAGAGTGGTCCAGAGAGAGTCCATTTACCAAGCAGCGGGCATTACGCCGTTCGGCCATGATCTGAGGAAGGAAGGGAGGCGAGGAGCCAGGGAGAATCTATTAGAGCCTCATTGCCCTGGGGCCCCCCTACCCCACTCAGTGACCCCACCCACACCCTTGTAGAGCAAAGGTGGCAACTAGTCCAGGGAGTGGAGGGGGCCGTGCCTTAGAGCAGATCTCATGCAGGCTGGTGGCGATGTTCTTGGCGGGTGCCTCACAGCGAAACACGTGGCACTTGAGCATCTGGGTCAGCTTATCACGAGCTACGTAGGCAAAGTCCCTGTTGGGGGAGGGGCACCTCAGTGTCTCCCAGTACCATCCAGTGCCGAGCCTGGTCCCCACCCCACCCATGTCCTCCCTGCCCATCACAGCTCCTCCGGGGCTTCTGCCCACAGCTGGTCCCCCATAGGTGCTGCCTTCTGGGGGGGCGGGGTAGACAGGGAAGCATGCTGAGGTGGAGGGTAATGGTGGAGCATAGAGGGTGGGAAGGGGCAGGGCAGAGGAGGGGAGCTTGGGTGCTTCCAGGCATCTGGTCCAGGTGTAGGAGGGGGAAAATAGGTATAGTACCTCTCTCTGGGTCCAGCAGCACAAGAGAGGCAAATAACAGAGTTAGAGAGGAGGACTCTGATGCTGGATGAACTCCCACCCTGGAATCCCAAGCCCTATTCCCACCTTCCACTGTCCCGCCCGACGCCCCACACGCGGATGCTGATGATGGGTTGGGCGTGCAGCAGTGCCTGGCTCTGTGGCTCCACTAGCTTTAGTGTCTCATCCTCCAGCTGCAGTAGCAGATCCTTTCCCTGCAGGACCAGAAGCAGGCACTCAGTGGGACTCCAGCCAGGATGGTGGCTGACCTCTGACCCCTGCAGCTCAGGGGATGTTAGCCACAGCTCTGGGGCCCCTGCTTTGGTGTCAGACCACCCGCCCTGCAGGCCTCACTCTAGTGGAGGTCACGTGTCATCTCTCACATTGACTCCACTGTTGTTAGGCTACTATCTCCCAAGGTCCTAGCCTGGGGTCACTTATCCATCCCACAGGGCTGCCACTTAGGATGGGCCAATATCCCCCTTTCCCAGCCTGCTTGTGGGCAGGTCAGACCTCCCATCTCTCATAATTCCCTTCACACTCTCACAGTACCACCCCCTACCCCCGGCTCAGGTCCTTACTTCCCCCCAGCCCCCAGACATGGGGTCATGCAGGTTGTTTTTGTGGTAAGAGAGCTGACGGATGCAATTGTTGACTGCCACACTGCTGCGTCCAGGGGCCAGCTCCTCCTCGGTCATCTCTACCCAGCCTAGGGAGCGCACAGCGAAACACTGCCAGACACAGAAGAGGGGCAGGAGGTAGAGGATCTGAGTCAAAACTGGAGAGTTCCTGACTACAGAGTGTGGCAGGAGGCAGGGTGTTCTGAACTAAGACGGAGAAGCTCCTCAAACAGGATGTGGTTAGGGAGAGGGGGATGTGGTTAGGGTGAGGGAGATGTCAGATGAGACCCCAGCTAGTACAAAAAAGCACCTGAACTAAGACTACAAGGGCCCCCAACCTGGCTGTTGGGCTGGTTGATTTAAAAACTGAAGTGCCTCCAGCTCAGACACAGGGCTCTGTGCTGAGACTGGAAGAACTCCTAACTCAGGACCTGGGGAACTGCGCTGAGACCCCTCAGAGCACAACATTAGGGGCTGTCTGACAAATAAGAGGGCCCCACACTCAGAATGGGTGTCAGTCTTGAACAAACCTTGATCCCTGGGTTGGTATTCCGTGGGGGAAGCTTCTCCTCCTCTTGGGGCAACGGCTCTGGGCTGAAGGCAGATGGTAATACTTGGCACAGGGCTCCCATAAATGGAGCTGTCCCAAGGCCCCTTCCAGACAGATCCATCCCACTGCCAGCTCACTGCATCTGGCAGCTCACCTGAGGCTCTGAGCTGGGAAGGTCAATGTCCCCTCCTCAGGTTCCTTCAGTCCCAGCTCCATTGGGGCCTCATCACTGGGTTCATCCTTGGGAAGGGGATTGAGGAATCAGTATCAAAATGATGCCCCTCCTCCAGCTATCCCGTGGTAAAGCAGGTCCCCTTACCCACCTTCCAAAATTCTCCATCCTCAAAGCCTTCTCCATGAGCAAAACCTGTCCAGGTGAGCTAGGAGGAGGGATGGGAGTAGTGAGTGAGTGTCCTATCCTACTCCAGCAGCACACACTCCCTCCACCCCTGGCCCAAAATCAACAGGCCTGTGAGCCTCACCTGGGACTCCTCTTGGGGGCTGCTCCCCTGTGAGGGGGAGGCCCGGCCGGGGGGTTCCCACTGGGTGGTCCCTGTTGGGATGTGCCAGTAATAGGTCCCTGAGGTGTCCTGGACCCTCATCCATCCAGCCGGCAGGTCGGAATCCGTCTCGAAGGCGTTGGGGTTCCAGAAGGAATCTGCCAGGTGGGAGGCTTGGTGAGGGTCAGCCTACCCAAAGAGCAGACAGCCGGTGCCTATGCCCGGTCCCCTCTGAGACCCCATGGTTGAGAAGGGGTGGAGGAAGAGCTATACCACAACACAGTTCCTGCTTCTGCCTAGAGCCTATAGTCTGGAGTCACCACATGTGGGGCCACCAGTAGGGGACATGGCTCAGGTCTCCTCCTGGGCCCTGTTGGTGGCTAATGTGGCCACACTGTGGAAAGGACGAAGGCAGGGAGGGAAGAAGGAAGGGAGCAATGAATGTTGGGTGACCCCAATTAACCTCCTTTCATACATATCTATTATCTCAGTTAACACGAAGGTGAACACATTCTAGCTCCTGCACACATACATGTATACACAGACACACAACACATACAAGCCCTACCACACACCTGTGCAGCCACAAACACCAGGGTATGCAACACAGAAAATGCCAGCACAGATGGCAGGTATCACACACAGGTGCACATGTATGTGCAGGGGCAAACACACACACAAACTTTAGCCATACACTTATGCAAACACCACAGAGGTGTGTGTGCATGCAGCTAAACATACGAGCCCCTGCCACACAGGTGTGCAGATACCACACCACAATGGCCCCAACACGTGTGGGTACCACACACACAGGCAGACCCACACTCAGACACACGGCATACGTCAAACCCTGCCAAATGTGTGCAGACACCACAGACGCTCACTTCCTGACCCTTGCTGCACACAGATGCAAGCAAACATGGCATGCACATACACACATACCTCGCATCTGTGTCATACACCCTTGTCTGCCGGCAGAGCCACACCACTCCAACCCTGTAACCTGCTCATGCGTCCTCTAACTCCTCTCCGTGTCAGCCCCACCCCACATGATGCCCAACCTCATGCTGCCCCTCACCTGCGCTGCTGTCCTGCAGGATAATGGCCAGGAAAAAGTCCTGGGAGAACATGGCGCTCATTCCCGGCCCCTCCTGCCTCCACCCTCCCTCCTCACAGCCCCTCCAGCCCAGCCAGCTGGGCTCACAGCCTGGTGCTGGGCTGCAGAGAAAAGCTCATCCCGCCCCCTTCTCACCAGGGCAGAGCGTCTGCCAGGCAAGATCCTCCCCCGCTTGGAGCTTGCTAGGGAGGGGCCAGGACCACCATGCTAGGGAATCTCCTTGGGGGGTGGGGAAGGGAGGAGAAAGGGAGGTTCATGAGACCCCAGCCCCTTCTGCTCACACCTCTTCTTCCTCGCCCTGGCTCCCCTCCCCCAGTCCTGAATCTCCATCCCACCCTCCAGTGGTTACCTCGGTGCCTAAGCCAAGCCCAGTCTTAGGGATACCAGGAGACTCAGCCCCTAAGGAATACCCCAGCTGCCTGGGGCCCTGCAGAGCCTATAGCTGTCAGCATAAATAGGGTGTGGTTTCAAGGCCTTCAGGGATCCCGCCCCTGTCCAGGAACTGCACAGCAGTTTGAACCCAAGGGTGGGCTTTGAGGTCCTGAGCCCCAGCAAGCTTGAGGCTGGGCTTGGGGCTTCCCAGCACCACCCCCCACCCCTCACCTGCCAGGGCCCAGCTAGGCTGCAGCGTCTCCTCGGCAACCGCAGCACCAGGACCGGCTGGGAGCGCCCAGACTGCTGACGTGCTTCCCGTTACCAGGGAAACCAGGAATCCTGACTGGTCCAAGAGGCAGTACTAAGGGACAGGCAGTCCCAAGACCCCGGCTGCTGGGCAACCAGACACAGCAGGGCTGGGAGTGGGCGTGGTTACTTCAAGGTGGCTGCACACCTGATGAGAGTTATTCAGGCAGGGTGCTTCACCATCCTCAGCTTCCAAATGACGTGGGCCCACAGACACCCAAAGAGGAGGGGCTCTTGCCCATCCACCTTCTAGGCAGCCATCACCGCCTCTCCTCACCCCCACTTCCCCCTAACTCACACTCTACGGAATAAGGTTTTCAATAGGCACCTGAAACTTAGCTGAGGCTCAGGGAATACCTGCTGTTCCCTAGAGACCTTCCATTGCCTCAGGACTCTCCTGCTAAAACCTTCCAGGAACACCACCCTAGGGCCTCCATGCCCTCCACAGCCACAGCCTGCTTCATGAGGGCTGGACACTTCTGGAATCTGGGGACCAGTTCACCATCTCCTGACTGAGTCACACACACCAATCCATCTGCCATCCCTGTCAGCCTGTACCTTCCTGCTTCAAAGAGCTTCATCCTTCCGATCTGTCCTGGAAGGGCAGTTTCTCCCCCCTTGGCCATCTGGGAGGCCCTTCTGGAGCTTGGCACATCTCCCTCCAAGCACAGCCCACCCAGGCCTTTGCTTTCACACACATGCATTTATTCCAGAACGCACACCTTCACTCCTGCATCGAATCATGCGACACTTACACATAAAATACATTAAATGTTCACATATCATTCCTTCCTTCCTTCATTCGTTCATCCACAAATGCCTTAGTGGTGAAGCCAGGTGTACTCACTTGCTCAGGAATCAGTGATTGACTTAACGCTTTCCCCTTCTCTCCACCCCACATAACTAACATAGCCCAGGCTACTAGCTTTTTTTTTTTAACCTGCATCATTGCAAAAACATCATAACTGGTCTTTCTCTTCCTATCTGGTCTCCTCCAATCTCAGCTGCACAGTACAGCCCAAACGATTCTTCTGAGATGCTAAACTAATCAAGTAATTTTCCAACGGAATCCTCTTAATTGTTTTGTCACTGCCCTCAGGATAAAGTCCAAATTCCTCCCCAGGTTTTATGTGCTGTCATGAACCCCTGTCTGCCTCTCAGCCTTACCTCTGGCCACTCCCCTTCTCTCTCTTTGCTTGGGACATGCCCCCTTGTCCTCTCCCAGCCCACCTCCCTTTCTCTCGATTTTCACCTGGCTATCACCTACCTCTCCTTCAGACATCAGTATACAGGTCCCTTCTTAAAACTGACCCATTGCCCTCTCCCCCACCACTCTCACAGGCAGGGTCAGGGGCCCCTCCTGTACTTCCCCAGCCCCAGAGAGATCATCGCACTGATCATAACCACCTGTTTCTCTCTTTGTCTCCTCACCAGGCTGTGAAGGCCAGGAGGTAAGAACATCTTTGCCCCATAGTATACATTTCCAGCATTTACGATAAGGCCTGGAGCAGAGTATGGATTCAATACAGGCAGTAAAGTTTATTCATTCATCATTCATTTAATTCATGAATTCATGCATTTATGCATTCAATCCATAGCTCTATGAATATCCTACAATAGGAAGGAGAATACAATTTTTGCTCAATTCTAGCCTCATTTCTGCAGGAGCACAAACCTTCTCTGCAGCCCTCATGGTCACAGCAACACAGTTGTAAAAGAGTGACTTGGCCCCTTTCCTGGGCTGGCCCCCACCTCTATCCTCAATTCACCAAGTCTCCACCAGTACATGATCCTTGAGAATCCTCTTGCCACTCCAACATCCTTGCTGAGGTCACTGCCCAGCAAACCCGCCCCAGCTCTTCAGCAGTACTATCCCCCTACTCCTAGAAGCTTCATAGGTAGTTCAGAGTTGCAGCCCCCACAGTGACCATCCCAGGGGCAACTGAGCAACTAGGCCTCTATTTGGCCACTGACTCACACCCCCTAGTCTTGCAAACTTCCAACCTACAACCTGCAGACTGATGCAAGCCTCAGATAGATTGTGTGTGGCCTGCACAGTGCTTTTTAAAAAATAGAATTTGTTGTTAACGTTTAGAAATTGGGCTATTTTACACCAATATCTAGTTTTCAGTTTCCCTTTAACTGGCTGCATTGAGACTATATTTTTCCTCACCCCAATCCCAAAAATAATCAGCTGGAGTGCAGGAGGGGCTGTTCCTTTTAAAAGGAGTTGAGACAATGACCACCAAAGGCCACTAACATCACAAAAAAGAGAGGCAATCAGACTTTGCCTTTAGTAGAAGTATTTAATACCACCTATGAAATATTCTTGCAAAAGCAAAACACAAAAATGCTCAAATCTGAATCTGATCAAGGCTCTAGAACTAACTACCAATTTACAGGAAATCCAGGGGAAGAGGAGCATGGTAAATATGACCACAGGAGAGAGTCTGAAAAATCCAAACCATAGAAAACTCAGGACAAGCAACATGATTCTCCAGTTAAAAAACAAAAGCAAAACTGCAAACAACAACAACAAAAAAAATAGAAGGGGAACTTGATCAAACATAACTTTAAGAGACAGATCAGGCCAGACATGGTTGCTCACGCCTGTAAGCCTAGAGCTTTGGGAAGCCAAGGTAGGAGGATTGTTTGAGAACAGGAGTTCAAGACCAGCCTGGGCAACATGGTGAGACACTGTCTCTACAATTTTTTTTCCTTCTTTTTTTTTTTTTTTTTTTTGAGAAGGAGTCTTGCTCTTATTGCCCAGGCTGGAGTACAATGGCTCTATCTCAGCTCACCACAACCTCTGTCTCCTGGGTTCAAGTGATTCTCCTGCCTCAATCTCCCGAGTAGCTGGGATTACAGGCGTTTGCAACCACGCCCAGCTAATTTTGTATTTTTAGTAGAGACAAGGTTTCACCATGTTGGCCAGGCTGATCTCGAACTCCCGACCTCACGTGATCCACCCGCCTCGGCCTCCCAAAGTGCTGGGATTACAGGCATAAGCCACCATGCCCAGCCAATGTTTGTATTTTTTGTAGAGACAGGGTTTCACCATGTTAACCAGGCTGTTTCTGAACTCCTGGCCTCAAGCAATCCACCCACCTTAGCCTTTCAAAATGCTGGGATTACAGGCGTGAGCCACTGTGCCCAGGCTCAATCCAGCCTTTTTAAAAACATATGTCAACTGGATATTTAATGATATTAAAGAATTATTATTAAATTTTTGTAGGTACAGTAATGATATTGTGGTGGGGTTTTTTTTAAGAGTTTTATTTTTCAGAAATGCAAAAGTAAACTGCTGTTGTTGTTGTTGAGAAAGGGTCTCTCTCTGCCATCCAGGCTGGAATGCAGTGGCTCAATCATGGCTCACTGTAGTCTCGACTTTCTTGGGCTCGGATGATCCTCTCAGGTCAGTCGCCTGAGTAGCTGAGACCACAGTGGCTGATGCCACCACTCCCGGCTAATTTTTTTGTCTTTTTTATAGAGGAGGGGTTTTGCCATGTTGCTCAGGCTGGTCTTGAACTCTTGGGCTCAAGCAATCTACCCATTTTAGCCTTCTAAAATGCTGGGATTACAGGTGTGAGCCACTGCACCCAGCTGTAAACATTTAAAGATAAAAGTATTTGCTTCAGAATAACCTACGCTGGGCCTAGGAATGGAAGAGAGCATGCAGGTAGCAAGATTAGTTAGGTATTGATAATTGGTAAAACTGGGTCATGGGTAAATCAGGCTCATTATTCTTTTCTCTCTATTTTTGTATATGTTTGAAAATGTCCAGAATGAGTTTTTCGAAAGGGGATGGTGTGCAGCCCTAGGCTCATCTGAACTGCATGTTCTCCACAAAGATTGCACAGTTTGGGGTATGGGTATTGTGTCCGCCACCTGGTAAGGATAGGGGTCTTTCCTAATCTTTCTTAGACCTCCATCTACAAAACTCCAGGGTTTTGGTTGTAACTATAGCCCATTATCTCCACTCTTTGTTCCTCAGCTTTTCCTGTATTCGCTACACGACATTAGAAAATGTGGAGACTCAGCTTAATTTAAATGGACATATTTAATGATTAAGCCCTGGAGTCCTAGTATCTATTCTCCTCCCCCTACCCAAAGGGTTTTCTTTTCTAACTTTTAGTCAATATCCTACTCCTGACAAAACTGTATCCTTGCAATGGTGCTGGAGCATGTGGATTATAAGCACACAACATTCCCAGTCTTTCCAAACAGACCTCTGTGGGGAGCTGCTGGCTGCTCCCAACAGGCGTGACCTGTTAAAACGGGGCAGACTGGCGACAGAGCGAGACTCTGTCTCAAAAAAAAAAAAAAAAAAACGGGGCCGACTGTCCCAAGTGCACCTGAGTGCATTGTGCTCTATGCATTGGCGGCAGCATAACACGGGGCCAAGAGCTCAGGCCTGGACTGAGACCTGGTTTAGATTTCAGCTCTATTGTAATCTCAGCCTGCCTGTGGTCTCGAGAAAGCTACTAAACCTCTCTGGATCTCTTTTTTGTTATCTGTAATATGGGAATCATCATAGTATTTACCTCACAGCTTCATTGTAAGGATAAAGCCTGAAAATGCTGAGCAGAGGGCCAGTTACCTAGTCAGTGCCCAGTAAATTAGTCCACTTATCAACCATGGTGGCATGCATAATGAATAGATCCATCCATCCGGGCATGCATGATGGTCAGATCTACCAGAATGTCCAAGCAGTCTCTGAATGAAAAAGCCTGGACATGGCCTGCTGTGGCCTCAGGGTATGGGCTCTCAGCTCACATCAGGCTGGCACTGGCCTCTGTATGACAGTCCTAACCTCTGCCCTCACACCCTCCCACATGCCCATATCAAGCTCCACAAGGTACCTGTGTCCTCTGGGGAGCCATAGGAGGGGCTGCCCTGGGATAAGGTAGCCCAGCTTGAGTCCTCATCACTGGCTGCACTGTTCCGCATGCCAAACAGGAGGCTGGCACTCTTGCTGTGTTCCCGGGGGCCATCTGTAAGGGCTTGGGGCCTGGGAGGGGCCTCCACACTCTCCAGGGGCTCAGGCAGCCCTGGGGGAGAAGACAAGTCCTCCTCCTCCTCTTCATCATCATCATCCTCCTCCTCCTCCTCGGCCTCCCCGGCCGCCTTCTCCTCTCCCTCATCTGGCCCCTGCTCTTGAGTGCTGATGATCAGGCCAGGTCCTCGTAGGCCTCGGTTGGCTGCGTTGTGAGCTGAGAGCTCCAGCTCAGAGTACAGGTGTATCAGGCCTTTGGGGCCCAAGGGTGCCATCTCAGGCTCCTGGCTGGCCTCCTCCGCCAAGGTCAAGGTCACATTGCGATTCTGGTCACGGTGGGCCGTGGCGGCCCGCCGGAGCTGGTTCTGGCCCTCTTTTAGCCACTTGGCATTGGCAGGGCCTGGCTCAGGCCCACCACCCTCCCCCATGGCGCTGCGCAGGTCCTTGGGTCCCACAGCTGTGGCCTGCAGCTTGGCGTTGAGCAGCTGGTTGTGGGCAGCGTGCAGAGGCAGGGGTAGACTCAGTGCGGGGCCTCCGTGGCTGTTGGCATTAATGGCCGACTGGCTCAGTGATGATGGAACAGACATGGCCTTGGCAGCTCCTGTGGGGTCGGGAGGGGAGATGCTGTTGAGCCTCTGGTCCAGAACAGCAGCATCACTGCTTCTGCCCCAGGGCTATGCCCTGTGCCTCCTCATCTCCCTGCACTAAGCAGGCTAGCACCCATGGCTCTCTATCCTATGAGAATGACTGGGTTCAACTTCTGTCCCAGCACTATCATCCCCATCACAGTCCAGGCCCAGGTCTGAGGCCCACCCCATCCCTATATCCCCTGCCCTGAGCTTTCTGGGATGGCACAGCTGGCGCCTGCCCTCAGTCCCACCAGCAAGGCCTCCACACAATGGCTCTCTGTGCCTCCCCACCCCCAGCTCTTCCACCCAGGGCTTACTGTGCCAGGAACACCACTAGGGTGGGACCGGCTCGTGTGTTTTGGACACTGACCACTGACTGCCCCTCTCCGGCCGCACTTCCATCCCAAGCCCCATCACTGTAAGCTCCTCCGGCTGTGTTCCTATTCCCAGAAATCACTCAGCTCAGCCAGCCCCCAAGCCCACCCCATACTAGGGACTGTGAGGACAGGAGCAAATAAGCTGCAGAACCAGCCCTACAGGGCATGGCACTGGAAGGCAGGTCACAGAGGGAGGGCGCTCGGCTGCAATTCATGGCTCCTCTGGCCAGAGGAAGCTACATCTTGGTGACAATTTCCATGAAGTAGCTCCCCTTGGGCACCGGTCCCTCTGCCAGCCCTCATAATGCCCTGTCCTGGATCACTATGGGAGCCTTTCCCCTGGGCCCCTCAGCCTTTCAGATCTTTGTTTTTTGGGGGTTGTTTGTCTGTTTGTTTGTTTTTGAGACAGAGTCTTTCTCTTGTTGCCCAGGCTGGAGTGCAATGGCACAATCTTGGCTCACTGCAACCTCTGCCTCTTGGGTTCAAGTGATTCTCCTGCCTCAGCCTCCCGAGTAGCTGTGATTACACGTGCCCACCACCACGCCCAGGTAATTTTTGTATTTTTAGTAGAGACGGGGTTTCACCATGTTGGTCAGGCTGATCTCAAACTCCTGACCTCGTGATCCGCCCACTTCGGCCTCCCAAAGTGCTGGGATTACAGGCATGAGCCACTGCGCCCGGCCCAGCCTTTCAGATCTTTGACCAAATGTCGCAGCCTCAGTGAAGCCTTCCCTGAACACCCATTTTAAAACCACAGGCTACCTCCGCCCCTCCTCAGCAATCCCTAAACTCTTCCCCAGCGCCTGTCACCATCTGACAAGCCAGTTTATGGTTTACTTTGTCTAATGATTGTCTCCTCATGACTATAATTTATAATTTCCATGTTGGTGAGGATTTTGCCTTTTTGGTTAAATACAGTATGCCTAGTGCCTAGCGTAGTCCTGGCACAGAGCAGGAACTCCATTAATATTTGCTGAATGAATGTATGAATCAGTCCCCATTTCCTCCAGGCTTCGCTTTGGCATCTCCTCTGCCAGTGTCAGAAAACACTTTGGTTACGTTACTATGCCTCATGGTGCCCCTAACAAACTCCACCTGCCTTTCAGGTAAGAGGACGTCCTGTTCCACAAGGACAGCTCCCCCTCCAGACCCCTCCCTCTGCCTCCTCACAGCCCTTCGTGGGTCAGTTTCTCCGCAACCATTTGAATCCCAATTATCCTTCCAGCCCGCCACCCAGGGACCCACCCTCGGCCCCATTCCATCCTCCCCACTCTCCCTGATCTTCCAGTTGCTCTGCTGCTCTCCTTCCCGGACCCCCACGAGAAAGTGCTCTCTCCCTGGACCCTCACCAGCCCCCGATTTCAGTTATTTCTCCCTGACCAATCACTGCCCACTTCTCTCTCATCCTGAGCCCTCCATGCAAGCCCTCCTTCAGACAGCCCCTACCACATTACTCTCTCCTCCCTCGATGGCCTCACTGATTCTCTTGTCCTACCCGACCCTTCCCCCAACAGACAATTCTCCCTCACTGACCATCCCAACAAACACTGCACTGCGCTCTTTCTAATTCCCACTGTACAGACCTTTCTCCTTGATGTCTTATCTGAGAGTTCCCTATCTCCCTGTTCCTCTACTAAGGAGTTCTTTCTTTCCCTGACTCACCACTACCCCCCTTCCCTCTGTGTTCTCAGCGCTGAGCACAGGTGTTGCAGCTACCTGAGCAGGGCTTGCCCATCTCTCCAGGTGCGGTGCGCCCAGGCTGGAGTGCAATGGCACGATCTCAGCTCACTGCAACCTCCTGCAGCCTCCTGAGTAGCTGGGATTATAGGTGCCCACCACCACGCCCAGCTAATTTTTGTAATTCTTTTTTTTTTTTCTTTTAAGTAGAGATAGGGTTTCACCATGTTGGCCAGGCTGGTCTCAAACTCCTGACCTCAGGTGATCCACCCGCCTCAGCCTCCCAAAGTGCTGGGATTACAGGCTTGAGCTACCGTGCCCAGCCCCATAGCTCACCTTTCTACGTCTCTAGTTCCTCAGACACTAGTGCTATGCTGCCCATACATCTATAAAATGAAAAAGGTTTCTGTGCACGTGTCTGCCTCACGTGTAGCTGTTGATCTGCTCAGTGTGACTCCTCCTGGCCAACGAGAAAACTCACGGCCACTGGAATAAATGAAGAAAAAAATAGCTCTACCTCCTCCCAGAACCACAGTAATCTTCCAAAAATGGAAACCAGATTGTGTCACTCCCTGGTTCAGAAAATTAGAGGGCTCACCACTGCCTTTAGGATAACGCCTGCACTCGTTAGCAGACACCCAAGAGCCCTCTTAAGCCAGCCTCTATAACCTGTCAGACCTCTCCCCACCTCCCGCCTCCTTTATACCTTATACTCTAGCCACATGAAGTGTGGCAGATTCTGAAACATGTCGCACACTCTTAAAGCCCTGGGTCTTTGTTTATACTGCTCCCTCGGCCTGGAATTCTGTCTCCCCTTGTGAGAACCTCTGCTTGTATTTCAAAACTAACCTCAGCAGTTACAGCTCCTAAGCAGTCTTTCCTGTTCTCTCCCCACCATCAAGTGACTGTTCTCTCCTTCGTGTCCCACAACACCCAGAACCACATTCTATCAGAATATCTGAGACGGTGTCTTATTCAATTTCACATTCCCATTACCAAAGAGAGTGTGCCGTGTGCCGACACAGACTGGGCTGTTGCAGAAGGAAAGGACGGATGAACAGGACAGACACAGGGGGTGGGAGGATCTAGGAAGCTCAGAACTGGCTGGGAATAAATACCGAGAAAGGCTGTGTGGCCCAATGGGCTGGGGAGGAGCAAAGGGAGTGTTTGGGAGGGTGTCAGAGAATGCCAAAGGGTCCCTGAGTGGGAAGTAAGATGGGACAGGAATCCTGGAAAGGTGAGGGCTGAGATCTAGGAAAAGGGAGCGAGGGAGGTAGCTTAAACCAACATCTTGGCACAGACACTGTTCAAGAGTGGCATCTCCATGGGTGTCAGGAAGCAGAAGACTCCACGACTCTGCCATGCTCAGAGGACCTTAAGGATGGCAAACCCTTCTCTGAAGCAGTAGTGTACAGAGCCAGGTTTCTCAAAGGTCAGGCAGAGACCAACCTCCTTGGCACTAGGAGATATGATCTGAGAAGGGTGCATGCACTATGAGGCTGAAACAGTGAAGAGCCAAGTTGACCTCAGGGCAGCCCCGCCAATCTGGTCACCAGGGCAGGAAGTATTAGAGGAAGAATGGTGAAACTGTTTAAGTGCTGAAGCCTGAGCATCTAGCCTGAGGTGGTGTGGTCACCAACACCCCACTGCTCGAGGTCAAAAAGATGATCTCAGTCCAATTTTTTAAAGAAGGAACATAACCTAATCTCTCCCCTCTCATTGGAGTTACCAAAGGATGCAAAGAGCCAAATGGGTTCTGGCTCAAGGCAGGGAGCTGGGCAGTGGCCTCGGGGCAGGAAGTGAAAGAAGTAGTCACTAAGCCTGAAGATCCTGGCATCAGACCACAGGGGTTGGGGCTGAGTCTTGCTCAAAGTCAGGAGTTGTCTAATCTGACAGCTTCCCATATGCCAGGCACTGTGCTAGACACAGAGGAGAGTGATGAATACGAAAGAAATGGTTCTTCCTCCGGAGGAGTTCTCAGTTCAGCGGGAAACAGTCATTGAACAACCTGTTACAATGCAGTGTAACCCAACATCTAGAACAGAGCCTGGCACCCACAGCATTCCCTATTTGTTGACTGAATATCATGAAGGAGGAAGAGGAGGGCATTACAGGAACCTGGGGCTTACTACAGCCAAGACATCAGCAAAGGCCTGCCTGAGACTAGGACATAACTCTCCATTGGCCACCCCTCTCAGAGGCTGATCTCCCCTCCTGATTCACAGAGGAAAGGGAAGCCATCCAACTGGGGAACATCCTCAAACATAAAAACCTAACCAAACTTCAGCACCTATCCCTTTCTCTCCTTCCCAAAACCAACTGCTTCACCTATGATTTGGATTCTTCCTATGATGCCTTTCCAGGAATTTTATACCACTGTTTATCTATTTTCTCCTCTATATGATCAACCTCTCCTTCTCAATAGGATCCACTGTCTCCCAACTTGACCTGACGCTCCTCCAGATCCACTCACTGCTCTCTTTCCTCCCCCATACAGGCAAACTTCCTGAGAGAGTTGTCTCCACTCACTGTTGCCACTTCCTCACCTCCCACTCACTCCTCAACCCTTTCCAAACCTGCTTCCACTCCCAACACGACTCAGTAACAGCTCCTACCAAGGTCAACATGACCCCTGTGTCATTCAATCCAACAGACACAGTGCTCATCTTGGTTGTCCTACCAGCAGCATCTGACCCCATGAATCTCTCATCCAGCCTCTATCCGGGGCCTCCACACTCTCATCTCCACACTCCTCATCTCATCTCGTCTTTTACACTTCTTGTTACTGTTTGCTGGGTTCCTAGACTCCTCTGCTGGCTCACCTTCCTCTATTAGCCATTACCTGCTGGAGTTTCTTATGGCTTATTCTCATGCCCCTTCCTCTTTCTCATCCTATAATCAGTATAAGTATTCGTTAATGCCCACAGCTTCAGTTATACACCGATGACTTCCCAATTCAAATCTCCATTTCAGACCCCTCACCTGAGCTCCAGACAAGTACATTCAACTTTCTACTCAACATCTCCACTTGGACGTCTCAAGCTAATAGACCCACTCGTGTTTCCCACTCCCACACACTAACTGGTCCTCTTTCAGGATCCCGGCTCATGGAATGATAGAATCCATCCTATTCTGTGAATCTGAAGTAGGGGTACATCTTGACATGTCCTTCTCCTGCACTTGCTATGTCCAATCCATCTCTAGGTACTGATGATTTCCTCTCTGAGAAAAACTTCTGGACTTCATCTACTCTCCACATCCACTACCATCAAGGACAAAGACCCTAAGACAAAATTCCCTTTTTTTTTTTTTTGAGATGGAGTCCTGCTGTGTCACCCAGGCTACAGTGCAGTGGCAAGATCTCGGCTAACTGCAACCTCTGCCTCCCGGGTTCAAGCGATTCTTCTGCCTCAGCCTCCTGAGTAGCTGGGATTACAGGCACACACCACCATGCCCGGCTAATTTTTGTGTATTTTTAGTAGATATGGGGTTTCGCCATGTTGGCCAGACTGGTCCTGAACTCCTGACCTCAGGTGATCCGCCCGCCTTGGCCTCCTAAAGTGCTGGGATTACAGGCGTGAGCCATCACTCCTGGCCCTTAAGACCAAATTCTTAACATGGACTAAATTTCCTGCTCAGTCTGGCGCCTGCCTTCCTCCTCCCTGCCCCTGGCTTTGGTCACACTGCTCTGCAGCCTCAGTAGCCTTCTGATTCCTCGAAGACATGTGTTTTCCTTCTACAAGGTGTTTGCATGTGATTTCCATGCTTCCTGGGACCTCTTCTCCTACTCTCTAAGTTGAATTAACTTCTACTCATCCACTATATTTTAGTTCAAACGTCATGTTCTCAGAGAAGCTGTCCTCCGACCCTCTCTCCCTATCCCCGAGACCAGTTTAGCTACTGCTCTTGCGCGTTCTCAAGGCACCATACAGCTTTTCTTCATGGTACATATTACATTTGTAATGTTATTCTTATGTGATTTTTCTCCTAGATTGTCAGCTCCAAGGACTCAGTCTCTTTTGCTCACAATTATATCTTCAGGACATAACACAGTGCCTGGCATATATTAGGTGCTGAAATCATATTTATTGCATGAATAAGTGATTGGAAGCATTTTTCAAAGGATCACTCTGGGTACTGTGTTGAGAACAGTTAAAGGGAGGTAGGCAAGAGGGTATGCTATTAAAGTAGTCAAGGAAAAAAAAAGGTGGTGGCCCAGATTAACTTTGGTGGCAGTGAGGAAAGAGCGAAATGAATGGATTTGAGAAATATTTAGGCAGTGGATGTGACAGAACTTGGTGAAATGAGATGCAGAGAGTGAGAGAAGGGGTTAATCTCAAGTCTTGCTCATGACTCCAGATTGGCAAAGAGCCATTTTTGAGATTTGAAGGAAGAACAGATTTGGAAGTAGGGTACAGAGAAAACCACAGAAGATAATTTAGCTTGGAATCTATAGGTTTGGAACTCCTGTTTGTCTTTCAAGGAGATGTCAAGAGAGCAGCTGGACATATGAGTCTGGATTTCAGGAAAGAAGTCTGGGCTGGATATATAAAATTGGGAATCATTAGCATATATATGAAATTTGAAGCTTTGGGAGTAGATAAAATATCTGGGGAGAAAGAACAGATAATGAGAGAAGACAGCTCGGGACAGAGCCAAGAGCCTCACCAGCATCTAAAGAGAGGAGGAGAGGAAGCAAATGAGATTGAGAAGAGCAGACAATGCTGTAGGGCAGAAAGCAGGAAAATGCTTCAAGGAGAGTGAGTTGACATACCCCACCGAATACTACTCAAAGGTAAAGGAGATAACAGTGTCCACTGGAGTTCTCCACAGGGAGGTCTCCGGTGACCTTGGCCTAGACAGTTTCAGTGGGTGTCAGGGACACAGAGTGGAGTGATTTTAAGAATGAATGGGAAGTAAGGAAATGAAGACAGCAAACGTTGACTCTGAAGGGTGGAGAGAGCTGGGACTATAGCTAGAGGGGCTCAGAATGCAAGAGATACACAGGCCGATACAAAACAGGTTAGGAATTGGCAGTGGGAAAACTGCTCCTAATCAGTGTTCTTGCCAGTGCTAGGCCTCCTGGCTGAGCTGGGGACACAGCCGCCCCAGGGCACACCCCTCGGTCGCTGAGGGCAACAGAATGCGGCTTGACAGATCCAGGGCCTGGGACCCCTGCTGGAATCGGCGCGGCCTGCCAGCCCACCCCACCCCACCCCACGTCCCCTTCCCGGACTTGGGCCTCCCCTCCCCCCACACCCACTGCCCCTCGCTTCGCGTCCTCCATACCCGCCCCTAGTCACCCCGAGGGGCAGGAGGTAAAGGGCTGCGGAAGGGACGGTGTGAGGGCCCGAGTGGACCCTGCGATGGTGGGTATGAGAGGACGGTCTGCAGGCGCGCGGTGGAAGGGCGACCCGGGGATGGGGGATGGGGCCGGCCGGGGGACCCGGGCTGCCGCAGGGTAGGGGCTACAGGGTCCGCCGGCCGCTGGGGATCGGGACGCAGCCACCGGGGCTGGGCAGGGGCAGGGACACCTCCTACCTGCGCGGTGAGGCCCCGGGCCCAGATGACGGAGGTGGCTCAGGCTGCGGGGTTCGGGCTCCGCCGCGGCTTCTCCATCACAACATCCCCCGCCCAGGAGCGCGCGGGCCGCGGGGCCGCGCCCCGAGCGGCGGAGGCGCGCGCAAGGGGAGGGGGAGGGGCGCCATCTTGGGGCGGGCGCGGGAGCGAGCTCGGCGGGCGCGGCACTTGCCGCAGCTTCTTGGGGGCCTCACCCTGCGGGCGACCCTCGGACCTCGGTGAGCCCCGCGGTCCAGCCCTCCCAGCAGACACCCCTGCAGCCGACTCCCTGGGACCCCCGCCTAGCGCGGCGCCGTCCTCCACTACTGTTCCACAGACTCACCCTGCGCGCCCCGCAGGGCCCTGGTCCCGCACCCAGGCCGGGAGACGCGCGGACGGGGCTGGAGCCCGAATGGCGGCGGCTGTGCGGCGCCGCGGCCGCGCCGGGAAGGATTCCCGGGAGGCACTCTGCTCCGCTCTTGCTGCACCGCTCCCTGACGTCCTGGTGGGGAGGCTCTGAGGACACAGCGTTGCTCATAATAATAGCTCGTATTTATTGACCACTTACACCGTGCCGGGCTCTGTATTAAACCGTTAACGCGCGTTAATCTTCACATCAGCTCTGTAAAATCACCAGAATTATTATCCTCATTTTTCAGAGGCTGATGCTAAGATTAAGAGAGGTAAAGCGACTTGCCCGCAGTCACAGTTAGTGATGAATTTGGACTGGAACTCCGATGTTTCTTGACACTGAAATACCTCTGCTGCTGAGCATAAAGCTGACATCAAGGCCTGGAAAATGTCAAGAATACATTGCTCCCCGGTAGAAATTCACAAGGAAGGGGATATTGTGAGTGAAAAGTGTAAAGATGTAAGGAAGATGGTGGGGTGCAATACTTACTACAGACCCTCCCTGGATAGTGGGATACATCCCAATGGTCAGATCAGTGACCCAGAGGCCATCAAGGATAAAGAGAGGTTATATTACCATCCAGAGAGCCTCTACATGCTAATCCCTCTCAGGTGCCTAAAACTAAAGATATCCAAATCTGAGTTCGTTCGTTCTTTTTCTTTCTTTCAAGGCAGGGTCTCACTCTGTCACCCAGGGGCAAGATCATGGCTCTCTGAAGCCTCAACCTCCAGGGCTCAGATTCCTCCCGCCTCAGCCCCCGGAGTACCTGGACCACAGACATGTGCCACCGCGCCTGGCTTTTTGTATTTTAGTAGAGAGGGGGTCTCACTGTGTTCCCCAGGCTGGTCTGGAACTCCTGTGTTCAAGCGATCCTCCCACCTCGGCCTCCCAAAGTGCTGAGATTACAGGTGCCAGACACAGTGTCCAGCCTCAATTTATTGTTTCATCCCCCTTTATTAGTCTTTTAAGGAGTTTCACTGGGGTGAAAAAGAACCGTCTTCAACACACACAACACAACACACATCCCACACTGGACACAACTCCATTCCATCCATTCCAATGAATGACACCAACTACTGGCTTCCCAAGCCAGAAGCTTCAAAGTCATCTTTGAATATACTTTTATTTTACTTGTGGTAAATATAAATGTTTTAACTTTTTATTATGGCAAATTTCCAATATATACTAAAGCAGACAGAACAATATAATGAACCCTCATATACCTATCATTCAGTTTCAACAATTATGAATTCACAACCAATAGTTTATAATGATTTGACAAATGCCTATGATATATGAACCATGTATCAGGTCCCAAGCCAGGCCCTAGGGATCTAAAGACGAATCAGATTTGACTGCATCTCACCTGGAGGAGATGACATCTGACCTGGGTTCTTGAAAGATGAAGAAGAATTACCCAGAAGAACAAAAGTGTCCTCATTCATTCATTCATTCATTTTCTTTCATCAAATAATTACTATGTATGAGGTACTGTCCTTGGTGCTAGCAACAGGTCAAGAAACAAGATACAGTTCCGTCTCTCATACAGCTTGAAATTTAACAGGGGAAAGAGACATTAAATATGTAGTTAGGAATGTGATGAGTGTCTTGAAGGAGATGTACCGGGAGCTATGTGAGTGGGCTTAATTTGGCCTGGGAAGTTTAGGAGGCTTTCATAGGAAGTGACAATTCAGTGAGGGAAAGGGATGAAGGAGCTAGAGGTCAGCCAGGAGAAGAGAAAAGTATTCCAAGTAGCAGGAGAAATACAGGAAGGTCAGTATGGGTGTTGATATAGTTTGGATATTTGTCCCTGATCAAATCTCATGTTGAATTGTAATCCCCAATGCTGGAGGTGGGGTCTGGTGGGAGGTGTTCAGGTCATAGGGTGGATCTCTCATGGCTTGGTGCTGTCTTCCCCATGATGAGTGAGTTCTTGTGAGATCCAGTTATTTAAAAGTGTGTGGCATGGCCAGGCGTGGTGGCTCAGGCCTGTAATCCCAGCACTTTGGGAGGCCAAGGTGGGCAGACCAACTTGAGGCCAGGAGTTCGAGAACAGCCTGGTCCACATTGTGAAATCCCATCTCTATTAAAAACAAAAAAAAAAATTAGCTGGGCACGGTGGCGGGCACCTGTAGTCCCAGCTACTTGGAAGGCTGAGGCAGGAGAATTACTTGAACCCAGGAGGCGGAGGCTGCAGTGAACCGAGATCACGCCACTGCACTCCAGCCTGGGCAGCAGAGTGAAACTCCATCTCAAATAAATAAATAAATAGTGTATGGCACCTCTCCCCCCACACTCTCTTGCTTCTGGTCAGCCATGTGGGATGCCTGCTCCCACTTTGCTTTCTGCCATGAGTAAAAGCTTCCTGAGGACCCCCTGGAAGCCAAGCAGATGCTGGTGCTATGTTTCCTGTATAGCCTGCAGAACTGTGAGCCGATTAAACCTCTTTTCTTTTTTCTTTCTTTTTTTTTTTTTTTGAGACAGAGTCTCACTCTGTCCCCCAGGCTGGAGTGCAGTGGTGCAATCTCGGCTCACTGCAACCTCCGCCTCCCGGGTTCACACCATTCTCCTGCCTCAGCCTCCCGAGTAGCTGGGACTACAGGCGCCCACTGCCATGCCCAGCTAATTTTTTGTATTTTTCGTAGAGATGGGGTTTCACCGTGTTAGCCAGGATGGTCTCGATCTCCTGACCTCGTGATCCGCCCGCCTTGGCCTCCCAAAGTGCTGGGATAACAGGCATAAGCCACCACGCCTGGCCCTAAACCTCTTTTCTTTATAAATTACCCAGTCTCAAGTATTTACTTATAGCAACACAAGAACAGCCTAACAGTTGTGATAGTGGAGAATGGCATAAGATGAAATAGGAAGGTGGGAAAGTGCCAGATCAAGGAGGGCCTTATATGCTGAGCTAAGGGTTTGACCTTTATTTTAAGGGCAATGGAAAATCATGGAAGGGTTTGAAGCAGGAGAGGGGCATGTTCACACTCGCATTTTAGGAGATCGCTTTCAGCTCCTGAGGAAGAATAGATAGGAGGAAAGCAAAATTGGAAGAATGTAGACCAGTTAGGAAGCAAGAGACCAGGTTAAAGATGATGATGGCTTGGACTCTGGTGGTGGGACTAGGGATGGAGAAAATTGCATAGGTTTAATAAATATTCAAGAGGTAGAATTCCCAGAAATCAGTGATCAATTGGTTGATTAGCTATGGAATTGTAGATTTAAAAAATGACATCTAGGTTTATTTTTGAGAAAATGAAAAAAAAAAAATCCAGAAGTATCACCCATTTACAGATAGCCCACCAAAATATTTGTCTTCCCAATCTCATTGAGCAGGAAGGCTGCAGTATTCAGGGAAATCTCTTCAGGTAAGAAGGACATAGATTGTGTGATGAGGTTGAAGGGAGGACTCTAATTAGCTAGGGATGCCCATGTGCAGTTCACATGGGCGTCTTTTTCCTTATGTATTTGACCCGCAGGCAATCTTCCTGAATTCCTGATCTCCTCTGAGGTCTGCAAAGTCTCCTGACCAATGGGGAATCAACCTGTGCCTTTCACCCATCCTTTCCCTACTGTAATCTCTTCCCTCTTCTGATGCTTTCTATGGTGTGGGAGCAACCAATGAATAGCCTATGAGTCACCTCAAATGCTGCATTTGGTTCTGACCAATGTGGGTTCCTCTGAGGCAGCAGACTTTGAAAATTATTACCTTGGACCTATCAGGAAAAAATTGAATTATAAGCAAATCCATCTAGAGTCATTTACCAAGAGTAGTGGATTTATGCTATTTGGTTTGGTAGTCTAGCTAATTAGAATTACTAGGCAGTTGGCACCCAAGTCACCTATATGAAAGTATAGAGCTTTCATCTCTATTAAAAGTAAAGACACTTCTGGAATGAAGGCAGCTTTATCCTCCACTGTATATAAGTACTGCTTTGGTATTGTATTTTTTCTTATGATTGATCTGACACACCTCTTTTCTTCTTGATGGTGGTTTTCATTTAGAAAATCTATAAGGAATAAAGTCTTCCCACATGCTACATGAAGTGGAATTCCTAAGTCAAATTCAAGACCTGGCAAAAACTTTCTCAATCCAATACCCTTCTTCAACAGAACTATTCTTTTGTTTGTTTATTATGAAGAGATGGGGGTCTCACTATGTTGCCCCAGCAGGTCACGAACTCCTGCACTCAAGCGATCTTCCCACTTTGGTCTCACAAAGTGCTGGGATTACAGGGGTTAGCAACCAAGCCTGGTTCAACAGGACTATTCCAACAACTACCTAGAAGAGTATAGAGTGAGAAGAGAAAAGGACTGAGAACTGAACTCTGGAATGCCAGTGTTTAGGAGCCAGCACAGAAAAAGACAGTCAAGAAGAAAGCTGAGAATTAGCAGAAGGGTAAGAGAAGGATCAGGAGAGAGTAATGTCATGGAAGAAATCCAAGAGAGGAAAGACTTTCAAGGGGGAAGAAGTGGTCAACAACATCAAATGCAGAAAAGATTTCCAATAAGGTCAAGGCAAAAAAAAAAAAAAACAAAACGTATCCTTTGAATTTGGCAACATGGAGGTTATGGATCCCCATGATTTGATCTGTATTAGCAGAAAATGAAGGCAGAAGCCACAATGCAATGAATTGAGCAAATGGAAAATGAGGAAGTAGAACAAATAAGTGCAGAGCCCCCTTTTGAGAAATTTGGAAGAAAGAATAGACAGTAGCTGCAAAGGTATGTGAGATTCTCCTATGTGAATCCTTGAAACAAAAAAAGATTCAGTTTTTGCAGTATGGAGGTGCCCCAAAAAACTAAAAATAGAGCTACTATGTGATCCAGCAATCCCACTGGTGGGTATATATCCAAAGGAACTGAAATCAGTATGTTGAAGGGATAGCTACATGCTCATGTTTATTGTAGCATTATTTACAATATCCAAGACATGGAATCAACTTAAGTGTCCATCAGTGGATGAATGGATAAAGAAAATGTGGTTATAGACACAATGGAATAGTATTTCATCCTTTAAAAGTGGAGATATCCTGTATTTGTGACAACATGGATGAACCTGGAGGACCCTGTGTTAAATGAAATAATCTAGACACTGAAAGACAAATGCTACATGATCTCATTTATATGTGGAATCTAATAAAGCTGAGCTCATAGAAGTAGACAGCAGAATGGTGGTTGACGGGGGCATGGGGGTATGGGAGGGGCAGGGATGGAAGGGAATGGGGAGTTGTTGATCAAAGGGTACAGTGTTCCAGGTAGACAGGAGGAATAAGTTTCGAGATCTATTGAATAGCAAAAAGGCTAAAGTCAATAGCAATGTATTGTATATTTCAAAATAAACAGAATAAATTTCAAATGTCTCACCATAAAAAATCATAGGTAGGTGAGGTGAGGGATATGTTAATTAGCTTAATTAATCTTTCCACACTGCATACATATATCAAAACATCACATTGTACCCCATAAATGTATGTTGTGATTTCCAATCAAAAATAGTATTAATAATAAAAAAGGAAATTGAAAAATAAAATGAAATTCTCTGGTAAAATGAATCTCTCAGGTAAAAGAAAATATTCTGTTTTGTCTTTTTAATAAAAAGGTGGTAGAGACTTGAACATTGGGTGTAAACTACTAAAAGATATCAGTAGATATGATGAATTTGAAAAAAAAGAAAAAAGGTGAGAGATCAGGAGATCCTGGAGGTGATGAGAGAGGGTTGGATCAAAGGCTCACATAGGAAAATTGGACACCTTACCTTTACAGACTGAAGGGAGAGGGGTGAGGAGAGGGGTGCATGTAGGGCAAAAGGTGGGAGTAGTGCAGAGGTTGAGGTATTTAATACCTAGTGATACCATTTTTTTTTTTTTTTTTTTGAGATGGAGTCTTGCTCTGTCGCACAGGCTGGAGTGCAGTGGTGCGGTCTTGGCTCACTGCAACCTCCACCTCCCAGGTTCAAACGATTCTCCTGCCTCAGCCTCCTGAGTAGCTGGGATTAAAGGCACCTGCCATCATGCCTGGCTAATTTTTGTATTTTTAGTGGAGACGGGGTTTCACCATGTTGGCCAGGCTGGTCTCGAACTGCTGAACTCGTGATCTGCCCACCAAAGTGATCTGGCCTCCCAAAGTGCTGGGATTACAGGAATGAGCCACCACGCCTGGCCAATATCAATACTTTTAAACTCTTTAGCTGAGGAAGAGAAGGAGGGTTGGATGGGGAACAAGAAAACCTTCACAAGATAAGTATTATCCCATCATGAACATCTGTTGTTGCCATTATTATCTGCCCAGTAACCCTTCCCCCTTTTATTGGTAATAGCACATCTGTTTTCTGTGGAGACCCATCCTCTCCCCACTCTTTGTCCATGTGGTTCAGATGGGAATCATCGTAGTCCCACAACCCACTGCAGTGGTACATTCCTAACCCAGGATTGGCCTATCTAAGTTAAAGTGATCAATTCAGAGGTAGGCACATGACAAAATTTGAGCCAGTGAAAAATCAGATTCAGGAATTTTCCTGGAACTATTGGGCAAGAGGTGCTGATAGAACGTAAGCCTGAGGGACAAGGTGCCACAAGGAAGGATGAACCTTCCTAAGAATGACGCTAACTCAAAGAAAGCAAAGCAAGGGATGGAGACAGGTGCCTAACAATATCAACTTAACCTGTAGATTTACCTTTTCCATGAAGTTGAAATCTGCCCATAGATTTTTTTAGCTCTTTAAATCAATAAATTCCCTTTTTGCTTACATCACTTTAAGTTGGAATTTTTTTTTTTACCCCCACAGCATCTTGCTCTGTCGCCCAGGCTGGAGTACAGTGGTGCGATCTAGGCTCACTGCAACCTCTGCCTCCCAGGTTCAACTGATTCTCCTGCCTCAGTCTCCCAAGTAGCTGGGATTACAGATGCCTGCCACCACACCTGGCTAGTTTTTTGTATTTTTAGTAGAGACAGGTTTCATCATGTTGGCCAGGCTGGTCTCAAACTCCTGACGTCAAGTGATACACCCGCCTCGGCCTCCCAAAGTGCAGGGATTACAGGCATGAGCCACTGTGCCAGCCTAAGTTGGGTTTTATTACGTGCAACCAAGAGTTACAATGCATGTGAATACACGTAGCAGATATTGTCTATTGGTGCTCATTCCCACATCCACTTTTCTATATCTTCTCTGCACCGCCAGGGCTGGAAATCTGAAAACCACATTTCTCAGACTCCCTTGTCAGCTTGGCTCCAATTAGGTCTGAAGGGAAGAGAAAGGAAAAAGCCCTCTTGTTTCTGGCAGTGCCTCTGGCACCATCAGCAGCAGTGGTTCCTGCCTAGTGAAAGTGGAGGTGGTTGCATAGCATCAGCAATACAAACCCCAATAGCATCTGTAGCTAGTGCAGATTCATGGGCTCCAGCTTCTTGATCTTTGGGTGATAACTTTCCTCCTATTTGCTCCTCTAAATCCAGATTAGTAGTAGCTTCCCGATTTTTGGGTAACTGCTTTCCCTGGTTATGTGTCTCCAAACCTTCTTGCAACTTTGTAACAAACTCCTTGCATTAAATCTTTCTCTACTTGGATATCTAGAGTGGTTTCTGTATTCTTATTGAACACTGATTGATACAACACACATTCTTATTTGCATATCATATATATCCACACACATAAGAAGCTGAGAGGTTAAATTTCTCAAATCTAAGCAGAAAGTGGCTTGCCTGGGATTGGAGCTCAGACATGTCTGATTTTAAAGTTCTCAAACTTTCTCTGACCTACAGTTGGTTTTTGTTGTTGATTTCTTTTTTTTTTAATAGCTAGATGAAACAGAGGTTAAAGGGGGAAAAGAAATTAAAGTATTGTCAAGAAAGTTGTTCAAATAATTATTTTTTTAAAAAATAGAGACAGTTTTCCTTTGTCACCCGGGCTAGAATGCAGTGATGCAATCATAGCTCACTGTGGCCTCAAACTTTTGGGTTCAAGTGATCCTCCTCCCTCAGCTTCCTAAGTAGCTGGGACTACAGGCACATGCCACAACACCCTGCTAATTATTTTTATTGTTTGCAGAGACCAGAGCCTTGCTTTGTTTCCCAGGCTGGTCTCGAACTCCTGGCCTCAAGTGATCCTCCCAATTTGGCCTCCCAAAGCACTGGGATTTAGGCATAAGCCACTGCACCTGGCCCAGATAATCAATGTTGATGTTTAATTTGGGTGGGAGAAAAATAGCTTTTAGAGAATGGAAGACTGTGACAGTAACAAAGTCAAAGAGCAGGAATGTGGGAGTGAAGTGAGGGAGGCAGAAGGATAAGGGCCTGCACTCACAAGAGAGATACTGGAATTTGAGGAATTTCTTCAACAGGTGGAGCAATTGTGAGTGATGAATACGGTTAAAGTTTGGTCATAGTAATTGGGTAGCTGGTGTGGGGACATCAGTCTGCAAAGCCTTCAGCAACTGAGAGAACATAGGAGGCTGGTAGATGATGGCCATTGGAATAGTAGGGAGAATGATATGGCTTACATCCATGATGCTGAAGGAGAAAGAATTTAAGAGCATGAAAAGGGGGAAAATGGTGCAGATGTGCTGATACAGCTTCCCATCCACTGGGGAAGCTACAGGGGAAGAAAGAGGGGCCCTGGGGTAGAGCCTGTTCTCAAGGCTGGAGGTAAAGACGTAGAGATGTTTGTACATGTAAACGATGTACATGTACATGTTTGTACATGTAAAAGACATAGGGAAGCTTGTTAGCCATGGAGTATGACTCTGAAAAGGTACCATGGAAAATCAAGGAAGAAGAAGCATGATGAACCAGGAAAAGGGGCCATAGAGCAGTTTGGAAGTGAGATTCCTCTTTCTCTCACCTTCAGATCCAATCCATCAGCAAGTCCTACAGACTGTGTCTTCTAAATATTTTTTATCAGCCCATTACTCCACCATCGCCATGTGTCCAGGCGCCATGATCTACCAGATTAGCCATCGCATCGACCTCCACAATGCTCTGCCCACATCTGCTGGGGTTTTCTTTCACCTGGTATCCACTCTGCAGCAATCAGAGAAATCTTTCTCAAATGTAAATCTCATCACCTCACTTTCTTCCTGTCTAAAATCCCTCAGTAGGTCTCTATTGCTCCCAAAATAGACAATATCCATGCTTCCTAGACTGCCATGGAAGGCCTCCTGTGAACTGGTATGTTCCTGCCTCCCTCTCCAGTCTCATCTCACCAGCCCCTCACACATCCCCTGTACTCCAGCCCTGTGGGGCTGGTTGCAGTTTGCACCCCTTGTTGTCCCTTCTCTCCTTTCCTCTGCTCATAATGCTGCCTGGTATGGTAATGCATAGTTGGCAGTGAATATATATTTACTAAAGGAATTGCATAAATTTTACTCATCTTTAAAAATTGAACTAAGTGTTTATTATATATGAAGCCTTTCCTAACCCCTTCTTCATCCTAAGTATTGCTGGCCCCACTGCCCTTTGTATATTGAGTCTTCCATCTTAGTATCTATCTCACTGTATTGCATTTACTTGATGCTTTTTCTGTGTTCCCCTCCTGACTGCGATAGAGCGGCAGATTCTTGAGGGTAGAATGGCATGCTGCTCTGCACATAGGTGATGCTAAGTGAATGAATGAAAGAAGTATAAGTTGGACCTTTTTATGGTCTGAATATTGGCATCTCCCCCAAATTCATATGTTGGAACCAAATGTCACTAATGTGATAGCATTAGGAGGGGGAGACTTTTGGAAGTGATTAAGTCACATGGGTTTCAACCTCATGGAAGGGATTAGTGTCCTTATAAAAGAGCCCAAAGGGAGCTGCTTGTCCCTTTTTCACCATGTGAGAACACAGCAAAAAGGTGCCATCTTTGAAGCAGAACAAGCACTCAGCAGACACTGAACCTGCTGGAGCCTTGATCTTGGACTTTCCAGCCTCCAGAATTGTGAACAATAAATTCCTATTGCTGATAGATTACCCACTCTAAGATATTCTGTTATAGCAGCCTAAACTGACTGAAACAAACCATTTCTGGGAGTTCCCTGGAGACAAGCTAGAGGATTCCCTGCAAGAGAACACGTGGGAGGAAAGGAGAAAGGGGAGACTTAGTACTCCCTGCCTCCGAAAACAAGAGAAAGTTAACCTTGGGTATCAGAGTTGTTGGATAACTGTTTAGACACCTCTAGGCTCCCTGGCATGATGCAGCAGTGGTCCCAAGTGTAGTGCATGAACTTGATAAGGACCAGACCTGAAACTCTGTCCTTGTCTTCACCCCTTAGACTAGCAGCCAACCCCGTGAGGGTAGCCATCCAAGACACCATTAGGAATGAAAAGTAAAGCTCAAGGTGCTCCTAAGGAGTAGACCCACAACCCTGCTGCTTGGCCCCTAACCTCTGTTCTCAGCTCCAGTCAACTTCCTAGTTAGACCCTAATCTGAGACACTGCCCCCCAGCCCCCAGCCCTTTAGGCTGGAGCCACTCTATAGCCTGGCCTCCCAGTACAAAGCCTTGTGTGACAGTCAGAGCTTGTTAGCTACTACTCTACCCATCAAAGTCCTACGGAGCAAATGGCTGACAGGTTGGGAGGGGCTGACTCCAGATCACATGAGGCCATGAGCCACAGTCTGGGTCTACGTCCAGAGCCCCTTCCCAAGACAGTTCAAGGGATGGGTTTGAGTCTATATTCATTGTCACTGGAAGGTGGGTGGCATTGTGTCTATTTTACAGGAAAGGAAAATGAGGCTAGGACATGGAAGCTCAGAATAAGGGCCCTCTGCTGGAAACTCAGGCTATTTTTTGAGCCTGAAGCAAGCCAGCCTCCAACCTCAGCTGGGTTGTAAAGGCAGTGGAGGAATAGGGCCTTGTCTGAGACATAGCTACCTATAGTCCAGGCCCAATTCCCAGTTAAATAGCTGTCAGCAAATTTGGAACCCAAAGCCTTCACCAGTTTATGACCAGAAAATAACCAAGCACTGCAACCTCCTTGCCAGTGACATTTGCTGGTCTAGATGGTGCAGATACCCAGGAGGCTAATTGGGTAGGCCAGATCCTTTGTGCCAGCAAAGCTCCTGAGGCTCCAGCAAGACTCCCAGCGACTGTGTTCTGCAAATGTGCTTCATGGTGCCAGGTCCCTTAATCATTCTTTCTTTTCTCTCTCCAGCTTGCCTCTGACACACAGCTGGTGTATTTCTGTTTCCCCACTTCAACTTCATTCCACTTGTCATGCCTAACTCATGGCAACCCAAGCCATGAGTGGTGTTACTTGAATCACCCAGAACCATAATTTGAGGTCCCCCAGATTGGACCTCCTACCCCACAACTCTGAGCCAATCCTCTTTGCACATGCATAGTTGCCCCAGGCCCTGTTGTTTCTGATGCCTTGCGGCTGGGTTGTGGTCATCTACCAGCAAGTTGAATCAGAGTCCTAGCTCCACCTCTTATTTGCTGTATAAACTCAGCTGTTCCTCTTCCAACTCTGGTTCTCTTTCCCCCCCACTATGTGTAGATAGTCTGCAAAGAGCTAGTTTATGATCTGGACCTAAGAATCATCTGCGCAGAGATAGGTTTGCCCCTTAGTGCTCCCCTCCCTTGTTCCTCACAGCCTTGTTTGAGCTCGACACCCTCAAAGGAGAAGTGCTAACTTTTCAACTCAAAGAAAGAAGATTGTTTCACGACCAAGGTCCCTTGATCCAAGTGAAGAAGCAATCTGTCTTTATTATGCGAAACTGGGGAGATGGGGCCAGGCCAGACTCATGTCAGAAGGCCCCTCAGTGAGAAGCGAAGAAGCAATCTGTCTTTATGATGAGGAACTAGGAGGTGGGGCCAGGCCAGACTCATGTCAGAAGGCCCCTCAGTGAGTGCAGCCCAGGAGACTGGTCACATTCTGGGGTTGCGGAAGGGCCTTGGCTGCATTCAGTTTCTCCACATCACTGTAGCAGTACAAATTGGGACCATGGATGAGGTACAAGCCGGGACCATTGGCGGAACATGAGTTAGGGCCAAGGGACTTTTCCATACACAAGGCTCCGTCCACCTTCTCATGGGGCCAAGGAAGCTCTGTCCACGTGGCTTGGGCTCCTGACTTCAGGTCCAGCCACCACAGCCGCCGTCCTGGGGAGAAGGCACCAAACATAGCATGGCTTCCATGTCATGGGGATCCTGACTTAGGCCTTCTCATGCCCTGGTGGGGATCTATGCCACAGACAGGTAGCAGAACAAGCTGCCCTCTAAGCACCCAGAAGCCCCTCACCTGCCATGATATGGAGCCGAGAAGACCCAGGGCAGATAAAGGCCGCATCCACAGAGTCCAGGATAATCCCATGAGGGGTCCCGACTTCCTTCTCCAGCCGCTTCGGATAACCGCTTACTAGGGTATAGCCTCCCTTTGTCAGGAAGACATATACCTGGGTGCCCTGGAGGACAAAGGATGGTAATAAATACAGAGTTGGATATGCTTGTCCCAGTCTCTACCTCAAGCCTCTCCCCCAATACACACCTGGACCAGATAGAGTTTTTCTTCCCAGGAAAAGGCAGCATCCACTGTTGAAGGACCCTGGGGCCACTGATGAGCAATGGGCCAGCTATGCCAGCCATCCCGGCTGGTGTCCAGACGCCAGTAGTGGGTCCCTGTGGAATACCATAGGTTGCTCTAGAGCCGCTGGCAGAAGCCCAGGCAGAGTATAGGCTAGTGATGAATGCAGAAATGAGTCATGAGAGGGAGAGAATGCATCCAGAGGCCAAGATGGAAGAGGCCAGGTGAGAAGGAGAAATAGAGCAAGACTTGGTCAGCAATGTTGGGCACTGTGCCCTGGTTGAAACTGGAATCAGCGGGTGCCTGAAAGAAAGGCAAGTGTGGAAAACAGTGGCTAAGTTTCCAGGTAAGGCCAACATCATGGGGTTGGCGGGCACTCCCTAAGGATTTCAGGTGTCCATGTACAGAGATGCGGTTATAGATAATGAAATACAGTGTCCAGAACTTAAAAAGGAAGCACCACTTCCACTGAATGTTCTCACTCTGGCTGTGTTCTCCAGTCTCTCCCTATGAGGTGGTGGAAGAGTGAGGGAGTAGCTGGGCTAGCACCCCATTTTTCTTCTCCTCTTTTCACAACAACTTATTAAGGAATTATCTAGGCTCCCATTTATCTTTTTTCCTCAATCCTCTTCTATTACACTTCTGTTTCCCTCAACCATTGAAATTGTTCTTATCCAGGTTGCTAGTATTCTCCAGTTTGCCAAATCTCATGGTCAATTCTCTGTTCTCATCTGACCCTACCTCTCAGGAGCACTGGACTGCTCACTACTTCCTTCTCCTTTAAATGTCTTTTTTTGGAACGTGGCTTCTGTGACACCTGACTCTTCCAGTGTTCCTCTTATCTTTTTTGACTACTCTTTTCTTCAACCTGATATCTAAATATTGGAATCCCCTACTTTGGGCCTCTTCTCTTCTCTCTCTACTTTCACTTCCTTGGTAATCTCACCTAGTCCAGGGGCTTTAAATGCCATCTATGTGCTGATGACTTCCAATCTGTTCTCGTCAGCTCTGACTGACCTCTCCTTTGAGGTTTAGGCTCCAAATCAGCTGCCTACCTGACATGCTTATGGGGTGCCAATAGGCACCCAAAACCTAATATGCCCAAACTGATGTCTGCCCCCCACCAACACACACACTCCCTAGTCTTTCCCAATTTTAGAAAACAAAACCACCAGCCACTCAGTTGCTGAGTCCACGAAAGCTGAGTCATTCTTGATGCCTCTTTTCCCTTCCCTACTCTGACTGATATCATTCATTCATTCATTTATTTAGAGACGGAGTTTCACTCTTGTTCCCCAGGCTGGAGTGCAATGGTGCAATCTCGGCTCACTGCAACCTTCACCTCCCAGGTTCAAGTGATTCTCCTGCCTCAGCCTCCCAAGTAGGCTGAGATTACAGGCATGTGCCACCATTCCCAGCTAATTTTGTATTTTTAGTAGAGACGAGGTTTCACCATGTTGGTCAAGCTGGTCTCGAACTCTTGACCTCAGGTGATCCACTCGCCTTGGCCTCCCAAAGTGCTAGGATTACAGGCGTGAGCCACCACACCCGGCCTATCTTAGCTATTAGTTAATGCTGTCAGCTGTACCTCCAAAATATATCATGGTGATTCCTCACCACCTCTGCTGCTATCATCCTAGTTCAAGCTGTCATCACCCCTAATTTGGACAACTGCACGAATTGCTAGCTGGATTCCTTGCTTACATGATTGTACCTTTATAACTTATGTTCCGCAAAAAGTCAGAGTGATCTTTTATAAAAAATGAGTTAGAATATATCACAGCCCTGCTCAAGACTTTCTGATGACTGCCTTTTATGGTTGAAAACCCTTACCAGGTCTAGGTAACCTGGCCACTGCCGTCCCTGCCCTTTCAAGTCACCCACCTGCTCTTTCTCTGTGTTCCAGCCTCACCAGGCTTCCTTCTTGATTCCTTGAAGTATGTGCTGCTCACCCTCCCTAAAATGCTTTTCCTCCAGCACATCGTGTGGCTAATTCCTTCTCATCACTGAAGTCTCGGCTCAAAAATCATTTCTTCAGAAGACAAACCTCATTCTCCTCACCTCTATCCCACTATCCTGTCTTATTTTCTTTACAACCCTTAATATTACCTAAAATTATTCTCTTTCCTCCTTTCTCTTTCTTATTGTCCTCTCTCACTTTGGCAGAGCCTGTCAGGGCACGCATCTTGTCTGCCATGTTGACTACTGTATCTCAGTGCCTAGGACAATGCCCACTTCTTATCAGATGCTCAACAAATATTTGTTGAGTAAATACCTAGTGTTCTTGCTGCTACCACAAGTTCTCTTATTAGCCGTGTACTGAGTATAGAGTGGTGACTGACATATCCACCTCTGCTGGGAGGTTTCCCACTGAAATTACCCTGCTCAGGAACCATATTTATTTTATTTTATTTATTTATTTTTTGAGACAGGGTCTCAATCTGTCACCCAGGCTGGATTGCAGAGGCGCAGTCACGGTTCACTGCAATCTCTGCCTCCTACACTCGAGCAATCCTCCCACCTCAGCCTCCTGAACAGCTAGGACTACCGGTGCATGCTACCACACCTGGCTAATTTTTTGTATTTTTAGTAGAGATGAGATTTCACCATGTTGCCCAGGCTGGTCTAGAACTCCTGGACTCAAGTGATCTGCCCCCCTCAGCCTCCCACAGTGCTGGGATTATAGGCATGAGCCACCACACCTGGCCCAGGGGCCCTATTTTGAGAACCAGAGCTATGCTGCTTTGTGCAATGAAGTAAATGATGAGTTCCCAACCCATTAATGTAGCCAATACATAGGCTGGCAATCAACCACTTTAATGTGGTGTGGTCTGAAAATATGGACTGGGCCATTCAGATTCCCTCTCTGGAAATCTTACTAGGAAAAAAGAGCAACTGAGGGAGGTATCAGTTGGAACTGAGACTGAAAGATCATGAAGTAGTGAGAAGGTGGAGAGAACATGACGGTCCACGTGCAAGCCAAAGTTGTGAAGAAGCAAAGAGAATAGATAAAAACCTATGAGGGGCCAGGCGTGGTTGCTCATGCCTGTAATCCTAGCACTTTGGGAGGCTGAGGCAGGCGGATCACCTGAGGTCAGGAGTTCGAGACCAGCCTGGCCAACATGGTGAAACCCTATCTCTACTAAAAATACAAAAATTAAATTAATAAATAGTACATTGTAACCCAAAAAAAATACAAAAATTAGCCAGGCATGGTGGTATGCGCCTGTAGTCCCAGCTATATGGGAGGCTGAGGCAGGAGGATCGCTTGAACCCAGGAGGCAGAGGTTGCAGTGAACCAAGATTGCGCCATTGCACTCCAGCCTGGGTGACAGAGTGAGACTCCATCTCAAACAACAACAACAACAAAACTATGAGTCAGAGAAAGAAAAATTTACCAGTGAGAGGGGAGGGACTGCCCCATGCTGTAGCTGGGTCATGTTGGTGTTTTTTACCAAAATAGTGCATTCTCACCTCAGCTAGGTATATATATATATGGGTTTTTTGTTTGTTTGTTTTGTTTTTTTTGTTTTTTGTTTTTTGTTTTTTTGAGACATAGTTTCACTCTGTCACCCAGGCTGGGGTGCAGTAGCACGATCATGGCTCACTGAAGCCTCGACCTTCCGGGCTCAGCCTCTGAAGTAGATGCGACTATAGGAACGCACTACCACACCCAACTAATTTTTATATTTTTTGTAGAGATGAGGTTTTGCCATGTTGCCCAGGCTGGTCTCAAACTCCTAGGCTCAAGCCGCTCAAGCAATCCACCTGCCTCAGCCTCCCAAAGTGCTAGGATTACAGGCGTGAGTCACCACGCTCGGCCTGGGTATTTTTAATATAAGGTGTTCTCTCCATGCTGTGTGCTCTCTCAACAGCTATGGAACATATATGACATTTTTCATTTAGGAGTTCGGTAGCATTCTCATTATGGCCACATGGCCTTGAAGTTCTGTGATCTCTAGATGGCTTGGTGTGTCTCTCTATTTCTGTGTGTTTACTGTGGCCCTGTTTTCACAATCTCTCACTCACTCTCTCTCTCTTTCTGAATTTCACTTTGTCTGTGTGTCCTCCCAATGGGCTCCCACCATGGCTGTGTGTTCTCTTGATACTTATGTGTTCTTACTATGGCATATGTTCTCAGTTTAATGTTGTATTTTCACTACAGGTGTGTGTTTCATCTTAGCTGTATGTTCTTATTATAGTGTGCAACCCTGCTGTGGAGACTTGCTCTCCATGTGGTGATGTATTTTTCAACAGAACTTGATAGTCATAACTGGTCAAATTTGTCCAAGGGTCAGGAGCCAAAAAAATTTTGTGTGAAAAAAATATTTTCACGATTTTATATTCTTACCACTGTCCTAATTATACATATATCTCAGGTTGGATGTGATGTGGTTGCTCACTCCTCTTGGGGATATTCTCAACTGTGCAGCATGACTATTTACTGCCTGACTGAACTCAGAACAGCCCTAGGTATTATTAGATGGCTTTTACCAATTGATGCCACGGGTCAAGGGAGGGGTATCTCCACTGGCTACTCAGAGGAGAAACCTCCAGAGGCTAGTGAAGCCAGCCTCTAAAGGTCTAAAGTACCCAACACTTCTCAGCTGGTTCTCAGCAATGAGAACATCTCATCCCCAGGCAGTGCTATGCCCAGGGGTCTGGACATAGGAACCAGGAACCTGAAACAAGATGGAGTTCTGAGGATAAATCAGGGGGAGCCAGAGGGCTCAGAAAGAGATGCAAGAACAAACGGAGGCAAGGAGGCACAGAGACACATAGAGGTCCAGGGAGCAAGGGAGAGCCAGGGGGCTCAGCAGCGCATTGAGCAAGGAGAACACAAGGAGTCACAGGGGCCCAGAGAGGTCCACAGGGGGCACAGCCATGGGAGTAGATGGTAGACAGGTAGATGAAGTTAGGGGCTTGGGCCATGACAGACAAGATTGAGAAATATGCCTCAGAGATGAGGGACGCAGAAGGGCATGCAGAAGGACGGGGACAGAGGGGACAAAATAAGTGACACAGTGATGACAATGGAGAAATGTGTCAAGGATGGGAGATACAAGTAAAAGAGATGTGAGAGCACATTGGGGGAGTTGGGGGCATCTCTCACCACTGAAGGCATAGGTGGCACCATGGTTGTCAGACGTCAGTGCAGACAAGACTAGATGTGGGCTACAGCGCATATACTCCGGGCCATGGTGGGTACTGTTCCCATGGCCAGTCCCATTCTTGTGTCCATGGCCTGGAGAGAGAAATGGGTGAGGAGAACACAGAAGGAGGCCAGAGGTCAGAGTGAGGTCCAAGGTGGAAGAGATGGCTGGGGTTAGTGGGGTGTGGGTTTCCCCATATGAGGGTAATGGGAAAATCCAGAATGGAAATGGGGCTAGATTAAGGGCCAAGGTGTCGCAACACGGAGTTAAAGTGAGAGCTAGGACACGTGAGATCCACAAGCTCAGGGAAAGTGGATGAATTCTGACAGGTCTCAAGTGCTAGGGCTTTCTCACCTCTGCCAGGGCAGGGCATGAAGTAGTCTCGGACATCCCGCGGGTACCTGGGAGGCACCTCTCCCCTGACAGGGTCGAAGCGCAGGAATTGGTTACCCTGGAAGCAGTAGTAGCGGCCCAGCCATCTCAGGGCAGAGGAGCAGTTCCCAACAGCTGGCCAGGAACGCTCCTTCATGGTTCCCGTAGCCAAGTCCCAGAACCACTCGCGGTCACCTTTGTCCAATCAATCAACAGGCATTTGGTGAGACCGGGTTATGCCCTCCTTTGTGCTTTCTCTGGGTCCCAGGATGGGCCAGATAATGGTACTGATCACATGGAGCTCACAGCCATCAGAGAGATGGCTAAAGGAGGGTGATCATACACCAAAATTCAGCAGCAAAACACACAGGATCAGCTCAGCAAAGGCAGTAGGGAGAGTCTGGGAAAATTTCCCAGGGAAGATGATACTTAAAGTGAAATCCGAAGTAGGAATTAAAAGGCACACAAGGAGAGATGGAACCCCAGAGAGTGGAAAGATTCCAAAGCATGGAGCAAACTGAGTGTACAGAGAACAGCATAGGGTTTCTGGAGCTTAGTGTTAAGGTAAAGGTATAATAAAAGTCAAAGCTGAAGGGCCAATAGGGATTTGGCCATGGAGAGATTTGTATGTAAGACTAAAGAGGGTAGATTTGTCCTAAGGGTCATGGGGAACAATGAGGGACTATTCACACAGAATTACACACAGTTGCCTTCACCAGAATGACTTCCTCTTCTTCCCTCACGTGACCTCTAGACCATACGTGGCTTCTCTATTTCCCTTCCTTAAAGAGCCACATAGTGGCTCCACCACCACCATCACTACCACTATCACCATCACTACTGGCATCACTACCAACCCACCACTACTCCAGGTTCTTGGATTCCAGCCTGGACTGACCTTGGAAGAAGAGGACGCCTTCAGCTTGACATTCTCCACGGTGACATTCCACAGCTGCATCCAGTGGGGATGGGATTCCAGGAAATTCATCTTGGAGCAACTTTGGGTATCCTTTCTCCTTCTTTTCAGGAGGGTATACCCAGACTTTGTCCCCCTGCATTCAAAAGTACTCTCTTTTTGACTGTGCATCCCCAGATACTGCCACTCTGCATTTACACACATTTTTTATCTACTGTGCTTATACGATATCCTCCTGTGGCCCTACACATTCTCAGTCCATCTGTGGACAACAATGTGCTGTCCTTTTGCACATTACACACCCTCAGTCTGTGCAAATCCAGTCACTATTACTATAACACACACACCTCTACCTCTGTACCCAGACACTCCTGTGGCACATTTATCTGCAACACTATCAGTGTTGACAAACATATCCACAAATGTTCATCCTGCAATCATCCATACGTTATTTCTTCATTCATTTCTTCATTTATTTATTCATTCATTCATTCAAGAAACAGTCACTGAATAACTACTATATGCCAGGCATTGTGAGAGGCACTGAGGATGACAAGACTCTGTCTTTCACTTCAGGAAGTTCACTGTACAAAAGCAGAAAGGACTCCTACAATCCTAGCCATGCAACTACCAAGGTGTAGTGTAAAGAGTGCACTGAGAATATAGACAGAGTGCCCAAGTCTGCCTAGAGAAGTTGTGGAAGGTTTCACACCAAAGAGGAAGCATTGGGCCCAAGAGCTGAAAAATCAGCAGGAATTTTCCAGGTTGACAAGTGAGGAAAGGGTGTTACCAGCAGAGGGAGCAGCATGCAGAGCCCAAACATGAGGAAGCAGTGTGCTCCAACCTCATGTAGATTCGTATGGCTGGCACACAGTGAATGTGGCAGGGGAGGAGATAAACCTGAGAAGATAACCAAGGCCCAGATCATGAGACCCTGTGTGCACTTGGTTTGTAGTAATCAGGCACATTTTGGCGTCATTTACTGAAACAGGAAACACAGGAGGAAATGTTGGTTTGTAAAGAACATGCAAAGCTTAGTTTGGGGGATGCTGAATTTTAGGTGCCTGTAGAACATATAATTGGAAAGAGATGTCTGGAGCTCAGAAAGTAGATCTAGATCCAGTGTCCACAGCACAGATATTCCTCAGAGCCATGGTGATGGTTGAGATCACTGAGGGAAGGTATATGGAAAGGCTAGGATGGATCCCCAAGGAACATTAGGGAACTGGTTGAGATAGAATGAGACATTTGAGAAGAGAGAGAAAAGAGGCAGGAGGGAAAACAAAGCCGACAGTCAGGACTTCCCCAACCACACAGCACCTTTGGCAAGGTAGGAAAAGGCACCCCTTCCTCTGAGCAGACACAGCCTGGGTCACATGGGACTTGGTGAGCACAGCAGACTGGATTTCATGCTCCACATGCTCTTCTAGCCAGGTGCCATTGTGTTGGGAACAACTTGCCTTGCCCTATGAAGAGGACTTGATACAGGATCATGGAAGGCAAGGGAAGAAATCGCCAGAGAAAAAAAGGATGGCCAGCAGTGTGAGGTACAGAAGAGTGGTGTAGAACTAAGACTAGGACTGAAGAACAGCCACTGGATGGTGCACCTGCCAGGCCCACATGCATGCACACTCCCTTAGCCCAAGCTTTTACAGGAAAGGAGGGCACATGGGAAAGAAATCTGCTACCTATTGCTATTGGGCTCCATGCCAAGGCCATTTGGGGGAAGGGTCCCCAGTGTCGATTCCAGCCCTTTCCAGCCTGGCCCTGATTTTGGCCCAGCAGTACCTTGATCAGAAAGACACTGTTGTGACCTTGACGGAATGCAGCATCCACAGGGCTGGGGAAATTCTTCCATCTCTCTGAGATTAACTCCCGGTCCCATTTGTGACTCTTCCACACAAACTCCCCTGAAAAAACCCACACTCACTGAGGGGCCCAGTGAGAAACCTTTGACCTACTGAGATAGCTTGAGAGAAGCTGTCAGTGATACCATCAGATAATTCCTAAGACCTCCCACAGACAGGGACACCCTTTGTGAAGGAGAGTAAGTCTCAGGTCCTAAACGCCCTAACCTCAGTCCCTCCTACCTTTAAAAAACAGCATGGTTCCATTGTCATCCAGGGTGGTAGCATCAAAGCTCCAGCCATCTGAGCAGCGTTCTGGGGTGGAGGTAGGGAGATGGCAAAGTAAAAAAAACAAAAAAAAACAAAAAACAGAAGGTGATAAAATGCAGAGACACAACCAGACAGATAGACAGACTTAGGGAGTCAGGGCCTCACCAGTCACGTCTGGGTCTGGCTTGGTCTCGCCTTCAGCAACATTCCCATGGGCACTAGTCCTAGGGAGAACAAAATAGATATCTTGATCCATTGGGACCGATCCCTTTCCCATAGCCCCTGACCCCAAATTTGACCGAGGCCTAAAAACTGGCCCTACCTTACCCTAGCCCAGAACTCAATCCTTCACTTCTAGTCCCAGCTTTACTCACGGAGGAAGAGGGTTGGCAATGGCCAGAGACCAGCATAGGCTCCACAACCCCAGTGCAACGGGTGCTCCCAGAACCCTAGCCATGCTGAGCTGCAGAGGCCACAGGACAGCTCTGGGTGACCAGGTGAACTCCCTATATAGAGTTGGCAGCAGCACCACCCCCACCTCCAACTCTACTGGGAATGTGCTGTCTCCCAGGACTAAGCCAATATTGGCTGATTACATCACTGCAAATAAGGTCAGGGTCTGGACAGAAATCTGAATCCAAGACTCCTTTTTCCCGGCAGCTGCCCCCCAACCCCCTTCAGCAATTTTCAAGCAGTAACTGGGCTACACTGCTGACGTCCAGCTGTGACTCTCACACTGGCAATGGGTCCAGGCGTCCATAAGTCAGGGAAGTGAGTAGACTGAGGATCACCTTTTGTGACTGAGTTTATCTCCACAATGGGGGAGGTGAGAAAAGGAGGGAACTAATATTGCTGTGTACTGTGTCAAGCCCCGCTCTAAGGCAGCTAGAGACAGCAATACTTACTACTTTTAGTAACCACACACACAGATAAACTTACTTAGAAATACTCAGAGAACAGCTTTTTCCAAGCTTCATCAGGGGCCTTTCTGGGGCATGCCCAAGCCTCTTCAGCTTTACCCTTGGGCTAGTGAGTCTGGGGACAATAATGTCTCACTGTTGTCAAATGTCCAAGCCCCATGCCCAGCCTCTCGCCTTCCCTGACTGGCAAAGGGCGTTGCAAAAAGTGCCTGGAAGTGAAGGGTTGACAGTAATGAGGCAGAAACAGGAGGTGTCTCTCTTCCAGAGAGCACCACCGCTACTAGTAATTAGTCTTTCTTGGTAGTTTCCACCTTGGGGGAAAAAGCTTTATTTAACCAACCCAGAACAAATAGAACTGTAACTGGAATTTCACAATATTTATAGCTGACTCCTGCTTAAATGCTACCTTCTCAATGAAGCCTTTCTTGACCACCTTATCTAGCCATTTCAGACCCTTACTTGTTTTATTTTCCTTACTAAAACTTGAAATTCTTTCATCTGTCTACTTATTTGGTGATGGTTGTTGTTGCTTTGTTTTGTTTTGCCTGTCTTGTTTACCGTTATATATCCCTGACTCCTAAAATAGTGCCTGGCATATAAGAGTTGTTCCAGAAATATTTGTTGAATGAAAAAAAAGCAAAAATGCCTTTCAAGTACTCAGTAGTGTTGCTAGTGTTGCAGCCAAATTTCTGACAATTTCCCCCTCTCTAGGGTAGGAGAATATTAGGAACTGGGGGTAGGTTATGGTAGTAGGCATAATGAGATCTAGGAGTCACAGACACCCTTTATCTGACAGTCCTGTTTCTCTCTCCAGTGTCTCAGCCCCACATCCATCTCTTCCTGGGATCTCACCTGCTATCCTCAGTACTTCCTGGGCCCACTCCCAAAGCTGCCCCATTTCTATGTGAGATTTGCCTAGTGAGTCAGAAAAGAATTATGGGCAGACTCAGCTATGGGCCAGGATGAAGTTCCAGGACCCCTGCTCCCTAGCCAAGGCTGAAAGGGCCCTGATCCCTCACAGATGGCTCCATACCCCTGACAGTCCCATATATAATCTTACCAAAAGTCTCAGATCCCTTTTCTACTCTGCGAAGTTTCCTTCCAACAGGAAAACACATATTCCGGAACCTCTGGAACAACATGTCACCAGGCCTCTGCCATTGGGCTCAATGTCCTCTCCTGACTTACGAATGAAAATGTGCTGTGAACATCATTCCCTCCTCATAGGTCAGTGGGCAAGGCTGGACTCTCTGAGTCCTTGGCAGCCTGGGCAATGCCATCGCTGCTACAGCCAATGTTTCATACTCACCTTCTCCCCATTGCAGGGCATATCTTCTTTCTGGGTGTTGGGCAATGGGAGCCACTATTCTAAGACTCCCCCTCACCTTTTCTTTCCCTCTCAGCCTCTGAAACCTTATATTCTCCCTCCTGAGCACCCCATGATCCTCCATCAGGAATTTCCTCAACAACTTGTCTTCAGCTGTCAGAACCCTGTCTGAATCCTACAGATTTTGCTGGGCCTGCCTGGGGAGAGGGAAGCTTTCACCCCAAGAAACAAACACCCCACAGAAAACCCATAGTGAGAGTCTTCAATAGTCCTATTAGCAGGGCCTTGCACTGACTTGCCAGTCCAAGGGTGCAGTCTCCTTCTGGCCTAACAGGGCTGTCTGAGGGCATACTGCACATATACTGGATGATCATTTTTCAGCTTGACCCCTTCCCCACATGGCTCTGGTCCCCCTCACAGCACCCCTGGATCCATCTATCCCAGAATACTACTTTATGGTCCCTTTTCCCTGTTGCTTCCTAATTCACCTGTGTGCCCGAGAATGGCTTAGAAACCATTACTGGATCCTCCTGCTCCACCCAGGGACTAGGCCAGCAGAGTCATCTGCACTGCAGGCAGTCCAGGTTGAAGTTCAAGTTTTGGGCAGGAGTTGAAAGTAGAACATTGTACACATTTGGGAACCCAGGGCTGTGGATATGTTGGCCACCCTGGTGTTGGTCACAGGGTACACGCCAAGACTTCTCAGGGTAGTCAAGACTCAGCTGCCTTGCTTCTCTTCCCCTCACTACAGGAGGCCCCTTCTGTGGGTCCTGAGTCCTTCCCAGGCTTCCTACTGGGGCTGAGGAAAGAAGCTTGTCGGTACTTGGGCCTCAGCACCCCCTGCAGGCCGCAGGAATCAGTGCACTCCCGCCCTTCAGCTAGAGGCCAGAGCCCAGGAGTTTTTCCTCTCTGAAACTAGCTCTCCATAGCCTTTGTCCCACACTCCTCTCAGCCCTGGCTGTGCATCCTTAGTGGTACGCACCCTTCTATGCTTCTTTCCCTTCTTCTGCAAACCTTGCTGCCCAGAGTGGATTTGGGGACCTCAATCTCTTGCTTCTCTGGGAACTTGAGCCCAGAGAAATTCAACCATCTCTTTTCCTGGGTAGTCTTCTCTATCCTCCTAACCAGCAGCTTTTTTACTTCTCCCAGAAGGGGTCTGAACACGAACCTGCAAATGTCTGCAAATGACAGAGCTTCCTCCTGCATTGCCAAGAGCCAGATGTAAGCTGGACACTGACCCACTGTCCCTTGGAATGGCTATGTCTATGTCCAGCCTGCTCTGCTGTTGATATGAGTTCTCTGACCTTAGCCATTTCTCCTGGGCCCACTGAGTGCTAGGTGTGCTGGGCCTGAAGTCTGTGGCTGTATACTCCAGGGAGCAGGAACTGAATGTCTCCTTTCCTCGGGGGTAGGAGGCTTAGGGATAAAGCTCCAGGCAGCGAAAGAGCTTGCTGATCCCAGCTGACCCCTCCTCTTGCTCAGTCTATAATGGGCCTTAGTGCTATATATATATATATATAGCACGTATATAGCACTTGCTATGGTTTGAATGTTTCTGTCCCCTCCGAATTAATGTGTTGGAAGCTTAATTCCCAATGTGCCAGTGTTTGGAGGTGCGGCCTCATGAGAGGTGTTTAGGTCATGAGAGCTCTGCCCGATGAATGGATTAATGCTGCTATAAAAAGGGCTTTCAGAAGTGGATTCTCTCTCCTCTGCTTTTCTGCCATGTGATGAACAGCATTTGTCTCCTCTAGAGGATGCAGCGTTCAAAATGCCATCATAGAAGCAGAGACCAGGACCTCACCACACACCAAACCTGCTGGGCACCTTAATCTTGGACTTCCCAGCCTCCAGAACTGTGAGAAATACATTTTTGTTCATTATAAATCATCAGTCATGGGCATTTTGTTATAGCAGCACAAACAGACAAAGGTAGCACTATGAGCCCGTTTTACGAATGAGGAAGCCAATATTAGGTATCTTAGCCAAATCACATTGCTAGCAAGTGGCAGAGCCATGATTTAAACCCTGGGTGCCTGACTCCTAGAGGTGTGTTCCTACAAGGATAGTGTGTTCTTATCAAGGGGTTTGCTGGTAAATATTTAACAACTGCTCTCTAGAGGGGAAAAAGCACTGATTTGTAACATTTGCAGATTTTTGTGATATAAATACTCCTACCATGGCCAACTTTAAGCTACCGACAAGACATCACCAAATGTAGAGTTGGGAAGGGATGTACAGTAACACACTGCATACAATATTCCTACCATACAGATATGATAGATATAAATAATCACAAGAGCACAGGGGATAGTAAAATGTAGTAAAATAATTAGGAAGTAATTACTTTTAAGTACTGATTATCTTTGGTTTTAATAGAATGTATTTAAGTTTATATAGTTTGATTTTTAATAATAGCTGTGTTTTAACAACCAGCTCTCAAAATTCTAAATTTGACAATCAGCTCTCATGAGCCAGCTGCAGCACCCCACAGTCTACCATGCTGCCTTTGTGTACAGGACAAGGATCCTACCTGCTTTAGTCACTGCTATATCTTCACACTGAGAACATGCCTGAAATACTGTATGTATTTAATAAATATTGAATCCTATTATTCCTACTTCCTAATTATACATAAAATCTGTCCATTTCTCTCTGCCTCTTTAGTAATGCAAACACCACCTTTTCTTGTGTGACCATTGAAATAGCTCCTCTACAACACATTCTTTATAACAACCACAGTGATCTTTAAAAACGTATCTGAGATCACCTTATGCTCCTGCTTAAAATTTTTTCTTGAAGTCAGTTGTAATTTTTTTTTTTTTTGAGACAGAGTCTCACTCTGTCACCCAGGCTGGAGTGCAGTGGCGCGATCTCGGCTCACTGCAACCTCCGTCTCCTGGGTTCAAGTGATTCTCCTGCCTCAGCCTCTCGAGTAGCTGGGACTACAGGCGCCTGCCACCACACCTGGCTCATTTTTTGTATTTTTAGTAGAAACAGGGTTTCACCGTGTTAGCCAGGATGGTCTTAATCTCCTGACCTTGTGATCTGCCCACCTTGGCCTCCCAAATGCTGGGATTACAGGCGGGAGCCACTGCACCTGGCCGAAGTCAGTTGTAATTCTAATGTATACACAGTCTTCAAGAGGAACAGTTTAGAGAAGTTGAATTGTTTTCTGATTTTCATTCTCAATTCTCTTCCTACCCCACAGAATCACTGCCCAGTTTAAAGTTTGTTTCACAGGGCATCCCTTTCATCCTTATCACTTAAACTTTTCAGTGGCTTACTGTCATACTCCAGACCAAATCCAAGCTCTTTATCTTAGTTAAATGATCCAAGTCAGGCCTAATTCTCCAAACTTGTTCCTTTCCTCTCTCCTTCCACCCTCCTTCCTCTCCAGTCACCCTGGCCTCCTTTCAGATTCTCAAACACATCAAGATCTCAACCCCTCAGGACGTTTGTACCTGTTTTTCCTTTGTCTGAAAATCTCTATCTCCTTTCCTTAACACAGCTAGTTCCCTACCCACCCTGCTCCAACCCTACAGGTCACTGCTTAAAGAGACTTTCCTTGTCCACTCTATTTAACACTATATTCTCTATCATTGTATTCTGTTCATTTCCTTCACAGCTTGAACTCAAATTGTTATTACACATTTAGTTCCTTGTTGCTTACTTGTCTCCCTTCTCCACTAGACTATAAGCTTAATAAGGGCAGGGACCATTTCTCTGTATTCCCAGGGCCCATTACTCTGTCTAATATTAAGTGCTCAACAAATACTTGTTCAATAAATAAATGAACCCGCAGACCACAAATGGCCATAGGGCTGTTCTGATCACCAGACAGCCCTATATGAGCAAAGTGTGAACCCTTGCAGGACCACAAAATAACATTCTGACAGCAGGGGCTTTGCTGTGACCCCCAAATCTGTGACAATCATTCCAGACTTGGCCTCCACTGTCAGGCACTACTTTCATCTACTTGGCCCCAAGGCCTGAATTGGAAAGAAAATGCCCATCACGGCTGGATTTAGAAGGAACAGAATGACTCCGCCTTGATGTACCTTTTCCATGGCATGGGAAGACTACCTAATCTGAATCTATGGAAATCAGCCCTAGCAGCCTGTTCTTGGGCTAGCAGAAGAGCCATTTGCAGCATCCCGCCCAAGGAAGGTCACCCTTACTTCCTTTTTATTCCCCTGCTACTTTTAGGTGTTCACAATGTAAACATGTGACAGGTTGAGGGCTGGAAGCTTTGAGTTTCCATTCTGTATTACTTCTGGTGCCTTGCTCAAGATAGGGGTGCAGAAAAATAGACCATCACCTGAGAGCTCTCGGGGAGGACTCCACTGGTGCTGAGCGACTGATAATTGAGCACACCATCTCGGCTGCCCAGGGCATGGGCTTAGGCAATTCCACTCACAATCAGAGCCAGAGGGGCAGGCTCCATAAGAGCACCTGCACTAAAATCTTCAGGGAGCTCATCTGTCCCTCCACCTATCTATCAGGTTTCTTTTTTTTTTTTTTTTTTTTTTTTGAGATGGAGTTTTGCTCTTGTTGCCCAGGCTGGAGCGCAGTGGCACAGTCTCAGCTCATGGCAACCTATGCCTCCCAGGTTCAAGCAATTCTCCCGCCTCAGCCTCTCAAGTAGCTGGGATTATAGGCACCCACCACGATGCCTGGCTAATTCTTGTATTTTTAGTAGAGACAGGGTTTCACCATGTTTGCCAGGCTGGTTGCAAACTCCTGACCTCAGGTGATCCACCCACCTCAGCCTCCCAAAGTGCTGGGATTACAGGCGTGAACCACTGTGCCTGGCCTATCTGTCAGGTTTCAGCTAGTGGGGCAGAGAGGACCAGGGAGGTAAGCATAACCAAGACTTTCCATATAGTCCAAGTGGGACCCCCTTGATCTCTACAAAGCCCCCATGGTCTTCCACAGATCCATGGATAGTCTCTCTTATCCTAGCCCCGGAATTGTGCTATACCAGATCGATGTCTTGATCTTTTCCATGACCTCTCATGATCAACCTTCCCAGATCCAACATTCCCCAAATCTTGTTGAGTGCTTTCTCTGCCAGCCATCATGCTAGGTGCAAGGGGCACAAGGGTGAACAGGGTGCTATAACTTACCAGTTAGGAGTATGACAGCTACATATTCAAATCTGGGCTCTGCTCTTCATCAACAATATGACCTATTTCTGTGAGCTTCAGTCTTTTGTAGAGAGAGAGAGAAATCATAGTCCCTACTTGCCAAATCATCACTGAATGCTGCTTTCAATTCTCTTTGGAGATAGCAGTAAAACTCTGGCAGACTAGAGCTCAGGAGAGAATGCGAGGACCCTCATTCCACTGCAGGGAGGGGCAGCAGTCTTGGAAATGTGAGAAAGGGGATATGTCAGGGCTCCAGGGATTCAGGGATGACTTTTAAAATTAGCCATGGAGACTCCCACACGTAGCTACCACCTGGGCTAGCCTCAATTCCCTTGCCCAGGCTTGAACTTCAAAGATTGCTTTCATAGCCTGACACTGTTCTCTCTGTACCTACTGGCTGTGTGCTGGGCAGAGGTCATTCCCTCACCCCCCAACCCCACAATCCTTCCCAGCCCCAGGGCAGATAGGCAAAGGACTTGCCTACTTCTGTAGGGCCTGGGGATGGGGATATGGCAGGTGGGTCAGGGTCCCATGGGTTCACCCTTTCTTGCTCTTCTCTACGGAAGTTTCAAAACATCAGGACCTGCTTGGGAAGCTGGGTCCCTTGCCTGCCTGCCTGCCCACCTTTTAGTCCAGAGCTAGTCCCACCATCCCATCTCCTCACTGCAGCCCCACCCCACAAGAACCCAGCAAAAACATCTTGGTGAAGACATTTATTTAATATGGGGGGTGGGGTATTGCTGTCTCTGTCAGTGTGTATAGGGTGGTAGGGAGACAACTAGAGGGACTCCTGTCCTGGGGTAGGCTGTTCTGGCCCCAGGCTGGGGGATGGGGAGCAGACTGACAGGGGTGGGGAGGTGTGTAAGAAGGGTAGGGTGAAGCTCTGCACACATCCTTGGGACCACAGTCCAGGCTCACCCAGTCACCAAAGCAAGAACCGAATAAATAAAGTGCAACCATGGGGGTGGGGGTAGGAGAGGGAGGGCACCGGGCACACCCATGCCCACAGCCCACATTCAGTGCTGCCAGGTCTGGCCCACCTCCCAGCCAGACCCTCTTGTCCAATCACCCCAATGTCTGTCCCTCCACAAGCCAGGCAGGGCCTCTGTGCAGCTACTGGAGGTAGCGATAGGCTTTAAAGCAGTGGTTGCCAGCATCAGCCACCACCACATGGCCATCCGAGGTCAGTGCCAGGCCCTGTGGACCATACAGTGGTTCTGCAGATGTGTTGATATAGGACAGGAAGGAGCCAGAGCTGTCGAATACCTGGGGAAGGAGTGCAGAAAGGAGGGAGAGGCAAGATCAGGCAGATGAGAGTCTGTTTTGGGGGAACGGGCATACGGGACACACCAGGAAACCGCCCCCTCATGTCATTCCCAGGCCTTACTCACCTGGATGCGGCTGTTGCCCCAGTCAGCCACAATGATGTTTCCATTGGAGTCCACAGCTACTCCTGTGGGGGCATTGAACTGCCCATTGCCCTCGCCATGGGAGCCAAACTTGAAGAGGAACTCTCCATCGGCACTGTACACCTGGCGGGGGAAGGGGCTAGGGACTGGGGACCTGGCCTCAGGCAGAGGGTAGGGCTTTGGAGGAGGATAGGGTGAAGCCCCAGGGCTGAGAACCCCCACCCAGATCTACAGCTACAGCCCAAATCTGCTCATAGGCTTCACATCCATGTGCCCTACTGCCTAGTAGACATCTCTTGCTGATGTCCATTGGGAATATCAAATCTAACAGCTCATTTTCTTTGGGAAATCAGTTCTCTTAGTTCTCTATCTCAATGACTGGTGCCACCCAGCTGGCCATGAGTCACTCTTGACTCCAATTTCTTCTCTGCTTGATAGGCCAATGAATTAACACAACTCTTGATTCCATCTCAAATCCCTCTCTCAAATCTATATCCTATGCATACACTGTCTCGTCTTTCTCATGGTCCAGGCTCACATCATTTCTCATCTGGATCACTGCAAAAGATTGATCTTCCTGTCTCAGTCTTGCCTCAGCCTGAGTGATCTAAGACACACAGGACTGCATCACTCCCCTGCCTGCAATCCTGTGACTCCCCATAGCTCTTGGGAGGAGAGCAAGCCCCTTAAGGGGGCACACAAGCCTCACTCTCAGCTTTCACGGTCCCCTCCTCAAGCTGAGTCTGAACTACTTGTGATTTCTCGAACACACTATTAAGGTTCCCACCTTGCATTCTTGGCTCTTCCTGTGTCTTTTGTCTCAAACACTCTCGTCCTTCTCTGCCTTCCATTTAATTCCCACTTGTGCTTGAGGTCCTCCTCATATAGTCTTTCCTGAATCATACACTTCTGTATCCCTTCCCACAGTTCCCTGCACCTTCCTATCACAGAATCTATTACATCATATTGTAATTTTTTGGTTACCTTTTTCTCTTCCCTACTAGACTATAATCAAGAAGACACAGAATACATTTGCTTTGTGCATCACTGTATCTCCAGCTTCTAGCATACTGCCTGGGACAAAGCAGCCATGCCATAAATGTGTAAATGTGTATTGTTTGAGTGAATGATCTCAAAGGGGAAAAGGAGGAGGTAAAATAGAGAGGAGTCTTGTGGAAGAGGAAAGGATGTTGGGACAGTGGTCACGGAGGGAGGGAGGACACTGACCTTCACTGAATGGTTATGGAAGTCCGTTACTACAATCTCATTCTTGTTGTTCACAGCCACAAAATGGGGCCCTGAAAATACAAAGTGGTCTTCAGGGCAGTAAGCTGGGATGCTGAGTGGGATGGGGAAGAGTATCTGGGAAGATAAAAGCTAGGGTGTTAGGAGAGGGGTGGGGTCTCTAGGACTGAGACAAATTATTTCTGAGATGATAGGGCTAACGTATAGGGAAGTGGGATCTCCAGAGCCAAGATATAGGAGGAGAGGGCCTTTACAGCTGGGGTATCTAGGGGAGTTCTCTGGAACAGGGGTATCAGCATAGATCTTGGAGCTGTCCCCCTATACCTGCAAAGTGGCGGTCAGTGGCCCCACGGCCCCCAAAACGGCCAACCAGTTTGCCATTGGGCTGGAAGGTAAAGACGCAGCAAGACTTGTTGTCGACCACAATGATATGTCCATTCCGGTCTACGGCCACTCCCTTGGGGCCCATGAGGCGGCCAGCTCCAATCTTGGTCTGGAGGAAGAGAATATCCATAAGAGGCTTTATTCTGACAGTGGGGAAAGTAGTCCTAACCCAGCACCAAAGCAGAATCTTGGGCTGGGGAAAGAACAGGGAGTAGGAGGAGGTAGGATTGGATCAGTCCAGACCCTGACCACCAAGAGGCACTAGACTGGTCAGTTCAGCTGGACCAGAGTAAGTAAAGTGACAGCAGGTCTCTCACCTTGAACTTGCCCTCAGGGGAGAAGATGCTGACCCAACGGTTGTCATAGTCTGCCACAATTATGTCTCCATTGGTGTCCACTGCCACACCTGTGGGGCGCTGCAGCTGCCCAGGTGAGCGTCCTCGGACCCCAAAACGGAACTTGAACTGGCCCTCATTGGAGAAAACCTGGAGCAGAGGAGCAAGGGGAGGGAGCAGGTAGGAGGGGAGACACTGTGGGCACAGACAGAAGGGAGTAGGATCCTGAGGGAGGAGACCCCCCCACCACCATTTATTCAGTCATTCAACAAGCACTTACTGACAAAATCAAACACCGCAGCAGGTCTGGGGCAATGCAACAGAGATGCGAATGGGATTGTGAGAACATGAAGGGATGAAGGGGAATGGTGAGAAAAGGCTCCAAGAGAAGAAGATGTCTGAACAAATAGCCTAATGAGGATGCCACATAAACCAAATTCGGCCAGGAAAGGAAGAGGAAAGGCATTCAGAGTGAACAGATTGTAAAAGGCACAAAGTCCAGTATGGGCACCACTTGAGGACTTGTCCAGTGTGGCTGGACTGCAGGGAGCACCCAGGTGAACAAAAGAAGGAATTATGTTTTATCCTGGGTGTAATGAGGAGTCTCTTTACATTTCTAGGCATAGCAGTGACAAGATCAATTTTGCTTTTAAGAAATAACATTCTGGCTGTAGGGAGGAGTCAAGACTAGAAGCTAGCTGCCCAGTCAGAGGCTGTTGCAGTATTCCAGTTGAGAAATGATGATGGCTTGGACCAAGGAAATTGGCTGGAGGGAAGCAGATGGACTCAAGACATATGTAGGACGTAGGCTCATGAGACTTAGTAGCAGACTGGAATGGGGTAGGTGAGAGAGGAGAAAGTATACAAGAATTAGTCCATTCAGGCTATGGGGCTGACAAGGAAACCTTCCTCCTACACAGAGTGAACCTTTCAACCTCTCCCTTCTCCAACCTCCTCCAATTTAGCTGCCCAATATGCTCAGGTCTCCCCATCCCAAAAGCACCTCCTTTAATCCTCCTTCCCACTTTAGCTGAGCTTTCTGGCTTTTCCTTCATAGTCAAAACATTACTCACTACATAAGTCTCATACACTCTGCTTTGTTATAGGCTCTGGGGACACAAGATGAACGAGAGCCAGGAGCAGCCTTGGAGAACTCAAGTTCTGGGCATTGGCCTTGCTCTTGGATTCAAATCTGTGCCTTCCTTAATGGACTGGTCTCCCCGCCCCTGCCCCACCCCAACTCCATCTCTTAGTCCTGTAGGGCTGTTTAAACTGGTCCCACCAACAGGCATCACTTTCTTCTAATGTGGACCTTCTACTAAGCTCTTCTCTGGCTGACCAGCACAGCTCTTGGGTTCTGCAGTGGTCCCCTGTGGCAGGACAGCACTCATCAGTATGAAAAGGAAGATACCATGAGCTCCACGAGCTAAATAGTAGAAGTGAGGGGGCACTAAAAGGTACAGTTTAGCAGTGAGGTAATGCCCCTCCAGTTTGAGCAGCTCAGGTTCTGGCTCAATACTGATGAGGCTTTGGGATGTCTTGTTCTTCCAGTCCCAGCCTATCCCACCCCTGACACCTGGCCAACTCTTACTCATCTTTCCATTCTTAGAATTTCCAGGTCACTTTTTCAGAGAAGACTAATGACCAAGTGCCACCCTCTGCCCTACCAAATCAATATGCACATATAAACTTAGGTCACCAGGATATATGCTTTACAGCTCTCTTCATAACAATTATCACTTTGCAGCTAAATAACTGTTAAATATCGGTGTCCCCTTCTAAGGATGTAAGCCTCGCATGGCATAGGGACTGCATCTGTTTTGTTTGCTGCTGCGTTTGCAGCACTGATATGGCATTTGGCACATAGTAGGCATTCAACAAATGAATGAACTCCCCAGCTCAATCTCAGACCTGAACTGGACATCTCCACTTGAATGCCGCATAGCTATCTCAAACATCTGCAAAAGTGAATTCATCAACTTAAACCTGGGCCTGCTCCTGAATGGCAACACCATCTACCCAGTCCACAAAGTCCTGCCATTCTTGACATTTGATGATTCAGCAAAATCTGCCATTCTTGCTTCCTTAATATCTCTAGAATCTGCTGGTGTCCTAGTTTGATCCTTAACATCTCTCTCCTATACCATGGTATCTGAAAGTAGATCCCTGACTTCAGGGATCTCAGTCTAGTGGGGGAGAAAGACTTAAACCAAAATAAAACAAAACAAAACCAGACAAAAACAAAAACAAACCAGTGATTCCAGTAAAGTATGAAAAGTACTATAGCAAAAGGCTGAGGGAACTGAGAAGAATGTGATTTAACATTCTGCCTAAGGGAATGAGGGAGTTTTCACAGAAGAGCTGATAAAACTGGAAGCTTAGACAATTACACAAGGACATAATATATACAAATCAAATTATTAATTCAGAATCACAAAATGTTTTTTGTCTTCTGTCAACTGATGCTGGTTCCACTCAGTGAGGTCTGCCTCATCCTCCACCACAGAAGCGTCCAAAAGAGAAAACGGTCATGTTGTGAGGACCCCAATCCCCATGTACTGAGAGGAGGAGGGGGGTCAGACCTCATCAGGGAGCCCAGCCCATGCCAGCCCTAAGGACTCCAGAGTAAGAGAAGCAGAAATTCAACTTAGAAATCTGAGCCAGGCTCCTAGCAGTGGCGACATAGAGGGCAGGTGGAAGTAGAAGCAAGAGGAGGACTGCTATAGAAGTAGCAGGTGTTTGGAAGAGAGTGGAGCTATACCAGGTGTTCCCTCTCAATTCCCCACTCTGAAACAATGGGGAGGCCAGGTGCAGTGGCTCATGCCTGTAATCCCAGCACTTTCAGAGGCCAAGGCAGGAGGATAGCTTGAGCCTAGGAGTTCCAGACCAGCCCAAACAATATAGTGAAACCCCATCTTTACTAAAAATAAAAATAAAATAAAATAAATTAGCCAGGTATAGTGGCATGTGCCTGTAGTCCCAGCTACTCGGGAGGCTGAAGTAGGAGGATCACTTGAGCACAGGAGGTCAAGGCTGCAGTGAGCTGTGATCATAGCACTGTACTCCAGCCTGGGCAACAGAGACCCTGTCTCAAAAAAAAAAAAAAACTATGAGGAAGTTCAGCCCCCTCACCAGGACAGACAAAGTTGCACTTGTTTTTCTGTGCATGTGAGCAGTGAGCACACCTGTGTGTGTGCACAACAGAGAAGGGGTCCCAAATCTCAACTTTTATGCCAGGAAGCATTCCCAGCCTAGGGAGTTGGAAAGGAGCTGGAAGGTGTAACTGAGTAGGGAACTGAGCACCACCTCATTACTCCCCCGCAATCCCCTCCTCACTATCCAGGCTGGGCCCAAATGCCTTCCTGTGCTGCACAGGGCCTCTCCATTCCTCTGCTCTTAGAAATAGGGTAGGAGTAAAGGACGACTAGACAGAACTGGGAATATGGCCACAGAAGAGTCCCTTGCACTTTTAGACTGTTAGGTGAAAAGCAGGGGTCAGGGAGTAGCCGTCACTGAGGGAAAGGACCTTAGCAGAGCTGGATCGATGACATGAGTACTCAAGCAGGGTCAGGAAGTTTAAACGTATAGGTGTTTAGAAGTAAGGATCTTCAGCGAAAAGCTTTGCTACCCAGTAAAATGTTTCGAAGAAGTAAAGTGCATGGTAGTTAGAAACAATCCCCTATAGGATAAAATCAAAATTCCACACTCCATCTCCAAAACCAATTACAATCTGACCTCAGCTACCCCTGGTTTCTAATAGTAATCTACCTCCAGGCCTGCTGGGCTCCTTCCAGTTCCCTGAACCATCTCCTCCAGCACTTTCCCACCTGCTTGCCTTTGTTTACAGCCTCCACCTGGACGATGATATTTTTAACAATAGCTAACATCAGAAGTTTCACTAGATGTCAAGTATAGTACATCATTTAACACTCCCCGCAACCCTATCAGATATACTTTTCCTAATTTTACACATGAGTTAACTGAAGCTCAAAGAGGTCATGTGACTTGTTAGTATGTGACAGAGCTAGGATTCAAGCTCAGGTGTCTGGTTTCAGAGCCTGAGCTTTTAACTGCTCTGCTGTGTCAACTACCCTGGTGCCCACTGTACTAGGCTCTGAGCTTTTACTACAAGAAACAGAGAGAAAAAAAGGCACATTTCCTGGCTTTGAAAAGGAGCTCACAGTGCAGCAGAAACCATGTTCATTCAGTGCGGTTGATGCCATAATCAGGTGTATGAGGTTATGGGAGAGGCAGTGGGAGGACCACCTGCTACAACTTCTAGCCACTGAAAGATACCCCCTTTGGCCAAGATACCCCCATGCAACTGTCTAGCCAACCTGATAACTGCAGAGACTCCAGACAGACTACATACATTCAGGAGCCAGGCATGCATGTTAGAAGACACGGAGGGCAGGCCTGTGTACTGGCCACCAGGAGAAAAAGGGAGAAAGTAAGAGGCTCAAGGAGAGGCAGAAGGAAAGGAGGAATGAGCCAGATCTTTGCAGTCCAGGAGCTGACCTGCCCTAAGCCATGGCCTACAAAGTAGAGGCTACAAGCATAGTAAACTCTGGGTTCTGACTGAAGGTGCTGGTTACAGTTGTGGCCTCTGGGAATGGGGTGGCTGGTGGGTGTGTAAGGGGTGATCCTTTGATTCACTGCTCTTAAGGAACGGTACTATCTGTAGGGTTCCATCTTCCAGGAGGTGACCTGTACATTCTATCTTTTCAGGAGCCTGTAGCTTGAAAACTCTTATTTTGGTGGTGGAGGAGAGCGGTAAAGGTGCTTACCTGAATACACTGGTTGTTGCTGTCTGCTACCACGATGCGGCCGCTGCTGGCTGCGGACACACCTTGTAAATTGGTGAATTCACCTTTCTCCCTTCCACGACTGCCTGTGGGAAGGGACGGGAGGGAAAACAAAATAATTCACTCAGAGGTCATTTTGAACCTCCCTTCCCTCCCCACCCACTACCTGGGCCTGGCCCATCTGGCTCTGCCCTCGGCTGTCTGTACCAACACGGAAGACGAGCTCATCCTCAATTGGGTTGTCCTTTCGTTTGCCGCCTGTGCTGTACATGGAGCTGGGCCTACGCACTGCCTTCTGGCGCACATGGCTGCCGGGGCCGCCAGGGGACTTGACACGGCGCTTCACATCGTCCGGGGAAGGTGGCAGGTCCCCCGGACGCAGGGCACGCACGCGGAAGGGGCTGCCGCGCACTGGCTGTCCGTAGAGCAGCACTGAGAGGAGCAGCTCGCCTTCCGTGCGCGCTGTGTACACTAGCTCATATGTGCCATTCTTGTGGTCCACCACTGGCACCGGAAGGCGCGTGCCGTCCGGGCCGGTGATCTCTGCACGCAGCTCAGCGCTGCCTGTGCGCACCAACCGCCCGTCCTTGTCTTTGGTAGTGACAGTGAGCGAGGCAGGCTGGCCCACTAGCGCCTGGCGCAGGCCCTCTCCCGTGGCCACCGTCTCGTGTGCAGTGGCGCTCGTGGTGAGCAGTGCGCCCAGATTGAGCACCGATCGCCGCAGACCGTCCACCTCAAGGACTAGTTCCAGCTGTGCATTCTCATGTGGCCGCTCCGGGAAGGCCTGTGCCGCCAATGCAGCCAGCCGCTCTCGCATGTGCTTGCGCACCAGCAACACCTCCGGGGCCGAGCCCAGGCGCAGTGCCTGCTCTGCAAAGCTGCAGCTACTGCCGATGTGTTCCTGACCCTGGCGCAGTGTGTCCAGCTGGGTTTGCAACACCTGATGAAGGGTAGGGGAGGAGTGGGTGAGCAGACTGGCACAGGGGGAGTCTCTGTGATTACTGAAGTTGTAGCACTGTGGCATAAAATACAAGAGGGTGCCTGTGGACAGAGGACACAGATGCCCACAGCACCTACCGAGGGCATGTCAGGAGGCAGAATATCTAGGCTGGGGAATGGGAAGCTGGTGTGGAAGACAGAGGAACAATGGAGGCAATAACACCATCACAATGGATGATGGTAGGAAAGGGTGAACACAAGACACACCTTCTGTTTGGCCCCACAAATGGTCTCCAGGTCGCTGACCAGAGCCTGCTTGCGCTGCTGCAGTGCTTGCTCCAGGTCCTCGAAGGCTGCACTGATCTGGGCCAGGGCCTCTGCCTTGCGCTCCTGCAGCTGCTGGCTGATGCCCCCGACTAAGGCAATTGCTGCGGACAGCTGTGGCAATCTGGAAGGGGAATATCTCATTCCAGAGTTGCTGAGGGTGGCTTTGCCGAACTTTCCCTTCTCCCTGGGGAACCTACTGCTGCCCTCATGGAGATCTCCTTCCTGAGACCTCCCTGAGACTTCTATCTCTGCCCTTCCCAGACCCTTTATTCCCCTCCCCGCCCCAGCTAAGACACCATCCCCGTGGCCCCACCAGCCCAGGACCCTGCCCAGTGCCTACCGGCCACGCACAGCCTCGAGCTGGCGCTGCAGGGCCGCCTTGTGCTGCTCCACCACATCCCTCAGCAGCACTGTGCCATGCTCACGATGCTCCCCAGCGCGGCACTCACCACACATGGCCGTCTCACAGGCCTCACAGTAAAACTCCATCGTCTGCGGTACAAGGACTCCAGTCGGGTAATGGCTAGACATCACACTTCTTTGTCCCCTCCCCACCTGCCCTCCCTGCCCCTCACCTTCTAAGTGCACCCCCTACCTGGACCACTCATCCAGAGCAGTACCCTGTCACCCAGCCACTCGGCACCCCCCAATGCCTCTCCTCCTCCTCCCACCCCAAGTCCCGGCCTCACTGGGCCTCGCTTGGGCCCACCTTGCCTTCATGGTTGGGGCAGGAGAGAGGGCGGCCAGCCACTGCACTGAGGGGGTGGGGGTCCTCCGGGTCGTGGGCCCCATCAGGTGCCTGC